>NC_135493.1:50527667-51165524 GCF_052094955.1 Ictidomys tridecemlineatus
TGTTACTCTCTCTGTTGTCAAATCAGCTATAGCTTCCCCACCCCATTTTTCCCCACCTTCAAACTCTTGGACATAAGTTGACAGAGGGAATTTTTTTCTTCCTCACATAGTCAAAATGTTAATGTTTAATACAATCATCTGAAAGCTTGACTATGATTGAAGGGTCTGATTCCAAGTTTTATGAACATGACTGGGAAGTATGTGCTTCATGATGCCAGGGGAACACAATTTTCCTCGCTGTTAGTCAGCTTTCCATCTCTGGGGCACATTTTTTAGAAAAACAACATACCTGAGGAAAGGTTTATTTTGGCTCACAATTTCATAGGTTTCATTTCATGGTTGGCTGGCTCCAAGGAAGAAATATCACAACAGAGGAGCATAACAGAAGAAAGCTGCTCACCTCATGATAGCCTTAAAGCAGAGACAAAGCAAGGAAGGAGGCTTGGATGAGACATACCATTTTAGGGCATGCCTACAGTGGCATACTTCCTCTAACTAGACCTCACTCCTATAGAGCTTTCACTAACTACCTCCTCAGAATGCCAACAGCTATGAAGTGATGAATGGATTGATTTATTGATGACATCAGAGCCCTCATAATCTGATCACTTCTCAAGAGACCCACTTATGAACAATATTGCTTTGGAGACAACTTTTCAACACATGAGCCCTTGGGAGACATTCAGATCCAAACTAGAACACACATGATATAGAGCTCTTCATAGCAATGACAGAATGTCTTCAAGCATGTGATAAGTATAGAAAAAATCACAACAGAACACAAAGTGGTTTTTTATGACTTAGCTATAGAAATCATCTACTGTCATTTTTGCAAATTCTATTGGTTGCACAAGTCCACCCTAATTAAAGTGAAAGGGTGCTATAGAAGGAATAAAATAAAAAACAACCAGGAAGCAAGAATCACTGGGGACTTTTTTTTCCTATTTAATTGAAGTCCCATGGTAAATATAGAATTCTACTTTTTAATTTAACATTCTTTTTCTTTCTTTCTCTTTCTCTCTTGCTGTGGTACAGGGTACTAGAAATTTGACCTATGGGTGCTGAACCACTGAACAATATCCTCAGACCTTTTTATGCATTTTTCTTTATGGACAGGGTCCTAATAAGTTTTTTTAGAACCTTCCTGAGTTGCTGAGGTTGGTTTTGAACTCATGATCCTCCTACCTCAGCCTTCTGAGTTGTTGGGATTACAGATGTGCACCACCATGCCTGGCTAATTTAACATTCTCTATAAACTATTCCTCTTGATTATTACATCATAATCACCTTTTTAACTAGTACATAATACCTTGTTATTATTTAGGGATTTAAGTATTCATATTTAATCTGTTTCTAAAATAGAAAATTTTGACATTTAATCATTTTTCATTCAAGTATTTTGCAATTTTATGTCGCATCAATCCCATAAAAAACTATTACATATTTTGTTTTTACAAAAACTACCCTGTTATGTATGACCACAGACAGCTTATAACTGATGGAAATTCATTTTGCCACATGTATAGAATACAGGGAAATTGAATGACCTAATTTTCTAGTTGTCTCTTTAGTCATTAACAAAGTTAAATTGTAAAAGATCCATGCTTAAAACTCTTATCAAATTTCATTCACTACAGAAATAACTCCCAAATATGGTGGAAAACGATCACAAATTGTCCCATCTACTTTTTCTTTTCATTTTACATACTCACATAATTCTACATTTTAAACAAATTGAATCCATGTGCTATTCAGGCTTTGAAAATGCCAATGTATTTCACCTAAGAATTATTTTGCTAATTTTGTTCCTGCATCTTGGAATATCCTTTTATACCTCTAAAACCACTTCTTTCTTTCATCTGGAGAATTTTTTTCATCTTTCAAGACTGCATATAAAGATTCCTTAAAACCACTTTTCCAGAGAGAATTGGCAATTCCTTTCTTTGGTTTCTTTCATTTCTCTTCCTTAAAATTTCTTTCATAAGTCCAAGAATATTTCATTACACTGTTTATTGAAAGCAATGATTTTAAAATATCATAGTGAACTATTATTTATTCTTAGTGCCTCTGTCACTTAATATAAAGGCTTAGTATACAAGAAGTTGTACAATAAAAGGTAAAAATAACCTTCCTTGGAGATGTTTAGCAGCATCCTTACCCTCACTTTAGTAAAGTCCCTAATAGAGTTAATTGTTTTTCAAGACTGCCACATAAGTTTTAGAAGCCTCCTAGTTATATATTCAACAAATATTTATTAACCACATACTTTATGCCAAGCACTGTCAAAGGTGCTGGGATATATCAATAATCAAAAGAAATAAAATCCTTCCCCTTATGGATCTTACATTTTGGTGAGTATAAGGAGACAATAAACAAATGTATGATTGGTAACAATTCCATGTATAAGTAAATAATAAAGAGAAAATCAAATAGGCTAGGGGATAAAGTGTTCAAGGAAACTTCTCTAAAGAGATGATTTTTGTGCAGAAGGAGGAGAGGAACTGAGCCATGTGATATCTCATGAAAGAATATTCCAGGAAAAGCATCACTAAAAGCATAAAATATACCTAGTGTGATCATGGTGTGAAATGTAGCCAGGGTAACTGTTTAGTGAGCAAGAAGAAGTGTATGAGGCACGAGGATAGAGAGGAAAGTGGGAGGCAATTTTAAAGAGCTTACTATATACTCAGAGTCAGCAGAGAACTAAAAAAAAGATATTTTATATGATTCCTCTGGATACTGTGTAGAGTTCATGGTGTAGGAGGTTGAGAAATAAGGAGGATCAAAATTGTGATAGTTTGCACCCCATGCATGAATAATATGTCAAAATATATCCTAACATTCATGGTTATTTAAAAACAATAAATAAAAGAAATAAGAAGGCTATTAGAAAAATCCAGATTTTTTATTTTTTATTTTTTTTTTAAAGAGAGAGTGAGAGAGGAGAGAGAGAGAGAGAGAGAGAGAGAGAGAGAGAGAGAGAGAGAGAGAGAATTTTTAATATTTATTTTTTAGTTGGCGGACACAACATCTTTGTTGGTATGTGGTGCTGAGGATCGAACCCAGGCCGCACGCATGCCAGGCGAGCGTGCTACCGCTTGAGCCACGTCCCCAGCTCCTCCATATTTTTTTAAAAAAATATTTTTAGTTGCAGATGGACACAATACCTTTATTTTATTTATTTATTTTTAGATGGTGCTGAGGGTTGAACTCAGTGCCTCACACATGCCAGATAAGCATGCTACCACTGAGCCACAACCCCAGGCCAGTAATCCAGATTTTTAAAAATAATATGTGCCTTGGGCCAGGTAGAAGTGGTGAATATGGGGAAAAATTGGTATAAAGGATGAAGGTAGAACCAACAATGACATACTGGCTATCAGGTATGACACAGAGAGGAATCAAAGCTCTCTGGTTTATGGACTTAGAAACAGGAAGATTATAATTGTCATTTGTTATGTAAGGGTAGTTAATGAAGACTTCTGGTTAAGGAAAGATAAGAATGACTTCAACTTTTACCTATTAAAATTTCATTTGGCAAGGCATATGGATACCCAAGTCTGGTTTATAATAGTTACTATAACTCTTTAAAATTCACACTAAACACTGTGTCTTAAAACAGTGATGGAATTTCTTAGCTCATGAATGTAAATTTAGCTAGGATTATTGATGATATCTTTGTGCTCAGTTAGTATGAATTAAGTTATGGGAAGGCAAAGAGCATTTAATAACTTGTCTGGTGGTAGATGCTGGATGTTTGATGCAAATCAAGGGTGAAGGAGAGATAATATAATATAGAAACATAGTCACAATTATTGGTAATCTCTGGTGTGATACAGTTAGGTACAATATTGAGATAATAGACATCAGGGTGCAAATGCATTTTGCCCTGGGAATAATTACTACTATATCATTTACTTGCTTGGGAGTTTGCACAAGTCAATTCCAGCACATTTTTGGCATTTAATAGTGGGCTGGATTGAATCAGATGTCCCTAATATTTGACCCTCTCACATAGAAGTTTTTCAGGTCTATGTTAGTCAGGTTTGTGCCTCCATGACAAAAATACTTGGCAAGAACAACTTAGCAGATGAAAAATTTATTTTGATTCTTGTTTTTAGGGATTTAATCCATGATGGACAACCTTAATGTTCTGGGTCCAAGGCAAGGCAGAACATGACAGAAGGGCATGGTGAAGGATAACTATTCCATTCATGATGGCCAAGAAGCAGAGAGAGAGAAAGGAGAATGTGCCACAGGGAAGATATACCCTTCTAAGGCTTGTTTCCAGTAACTCACCTCTTCTAACCACACCAAACCTGCCTACAGTTATGACTCAGTCCATTCAAACTATAATGGACTGATTAAGTTGAAGCTCTCATAATCATATCACTTTACCTCTGAATCTTCCTGCATTAACACAGGAGCTTTAAGAAGGATACCTTATATCTAAACCATAATAAGGTCTACATAAATTCAGTTATGCCAGATGGTCTTCCCCTCATCTTCCAAAATAATATAAAGTAGATATCCTTTATTACCATATTTATCATACTTTGAATGTGTCCTAAGAGTGATCTGTTCCAAATTTATAGTGCAGTAGACATTAAAGGGCATGCAAAGTACCATCATTTAAAATAAATGGTCATAAAAATTCAAATGCATGTCTAACTTCAAATAAGAAAATTATTCATGAAATAGAATATATTGATTTCTGGCTTACAAATCTCAGTGCAAGAATTACTGAATTGTATAGAAACAAAGTTTGTCTGTTGAGATGCAATGAAACGTTATGTTGTATCATTGACATTAATTTAAATGTATAACTTCTTTCTTCATTAATGTTCGACATTCCACTGTTACATGAAACATACAGTTTAGAAAATATTATTAAAGACTCAATATGCTTTTGGCATTTTCAGAAATATAAATCAGATCATGAAATTCATACTTAAAACCACATATTTACTTCTGCTTTTAGCAGAACAAAATTAAAACTCCTGACATGGCATGCAAACACCCTTCATCAAACTATCAACTCTTTACATCTCCTCACATCACTTTTTACTTGAATACTGTGCCACAAATAATAGTTTTGAGGTACAAAATCAGCTGATTTTAGTATATTCACAGTTGCGTGGTGACTACTATTGTCTCATTTTTTTAAATGTTTTTTAACAGTACAAAAAAACACCCATAACCACTGGTAGTGACTCAACACATGCTATCCCCACGTCTCCACACAAGGATTGGAAAACACTAATCTACATGCTGCTTCTACAGAATTTGCTAATCGACACATTGCATATGAAATAATCATATAGCATGTGTCCTTTTTTTTTTGTCTGCTTTCATTCATTTAGTCAATAATTTTCAAAGTTCTCCTACTCTGCAGAATATATCAGTACTTTACATCTTTTTATGGTCGCATGGTAATCTATTGTATGTAAATACTTATCCATTAATTACTTATTACTTATCCATTAATCAGTAAATTAATAGTACACATATTTCCACATTTTCTCTATATTTTTCCTATTATAACTGAATAGACAAAACAATCTTGGTAATGAGGAACAATTAGCAGATAATTCATATTTTCTTATTTCAATACTTATCACAAATTAGAGCAATAAATAAAATGTGGAGCATAGCATAAATATGTTAATTTAAGTCAATTTAAAGTCTAAAAATGCATGCTTACATTTATGTTCAATTGATTTTCAACAAAATATCATGTGCATGATGCCATGAATGTACAGGAATTTGTGTGGAAATATGTTTTCCATTCTTTTGGGTACAAACTTAGGAGAGAAAATGCTTGGAATGTAGTAACTGTATGTTTAACACTTGAGAAACTTTCAAACTGTTTTTTAAAGTAGCAGCTGCATTTTACATTCCCTCTACAAATGAATATATAAGGGTTCCAATTTTTCCACTTCCTTATAAATAATTTTTAAAATCTCCCTTTGATTAAGACCATCCTATTCAGCATAAAGTAATATCTTACTGTGGTGTTGATTTGAACTTCTGTAATGACTACCTGGTATGTTGAACATCTTTTCATGGGTTTATTGGCCATTTAACTTTTTTGTGAGGTGTCTATTCACAAACTTTCTCCCTAGTTTAATTGAATTATTCCTCACTATATTTAAGTTATAAGATAATTTATATATTTTCAGTATAGTCACAGATATGATTTGCAAATATTCACTCGGAATCTATTTGTTGCTTTTCACTTACTTATGGTATTCAAAAAAGCATGGATATTTTTAAATTTTAAATTTTTATACAATTTATTTTTGTTTGTTTTTATATATTAGTTTCATGCCTAAAAATCCAGAGCCTAATCTGATGACAGAAATATTCACTCCTGTTTTCTTCTCAGTTTTATAGTTTTAGCTCTGATATTTTGATGTATGATGCATTTAAATTAAATTTTATATGTTGTAAGTTAGTATCCAACATCTTTCTTTTCCAAATGAATAGCTGGTTTTCCAAGCACCATTTCTTGAAAAGATTAACAATTTTTTTTTGCCATGGAATTTTTTTTGGAAGACTTGTGGAAAAATAAATTATGTTTTATTTCTGGGCTGTTTATTATGTTCCAGTGATCTGCATTACTATTATTACATCAATACCACTATTGCTTGATTATTATAGCATTACAATATTTTTAAATTTGGGAAGTGTGAACCATTCCAATATGTATTTCAAATATTATTTTGGCAAATCTGAGCCCCTTGTGCTTTCATATGAATTTTCCTACCAGCTTCTCAACTTTTGCAAATAAAGCATTTGAGATACTTATTGAGATTTTATAATATTTGCAGAAATTTTGATAGTATTGACACTTTAGTAGTATCAAATCTTTCAGTATGTGAACATGAAATATCTTTCAATCTATTTTGATCTATTCCAATTTTTTTAAATAATGTATGTAGCTTCCATTTCACAAGACTTTCATATTTATTACATTTTATATATTCTGGGTACAATTCAATTGTAAGATACATGATTTATACATATCTTTCATTTTGTTAGTTATCTTTTTGCTGATGATATCATTCCTAGTGCAAAATTCTTAATTTTATTGCTTGTACTTTTGGTTTCAAACCAAGTATGCTTTTCCTTACCCAATGTCACAAAACTTTATGTTTTCTCTAAGATCTCTCAATGTTTACATTTAATTTAAGGAGTTTGCTATGTATGGGATTAAGTTTTGTATGTAATGTTAGGGAGGGTTTCAACTTCATTTTTTTAATATTTTTTTTTAGTTGTAGTGTCAATATCTTTATTTTATTTATTTTATGAGGTACTGAGGATTGAACCCAGGGCCTCGCACATGCTAGGCGAGCACTCTACCACTGAACCACAACCCCAGCCCTCAAGTTCATTTTTTGCATGTGTAAATCTTGTTGGTACAGCACCATTTGTTGAATATTATTCATCTCCTGTTGAAATATTGTGGTGCCTTTGTTGAAATTCGATTGAACTTAAAAGTAGGCATGTACTTTTAGACTTTCAATTGACTTAAATGAACATGTTTATGCTATGCCCCCACATTTTACTTATCATTCTAAATTGCAGTAAGTATTAAAATAAGAAAGTATAAGTTATCTGCCATTGTTCCTCATTATCAAGACTGTTTTGGACATTCAAAGTGCCTTGCATTTCTATATGAATAATTCAGCTTGCCAATTTTGTAAAAAGAGCCAGCTGGGATTTTGACAAGAAATGAGTTGAAATCTGTAAATACATTTGCAAAGTGTTTCCATTAAAACAAATAACTCTTCCAATTGATAAGCCTGAGATGACTTTCCATGTGTTTAGGTCATCTTTTAATTTCTTTCAATGATGTTGTATAGTTTCAGTGCACAGTATACTTTCTTACACTCCTTTCATTAAGTTTATTTTCATGGGTGCTTTAACAAATAGAATTGTTTCCTTTTTGATGCTAGTTGTGGGTTTCCGTATGTTCCCTTTTTCAGTTTAATGAATTTCTACTAATGCTAGTTATTTTGAAAAACATCAATTAAAGTCAGGAGGTGTAGTTCAGTGGTAGAGTATGAGCTTACCATGCTTGAGACCCAGCACTAAATAATAAATAAATAAATATCAATTAAGCAATGAGTTTAACCTTAGTGCTTTTATCATGAAAGGATAATGAATTTTGTAAAATGATTTTTGTGCATCTATTCTTAAGATGTTCAGATAGCTTTTGTTCTTTTTAAATTTAATATTGAGCATAGCATTTGTTTTATTTCATATGCTGCACTAAACATCAGTACTACGATAAATTTTACTTAAATGATACAATACTTTTTATATGTGTCAATAATTTTGTTACTATGCAAAGGATTTTTTATTTTTTGGTAGTTGTGTATGGACAGCATGCCTTTATGTTATTTGTTTACTTTAATGTGGTGCTAAGTATAAAACCTAGTGCCTCACACATGTTAGGCAAGCACTTTGCCACTGAGCTACAGCCCCAGACCTATACTGAGGATTTTTACATCTATAATCATAATGAATTGTTGAGAGGCACAGCCAAAGGGGCCCCAGCAAACTTCCAGCTGCCAGCAAACTTCCAGCTTCCGGCTGATGATTGGCTCACAGCGGCCCCAGCAACATCTAGCTGATTGGCTCCTCCACGGAGCTGCTCATTGGGCTGTTTCCCTGCCCTTTCAGACCACGGAGCTGCTCATTGGGGGACTTCTTTGGCTCCGCCCACGCGACCCAGCCAATCGGCCTCAAGAGCAGGAGGATTGTGGGAGGTGGTGAGGTTTGTGTGGGGGAAAGGCTTGTGGAAGCCGGTGGTGGCAGTTGGGCTCTGAGGGTTTTTTCCTGAAGAGCTGTTTTGTTTGGCGTTTGTAGTTCTAAAAATACAGTTAGTTTCTTTTGACAAGTGGCTCCTGAATTGTGCCCAGACAGACTGCGGCAATGAATGTCAGTCTGTCTTTTCTTGTGATGCCTTTGCTATATATTGAGTGTTTATATCTCTCACAAATTCATATGTTGAAATCCTAACTCCCAGTGTGATGGTACTACGTCTTTTAGAAATACTTTGGTCTGAGGGTGTCACCCTAAATTTTGAATGTGGAATCATAATCTTCAATGCAGAAGTTTTAAGAATTTGGGCCTTTGGGAGATTATTAGGATATGGGGGTTCCCTCTTAATGAAAGGGATTAAGATTAAAGCCTGAAATAGTCCTGAGAGAATTTGTTCATCCCTTCCATTGTGTAAGGACATAAGTAGAAGATTGATCTTTTTCTGTATAACTTTATTTTATTTGTTTATTTTTTATGTGGTGCTGAGGATTGAACCCAGTGCCTCACAAGTGCTAGGAAAGCACTCTCCCACTGAGCCCCAGCCCCAGCTGTAGAGGATGGATCTTTGAGACAGAGGGCAAGCAAGTACCAGAAATGGAAACTACTGTGCCTAGGTCCCAGAACTGTGAGAAATAAATTTGTTTTTATAAATTTCTCAAGTGTAAGTTCTTTAGATATAATAGCTCAAAGGACAGGAGGTAAATGCTTTATGAAGGTAAGACCTCATGAATTGGTTTTGTTTCCTTATGAAGAGACAAGAGGGCCTGTTCCCACTCTGTGCTGTCTGCTATATAAAGATTCAATGAAGAGATGGCCATATGCAAATAAAGAAATGGACTCTGTTTAGACACCAGATCTACAGGCACTTTGACCTTGGATTCCAAGGCGTCAGAACTGTGAAAAATAAAAGTTTGTGGTTTAATATCCTAAGTCTACATTATAGTTGTTATGGCAGCCCAGGCTGAATAAGACAACCTTTATCTGGCTTTGGAATCATAGTAATACTTGTCTAAAAGAATGACTTTGGAGATGTTTCATACTCACATTTTAAGAGTTTGTGAAAGCTTGAAGTTAACTTTTCTTTAACCATTTGTTAGATTTCACCAATTAAGCCATCTGGGCCTACATTTTAGTTTGTGGAAAATATTTTTATTAACAACTCAATCTTGGGACTGGGGTTGTAGCTCAGTGGTAGATCACTTGCCTTGCATACATGAAGCACTGGGTGTGAATCTAAGCACCACATAAAAATAAATATATAAAGATATTATGTCCATTTACAACTTAAAAAAATATTTAAAAAAAACAAACTCTCCAGCACTTGTTGTTGTTTGACTTCATAATAACTGCCCTTCTTACTGGGGTGAGATGGTATCTTAGAGTAGTTTTGATTTGCATTTCTCTGATTGCTAGAGATGATGAACATTTTTTCGTATATTTGTTGATTGACTGAATATCTTCTTCTGAGAAGTGTCTGTTCAGGTCCTTGGCCCATTTGTTGATGGGGTTATTTGTTTTTTTGGTGCTTATCTTGTTCAGCTCCTTATATATCCTAGAGATCAGAGCTCTATCTGATATGTGAGGGGTAAAAATTTGTTCCCAGGAGGTAGGCTCCCTATTCACCTCACATATTATTTCTTTTGCTGAGAAAAAACTTTTTAGTTTGAATTTGTCCCACGTGTTGATTCTTGGTTTTAATTCTTGTGCTATAGGCGTCTTATTAAGGAAGTTGTGGCCTAGCCCCATGTGATGGAGAATAGGGCCTACTTTTTCTTCTATTAGACACAGAGTCTCTGGTTTAATCCCTAGATCCTTGATCCATTTTGAGTTAAATTTTGTGCATGGTGAGAGATAGGGTTCAATTTTATTTTGTTGCATATGGATTTCCAGTTTTCCCAACACCATTTGTTGAAGATGCTATCCTTTCTCCAGTGCATGGTTTTGGCACCTCTGTCTAATATAAGATAGTTGTAATTTTGTGCGTTAGTCTCTGTGTCCTCTATTCTGTACCATTGGTCTACTAGCCTGTTTTTGGTGCCAATACCATGCTGTTTTTGTTATTATTTCTCTGTAGTATAGTTTAAGGTCTGGTATAGCGATACCACCTATTTCACTCTTCCTGCTTAGAATTGGTTTAGCTATTCTGGGTCTCTTATTTTTCCAGATGAATTTTATGATTGCTTTTTCTATTTCTATGAGGAATACCACTTGGATTTTGATTGGAATTGCATTGAAACTGTAGTGCTTTTGGTAGTATGGTCATTTTAATAATATTAATTCTGCCTATCCATGAGCAAGGTAGATCTTTCCATCTTCTAAGGTCTTCTTCTATTTTTCTCTTTAGGGTTCTATAGTTTTCATTGAGAAGATCTTTCCCCTCTTTTATTAGGTTGATTCCCAAGTATTTTATTTTTTTGTTTGAGGATATTGTGAATGGGGTAGTTTTCTTCATTTCCTTTTCAGAGGATTTGTCAATGATACACAGAAATGCCCTTGATTAATGGGTGTTGATTTTATATCCTGCCACTTTGCTGAATTTATTTACTAGTTCTGTAAGTTTCTTGGTAGAGTTTTTTGGGTCTTCTAAGTATAGAATCATATCATCAGCAAATAGTGCTGGAGAGGATGTGGGGGAAAAGGTACACTCATACACTGCTGGTGGGACTGCAAATTGATGTAGCCAATTTGGAAAGCAGTATGGAGATTCCTTGGAAAACTGGGAATGGAACTACCATTTGACCCAGCTATTCCTCTTCTAGAACTATACCCAAAAGACCTAAAAACAGCATATTACAGGGACACAGCCAAATCAATGTTTACAGCAACACAATTCACAATAGCTGAACTGTGGACCCAACCTGGATGCCTTTCAGTGGATGAATGGATAAAAAATATGACACATATGCACAATAGAATTTTACTCAGCAATAAAAAATAATAAGATCATGGCATTTGCAGGTAAATGGATGGCATTAGAGCAGATTATGCTAATTGAAGTTAGCCAATCCCCAAAAAACAAATGCCAAATGTCTTCTCTGATATAAAGGGGGGGGTGACTCAAAACAGGGTTGGGAGGGAGAGCAAGGGAGGAAGATTACCTCTAAATAGGGAATAGGGGTGGGAGGGAAAAGGAGGGAGTAGGGGAATAGCATGGATGGTGAAAGAAGACTCTCATCATTATACAAAATACATGTATGAAGATGTGAATTTGGTGTCAACATACCTTATATATAATCAGAGATATGATAAATTATTGTATGATGGTGTATTAAGAATTGTAATGAAAATAAATAATGTGCAAAAAACTATGAGCAGAAAGAATAAATAAATATTTTAATATGAATTTAAAAAAAAATAAAAAAATAAACTCAATATTTTTACTTATTAAATATCTTATCAGATTTCCCATTCATCTTGAATAATTTCCAATAAATAGTTCATCTGTTCAGATAGATTTCTTTATCAAATTTTCCATTTTTTATAATACAATGGTTCTAATATTCTCTTTAATCACTTTTCTTTTTATAATATTGGTGGTAATGACCAGTCTTACCCTCTGGTTTGAATAATTTGAGTCTTCATCTTTCTTGGTCATTCTACCTAAAGGCTCTCCAGATTATTGATATTTCTAAAAAAGCAACTTTTAGTTTTGTTGTTTCTTTCTACTGCCTTCTCTTTTTGCATTTTATTTATTACTACTTTCATTTCCGTTATGTCCTTCTTCCTTTCTGCTTTGGGCTTTGTTTGCTCTTTATTTTCTTAAAAATTTGTTATCAATTTAAAATAGTTCTTCTTTTTCTAAGGTAGGCATTTACAACTATAAATTTCCTTCACTGTGGGTTGAATAGTGAAACTTTAAAAAGATACCATGAAGACAGGTGGGATGGCACATGCCCATAATCCCAGATGCTCTGGAAGCTGAGGCAGGAGGATTGTGAGTTTAAAGGAAGCCTCAGCAAAAGTGAAGTGCTGAGCAACTCAATGAGACCCTGTTTCTGCATAACATACAAAAATTGCTAGGGATGTGGCTCAGTGATAGGGCATCCCTGGGTTCAATACCCCAGTACCAAAGGGAAAAAAATGCCATGAAGTTCTAACCTCTGTGCCTTCAAATGAAAACTTATTTGTAAATACCCTTATTTAATATGAGTTCATTAGTGTCTGCCTTAAATTTATATGATTGGTATACTGTTAAAATGGGGAAACAGAAAAAAAATATACACAGAATGAAGATGATGTGAATTAAATCAAAGGAAAATTTCATGTGAAGACAGTTGATTAGAATGAGGCATTTACAAGCCAAGGGCTATCAAAGCCTCCCAGAAAATTGTATAAGACAGAAAGGGAGCTGGCACAGAGGCGCATGCCTGTAATCCCAGAAGTTTGGGAAGCAGAGGCAGGAGGGTCATGAATTCAGACTCAGCAAAATCTAGGCACTAAGCAACTCAGTGAGATCATCATTAAATAAAATTAAAAATAGGGATGGGGATGTGGTTCATTGGCTGAGTTCTCCTGAGTTCAATCCCTGGTACCAAAAAGCAAAAAAAAAAAAAAAAAAAAAAAAGACAGGAAGGGACAAGAAAGAATTCCCCTACAGGTTTTAAAAGAACACATCCCTGCAAAGTCTTTATTTTAGACTTTTAGTTCCAAATCTGTGAGACAATGAATTTCTGTTGTTTTAAGCCACCCAATTATATTATAATATTGCAGCAGCATTATGAAACTAATATAGATTTAAGAACTGTTTAATTGCTCCCCATAAGTTTTGGTGTATTGTGCTTTCATTTGCATTCATCTCTTTGAAAGTTATTCTTTAACCCATCAATTATTTGGTAACACATTTTTATTTAATTTTCAGGTGTTAAATAATTTCTCAAATTTCCTTATGATTAAAATGAAAGCTCTTTGTGACTTGGAGAATATCCTTTGTATGATTCAAATGCTTTAAAATTTAATAAAACTTATTTTATGGCTTAACAAATGGTCGATCCTGGAGAATATTTCACATGCATTTGAAAACAAAACAAAACAAAACTGTACTTCACTTGTTGGATGAAGGGTTCTATAGATTTATGTTAGCTCTAAATAGCTTATTGTTCAAGTGTCTCATTTCATTGTTAATATTCTTTATAGTTTTCCCCTTTATTAAAATTGAGGGATAGGGATTTATCTCAATGACAGAACACTTGCCTTGTATGTGTGAAGCCTTGGGTTGTTTGATCCCCAGCACCAAAAATAAAGAAAGAGAAAGAAGAAAAAGAAAATTGGAACCCTAAAATCTCCAACAATTAGTATTGAATTTTTAATATTTGGTGCATGTATTTTGTAGCTTTGTTGTTATGGAAACTGATATTTACAGTTGTTTTATTGATGGATGACACTTTTCCTCAACTTTTATTCTTATAAAGTGAACATTTGTCTTTCTAGTAACATTTTTTCTTAATGTCTATTTTATGTGGTATCAGTGTAGTACTGTAACTATCTTTTGGATAGAATTAGAAGCTATATATTTTCCTATTTTATTTTTAACTTAGTTTTTCTTCAATATGCAGTTTCTTTGTAGACAGCATAATAAATGCATCATGAATTTTATTTTTATCTACTCTGTTATTAAAAGATGGAAGTGTTTAACCTAATGACATTTAATATAATTACTTAAAATTCAGATTTATGTCTATCATTTGCTGTTGATTATCTGCATGTTATATCTTTTTGTTCCACTTTTCCTTCATTACTGCTGCTTTTTCATTGAAAATATACCATCAAATGTAGTATTAATTCCTTTTCCATTTATTTTGCTCTATTTTTGAGTTATATTCTTGGCTGTTTCCTTGGGGACTGCAGTAAAGAATTTATAACAACCTAATTTGGGGGTTGTTATCTAATCTTCTGACTAATGGTCACTATATTTATAGTATCTAAAAAATTTAATCTTGTATAACTACATTTCCTCCTCACTCTTGTGTTATTGTTGTAAAAGAAGTCACTTATGCATTTTGTGTCCATCAACATTGGTTCATAATAATTGCTTTATACAGTTGTCTTTAAGTCATATAAGGGAAATACTGTTACAAATACCAGTACTGTTCGTATCATCTTTCATATTAACCTATGTGGTCACTCATTTTGTAGCCATATTTATTTCTTCACATGGATTTAAGTTGCATTTTCATGTCCTACTCACTGTAATCTGAAGATATTCCTTTATTATTCATTAATAGGCATTTTGTTACTGATTAATTCTCTTGTTTTTAAATTTTGGAGGTATATACTAATTTCTCTGTTATTTCAAAATATAATTTTGCTGGATATGCAATTCTTGGTTGGATGGTTTCTTTCTTTCCTTTGAATGTGTTATCCCACTACATCTGGTCCCCATTTCTGATGGGAAATTGCTATTAGTATTATGAGAATATGTTATACATAATGCATTGTTTTTTTTCTCTCGCTGCCTTGATGTTTCTTTCTTTGCTTTCAACAGTTTGATTTTGTAAAAAGAAATAAAATGTAAATACATTTGAGTTCATTTCACTTGGAACTCTAAACTCCTGAAACATTCATAATAATTTATTTCATCACATTCCTTAAATATGTGTTCATTTCTTATTCAATATTCTTTCTGTCACTCTCTCTCTCTGTCGTCATTTTGCAGATTCCCACTGTGCACATGTTGGTATGCTTGATGGTGTTCTACAGGCCTGAGGCTCTGTGAAGTGTTGATGTATTCAATTTCTTTTCTATTTCTTACACAATGTATTTATCATCATTGATTCTTTTTTCTTTTTTTGCCATGCGTTTTCTGATGTTCTTTTCCTCTAAGGAATGCTTCATTTAAATCATTATAATTTCTAACTCCAGAATTCTACTTAGTTTGGGTGTACAGGTATTCACTACTGATATTCTTGCAAAACTTACCAATCTAATTCATTTGGACTATGGAGCATTCTATAGCCAAAGACTGTCAAAACAATAAAGGAATTGGCCCATAATTGATGGAATCTAGTAAGTGGGTATGATAGGAAAGAAGGCATAAAGCTTAATAGAGACATCAGGAAAAGACACAACTTAACAAAGCCCTGCTAATATCACTTCTATCTCATGGTGACTGTACACATACCTAATGTTGTGCCCTCTGAGGAGGAAATTATAGGCTTCAGAGTACATGGAGAACAGACTCCTTTAAAATAGCCCAATCAAATGCCAAAGCTAACAGAAAAGCAAACAAGAATGAAATAACCCATAGAAAGGAAAGAGGAATAAGTAAATAGAGGTTCCACAATATATATATATATATATACAAAATGTATAGTTCTAAACAAAAACATGATACAAAAAATCATACTTAAAGATGTAAAGGGAGCTACAATGACACTTTCCAATCAGATAGAGAAATTATATTTTAAATAGGAAAATCATATATATTTATATGATTAGAAAGTATAACAAAGGGATAAAATTAACATTTGGATTCAAAATGTATAATTACCAAAATGAAAAATTCACTACAGTATTGACAATAGATTTGATATGGCAGGAGAAACAATCAGAAAGCTTAACGATATATCAATAGATATTATGCAATATGAACAACAGAGAAACAAAATAATGAATAAAATTTAACAGAATGTCAGAGAAAGGTAGGGTACTCTGAAACACCCCAACATACACATAATTAGAGTAACATAAAGGTAAGATAACATGAAAAAGCAGAAGAATTTTTGAAGAAAACTTGCTGACCCCTTCCTTAATTTAATGAAAAAATTTTAATCTATGCCTCAAAAATTCAAGTCCACATATCATAAACACAAAGACATTCTAATACACTGCAGTAAAGGTACCGGCAGTCAAAGACATACAGAAATTCTTAAAAGCAATAAATGAAAACATCTTGTTACATAGAAAGAATACCCAGTATGGGGGGCTGAGGATATAGCTCAATTGGTAGAGTGCTTGCTTCATATGCACAAGGCCATGGGTTCAATCCCCAGCACCACCAAAAAAAAAAAAAAGAAAAAAAAAAAAAAGAAAAAAGGAAAGAAAGAATATCCAGTATGATTTGCAACTATTTCTTCACTGGAAACCATAAAGAGTAGAAAGTGGTGGGATGGTGACAGTAAAAATCTGTCAACCAATTATTTCATATATAACAAAATATACTTAAATGAACATAAAAATAATTTTCTGATAAATAAAAACAGAGATTTTACTAATAGTTGACCCACTTTAAATAAATACTAAAAGAAATTATTAGGCTGAAGTACAGTGATAACAAATGGAAATCTGTATCCACAGGATTTTTATAAAATGATGTATATAAATGTATTGTGGGAGTACAGCAATCAGAAATACACTTGAAAATAACAGTGCAAGGGATGTGGATGAGCAATGTTGTATTTGAGCACATAATAACTCAATATTACAGGATAAATGAAGAAAATAATAAATGATAGATAATAAGGTAAATATAACAAATATAATTATTTGCTTTCTTTCTTTTCCCATATTCTTTAAAAGTCCCAACGTTTTACAAAGAATTTCATAAAATCATGTATTGTTGAGTTAATGATATTTAGAAATTATGTGGACAACAATAATGTCACCAAAAGCAGGAAGAAGTTATAGAGCTATTTAGGGTTAATGATCCTATAACTCACTGAAATAAAATTAGTATGAAGCTGAAATAGACTCTGATATGTTGTACATGTTAAGCTCTAGAGTAACTATTAAGGAAATAATTTTAAAATATAGTGATACAAACCATTAAAGTAATTAAATTGCTATACTTGAAAATATTTGGTTCATGAAAAATATCATATTAATGGATTTATAGAACAGAAATACATTTGATAATCAAACAAAGAAACAAAATAAAAAACATAAACCTATTTCCACAATAACATTAAATATGAATGGATTAAGCAATTCAATCAAAAAGGAGATAATCTCTGACTGGATTTTTTCCACCTTAATCTGTGTACATAGGACATATTTAAAATTCAATATTACAGGGCTGGGGATATTGCTCAAGCGGTAGCGCGCTCGCCTGGATTGCGTGTGGCCCAGGTTCGATCCTCAGCACCACATACAAACAAAGATGTTGTGTCCGCCGAAAACTAAAAAAAAAAATAAATATTAAAATTCTTTCTCTCTCTAAAAAAAATCAATATTACAAATAAATTGAAGTGAAATATTGGGAAAATACATATTATAAAAATGGTGATGATCAGAAAACTTGAGTGGTTGCATTTATATCAGAAAATAGGCTTATAAAAGAATATTTTACTAGAGTTAAAATGGAAGAGTTTATAATAATAAAATAATCAGTTCTTCTGGATGATATAACAATTATAAATACATGTTCACCTAATGATGAATTGTTCGTTCAAAAATTGAAATAATAAACAGACAATTCAAGAATAGTGTCTCAATGCTTCAGTGCCTAATTTTCAATAATGAAGAGACAAAGTAGGCCTAATATATATGAGGAACTAGAAACTTTAACAAGTTTACACAAAGTATGTAAACATTTATAGAACATTTCAACCCAATAATAGAATACAATTTTTTCTCATATGCACATGGAATATCCTGCTGGATATATAAATATTCTTTGACTTATGATGGGTTTATATGCTGATAAATCCTTCATAAATTGAAAATATTATGAGGCAAATTGCACTAAACATGATTTTCTTCAGATCCATACATTTACTGGCAAATGTCATAAAGTCATCTTCTTTATGGCTAAGAAGAACCAATAAAATATTTTTTAAAAAATACATTTAATAGACCTAACCTACCAAAAATTTCAGCTTAACAAGGTAGTACACCTGCACAATGTCAGTTATTTAGTAGCTGCAGCTCACTGCCACTGCTTCCACGGCGCAATGTCAGGAGAGAGTATGTTATCACATCACTAGCTCAAGAAAAGATCAAAATGCAAATGTGAAGTACTATTCATTTATTTATTTATTTGTTCTTTTTAACTATACATGAGAGTTTAATGTATTTTGATATAATTATGCAAGCATTCAATGTACATTATTATAATTAGGACCTCAGTACCTCTCTTTCCCTTTCCCTTTTCCCACCTTCTCTTCCCTTCCCTCTATGCTCAATGTGTATCAATTTTACATCATCAAAAAGTCATTCAGGTGCTGGGGCCGTAGCATGTGTGAGGCACTGGGTTTTATTCTCAACACTATATATAAATAAATAAAATAAAAGTACATTGACAATTAAAAATTATTTTAAAAAATCATTCAGTCAAACTATCAAAAGACAGGTAACATCTCCATAAAATATCAGGCCATAGAATGAGCCTCAGACATTACAAGGATTGCAAAGATACAAAGTATGTTCTTCTATCACAATTATGAATAAAAATTAATAACAAAAATAACTTTGATAAACTCACAAATGTGTAAAATTAAACAACACACTCTTAAATCACCTATGGATCAAATAACAATGCATAAGAAATTCAATGAGATAAATGAAAATACAGAAAGTACCTAAGAAGCTTATAGAAAACAAATGGTGCTTAGAGGAAAACTTGTAGCTGTAAATACACACAAAAAAGAAGAAATATCAGAAATCAGTAACTCAAACTTCCACCTTAAGAAACTTAGAATCAAAGAGCAAATTAAACCCAAAGCAAGGAGAAAAAAGAAAATCAACAAAGAATAAAGTGGCAATAAATGGATAAAGAAGAAAAAGAGTATTTTTACAAACACCAAAATTAAAATTCTTCGAGGCTGTGGTTGTGGCTCAGCAATAGAGTGCTTGCCTAGCACTTTCGAGGCCCTGGATTCGATCCTCAGCACCACATATAAAACAAATAAAATAAAGGCATTGTGTCCAACTACAACTAAAAAATAAATATTTAAAAAAATTACTTCTTTGAAAATGACAAACTTTTATCTAGACTCAGCAAGAAAAAAATGAATGGAGCTCAGCTCTTTCCCCTACACTCAGTATTTATTGAATAAAGTGTGTTTTTATCACTTTATTATCCAGCTTTACTTTTTATATTACCCAAACTATCAAACATCCTGAGCTAAAGGACATTTAGATAACACTCCATTAAACAACCAAAAATTACATATTATTTTCAAGGTAATATGATACATTCACTACATATTATACAGTATAAAGTAAAACAAGTCTCAATAAATCTAAATAAATTTAAATTATTAAAAGTTTCTTACCAGTTTAAAAAAATCCCATTAATAACCATTCTGTGAAAAATACATAATTTTTTCCAGAACTAGGAAAGTTTAAAAACAACAACAAAAACACATTTCTAATTAACTTCTGTATCAAAGTACTTCTAAAGGTATTTGGAAAATTGAAAGACTGAAAACAACACATATACCTGAATTGGGTACAGGTGAAAAAGTACTTAGATTCTTTTTTAGAATATAAAATACTTATGAAGGAAGGTCTTAAGTCAGTCATGTGAATTTCCACATAAAGAAAATAAAAAACAAGTTGTGCTCCAATTGTGTACTATATGTCAAAATACATTCTACTGTAAAATTAATTAATTACTTAAAAAAGAAAGTAGAAAACAAATATTTGATCTTTGTCACATTCATATTTTTATATTATTTCTGAGTTCTATTTAAGTGGTATTGTGCTTTACATTTCAAATCCAAGTATTCATTGCTGATATAAACAAATAAAATTGACTTGAAAATATTTTAAAAAATCAATTAAACCCAAAGAGAGAGGGATGAAAACAATTAAAAGCAGAAATCAATGAAATTGAATATGAAAATAAAAAATAAATTTAAAGACACAAAGTGGTTCTTCAAAATGATTGGCAAAATTAATTAACCCTTCAATAGACTAATAAAGGGAAAAAGGGAAGAAAAAAATTACTGATATCAATATGAAAGAGGGGACATCATTAGATACCTTACAGGTAATAGAAGGATAGAAAGAATGTACTAAGAATAGCTTTTGTTATGGTAACTTCCACAAATTTCTTTGAGGAGACAAATTTGCTGAACCAACACAGAAGAAAATATGAGTAGCACTGTTTTTTTTTAAAAACAAATTAAATTTCTAACTAAAAGTCTATTAAATATTTAAGGGAAAAATAAATTCAATCCTATAAGTCTCTTTCAAAAATAGATGAGTATGGGTAATTCTCATAATTTTTGGTTCTAGAATTACTAATAGATCAGAACCACATGAAATCAACAAAACTAAAACAGGATTACAAAATTTTATAAAAATATATTAATAGTTATTACAGTATGAATGAATGAGATTCAAACCAGAATATAAGCTTGGTGCGGCATTTAAAATCAGTCAACATAAATCACTATAGTAAGAGAATAAAGGTGAAATAATATTACATCATCTCTACAGATGTAGAAAAAGTATTTGATTAAATTCAACCAAAGTACTCAATAGAAAGGAAGTTCCTCAGTCAGATAAAGAACATATATTAAAAATCTATAGCTGCTGGGTGTTGTGTCACATGCCTGTAATCTCAGTGACTTGGAAGGCTGAGACAAGAGGATCCTAAGTTCAAAGTCAACCTCAGCAAAATAGCATAGTCCTAAGCAACTTAGTGAGACACTGTATCAAAATAAAATAATTAAAAAAAAATAAAAAATAAACAGGGTTTGGGATGTGTCTTAGTGGTTAAGACCCCGTGGGTTCAATATTTGGTTAACAAAAAAGTCTACTACTAACACCAATATACTTACACTTTACTTGATAGTGAAAAGCTGTATTCTTTCCCCCTAAGGTCAAGAAAAAGATAACAATGTTCATTCTTTTCATTTCTATTTAATACTCTTCTGGAGGTACCAGCTATTGTAATAATTACATAAAACGAGTAAGGGCATAGCGATTGAAAAGTAAATATTTAGAAATGGCATAATTGTACATATATAAAATTAAGAAATCTACAAAAGTCTTAAGAACTAATAAGTGAATTTAACAAAGTAGCAGTTACACTATCAGTACAGAAAAATCATTTCTATCTCTGTATAATTTTAATGAACAATTGGAAGATAAAACAATAAAATTAGCATGAAAAACAGGTATAAATTTATCAAAATGCTTAATATTTTTATGTTGAAAACTATAGAACTTTGTTGAGGGAAATTCAAGAAAAAAAGAAATTCAAGAGAACAATGGAGAGACAGATACACTGTTATTGCAAGATCATGTGACTCAATATAATTAAGATCTCATTCTATCTAAACTGATTTAGCAACATGGAATAAGGATAGATATATAGATCAATGAAACCAAATGAAATATAAAATCAATCCCACATTAATATTCTATAGTAAGGTGTAAAAAAATTCAACAGAGAAAGGGTAGTCTTTTCAAAAAATGTTATAGAAAAATGTGTATAGATTTATGAAGAAGAGCACCAATTCATATTTTACACCATAAACAATTAATTAGAAATAAAATATATGTTCCCTGCACAGATATAGCAAATGACTTGGATCCAGATAATTCAATTAAAAACAAGCAAACACTTGAATAGACATTTCTTTTTTAAAAAAATATATATTCTTAAGTTTTAGGTGGGCACAATATTTTTTATTTTACATTTATGTGGTACTAAGGATGGAACCCAGCACCTCGTGCATGCTAGGCAAGCACTCCACCACTGAGCCACAACCCCAGCACCTCAATAGACATTTCTTAAAAGGAAGATATAGTAATGAACAATGAGCACAGAAAACATCTATTGACATCAGAGAAATGAAAATTGAAGTGAGAATGAAATATTTATTCATTCACTAAAATGGCTAAAGTTATAAATAATGACAATATCAATTGGTGTTAAGTATTTCAAATCATACGTTGCTTTTTAGGAATAAAAATTGGAAGACAGTCTGGAGGTTTCTTTTATTTTTCTTTCTTTTTTTCTTTTTTTTTTTTTTTTGTCCTGGGGCTTGAACCCAGTGGCACTTAACTACTGTGCAATATTACAGCCCTTTTTATTTTTCATTTTTATATGGGTCTTGCTAAGTTGCTTGGCCGTCACTAAGTTGCTGAGGTTGGCCTCAAGCTTGCAATCTATGGTGCCTGACTGGTGGTTTCTTATAAAGTTAAACATGTTACTACATAGCCTAGAAACCCAGAAATACTATTCTTACCTATTTTCCCAGGAGAAATGAGAACATATGTATACCTCAATATGTGCCCACAAATGTTCATAGCAAACCTACATAATAAACAAACCTAGGGTTTGGGGGGACAGATGTCCATCAACAGACAAATAGATAAACAAATTGTTATATGTTCATACTATGGTTCCACCTATTTGTTTAACTCCCATTTATCACCTCATGAGGATCATGCATT
Source organism: Ictidomys tridecemlineatus (assembly GCF_052094955.1). NCBI lineage: Eukaryota > Metazoa > Chordata > Mammalia > Rodentia > Sciuridae > Ictidomys > Ictidomys tridecemlineatus. Next base: position 50,550,849 of record NC_135493.1, read on the forward strand.
TCCTTAAATCATGTTGCAGAGAGCCTATAATAGTTGTTTTAAAATCATTGTCTACACATTATATCATCTGTTTGTCAATTTGTATCTGTTTTTATTGGGTGATTTTTTTCCTGATTATGAGTGAAATGTATAGAAATTTTTTCTTAGATGCCAGATTTTAAGAAGTTTATATTGTGACGTTCTGCATTTTATTTAACTTTTTAGAGTCTAAATGTTCACTCTGACAGGGACTTAATTTACTTTTGCATCATTTTGATTTATCTAATAATTTTTCGTTGTAGATGGACACAATATGCTCGCTTATTTATTTATTTATTTATTTATTTATTTATTTTCATGTGGTGTTGAGGATCAAATGTAGGACCTCACACCTGCGAGGCAAGCACTCTACCACTGAGCTACAGCCCCAGCCCTCATTTTGATTTGTTGGAGCTGCTTTTAAACTTTACTATTGTAATTTTATAATTAGTAAAGCCCTATTATTAAGGCTTGACCATTCTGAAGTGTTTATTGATGGCCTTAGCTCATCAGCAAGAACTCACATTCTTTTGTTTAAACTCAAATGTCGCCCATCAATGTATGAAACTTGTTCAAATCTAGCTCCATAGTTGTTCTTTGCTCAACTTCTTTGAATTTTACCCTATGCATGTTCAAAATAATTTTTAACGACAACTCACAAAGACCCCTCTATGTATTTCTGGGGATTGTGTTTGGTACAGCTAACTTTCTATACATAAATTCAATACACTAAAATCCCCCTTAATTATATTCAGTTTACTCAAATTCAGAGTAAGGACAAGGCTCTGCTTGTATCCTTCCTTGATCCATGGTCTAGAATGTGTCTTTAAGCTGAAGGCTAGGCAGTGATAACTTTATCTTCATTAATCTCTCTTTACACAAGAATGAAATTCCTATGCTGCCTCTCATACAAAATGATAATGACTGTTTCACATATTTAGCTCAGTTTTGTAATTGTTTATGGTGAGCTAGTAAGTTTACTCCTCATTACTCCATCATGGCTGGGAATACAAATATTTTTGAACATGTTTTTGCTTTCTTTGTTGATCTATTATCATTAACTTTGACTTTTTATGTAGTTAAATTTAACTATTTTCTCCTCTATGATTTTTGTGTACATGGCTTTAAATAAACTCTCTCCTACCCAGGAGCCATAAATTACTTTAATATATAATTCTGAAACAACTTGCAAATTTTGTTTTACATGGTCAGGTTTTCAATCTAAACAAAATTTTATTTTTCTGTTTGGTGCAATCTAGAGATCTATTACTATTATTTCCTTTAGAGAATTCATTATTTCCAAACTATAAATTGTATTATCTTTCTTTTTTCTACCGATTTTTCATGCCACTTCTATTAACTACTTTTTAAAATCAAAAGTATACTATAAGCCCATAGAAGAACAAAGAAGGAAGAAAAAAGTAAAAGAATAAAAATAATAAAGTAAAATTCCTGGGGCTGGGGCTATGGTTTAGTGGTAGAGCACTCACCTAGCACATGTGAGGCCCTGGGTTTGTTCCCCAGCACCACATAAAAATAAATAAATGAAAATAAAGGTATTTTGCCCAACTAAAATATATTATTAAAATAAATAAATAAAGTAAAACTCTCTGTTATGTTCCTCCAAAATTCCCAATGATAAGGCAGAGATAATATAATCACTCATATGATTATTTTCTCTACTTCTAGAATATTTCTGTACATACTTTAAGATAACTCTAGTTCTTTGTTAGTATTACAAGTTGCATCTTGTTTCTGTGCCTAAATCAATTTCATACCTAACCTAAGAAAGTAATTAATATTAAGATTTTTTAAATTAATCCATGTAAGTGCCTTTCTTTAATCAAGTTGGCAATTGCAACACATATTGGCTTTGTCTTTGACAGAACATAGCCTTTTCTTTGGAGGGACTCTTTATTCTGTGGAACAAGGGTTTTATTGGATAAAAAAGATTGGAGCAGGTCATGCTAGCACATGCCTATAATCCCCACAACTTTGGAGTTGGGGGTCCCAAGTTAGTAGTTGAGGTAGAAGAATCACAAGTTTTAGGCAAGACTCAGCAACTTCACAAGGCCCTCTCCTAAAATTAAAAAAAAAAAGAAATGAGCTGGATATGTAGTTCAGTGGCGAAGCACCCCAGGTTCAATCAATGGTATTGAAAATACATAAATATATATAATATAATATATAATAAAGATAAAGGATTAGTTATCCCTTGTCATAATTAATTTGAATATAGGGGTGGGTTCCTGTGGGCTATAATGGAGATTATGAAATTTATCTTACCCATGACAATCACATCCTATGGTCCAACAGATCAGTGAAAGGCATGTTGATCTCACTCCATCTGTCTCCTTAGCAACACTGAAATTTTCTAATCAGTGGAAAGCAGTGGAAATACTTTAGACTGTCTTGTCCCAGCTTTGTTTGAGATCCATAATCTTAATTGCATAGGGGTCTACTTCACATTTGACATTCCTTGTTTCTTTTCTAAGATCAAATTCTATTTCAATAATCATTACTGGAAGTAGATATTGTTACAGAGAAACTAAAAGCTAAATTAAGCTATTGAAAGCTATAGTTATATAAATGGCAAGAGGAAGGATTTGAATAAAAAATGTCAAAATGCAAAGGCAATCTCTTTTTACCACACCATGCTACCTCAGTCTTTTTTACCTCTAGAGAACATTTATTATGTACTTCTACATATTTCTACATATTTCAAATCTGTCATACAGATTTGACTGGGGAATAATATTTAACATTTAAACATAGATAAGTATTTATGAAAGTATTCCCTTTGGGTTTTTCTCAATGAGAATGGATATTAATTTATTTACAAAAAAAATTAATATAGATGCATACATAGATGAAAAGATGAATAAAAACAATACTTTTTTCAATTAGGCAAAGTAAACAAAAATGTTTTATTATGTACATATAGTTGCCAAAAGCAGATTGGAGAAGGATTGAAGCTTTATATTATGTTGAAAATATTTTGAAGTTTAAAAAGATCTATCAAACAGAAAATCTATTTCAAAAATTGTCTATTAAATATTCTACGTACTTTATAACTAGTCAGTTGTTCTTCAAATATTTCATCATTTTTGAAATTTTAATTTAATATAATATATTCTGTTGTATAAAACAAAGTGAGAAGATTTATACCACAGAAGAAAATGGAATAGTCCATTTGAAAATGAAAGCAATAAGACTCATTTGATGTGAATTCATTTTTAGAAGAGAAGTCAGGGCTTCAAATGATTCATTTTATTTCTAACTATAACAGAAATGAATTAATTTTAATCATTTCAAACATCTGATTCAAATGATATTCAGTCCCTGGGGCAATAATTTCTGAATCTGTCACTAGCTATTCTGAAAATTATATCAATATCTTTCATCATCTTTAGAATTTCTAAAAAGTTGGTGTTAAAAATTTAAGGTCACAAAAATATTTACAAATGATCTATTTGAAAAAAGTCTGGGGGCTGGGGATGTGGCTCAAGCGGTAGCGCGCTCACCCGGCGTGCGTGCGGCCCGGGTTTGATCCTCAGCACCACATACCAACAAAGATGTTGTGTCCGGCGAGAACTAAAAAATAAATATTAAAATCTCTCTCTCTCTCTCTCTCTCTCTAAAAAAAAAAAAAAAAGAAAAAAGTCTGTAATGCACTCCACTACTGTCATGTATGTAATAAATAAATTTAAAAAGAGGAAAGATTCAACAACAACAACAAAAAAAAGGAATATCAGGACCCATCCAAGATGGCGGACTAGAGGGAGGCTGCATTCCTTGTCACTTCATGACCTGGGATTTAAGCAGTAGAAATACTATTTGTCTGCAAGTTACTAGAGGACCCCTGGTCTCAGCACTCATGCAGAACACCCAGCCCCCATGCCCATGAAGACCCCATCTACCAATGCGGGGCTCCCCAGTCACCTCCATCTTGGGACACTGCAACCACTGCCATAGTCCCCTCCATGTGGTAGCCTGAACCTGGGGACTCTGGACATGGTCTGGAGACAGCCATCCACTGTTGCACTGTATGCCACAGAGCTGCATCTCCAAACACGCTGCCCAACGCCACAACCTGGCATGCCCCAATGTCCCATATTTGAAAGCAGCCACCTCCACTTTGGGACACCTTCAACAACATCTTGGGTTATCCTTGCTATTACCATCACCATCCTTAGTTGGGGCAACTCCCAGCTAGGGACACCAGCTTGGGACTAGAAGCAAAATCAAGGTACCTAAACTCTTTCAACCCTCCTTGCCCAGTAGCTGCTAACCATGAATAGTGCTTGCAGCTATGTGACTAACCTGTAGCTTGCAAAGCCTGGTCCAGATACAAAACACGACAGGTGTGCAAGCCCCACATTGCATCCCACAAAACCTCTGGAGACAGAGGTTCCTGATTCAGAAGTTGAAAGAGGGGTGAGTAAGATATTGTTTAAACACTAAATTAGAGACCATGAATTGTGGGGTCTAGAGGCAATATAAGGGGATAAGATCAGGCACCCACATCACACAAGCAGGCCCCAAAGGAGATCCTTGGTATGCAATCTTTCAACAGGGACCAGCAAGTGCTATACCCCACCTCCAGGAGTTCTGCCTCCAAGACCAACCACTCCACCCTAATAACCTTCACCATCCTGAGAGTGGAGATACCAGCAAATAATAGACAACCCCTCTTATCAGATAATAGAGAAGGGAACCAAGAAAGATACTGAACTCCAAAAGAAACAATCCTTTAATTTTGCTTTATGATATTTTTTTCTTTCTTTTTTTCTTTCTTTCTTTCTTTCTTTCTTTCTTTCTTTCTTTCTTTCTTTCTTTCTTTCTTTCTTTCTTTCTTTCCTCTCTATTTTCCCACCCTTACATCCTCAACATTTGTGAAACCAAGTACTTTTTTTACATTAGGCTACTGAGGACTGGGCTATCTTAATAGTATATTACAGTTGTGTTGTATACTCTTTCATCTTTTATTTTTACATTTCTTTCTTTTGCCTAATAATCTTGGTTTGTTCTTTAAATGTTCTCTTGCTATTCTCTTCTCACTTATCTGCTTCCCCAAAGTCTCTTTCTCTCTTTTCTCCTACTACCAGCCAACTTCTTTTGATTCCTCTTTCAGGGTTCCTAAGATCTAATAAATCAATATCCTCACCTCCTACCTCCTTAACATCTTATGCTACACCCCCTAGTTCTCTCTTTGTCCACCATTAGAAACTGTAGACAAATTTTCAAGCTACTATTTGTATTATAGATATTACTCAAACTCACCATTTTTGTATATTTTGACAAAAGTATAAACATCTTAATGAGCTATTTGGTTTAAGGATGCATATTGTTTGCATTGAGATCTGCTAATATTGATCTCCTCCTTATAAGGGGAGGTACTGAAATCCTTAAAAGACACTGTAATTTTATAGAGTAGAAAGTTTTATACCTTGGATCCATATTGCTAGAGGGGAAGACACATGAATAACATGAAAAATCAAGGGAAGAAAGTGTCCCAAACAAACCAAGATACTATGTTATTAAAAACCATGGCCAGCACAGCAAAAGGAATGTCAGGGAGGTAGTCAGGATGTACATAATTAAAATGTTCTGTGAATTAAAGGATGATATAAGAGAGCAAACACAGACAACAAAAGATCATTTAGATAAAGAGCTAAATAAGCAAATACAGGAAGCAAAAGATTACTTCAAAAGGAGATAAAGATTCTGAAAACAACAACAGAAAAAAAAACAGAGAAATCTTCAAAAGAAGGAAATCATAAACCAAATTAAAACATCAATAAAAAGCATCATCAATAGACTAGATCACTTGGAAGACAGAACCTCAGATGATAAAGACAAAATATACAAGCTTGAAAATAAAGTTGTCCACTTGAAAATAAAGTTGTCCACATAGTAAAGATAGTAAGAAAACAAGAACAGAACATGCAAGAATTATGGAATAATATGAAAAGACCAAATTTAAGAATTATTGGGATAGGAAAGACATAGATTACAAACCAAAGGAATGAAATGAAATAATATCAGAAAGTTCTCCAAACCTGAAGAATGAATTGGAAAATCAAATACAAGAGTCTTATAGAACATCAAATAAACAAAATCACAACAGAACTACACTAAGGATAATTATAATGAAAATGCATAAAATGGAGAATAGATAAAAAATTTTAAAAGCCACAAGAGAAAAGAATCAAATTACATATGACAGAAAGCAATTAGGATCTCTGCAGATTTCTCAACCCACAAAGCTATGAAGTCCTAGAGTAATATATACCAAGCTCTGAAAGAAAATGGAAGCCAAACAAGAATCTAATATCCAGCAAAATTAAGCTTTAGATTTGATGATGAAATAAAAATTTTCCATGCTGAACAAAAGTTAAAAGAATTTACAACTAGAAAGCCTACACCGGGGGCTGGGGATGTGACTTAAGTGGTAACATGCTCACCTGGCATGCGCAGGACACTGGGTGGGTTGGATCCTCAGTACCACATAAAAATAAAATAAAGATGTTGTGTCCACCAAAAACTAAAAAAAAATAAATATTAAAAAATTCTCTCTCTCTCTTCTCTCTTTCTTAAAAGAAAGAAAGAAAGAAAGAAAGAAAGAAAGAAAGAAAGAAAGAAAGAAAGAAAGAAAGAAAGAAAACTTGCACTACAGAACATCCTTGGCAAAATATTCCATAATGAGGAAAGGAAAAACAATAATGAAAATTAGCTAAGGGAGGAACTACACTAAATGAAAAGCTAATTAAAGGAGAAACCAAGTCAAGTTAAAAAAAATAAAAATGACTAAGAATATAAACAATGTCTCAATAATGACCTTGAGTGTTAAATGGCCTAGACTCATGAATCAAAAGACACAGACTGGCAGGTTGGATTTAAAAAATAAGACCCAACAATATGATGTTTGTTTTCAAGAGACTAATCTCACAGGAAAAGACATCCACAGATTGAAGTTGAAAGGTTGGGAAAAAAATACTATCCAAATGGATGGTGTAAACAAAGGAGGGGCCATCTTCATATCAGATAAAGTAGACTTCCAGCCACAGATAGTTAAAAGGGATAAAGAAGGGCATTTCATACTGCTTAAAGGAACCCTACATCAACAAGATGACAATTAAAATTATATATGCCCCATAAAATGGAGCATTTATATTCATCAAACAAACTCTTCTCAATTTCAAGAGCCAAACAGACCACAACAAAATAATACTGGGTAACTTTAACACACCTCTTTCACCATTGGATAGATCTCCCAAACAAAAACTAAACAAAGAAACTTTAGAAATCATTTCACAATCAATAATTTAGACTTAAAAGACATATATAGAATATTTCAAACATGAATGAGTGAATCCAGTTTCTTCTCAGCAGCACATAGATCCTTCTTAAAAACAGACCAGGGCTGAGTTTGTGGCTCAGTGGTAGACACTCATCTGGCATGTGTGAGGCACTGGGTTCAATACTCAGCACCACATAAAAATTAATAAATAAAATAAAAGTATTGTGTCCATCTACAACTTAAAAAATACATTAAAAATGCCATATATTATGCCACAAATGAACTCTTAGCAAATACAAAAAAAAATAGAGATAATAAACCACCTTCTATGAGATCATAAGATAATAAAATTAGAAATGAATGATAAAACAAGAAATAGAAGCTACTCCAAAAACTGGAGACTAAATAATATGCTATTGAAAAAACAATGGATATCAGAAGATATCAGAGATGAGATTAAAAATTGTTAGAAGTAAATGAGAACACTTATACAACATATCAAAATCTCTGGGACACTATGAAGGCAGTACTAAGTGGAAAGTTCATTGCATGGGATTCATTCCTTAAAAGAAGAAAAAGCCAACAAATGACCTAACATTACATCTCAAAGCCCTAGAAAAAGAAGAAAAAATCAACACCAAAATCAGTTGAAGACAGGAAATAACTGAAATCAGAACTGAAACCAATGAAATTGTAACAAGAAAGACAATTGAAAACTTTGACAAAATCAAAAATTGGTTCTTTGAAAAAATAAATAACATGGATAAACCTTTAGCCACACTAATGAAGAGAAGGAAAAATGAAACTCAAATTACTAAAATCTATGATGAAAAAGGAAATATCACAATGAACACTACAGAAATACAGAAGATGATTAGAAATTATTTTGAAAACTTGTATTCCAATAAAATAGAAAATATTGAAGACATCAACAAATTTCTAGTCATATAATTTACTCAAACTGAATCAGGATGATATACAAAAGTTAAGCAGGTCAATTTCAAGCAATGAAATAGAAGAAACCATCAAAAGCTTACCAACCAAGAAAAGCCCAGTACCAAACAGATTCACAACTGAGTTCTACATGATCTTCAAAAAAGAACTAATACTCATATTCCTCAATTTAGTCTATGAAATATAAAAAGAGGAAACCCTTCAAAATTAATTATATGAGTCCAGTATCACCCTGAATCTAAAACCAAACAAAGGCACATCAAGAAAATAAAATTGGAGACCAATATCTCTAATGAACATAGATGCAAAATTTTTCAATACAATTCAGGTAACTCAAAAAAAATATTAAACAGATAGTGTACCTCAATCAAGTGAGATTCATCTGAAGAATGCAAGGTTGGTTCAACATATGGAAATCAATGAATGTAATTCATCACATCAATACACTTAAGGATAACAATCATCTGATCATTTGATCATCTCAATAGATGCAGTAAAAAGCATTTGACAAAATATATCACCCCTTCATGGTCAAAGTACTAGAAAAACTCGGGATAATAGGAACATATCTAAACATTGTAAATGCTATTTATGCTATGCCCAAGGCCAACATAATTCTAAATGGAGAAAAATGGAAGCATTCCCTCTAAAAACTGGAACAAGACAAGGATGTCCTCCTTCATAACTTCTATTCAACATCAACCTTAAAACTCTAGCCAGAGCAATTGGACAGACAAAAGAAATTTAAGTGATATGAATAGGGGAAAAAAAGAACTCAAACTATTACTATTTGCCAATGACATGATTGTATACTTAGAGGATCCAAAAAATCCCACCAGAAAACTTCTAAAGCTAATAAATGAATTCAGCAAAGTAGCAGCATATAAAATCAACATGCATAAACAAACGCATTTCATCTGAAAGTGAAACTAGAAAAACTACCTCTTTTACGGTAGATTCAACAAAAAATAAAATATTTGGAAATAAACCTAACAAAAGAGATGAAAGATCTCTACAATGAAAACTACAGAACACTAAAGAAAGAAATTAAGGAAGATCTTAGAAGATGAAAAGACCTCACTTGTTTTTGGATAGGCAGAATTAATATTGTCAAAATGACTGTACTACCAAAAACACTATACAGATTTAATACAATTCCAATCAAAATTTCAATGACATAGAAATAGAAAAAGAATAATAAGTAATGAAAATCATCTGGAAAAATAAGAAACCCAGAAGAGTTATGCAATCCTTATCAAGGAGATTGAAGCAGGGGGTATCACTGTACCAGAACTTAAACTATACTACAGAGAATTTGTAAAAAAAAAAAAAAAAAAAAAAAAAAAACAGCATATTATTGGCACTAAAATAGACTTGAAGACTAGTAGCACAGAATAGAGGACACAGATACAAGTCCACATAAATACAGTTATCAAAAACTAGACAAAGGCACCAAAAACATATTGGAGACAGCATAGTCTCTTCAACAAATGATACTGGGAAAATTGGAAATGCATATGCAGCAAAATGAAATTAAACCTCTATCCCTCACCATGCACAATACTTAAATCAAAGTGGATCAAGGACCTAGGAATTGCCTAATAGAATAAAAAGTAGGTCCAAATCTTTCTCATGTTGGATTAGGCCCCATATTCCTTAACAAGACTCCTAAAGTACAAGAAATAAAATCAAGAATCAATAAATGGAATAGATTCAAACTAAAAAGCTTCTTCTCAGCAAAAGAAACAATCAATGAAGTGAAGATAGGGCCTACATTTTGGGAGCAAATTTTTACCACATGCATATCAGATACAGCACTAATCTCCAGGATATATAAACAACTAAAAAAACTTAACACCAAAAAAATAAAGAACTCAATCAATAAATGAACTAAAGAACTGAACAGATACTTCTCACAAGAAGATATACAATTGGTCAACAAATATATGAAAAATGTTTAACATCTTTAGTAATTAGAGAAATTGAAATTAAATCTACGCTAAGATTTCACCTCACTCTAGTCAGAATGGCAGTTATCAACAACACAAGCAAGAATAAATATTAGCAAGGATTTAAGGGGAAAAGTTCACTCATATATTGTTGTTGGGACTGCAAATTGGTGCAACCAATCTGGAAAGCAGTATAGGATTCCTTAGAAAACATGGAAAGGAACCACCATTTGACCCAGCTAGTCCATTCCTTGGTCTATACTTAAAGTATATAAAGTCAGCATACTACAGTGATGCACCCATATCAATGTTTACAGCAGCATTATTCACAATAACTAAACTGTGGAACCAACATAGATGCCCTTCAGTATATGAATGAAAAAATAAACTATGGTGTATATACACAATGGAACATTACTCAGCATTAATACAAAATAAAATCATGACATATGCAGGTAAATGAATGGAGTTGGAGAACATCCTGCTAAGTGAAGCAAACCAATCCCAAAATCCAAAGGCTGAATGTTTACTCTGATAAGTGGATGCTGATCAATAATGGGGTGGGCATGGGAGAAATGTTGAAACTTTGGATAGAGTAAAGGGGAGGCAGGTGAAAGGAGGAGGTATGGAGGTAGGAAAGATTACCCTAGGTACATATATGATGGCATGAATAGTGTGACTATTTCAAATGAAAAATTGTGCTCCATATTTATGTACTATGAACCAAAATGCATTCTGCTGTCATGTATAACTAATTAGAACAAACAAATTTTAAAGAGGATATCATTTATTTTGCACATAATGTATAAATAGGAAAAATTCACTATTTACAGAGCATTTACTCTGTGCTGGGTAATATGCAAATTATTTTACATGTATTATTTTCCTTAAGTTTAAAAAACTCACCCAGGTCACATAACACAGGCTTTTTAGTCCAGTTTCTATGACTCTAAAGCTGATGTTCTACTATAAAAACAAATACAATGTTTAATGATTGATTCTCAATGTTGTCTTTCTATTATAGAATTGTCAAGTTAGTAAGGATATATTTTTCTGACATAACTAAATTACAGAAATTTACCATGGACTGGTCCAATATTTTTTACTCTTATTCATGTGGATGACTTGTGACAGTAGTCCACAGTTAACTTTTTAAAATGATATAAGAACATATGGGGATAGGGCTTTATATAAAGGAGGATTGATACATTAAAAAGACAGAAAAACATTTGAATTGTGCTGTGTGAATCTTACATCAATGAAGGCTAGAACATTTGACAATTTCTGCAACACTTTTCAGCATTGCCTCTAGCTACTGTCAAACTATCTGTTAATACACTCAGATGAAAAACTGCTATTTCTATTATGTGTTCCCTTCACTGAGTTAGAAATATTAATAAAGATGAATTGCATATTCACATAGCAAAAATAATATATGAAAATGTTACCATATGGACTAGAAAACATCAAAATCTTGGAAAAGGACATTAGAGTTGTCCATTGCACAAGTGTAGCTTCTCAAGGGAGATAATATGATGGTAACTTAAGAGAAGCTTTTAGAGCAGCCTCTGGTGTACTTATCCTTTTCCCCTTTAATCTGTTAGTGCATGTATGTAGCTTGGTGTCAAGTCAGAGGAATGCTGAATTTAGTTGCGAATCTGTAATATCATTCCTAACTCATGAAAAACTAAGTTAAAATGCATACAGATAAAAAATCTAAGAAGTACAATGAGCTGGATTTTTTAAATGTTTGCTCTCCCCATGTTGTCATATTCTCATATTTTTGTTGAGGTTATTCTAGAAAAACCTCATAGTTGAATTAGAAATTCATTTAGAATGTCTCATGTTTTCTCTCTTTATTCTTCTGTTTATGTTGTTCCCCTGAAGAGAAACTTAAAATCCCTGTAACTCAACTTCTCAAAATTTTACCCATTCTGCAAGATATTTGAAATCTTATTTCATTATAAAAGCTTCTTTTGAGCTGTATCAATTAAAAGTGATCTTTCTTTCTTTTGTTATTTCTACAGCATTTAATCCCTTTTCCAGTGTCAAGAGTTTTGGAAATGAGATCACATCAGGTGCTAGAGTTCAGATTTTTCACCCTATTACACAAACTAATTGGTCCTTTGGTGTAGGTAGTTGGAGTGTCTTTTTTACTTAAATACCAATCTTAATTATTAGAATTGATCTAAATATTCTGGTTTTGAAAAAAAACTGTTCCAACAAGTTTTCTCAGGGCCTCTGCTAACAATCATCCCTCACAGTGCTATCTGTGATAGCAGGATTCACTTTTTATATGATAGTTTATAAATGTTCAGTGTTTAAAAAGTGTAATCTATTAAGGTAGGTGCCACTAGTTCTCCCCGGTAACTGTGGACCTTCATTGCAGTAATAGTTATTGCCTCAAGTTTTAACAATGCCCACGGTTGTTTATTTAAAGATTGCATTTTTGTACTTTCAAGAAGCTTGGTATGGTTACTTAATTAAAATTTCATCAGTATTATGTGAACCCAAGTGATGTGCTCACTGCTATGTCACTTCCTTAAAAGGAAATGTCTTATCATTTAACTTCTTTTCAGCTCTCCGGTCTTTGGCCAACTGGTTATCAAAGCCTCAAATACTACTGAAAAAGACAGACTCAAAATATGGCAGAACAACAACATAGAAGGAATCTAAGTAACTCCGTGACTTTGTAGATCAGGCAACACCTATCTACCCTAAAACCAGCCATAGAGAGGAAAAACAAATTTATTTTATTGGGAGTTCTTCATTATAGTAGCTTAGTTTTGGATATATATATATATATATATATATATATATATATATATATATATATATATATATATATCATAACAGCCTACTTCTTCATAACAGCCTACTTCTTCTCTCCCAGGATGTGAATCATCCCTTTTTCCAGTATATTCACACTGTGTATGCTACCTGCCCATTAGTTACTTGATAGACATCTCAAATATCACATCAACTATCACAGCACCACAATACTTGTGTTCAAATAATCCTTACTTTACTTAATAATGACCCTAAAGCACAAAGGCAGTGATACAAAGGAGGCACCAGAGCATATAATATGGAAGGACAGATCAACTCTGGTACTATATGGTAAGGTTGCAGGATATATGGGGGAAAGAAAAACCCAACATACATAAGGTTCAGTACTATCCACTCTTCTATGTATTAACTGAGGATATCGAAAAAAATCTTCCATGCATAAGGGGAAACTACTATAGAAACTAAATAAAAAATGTTTTCAGTTATCACAATCATATGCTCCATTTTAGCTTTATTGAATAAGAATCACCAGCAGCAGATTTTAAGGGTTTTCATTTGAACAACTTTTCAAAATGATCCCACACCAAATTTGAAAACTACTTACAGTGGTTAAGTGCATAAATGAGGAGAGATATGTAACTGAGGCTTAAAACATAGATCTTTGCTTATTAGCTATATCCATATTGAAGCCTCACATGCTATGAAAAGGTAATATTTTGTTTTCAAAGCGTGTGTTTTGAAATATATATGCATGTATGTGTGTGTGTGTGTGTGTATATATATATATATATATTCAAATTCAAAATATAAGTGCAAAATTCTGAGATGTAGCCCAGGAATTAGCATTTTGTCTGCTAACATTTGGTATTTTGTATGCATATGATAGTTTCAACACCTATAACTCTACAAATGTTCCAAGGACACATGTTGACAACTGCTACAATGAATGCACCTCCTGCTATTGTTAGTGTATATGTAGGAATTCACCTCAGAATTTTTCTTTATACCAAAGCTGTATTCTAATAATCAGTGTTTCAGAGCCCTGTCTTCCCTGAAAAGTGTGTATATTTTATTCTTAGCTTTAGATGCTAAGACCATTACTATGAGAATTTTTGCTGACCAGGAATCATATATATAGAGAGAACAGCAACTGATTAAATCCTTGCAGGGTTTTCGGAAGGAATATTTTCAGGCTACATCTTGATCTGCACTACAGAGTTAATAGTTTTCCGGTGTAACATTTTATTTTCTGAAAGTGATGAAACTTTGTACTGCATCTCAAAAGCATTTCTCAGTCAAAAGGGAGTGAATAATTGTTCATGAAAGAGATTTCGGGTTTGACTTTGGGAAGCCCATTTGTCACTTTCCTTAAGGAAAGTTCCTTTTCTTTGGATTATTTTCTTTCTTACCTGGTTAATCAATTCTCAATTTAGCATGCCCTTGAATCTTATTGGAGAAGGGCAAGATAAACTAGTTTGTAGCTTGCAGGTTGATTTTTGTTGTCCTTTTGATTTAAGTTGTAGTTCTTATGATTAATTTTCACTTCTTGATGTCTCTTTAGTCATAAAAATGTCATCATTATGACATTTAGCACCTAAAAAGTAGAACATTTATGAAAATACTAAACATCTTTAAATGCTAAGCACATATTACAAATCCTTTGCCATCTATGAGTTTATACTAAATTTCAAATAATTTTGGTAATGATCACTAATAGTCACTTAGCACTTCCTGTATGGCTGGCACTCTCCCAAAGACTTTACATATATTATCATATATTATCTTCATTTTATAAGAAGATACTGAAGCTTAGAAAGTTTAGTGATGTCCCAAGGTCATAGTGGTACCAAATAGAAGAGCTAGAATTTGAACTATTAACACTATGCTTTCAATATTAGTCATATACATGTATAGTACACTAGTGAGAACAAATTGCATAGATATTTATATTGGCTTGTATTAGTAATTTTTCATTGAGAAGGCAAGGGTTAGCAAAGATGATCCACATGATGTAATTTCTGAGAATATAATGGAATGCATCTTAACCCAAATTCTGTTTACTTTTTAAAATTTTTAAGTTCTTTTTTTAGTTGTCAATGAACTTTTATTTTTAAGATTTATTTATATACAGTGCTGAGACTCGAACCCAGTGCTTCACACATCCTTGGCAAGAACTCTGCCACTGAGCCACAATCCTAGACCAACCTTTTAAAATTTTTCAACCATCTAATGACTACCTGATGTTTCATCATTTTAATGTGGAAGGTTTATTTCTGTAAGGAAAATAAGACTGGAAATAGATAATTATTGTGTCAGTGCTTTCCAAAATACTTTGCATAATTATTCATTTAATCCTTATAACAGCACTTAATGGAGGTTTTATTATGTCTACTAAAAAATAAAAGGGACAGAGTTAAGACTTGTAGAAGTTAAGTTTATGGATTCTTTATGCTAGAAATCAAGATTTTTTTAAAGAGAGAGAGAGAGAATTTTTTAATATTTATTGTTTTAAGTTTTTGGCAACACAACATCTTTATTTGTATGTGGTGCTGAGGATCGAACCCAGCTGCCCGCATACCATGCAAGCGCACTACCACTTGAGCCACATCCCCATACCTAGAAATTAAGATTTAAATGTAGAACTTTGTGATTAAAAACACTTTCTTTTAAATTAATTTTAATTTAAATCTAAATTAATTTTTTCCTAGGTATAATAAAAATTTCACAGATGAGAGAGATGGGGAAGAATTCCCATTAAAAATAGACCAGAAACATAGACAAAAAATGTTAATAGTGATTACATTACTGAGTGCTAGGATAATGATTTTTTTCCCACAATTTTTAAAATGCTTAACTCTACTCTGCAAATTTTTTTACTATGAACACAGATTATCTTTAAGACTGTATTTTACAATAAAAAAGGAATAATTTTATGTTTCAGGAAAGAGAACTTTTGAGGAAATTCTATAAGACAATAC
Organism: Ictidomys tridecemlineatus; assembly: GCF_052094955.1. Classification (NCBI taxonomy): domain Eukaryota; kingdom Metazoa; phylum Chordata; class Mammalia; order Rodentia; family Sciuridae; genus Ictidomys; species Ictidomys tridecemlineatus. Next base: position 50,566,841 of record NC_135493.1, read on the forward strand.
TTTTTTGGTTATGTTTCCTGAAGTCTTAAGATTCCATGAAATTACTTGGTTGTGAGAGAAATCTATGTAAGTGGAATTTTGGACTCCATCCTGATTTCAAATAAAAGTATTCACAATTCATCAATTTTATGTATAGAATCACCAAAATATTCTATTTAGAAAATAATAAAACAGTACTCCTTCTAAAAGGAAAATAATTAAAAGTCATTGTTATATAAGGTTGTAGCAATGAATCTATCTAAATAAACATCCTTAAGTCCATAGTTTCTTGGAAGTGAAAATTATCAGCAGGAAAGAAGTGAATGTGCCCACTTCTCTGGTCATTCCAAATCATGTTGCCCCTTTCTTAAAACAGTTTGTAAATAATTTCTTCTGTTCAAAATAAAAGGGAAAAGCATTCAAGGGAGCTTCTAGGTATCACTTCAGTTAAGCAGTTCAGGTTCTAAGACCAAGGACCACAAGTATTAGAATTTCTCAATTTTGTCATCTCTTGCTCACATTTGCTATTTCAACTTCTATCATTCTCTTAGTACTTCATGTTAAAGCCCTTGGGGGGAAAAGGTTAGTATGTTTTTCTTCCAGAGTAGCAAAAAAAAAAAAAAAAAAAAAAAAAAAAAACCTATAAACTATAATACATCTAGTAAGTTTGAGAGTAAGGAAAGCCAAAGGATGAAATGTTAGCCATAGAATGAACAGAGCAAGTCCCTGAGGCCTTATTATAAGGATGGAAAGAATGAACAAGTATTGACCTAAATCTGTCTGGTTGTTTTGGTAAGTCAAGTTGCCCTCATAGCTGCTGCAATTTTAATTACTTCTTAGACATAAGTCAACATGCTTTGCTGTCCATATCCTGCCTGTTGTACAGTTGGAGTTTAATCAATATATATGATTAGCTAAATGCCTTACAGAATTTTAATATATAATTTTCTTACTGTAATAAGGACTATGTGTTTTAATGTTAGTATCAATATAGAAAACTATGAATTCTCAAAAGATTGCCTCTTGATCTTAGGGAGCAGCTTAATAAAAGAAAATAGTGAGAGAAAGCACCTTCCTTCTAAGTAAAGAATTTTTTTACTTTCTTCTAAGCTATTGCAAGAGAGAATGTGTTTAGAGCCTGCATCAAGTAAGGATCATCCATGGTTAATTCTGATTATATCACACTTTTTTATACATCATTTACATAAAGAGATATGTATATCAACAAAGGTAAAGCTAAGCTCCACCAAAGTGAGTCACAAAATCACACGGATGCAATTTATGAAGCCCAAATAAATATGTAAGTGAAATACTTTCTCATATTTAAAAAAAAGTCAGAAATATATTTAGAACCAGAAATAAGTCAAGATTTTACTTAACAATTTTATTTCTAGCTTTTATTTCTCATGATTTTCATTTCCCCATCAAATCTCTCTATATGTTGGATTATTGATATCATTCACTCTTCCACAGGATTTCCCCCCTAGTTTTTAAACAAATAAATATATCACATTTGAAATGAGAATGACTAATCATTGTTTAATTCCATGAGTATTTCACAACAACCTGAAAATTTGAAGTGCTAGTAATCAGACATGTTCCCCATCTTGAACAGGCAGTCATAAATGATGCAGTAACACTCCATTTCCTCTTAAAATTTTAGAAAGGGCCCTATGGCTGACAACTGAATGAGTTCTGCATATTTACAAATTGTTTGAGCTAAACTAAAGCCAGCATTTGAAATGCAAAGGTCTGGAATTCATTTTATTTATTTTGCTTCCTCCCTTTGTCATTTTCTTAAATCTCCTTTGGTATGATCCTTTTCAGAAATCTGTTGCGTTGCCCCACAGTATGCTATATCTAGGTCCTTTAAGTGTGGTTGTATGGAAGTTCCTTGAAATACTGCCCAACACTTCGTTTTTGAAGCTATTCCAATGAAAAATTTCACATTGATAGATCATATAAAGATGGGCATCTTGTCAACACAGAAGTGGGGTTACAGAGTTCAGAGCATGAGTTGATTTCATTGTTTGCAAGGAATCATAAAATGATTTAAAAGTTCATTAATAGATGAATAGTAGTGGAAATGAAATCCCAGTTGAATTTAATAAATGAAAATGGCATCAAAGACAAGCTATAATATAAAAATAGTTATGCTTACTATGCTTTCTAGATATGAAATAAAATAAAAAAGCATGTAGAAATAATGGCAAACCATATATTTTTATAATATTTATTCCCATGTTAAAGGTTCTAAAGTTAGTTAATTCACTTGAGCACCCATAATAACATTAATAAAACTGAAAGGATTTTGAAAAACGTTGATATTCCTTTGTAGTAAATGTTCCATGGAAGGAAAAAAAAATTCCAGCTCTAAATGCCAATTTGATATGAGTTTGTGTCCTTGTGTCCTTGTGTTGTTTGCTAAGAAAAACATCAATGAAACACACCCTTAGGGATAGAAGCATATAAGATCAGAACATAATGAAGGTTGACAATGACTAATATTGATGTCCTTATAAAAAATGACAAGAGGGCTAGGCTGCTGCTCTGCCATAATGGCCCTGTATTAGTTCAAAGGCTTATTATTTGATAATTGCAGTGGTCATGCCAAGATCTTTCACCTGATGTTCATCAGCATAAAGTGTGTTAGCCCCTTGTTCCCCAAGCTTTAAACTGAAAAGAGTACATGCCACTGCTGCTTTAGCAGCACAACTTTCTCTCTAGATAGATTTTTTAACTTTCAATTAAATTTTGAATTTGTCCCTGTAAAGTAAAATATGCAATATGATATGAAATATTCAGATAAAGAGAGTTCCACATTCTAAATAATACAATATAATTCTCTCATGGACTGTATCCATATGTATTACCTATACTTACTGTCTCCTTGAAGTAAAAATAAAAAAGATAACTCATGATTGGAACATCATGTTCAAATCACATTGTATCATAATTAGCATTACTAAATGTGGACCAATGTAGAGGTTTCCCTGTTAGTGCAATAAATGAAAATATATTTAAAGAATATCAAGAAAGAATTTATTCTTGAGTTAAGATATCAGTAGGATGAATCTTACATAATGTTCCTATGTACATCTATGAAAATACCAGTGAATCCCAACATGATGTATATCCACAAGAATGTGGTCCTAATTACAATAAGATATATTCCATGCTTCAGTAATTGTATCAAAATCTATTCTATTGTCATGTATAAGTAAAAAGAAACAATAAAATATAGCAAATTGAGCCTATATATTTCTCCTTCATTAGTAAATATATCTTTTTGTCTCCCAATTCATTTTCCCTTTCTCCATCAAAATAGAATCCCTAATATTTAGGAGTGAATGAGAATCTTTTATTTGTTATGTCTGTAGAAATGCATTGTTCTATTAGAAATCTGGGTTTCAGATAAAACAAAGAAATTGAATAAAATCTTGGAAATAGTTGAAGTTATTAGAAAGACTGTAAATTCTAAAACAGCAACTCCAGAGGCCACATAGGATGCATCTTTTAGTGGAAATGAGTTTTTAATCAGGATTAATTATTTTAAAAATTAGATAAAATACAGACCATAATTGGTATGAGATAAAATAAAACTCCAGGAATAGAAATATAAAATTATGAAAATATGTAAATTATTTATACCAATAAATTTTAAATTTTTGAGAAAAAGAATTCTCAAGTAAAATATAAACTATTTAAAATGATCAAGTTAAAGGGAGGATGGAAGGAAAAGAAGAGATACTAAGAAATTAAATAAACCATATTTTGCTATGTGCATGTATGACTATATCACAGTGAATACCACTTCCATATATAATTATAATGCCCAATTAAATACAATAAATAAATTGAAGGGAGACCAGTAGCATAGAGGAGGGCATCAGGGAAATGGAAGAAAGGAGAGAATGGGAGAATACTTAGAATGCAGCTGAGTAAAAATTATTATGTGTATATGTATAAATGTCACAATAACCCCAATTATTATAGATAATTATAATACACTAAAAAACATAGTAAAAATAAAATGACTCAAAATGGAATAGAAAACTGATATAAAAATATACATTAAAAAGCAGTGCAATGTATAAATAAAAAAGCCGTAGTCCTTCAGGCAAGTTTTAACACCCATCAGAAAACATAATTTCTATTGTGTTAGCATTATGTAGAATGTAAAAATAGCCAAGTGCCATGGAGAATGCCTGTAATTTCAGTGACTCAGGAGGCTGATGCAGGAGTATTGAGAGTTCAAAGCCTGCCTCAGAAAAAGTAAAGTACTAAGCAACTCAGTGAGCCCGTCTCCAAATAAAATACAAAATAGGGCTGGGGATCTGGCTTAGTGGTTGAGTGTCCCTTAGTTCAATCCCCGTACAAGAAAGAAAGAAAGAAAGAAAGAAAGAAAGAAAGAAAGAAAGGAAGGAAGGAAGGAAGGAAGGAAGGAAGGAAGGAAGGAAGGAAGGAAGGAAGAAAATGTAGAAAATAAATATTTCTCAATTAATTGTTCTAAAATGATGAAATCCCAATTACAAAAGTGAAATAAGGATGACTTAATGGCAGAAAATTCCTGATCAGTCAAACTTATAAGTTTATTTTGTATATATATATATATATATATATATATATATATATATATATATATATACACACACACACACACACACACACTAAAATTCTTAAAATATTTAAAATTGAATACAGCCATAGATCATTATTCCTAATTATTTTAATTCAAAAATGCAAGGATGTACATCTAAATTATAAAACTTCTGTTATTCCATTTGTTTGATCTTATATTTATAGATGCTTAGATATGTATCTTACACTAGAATTGTTTTCAACAGCATCATTACCCATTTTTTTTAACATGGCATTGAACCCAGGGGTGCTAAACCACTGAGCTTTGTATTTAGTTAATTAATTTATTTTTTAAAATTTTGAGACAGGGTTTCACTAGGATGCTGAGGCTGGCCCTGAAATTATCATCCTCCTGTCTCAGCCTCTGTAGTCACTGAGGATATATGAATATACCATACTGAATTTCATATATATAGACATACATATATATATACATATGTATATATGTATGTATGTGTGTGTGTGTGTGTATATATATATATATATATATGTCACAAAAAAGGATTACTAGTAAAGTAGAAGGTAAGGGAACAGAGGAAGATTGGAGAGGAAGTACCAGGGACTGTATTAGAGCAAATTATATTCCATGTTTGTATAATTATGTATAATTATGTCAAAATAAACTCAATATTATGCATAACTATAATGCACTAATAAAAAATAAAAGAAAGCATAAGACATTTCAGAATAAACTAAACATGAGAAACACTATCCATACAAAACTACTATAATAAAGATCAGAAAATAGGAATCAAAATATGTACCATAAAATGAAACACAAAGCAGAGTAAAACATGAAATAAAACCCTGACTTTAAATATTCTTTATCATACATATAAAATTCTTAAAAATAAATTATGTACATTAGAAACTAAAGAATGCAGAAGGGAATCAGAAGATAATGTGAAGATATAAAATTAAAGATGATAGAACTCAGAAAAGATATTGAAGAAAAAATCATCTTACAAATGAAGCCAAAATGAAGACTCAATTACAAGGTGCACAAGAGAGAGCAACTTTGAATAAAATAAAAAATAAAAGGAATTGAGTAAAGGCAAGAGAAATGTAAATTATAACAATAATATATTGAAAGGAGTAAAAAGGATCAGAAAGTAGCTGCTATAAAGGACATGCAAAAATGCCTAACAATATGACCTTGGATTGTGGTTCAGTAGTGGAGCACTCACCTAGCACATGCGAGAACCTGTGTTCCATCCTCAGTACCACATAAAATAAATAAATAAATAAATGATTAAAGGTATTTTGTCAACTAAAATTTAAAAAATTTTAAAAATATTTTAAAAAGTCTAAAAACAAATAATAGAATTCCCTGAAGAGAAAAGAAAGATAGTGTAGGACAGGACTAGTATTTTTAAAAATTTTTTTAGCTGAAGATAGATATTTATTTTATTTATTTTTATGTGGTGCTCAGGATCAAACCCAGTATCTCACACATGCTAGACAAGCACACTACCACCAAGGCACAACCCCAGCCCCCAGGAATAATATTTTTTAAAACTCTAATTCAATGTACTTTCCAGAAAAGGAAAATACCTTAATCTACATATTGAAAATACTCACCTGGGAAAATGAAACCTGAATAGTTATTTCCAAAGTGTTTACTACTAAATTTATTAAAATTAATGACAAAAGTCATTATTTGAACCTCTGAATAAAGACATAAACTCACAAAAATGAATTTATATTGGCATCAGATATATTCACAGTAATAAAAAAAGCAGGATGACTGTGGAACAATAATTTCAAGAAACACAAGAAATATATTAAGCCAAATAAGTTTAGCTTATCACACTTTGTTTCAAACATTAGGTTCAAAGATAAAACACTTTTAAATGTGGAATGATTCAGAGTATACTGTATTCAAAAGGTTTTTCTGAGGAACCCACTAAAAGACTCTTGGTGGGGCTTACATTGTACCCTTCCAAAATATGTTCCAATCATAACCCTGATACTTATAAATGAAACATTATTTGTAAACTGATTCTCTAAAAATGTAATCAAGTTAAAATTAGTTCTTACACAATTACGTTAGGCCACAATCAATTAGACTGGAGTAATTGTAAGAGGAGAAGAAACACCAGTGGGGGAGAATTACATGTGAAGATGGAGGCAGAGACTGGAGAAATGTGTGTGCAAGCCAAATATAGTATTCAAAGTTCTCCAGAGAAGCAGCCAAATTTATAAATAGATGATAGATTAAATAAATGATAGAGATATATACAGATATATGAGAATTGGCTTATGAGACTATAAAAAGCAATAAGTCCTCTGATATGCTGTCTATAAGGTAGAGAACCAGGAAAGGTGATGATATAATTCAGTCCAATTTCAAAGGCAGAAGAAAGAGACAAAAGGGACAGCTAATGTTTAGTTACAGAGTCCAAAGGCCTAAGAATCAGGAACTCCAATGTTCAAGATAAGGAGAAAATAGATGCCTCTGCTAAAGGAGAGAAAGAACTGACATTTTCTCCACTTTTTGTTCTGTTCAAGCTTACCACAGATTGGATAATGCCTGCCCACATTGGTATGGATAGATCTTTACTCAGTTTACTGATTTAAATCTAATATCTTTTATAAACACCAAAATAGGAACATCCAGAAATAATGTTTTATCAGCTGATTATCACTTACCAATTAAAGGTGACATATAAAATTAACTAATCACACTAAAATGCACCAAGGATTGGCAGGAAGACCAGAAGACAGGGGAAAGGCACCATATAGATTATCCCCCAAAATCTTTGCAAGGGACCAATCTGGCTGATCCCTGGATTTTAGATTTCTATGCTATGAAATTGTGAAAGAATGAATTTCTCTTGTTTTCAGCCACCCAGGAAGACTTTGTTATGGAAGCTCTAGAAAATAAATGCAGCTATCTTTTCTTTACCAAGAGGTAACTGAGAAAATTTCAGCAAAAATACTAAAAGGCAAAAAAAAAATAGTTGAATACAAGAAAGTGCAGATATATAGCTTAAGTGTCCCCACAAAACTCATGTTCAAATTTAATCCCTATTAATAGGTTAGAAAATTTAATCTGCTTATGGTAATCTGAAGTGGGACCTTTGGGAGAAAATTAAGGTTAAATGAAGCCAAAAGGGTGAGATCCTGATGCAATGGGACTACAGCTCTATAAGAGAGAAACCTGAACAACAATGCTGTTTCTCACCAAAAAATTTCCTGGACCACCTTGGGACTTTGCAAAGTCCCCACCAGTAAGAAGGACTTCACCAGATGTGACTGCTCAGTCTTAAACTTTTCAGTCTTCAGAGCCATAAGCAAAACTTCTTTATTTTATAAATCACCCAGTGTTTGGTATTTTGCTATAGTGATAGATAATGGAGATATAAATGTTATATGATCTGACAAAGTTGAAATAATGTACTGAAACAGTGGAAGGATAAAGGACAAAGAAGGGAAAACAGAGTTATTTCACTGATTTTCTTCTATGTAGATGGTAATCAAATGATATCACTTAAGACTGACAAGCCAATGAGTTGAAAGCATTATAAAGAAATTAAAGTAACTTTTAAAACAAAAGAACAACCCTTTTAAATATGGAAAAAGTCTAGAAAAATGAATGTAATCAGACTATATAAAAAATGAAACTGGATAATACACATATAACAAAACCATATGAGTTGAATCAAATACAATAGTTAAATCATTAAATTTAAATTGGATTAGCTCACATATTAAAAACGTTTTTTAGACTAGTTCACAAAGCAAAAAGAACTCTAGCTACATAGGAATCTCACTTGACAAAGTAACAGAAGAGCTAAAAATAAAGAGACGGCAAAGGCATACCATGCAATGAAAAAGTCATGCTTATGATCCTACTGCCACAGCCAGTATAACTCAGGCCAAAATACATTAAACAAGGCAACCATATTCAGAGAGCAGAAATTGTTGGAGATGCCAGGAGAAATAAAAGCACAGTAACAACAGGAAGCTTGAAAACACCTGTACCAAGTCAGTAATATCTGCAACAATGCTGCATATAAATTAATTTCAAAATCACTATTGCTTATACTTTTTTTTCTTTCTCAAAGGTCTGTTTTGGTTACAATACTCTGCTTCAGGCTGTAGTTTAGTTTGACAGCTCTAGGTAGGACCAGGTACATAATTTGTAGAGCCCAGTGCAAAATGAAAATGTGAATGCTCTTTTTCAAAAACTAAAGGGAAAAGTATTATTAAAGGTAGTAAAATATAATGATTTTTCCTTTAGAAAACTTTTCACTTTGAAGAAATTCTACTACTTATAAAATGTAATAGAGTTAATAATGACATCTTAATAACAACATAATCTTATACATTATAAAACATATTATAATTGTATATAGTACAATAAATATTAATGTTTAATTATTTTGATATTTTACTGATGACAAGATTTGTGTTATCATAGCAGTTTTCAAATTTATTAATTTAGGATATGAAATGAGTGCTATTAGAAATTTAATTTTTATCAATGTAATTAACAGTGATAACAGTCACTTGGGACAAAAGCAAAACTGCAAATGAATTTGCATTTATTTTTTATAGAGAGATTTTTCTGCTGATGCAATGATTACTGGTGCTATTAGAAATATTTTACAGGCCAGGAGTGGTGGTGCACTCCTGTAATCCCAGCAGCTCTGGTTTCTGAGGCAGGAGGATTGCAAGTTCAAAGCCAGCCTCAGCAAAAGCGAGGCACTAAGCAACTCAAGAGACCCTGTCTCTAAATAAATTACAAATTAGGGCTGGTGATGTGACTCACTGGTTGAGTGCCCTTGATTTCAATCCCCAGTCTCCCCCCCTACAAAAAAAAAAAAAAGAATATTTACAGGCTGACAACAGTTAAATAAATTTGTAAACCAATTATTTCAAAATAAAAATTTTAATGTATTTAGCCTATTAGATTTACATAATAATTTCTCTAAAAAGATTTTACTCTACATACAAACTAGTTTCATGTAAATCTGAAATCATTTTTCAGTATAAATTCGTATCAATGAAATTTTATACTTTCTTGATATTTACTGTAGCTTCTGAAGTTCATCCAAGAAACCAAAAGTGGTTTCTTGATTTGTACACAATTCAAAGCAAATACATCATTTATATATATATATATATATGTTTTTTTATAAAATGCATATTAAAATAATGTACATTCCATCTAATGCAATTATCCTAAAATTTAATTTCAATTTCTAAGCTGTAGACATCTGCTTCAGAATGTTGCAGCATTTTTTAACACCATAGATTAAAAAGTCTGATGAATTATAATCAATGACTGATATGCATTATAATGTTCATATGCAAGTTTGCATTTTGTAATAATTTACTGCCAAAGTTTATTACTGGCAATTCCTACCACAGCACTCAGAGTTGAGAGTTAATAGTTGTGCAGATGCTACAGCAGCTGGCTCCTGCAATGGACATACAGGCCAGTCCCCTACCATAGGTTGGTTTTGCATCTATGCAAAGATTCTCACTCTCCCACAGCTACTGTCACTGCTACTTTTGCATCTACTGCCACCACAAAATCTGGGCCCAGTTCCCAGCATGGCTACTCCCTCAAACTCATGTATTCATGCACACTACATAGGCCAAGAGAAGTTTTTGGTATGCATGCAGCTTGTCAGGCCTGTGGATCCAGTTCTCAGCTTGTGCACACTGCTGCACAGTGTATTTCCTGGGATTATATACATGCTCCAGTATTCCACTGGATTTCACTTACCAAACACAAGTTCAAAGATAAAATTGTTAACATTTTCACAGGAGCAGCAAAAAAAAAAAAAAAATACACAGCCAAAGAACACTGTCCTGGCTCTGTATTACACTTTGGATTCAGTCTGTTCCATTTTACCTTCTGGAGCTAGTGTACAGTGACAATAACTATCTGGGTTTTTGCTACTCATGGAAGCTCATAGAATATTTCACAGGATGATTTATTTCAAAATAAAAATAATATTTTTAGTTTATGAATTTTGAAGAAAAAATTTTCTTAAAAGATTTTAGTCTACATACAAACAAGTTTCATGTATGTCTAAATTTGATTTTAGATGCAGATTCATACAAAAGCAAAAGAGCAAGTCAAATCATGTAAGCATATTTAAAGTTCTTCTTATGTCACATTCATAACCCCTCCATTGGCTCAAGTCACATGGCTATTTCATATCACTGAGATGGGGAAATGTAATGTACTCACAGTAGGAGACACTAGAGCCACTACAGTTACAAAGAAAATTGTATGAAAGTATAATTCTAAACCAGTATAGTGAAAATCTATGATCAATAATCTTCTGTGATCATATAATAAGTCTTAGTCCAAAGGAGTTAGTAGACAAAATATAAGGATATAGAGAATCCAAAGATTTTAATTAATAATGAAATTAGGGTATGTGTCATCATTTATACTGCAGTAATAAAGAATATACATTCTTCTCAAACACACATTCAAAACAATTGAAAATGCAATGTCATTAAGAAAACCCTCAATAAGTTCCATAATAAAGGATAAAATAAAATACATTTTAATAAAACTTCAATAAAAATAGAAATTAGTAAAACCATAAAAGTGATCTTTGAACTGGAAATGTAAGTTATCTATTTAAAAAATCAGGCAAAGGGTAAAATAAAACTTAAATCTAAAATATCTGACAGGTATTGATGATAAAAACTACTACAGATCAGAATCTGTGCAATGATATTAAAATGTAAACAGAGAAAACTATTAGTTAGCCTTAAACACTAGGCCAATAAAAATGAAAGAAATAAAATAGTACTCTGATAATCACAGGGAAGTGACAGGAACCAAATACAGCATTGAGTCAGAAAGGCAGCATAGAAAGAGGAACAAAGTATACTACAACTTCAACAGTGTCTCCATGGCTAGGAAGGAACTTCATATTGGCAGCAAAATATCAGCAACCTCTATCATAACAGGTAAACAGCAATCCTAACTATAAAAGAATTCCACAGTTCTCACAAACTTTAAATGCAGCTTCAGTGTATAACTGGGCTGTGAGTGACTATTTTGTTAAGAAGGAAATCACGTTGGGTCTTTTGCCCCACTACCCCCAAAACCCAAGTTGATATAGCAGTTACTGTTTGATTCTATGCTGCCTTAGGGAACATTAGCTTCTTCTCTGACACCTCCAGAAGTTTTGAGCCTGTATTTCTCTGACAGAGTGAAGGACAAGGCCCTCAATATCCTTTAGTTCCAGAACACATGAGTACCAGAACCATAAGCCTAGGGCTGTCTGCATTTGGCCTGTGAGATTGAGGGAAGGCCCCATTTGTATTCTTCAGTTCCAATACAATGCAATACAATGGATATCAGTACTATAACCCCAAGGTTCATTTATATTCAGTCCTTGACACCTAGAAAAAAATTTCAGTATCTAAAAAATTGGTACTAGAGTTACTGGTGTCCAAATTCCTATTATCAGCTACATTTGTCCCTGGTGACATAGAAGAAAGTCATATGTGTGTCCCTTGGCTGTAGGAACACAAATTCCAGTTCCACAAGTTTCAGCATTATCTATGCTCAACCTCTGAGACCAGGTGTGTATACCATCTTATTCTGTAGCTCCTGGACTATGGCGACCAACATGTCACGCCATGGTGCCAACCATGCTTGCTCATCAGAACCAGGATCATAGCTAGCAGTGACACAATGTCTGAAAGCACCCACACTTATTTCCACAGGTCTTAGGAAATGTCTCCTCTGCAGTTCATGGCCTTGGGACCACAGTTGCTGGTGCAAATAATCCATGGTTTCATTTCAACTCACTCAATAGAATCTAGAAAGGTATGCTTTTACTTCCAAAAACTTGAGATCATGATTTTCAGTGCCACAGAATCCAGATTCACGTATGTTTTTCCCTAGGATCTAGAGAAATTCCCATCCATGTACTTTACCTCCAGCATTGCAGCTACAAATGTGATAAGCTCTATCACCACCCACATTCATCTGCAGAGATGTAGAGAAGGTTTTCCTCACATCCTGTTGCTCTTGGTCTGTGGATGCTGAAACCATAACTCCAGATCTCTTTCATTTGCATTGTGGAAACTGGTGAAGGTCCCTCTATATCCCATAGCAACAGAACCACAGCTGCTATTGTCACAAGCTCCAACACTATTAGCATTTGAATCTACATGGTGTCAGGACACATACCTTTGGAAGCCAATGTCCATTGTAAATCCACACAATTACCTTCATGAACATCTATAGTCAAGACTATTGAAGCATTCATAGACACTGCTGACTTCACTTTTCACCTCACATATAGTCAAAGCCCAAACCATTACAAATTGGTAAACATATATCCCATCTAAACAAATTTTTTGTTTCTATGAGAGCTAATTCATAAAATAGGAAGAGGTGAATTATACTTCTGAATTTGGTATAATTCACAGGCAACAATTCATAGGCAACAATATGGGGAAACAAAAAACATGGAAAAAACAAAGAAACATGACACTCTCATAGTAATATAGTAACTCCAAGAAATGACTTTCAATCTAAAGAAATCTCAGAAATATGTGAAAAAGAAGTCAAAACGATTATGCTAATGAAATTCTGTGAAACACAAGAAAATACAGATAGGCAATAAAATGAAATCAGAGAATCAATTAATAATTTGAATGAAAAATTCTACAAAGATATATCATAAAAAGAATTAATCAGAAATCTTAGCATTGTAAAGTTCAATTGATAAAATTTATAACCGAGAGCTTATATAACAGACTAGACAAAGCAAAAGAAAGAATTTATGAATTTTAGAGGAGACCTTTAGAAAAACCGAACCCCCTGCCATACACACACACACACACACACACACACACACACACACACACACACACACCAAAAAAAGAAAAAAAAAGGAAGTGAAAAGAATGGAGAAAGCATATGAGACATATAGGATATCATTAAATGAACAGGATTTCATATAACTGGAATTTCAGAAGGAGAAAAAAATAAAAAGAACAATGAAAATGTATTTGATGAAATAATAGCTGAAAACTTCCCAAGCATTCAAAGAGATATAGATATCCTGATGCAAGAACTTGATTGATACCAATTAGATTCAATCACAAAAAAAAAAGAAAGAAAAAAGAAAACCTTTTACAAAGCATATTATAGTCATAAAAAATGAGATGAGATGGGGCACTTGCCTAGCATGAATGAGGCACTGGGTTCAATCCTAAGCACCACATAAAAATAAATAAATAAAATAAAGTTATAAAGCACATATGTTTTATAACTTAGCTTAGGCAGGAGGATTGTGAGTTCAAAGTCAGCCTCAGCAATGGCAAGGCACTAAGCAATTCAGTGAAACCCTATCTCTAAATAGAATACAAAATATGGTTGAAAATGTGACTCAGTGGTTGAGTGCTCCTGAGTTCAATCCTGGGTACAATCCCCCCCAAATTGAAATTATGTTATTTTCTGGCAATTGAATGAAACTGAAGCATACAATTCCAAGTGGAATAAGCAAGACTCAAAAAGTCAAGGGTTGAAAGTTTTCTCTCATATGCAGAAGCTAGACCAAAATAAGAAAAAAAAAAAGTGAGACACTATGAAAACAGAAGGGAGATCAGTGGAGTAGAAGACAGCATGGGAGAAGGAATAAGAAAAAGGAGGAATTGCAGAATGAAGTTGACCAAATTATATTATGTACATATATGAATATACCACAGTGAATTTCATCTTTATGTATATCTATAAAGCACTAATAAAATGAAAAAAAAAGTCACTAAAGAAATAGAAGGAAGACAAGTAGAGTACAGGAAGGGAAATTGGAGGAGGGAGTAGTAGGTGGATTAAGAGGAAGTACTGGGGACTGAAATGGAACTAATTATATGCTATGCACATATGTCAAAATGAACTCATTATTAGATATAACTATAAGAAATAAATACATTAAAAAAACAAACTGTAAAAGAAAAAATTCCAACAATTCTAAAAATAGCAAGAGAAATGCATGAAATCACATGTGGGAATTGCCATTATATTAAGAGCAGATTTCTTAGTAGAAAATTTACAGAAGAAAATGAGATGATATATTAAAAGTCTTTAAAAAAAAACTACCAACAAAACATACTATACTCCAAATTTGTTTTTTGGTTTTTTTTAGAAATGAAGGAGAAATCGCCTTTTCAAGCAGAAAATGAGGTAATCCTTACCACCAGATTGGCCCTATGAGGACTGCTTAAGGGAGTTCTACACTAAAAACAAAAGGATGGTAACAGCCCTCATGAAAATAAGAATGTACAAAACTCTATAACATGAGAAGTTCACAAAATAGAGAAAAGAATCAAAATTTATTATGGCATATTTGTATAAATATGTCAAATATACTTTAATGTCATTTTTATCTAAAAACAACAAATAAAACTTATCATGACAGGATATTAAATAATAAGTGGTAGGAATTCCTCCATATTAGATCAGATATTAGGCCACAATTGAGCTTCAAAAGATTTTCAAAAATTTAAATCTTGGCATGTATTTTCTTAGAACACAAAAGAAAAAAAAAAACAAGAAATCAACAAAAACAACAATGGAAATATGTAAATACATGGAAATTTGACAACATGCTCCTGAATGTCTAATGGGAAATTGGAGAAATTGAAAGTAAAATAACAAAAGTCCTAAAGCAAATATAAGTGGAAACACAACATACAAAAATCTGCATGATTCAGTAAAGCAGCAATAAGAGGGGTGAAATAGATGGGTATGGTGATTCATGCCTGTAATGCCAGCTGCTTGAGAGGCTGAGGCAGAAGGATCATGAGTTCAAACTCAGCCTCAGTAACTTACCAAGGCTGTTAGCAACTCAGGAAGACCCTGTCTCTATAAAAAATATTTTAAAAGGGCTGGGTATTTGGTTCAGGGGCAAAGTGCTCCTGGGTTCAATCCCTGGTACAAAGAAAAGGAGGGGGGTAAAATAGTATTTGAAGTCCAGGGCAGGGGATAGGGGAAATTGATTTTGTTAGCTAGATGGCTTTATTGTAAAGTTTTAGGGGATACTTAGCCTTTTGTTCAGATATCTTTTATTGGTAGTTATTTTATCTTTTACTAGTCAGTGACCCCAAATTAGAATTCTTCAATTTTCGGACTGAAGTATAAGTAAATGGGATATTTCAGTGTCTACTTTGGAGGCTGTCACTTAATCTATTTGCTTCTTCTATTTTTTAAAATAAGATCTCATGTGCATCTTGAATTATTCCTATTTTCCTTAGTCAAGAGTTTGTCTGGGGGGGCGCTGATTTTGTGGCTCAGCCAGAGAACTCTCGCCTTGCGTGTGGGAGACCCTGGGTTTGATCCTCAGCACCACATAAAAGTAAATAAGTGAAATAAAGGTATTGTGTCCAACTACAACATATGTATATATATATATATATATATATATGTATATGTATATATATGTATATGTGTATATATATGCATGTATATATATATATTTTTTTTAAGAGGTTGTCTGGGTCAGTAGCTATAGACATAAAATCTCAAGCACATGGTTCGGGATGGGTAAGTTTGGAAGAAGGTCTAGCTACATAGGGTTAAGAAGGAAAGTGGTGATTTTAATATCATTTTTTTTAAAAAAACTGAATTTTCTTATTTCCAGTCTTGTCTTATATTTTTGCCTTATAAGTAGCCTTGTTCTTCTGCCTTCCAATAAACATACAGTGGTATTCTGAGTACTTTTGTGAGCTCTATAGGATTAAAAACTTGATTTTTGTTGGTCTTCTGTAGAGTGAGGTTTCAGCTTTCTTTTTTCATCAAAGCTGGTTGCCATTATGTCATTTGCTTTCTCCTAAGTTGTTGACATATATCATTCATCATCTCTTTGTGTGTTTCTTTTTATGTGGTTATGTTTTTTTATTTATTTGATGATGCCTAAAATATATAAATGCTTATGTTAAATTAACCATGTCTAATAAGAAGAAATCTAATGTTAGTACATCTACTGTTTTAATTAAATCTTTGACAGTTAAATCTCAAATATTTTTCTGACCCTTCTCTTATTCACCATATTTCATTAATAAGTTTTTTTTCACATAGACAACACTGAAGTGGAAATAAAAATTAAAAGTGAATAGGTAACCTAAATGACAAACTAGTCCATTTGCTCCATTAGACTAGATAATTCTAGCCTGGGAGAAGGGGGAGAAAAGGTAGAGCTGTGATGGAAATTTATAGTGAGTGAATTAGGTAGCAAAACTGAAGAAGTCTTTCTTGATTATGGAGAATAAAATTTACTTAAGTATGAATTCTTTACTGACTTAGAGGTATCTAGTTAATAGTCCTAGATATTTGTAAGTAGGGGACAATGTATGGGTGTATGGGATTTTTTAAAAAAGGGAGACCTTTACCTCTGATAAACATAAAACTAAAGATAGATCATTTTTAAATCTATAAAGGGGCACCAGTGGTAAAAAAAAAATCATTGTTAAAAATTTTATTATGATATCAATAGATGACCAAAAACTATTTGATCAAATTTGAGACCACATTCTTATAAAAACTTAGTAAATTTAAAAAAAAAAGAAATATATTGGGCTGGGGTTGTGGCTCAGTTTTAGAGCACTCGCCTAGAATTCATGAGGCACTGGGTTCGATCCTCAGCACCACATAAAAATAAAATGAAGATTATGTTCACCTAAAATTAAAAAAAAACATTTAAAAAAGAGCATAGAAAATTGTGAGAAATATATTAATATACTAAAAAAAGAAATATATTTGCATAACATAACAAAGCATATTGTATTGAATGGAAAGTATACACAAGAAGAAACCCTATTGAACCTAGCAACTTTATAAGGAGGGCCAGTTGAAGTGTTAGACATGTTGCATAGTCATTCAGGAAAAAAATTAAATTAGAATCATAATTTACATAATGTAAAAAAACTAAGTTCATAATAATGCACAATTCAATTTTCAAAATTATAGAATATATTGAAGACTATTTTTATAATTCTAGAGTGAAGCAGATCTTCCAGAACAAAGCATATAACATAAAATCTTATAAAGGAACTAAGTGACAGATTTAACTAAATTCAAAGGCATAGTTTTTTTTGTGAATAATATCAGAATAAAAAATATAAATAAAAACAAAACAAAATCATTGCACTGAATGAAATATCTTACATAAAAACAAAAATTAATACCTATACTTATCAACATTTCCTAAATACAAAGGAAAATTCTAACTTGCTTCAAGTTAAAAAGAATATGCACATCGAGTTAATTTTGTTATATCATGTGATACAGGAATTGAATTCCATTATTTCTAAATGTGGGTACCCAGTTTTCCCAGAACTAAATATTAAATAAACTATTTCCCCAGTGTGTGTTCATGGCAATTTTGTTGGATTTTGGTTGATTGTAAACATGTGGATTTACTTCTGGCCTCTTCATTCTACTCCATTTGTCTATATGCATATGTGTTTATGACACTACTATGCAGTTTTGTTTATTATAGCTTTGAAGTACACTTTGAAGTCACATAGTATCTTCTGTGGTTCCATACCATTTTAAAGATTGTTTCCTCTACTTCTGGGAAGAATTTCATTGGTATTTTGATAGGCATTAAATTGAATATATATAGAATGAACATTTAAAAAAATATTACTTCTTCCCATTCAAAATAACAGAATATCTTTCAATTAACTTGTGTTTTCAATTTATTTCATTGTTGTTTTACAGATTGAATTGTAAAGATTTGTCACCTTCTTTTTTATGCTGTCATTTCAATTTTTTTTTAAAAAATAGAAAATTTCATATTACATAGAAAGAAAATCCATCCAGTCATTGTTGATAAAATTTTAGAGATATTTTCTATAAAAAAGTTTAGTATTTGATTGGGAATTAGTCCATTATAACACAACTTCTACAAGTACAGAGTTTTCATCCTCACTCCCATTATTATTAACTTTAAGAACTTTAAAAATACAGAAAAGTACAAAAAATAAGACAAGATATTCATATACCACAATTCAGAATTAGCCAGTATCTTCATATATTTACTTGAAGTCTTCAAGAGAAATGGATGTTTATATATAAAAAGCTGAAGCCCCCTCCCCACCTTACCTCCCATACTTATTCCCTAACCCCTCTCATTCTTCATAGGCCACCACTATCAAAAGTTTGGTCTGTATTTCTCCATTTCAAAAACGTTTATGTACACATATGTATTCATTACTAATATAAAGTACTGAATTTCATAAAGTTTTAATTCAAATTTACAAAGTCACAAACTATACACATCATCCTGCAATTTCTTATTCCCCCTCAATGCAGTTTTTTTTAGATCCTTCTGTTAATAACATGGGGATCTCATTTGTTGCATTTTACAGATGTATATTATCACACCATAAGAATTTCTATTTGTTTCTGATGAACATTTAAGTTGTTTCCAATATTTGGCTACAAATCAAGCCACAGTAAATTTCCTGGTATCTCCTGAGCATATACACTCACTAGTAAAACTGTTAAATATTTTTAAATTTGTTAAGAAGGAAGAATGTTTCCCTACTCCAATGGTCACAGCTACTTCAGTACATGGCTTTTTTATCTTGCAGTCTTCAGTTCCATGAATTTTGCTTGTGTGTTCATGGTCTATTTCCTTTCCCCTTCAGAGAACAAATTACCTCCAAATATTTTGTTAATAGTCCCATATTTCCTCATCCTATGCATTTCTTTAATATTGCAAGTTCTACTAAATGCATAGGTCTCTTATTGTGCATGTGAGAATTCATTCAGGTGATAAAACTTATGAATGCAATGCATGTGGAAAAGCCTTCTCTCAGAGTTCATCTCTCATTGTACATGTAAGAAGCCACACAGGTGAGAAATCCTACGGATGTAATGAATGTGGAAAAGCTTTCTCTCAATTCTCAACCCTAGCTCTGCATTTGAGAATACATAAAGGTAAGAAACCTTACCAATGCATGAATGTGGGAAAGCTTTCAGCCAGAAGTCATACCATATTAGACATCAGAAAATTTATATTCATTAAAAACCCTATGAATATCTTTAAGATGGGAACACATACATCAGAAATTTATATATCATAGTGTATCAGAA
The DNA here is from genome assembly GCF_052094955.1 of Ictidomys tridecemlineatus. NCBI lineage: Eukaryota > Metazoa > Chordata > Mammalia > Rodentia > Sciuridae > Ictidomys > Ictidomys tridecemlineatus. The sequence goes on from NC_135493.1 coordinate 50,586,561, forward strand.
AGTCATTCTGAGGCAGTGCACTATAAAAGAAGTGAACTTACACAAATGTTAACAACTTTGAGGACACTGAAAATTCATACTGAAGTGGAAGACATTCTAATAAAAATAAAACCTGCTGTCAATGGTAAAGGTAAAGCTGAAACTATAGACATTAGTTCTTTACCATTGTAATAAGTTGTGTTAGAAAGGAAGAGACAAAAACAGATGGTATGATCATCTTTAAGTAATAAAACTCTGGTATTGATTCAGCAGAGGGAAAGAGATTCTATAAAGAGACCTATATCACCTTCTTAACTAAACTTATTTCTAGGTATTCAAATTTTTTAAATATTGTAAGTGGGTTTGCTTTCTTAATTTCTTTTTTGAGATCATTCACTAGTATAGACATGCTATTAATATTGTTGTACATTGATTTTGTAACCTACAACTCTACAGAATACATTTCTTAGATTTAACAGTTTTAGTGGAGTTTTCTAAAATAGATTGTCATCTGTAAACAAATAATTTACCTTCCTCATTTCCATCTTGGAATTTTTTTTTTCTTTCAAAGAATTTCTCTGGAGAGAACATTCGGTAATATCATAAATAGAGTGGTGAAACTGGATATTTTTTCTTGTTCCAGAACTTAGAGAAAATGTTCTAACTTTTCCCTATTCACTTTGTTGTTAGCTGTAGGTTTATTATATGTGGCCTCTAATGTGTTAAGGTACTTTCCTTCTATACCTAATTTGCAAAGAGTTTTTATCATTAAGAGGTTAAATTTTTTCAAAACCATTTGACACACTTTTTTTGCTTTTATTTGTCATTCACTCTGTTAAAATAGCATGGTATTTTTGTTGCTTTTTATGTGTTTAACCCTGCTTGCATACCTATAATGAATCCTGCTTGATCATAGTGAATGGTTTTTAATACAGTGTTGAATTTAGTCTGCTATTATTTTGTTGACGATTTTTACATCTAAATTTATCAAGTATATTGACCTGTAATTTTCTTTTTTCGTTGTGTTCCTGTCTGATTTGGGCTTAAGAGTAATACTTCCCTCATAGAATAAGTCTGGAAGAATTTCTTCTTTTTAGACATAAAATTATACAATTACCAGAAGAAAACATATGAAACATATGGGAAATGCTTTATTGCATTGATCTGGAAAAGTACTTTTTGGATAAGACCAAAACACGAAGGAAACAAAAGTACAATAGGCAAATGGGATTACATCAATCTAAAAAGCCTCTGCTCAACAAAGGAAACAAATGACAGAGAAGGAACAACCTATGTAATGGGAGAAAGTATTTGAAACTATATATGTGAAATGGTGTCAAAATGCAGAAGGAACTAAACAACAACAACAAAAGCACATTATTAAAAAATGGGCATGTAGGGCTGGAGTTCTAGCAAAGTGACAGACTGCTTGTCTAGCACATGTGAAGAACTGGGCTTGATCCTCAGCACCAAATAAAAATAAATAAATAAATAAATAAATAAATAAATAAATAAATAAATAAAGGTATTGTGTGTCCTGGAGAGTGTGTGTGTGTGTGTGTGTGTGTGTGTGTGTGTGTGTGAATGACACATGTTTTTAAAAAACTGGGCATGTGATCAGAATCAAATGAAACCAGAAATCAATATAAAGTAAAACCAGAAAATTATTAAACACATGGAGAATGAATAATGTGCCTTTTGAACAATGAAGAGGCCATAGAAGAAATCAGGGGATTAATCTAACCAAAGACACAAAGGACCTCTACAAGGAAAATTATAGAACTGTGAAGAAAGAAATAAAAAAAGACATTAGAAGATGAAAAGACCTCTCATGTTCTTGGATAGGCAAAATTAATAATGTTAAAATGGAGATATTACAAAAAGCAATCTGCAGATTCAATAGAATACCCATAAAAATAGCAAAGGCATTTGTCACAGAGGTAGAAAAAACAGTCCTAAAATTCATATGAAATAATTTAAAATAATAAAAGAATAGCCAAAGGAATTCCGAGCTAGAAGAGTAGTCCTGGAGGCATCAGAATACTCAATCTTGAATTATACTGCACAGGCATAGTAACAGAACCTGCATTATTTTGGCATCAGAATAGACATGAAGGAAAATGGAATAGAAGACACAAGAATGAATAACATAGACACAGTCATTTGATACTTAACAAAGGTGCCAAAAACATATGTTGGAGAGATAACTTTAAAAAAAAAATGTTGCTGGGAAAACTGGATATTGGTAAGAAGAAGAATGAAACAAAATCCCTCTCACCCTGCACAAAAAATCAAAATAAAACAGATAAAATACTTGGAATTAGACGAGATATTCTGCAACTGATAGAAAAAAAAAGCATAGGGTCAACACACCAACATATTGTTGTAAGCATCCACTTCCTTAATAAGACTTCTAAAGCTCAATAAATAAAACCAAGAGTCAATAAGTGTGATGGCAACAAATTAAAAAGCTTCAGAACAGTAAAAGAAATGAGAGTGTGAAAAGAGACTATATAGAATGAGAGAAAATTTTGGTAAGATACTCTTCTGACATGCAATTAAACCAGATTAGATAAGGAACTGAAAAACCTTAACACCAAAACAAATAATTCAATTTTAAAAATGGGCAAAAGAACTAAAAGGATCTTAGATATTGCATCTTAAGACTATTAATTAAGGTTTTATATCATAAGCCAAATGAGTAAGATTATAAAAGAGCAAAAATGTTATGCTTGTAGGAAAACTTTGTTTGTCAGAAAAAAATAAGTTAAAGAGACCTCTTGTCTTACTGAGCACAAGCAAATGTACTAGAATGCAATACAGAGTATGTAGTCTTCCCTTCATCTATGGCTAGGCCAAACTCACATCTTGTGCCCATCACAAACAAATAAATATATAAATTGTAGCTCCAATTATTTCTGCACTAAGAAGATTCTCTGCAATTATTTGTTGATGATATTATGTCAAATCTTTTTTAATACTTATTTTTAGGTGTAGTTGGATGCAATGCCTTTATTTTATTTATTTTTATGTGGTACTGAGGATCAAACCCAGGGACTCATACTTGCTAGACAAGTGCTTGACCACTGAGCTACAACCCCAGCCCTTATATCAAATATTAATGTGAACATGGGGGCACTGTGGAACTGGTGTAACAAACAGTGAATTAACAGGCAATTATACTTGTAGACAATAACATTTTCAAAAGTAAAAATTTTACCAAAATTGGTTCAAAAGTCTAGATCAAATACATCTATCTCATTAAAGAGTAAGTGCCCAATAAGAACATTATTGTACTTAAAAGTAACTTGAAAAAGACTTTGTAAATACTACATTAGGGCTTCTGGAATTGACTCAGATTACTTGGAAATTTGATTCCAAAAATATTTATCTAATGTCTAATTTTTACAAGATCATTTTGGGGACAGTTTGAAGAATACATAGGGGTTGGGAAAGGGTTAGCTAGAATTCATTAACATATACCCATATGTGAGTATAGGAGTTTACATATATTTTACAAAACTAAGATTATGTCATAATTGTTGTTCATCATACCTGTTTCTACCGGTCTACATGTCATGGAGGAGCTATTCAGTCAAAATGAACTTAAATTTACATTGAAACTTACACATGGGAACACAGATAAATGATAAATAAATTGCTAAATAGTTAACAAAGCATTATTGATCAAAATCATCCAGCCAACTCCATGGACCAGACATGGAGCAGTGAAATCAGTAGCATGTGGAGACTAGAGCAAGGGACACTAAATTTATAGGAGTAGAACCAGGAAGGGATAACTCTAATTATTATTTCAAGAAGGCCAACTCATATATGATAAAAATCTTGCATAAAGAGAAAAATCTCCATGTTACCCCATACCTATACATGGTGGAGCTGGGCAGAGGTTCCTAATTGATTAACTAAGATTAAGAAAAAAATTTACCTTGTATTTACAGTTTCAGCCAGCAATATACAGTCTTGGTTATATTAGGGGATATAAATAGAAATAGCCAAGCAAGATGTGTGTGTCATTCTGCCTATGATAAACCCATAAGAGGAGAACACTAGACTGAACAAAAAACCTGATTCTAAAACAACAATCAAAGTAGGCAATATATTCATCACTATCAACTGTCAAAATATTTAATATATGGAGGAACTGCAAAACTTTTCCATACAGTTGCACCATGAGTACAGATATCTTACAAACTGGGAGATAATCTTCACCACTGTTACCTCAAAGAAGGCATCAATTTCCAGAATAGATAAAGAACTCAAAAAACTTAACACCAGAAAAATATATAACTCAATCAATAAATGGGCAAAGAACTGAACAAACACTTCACAGAAGAAATACAAATGTTCAAAAATATTTAAAAATATGTTCAACAGCTCCATCAATTACAGAAATGCAGAGTAAGACAACACTAAGATTCTATCTCATTCGAGTCAGAATCACAATTATACAGAATACAAGTGACAATAAATGTTGGCAAGGATGTAGTGAGAAACATACTCTCATACATTGTTGGTGGGACTGCAAGTTGGTGCAACCACTCTGGAAATCAGTATGGAGATTCATTAGAGAATTTGGAATGGAACCCCCACCATTTGACCCATATATCCAATTCCTCAGTCTATACTTAAAAAACAGCATACTGCATTGACACATTGGTATCCATATTTATAGAAGCTCAACTCACAATACCTAAGCTATGGAAACAACTTAGATATCCTTCAATGCATGAATGGATAAAGAAAATGTGGCATATATACACAATGGAATATTACTTAGCCATAAAGAAGAATAAAATAATGGAATTTGATGGTAAATGAATAGAACTGAAGAATATCATGCTAAGTGAAATGGGCCAATCCCCCAAAACCAAAGGCTGAATGTTCTCTCTGATTATGGATACTAACCCAAAACAAGGGAGGTTGGGGAAGGAAATTATAGAAATTCACTTGATTAGACAAAGGGAAACAAAGGGAAAGAAGAGTGAGGGAAATAAGAAAGAAGTAGAATTAATCTGTTATAATTTTCCTACTTTTGTATTTGCATACACAACCAGTGTAACTCCATATCAAGTACAACAACAAGACGGAGATCCTAAATAGAATAAATTATACCTTATGTATGTATAATCTACCAAATATATTCTATTGTAATGTGTAACTTAAAAGAACAAATTAAAAATATTTTGGCTTAAATTTATATTAATGGCATTTAGTAGACTATGGATAAAGTCTTCAAAAAGTATCAGAGAATGAGTCCTAGTGTAGTGGTGCATGCCTGTAATCCCAGTGCTGAGAAGTCTGAGGCAGGAGAACTGAAGTTTAAAGCCATCCTCAGCAACTTAGAGAGGCCCTAAGCAGGTCAGTGAGACCCTATCTCTAAATAACATACAAAAAAGTGCTCGGGATGTGGCTCAGTGGTTAAGCACCTCTTGGTTCAATCCTAGGTACCAAAAAAAAAAAAAATGTAGCAGAGATTTAAATAAAATTTACTTATAAAAACATGGCTGTTGAGCTAATTTAGACTTCTTATCAGCAATCATTAGTTTAATAACACAGTGAAGTTTAATATCATCCAAATGCTGTAGGAAAATTATCATCAGCCAAGATTTCTACACATAGCAAACTATCATTTAGGAGTGAACCAAAATAAAGTCATTTTCAGAATGCAAGAAAATAAGTGATTTTACCATACAGAGAGTATTTTCCAACAAAGCCAATTTAGGGGAAAAAAAGCAAACTCATATAAATAGGTGAGTCACAAGAAAAATGTTAAGTAAAGGAATTAACAAAATATATGGGTAAATGTGTGAACTATTAAATATAATGATGACTGTATCTATTGTCATCATGCCTAAAACATGATAATGATATTGTAGATAAAAAGAATTAGTACAATGAAAATGAAGATTTTACAGAACATTTTTGTTTGAGAATAAGCAAAAGATAATGAATATCTTTAGAAATATAATGGAAACAAAGTCACTGTTTATTAAAAATTAATAGAAGAGGAATCTGTTAAGTAAGCAGGAGGCCATTAGCCTGAGGCTGTCTCTGTACTTTAAGTTACTACATAATGAACCATAACCTGATTTAACATTTAAACAAATTGAAAACTAATTGAAGAGTTTAACAGCCAAGTTTTAGCCAATCACAAGCATCCAAGTTTCAGCCAATCAAAGGTAGTCTATTTATCACACCATGCCTAAATAATGTACATGTCTCTTCATACCATGTCCAAATAGGGTAGATGGCTACTGTAGTCAATGAGGTTAGAAAAGACAGAGAAAGATTGAGTGACACATTTAATAAGCTATAACTATTAGACTTACACAGACTATTTGTTAAGACTAGCTTTCTGACTGAGAGTATGAGTATGGTCAATTAAAATATTTCATAAAGGCTTAGAAACATGCTGTTCTCTCCAATATTGTATGCTAGTATCTAGTATTCAGGACACTTTATTAATTTCCAATGGAAAAATATTACAAATTAGTAGCAAAAAGAAACCAGAAATTCCCTTATTTGGGGACAATTATAAAAGAAAAATAAAGTTGCAAGTAGCTTGTCCTTTAAAGACAAAATAATAATGCAAATTATAAATTGTAAATCCTTACAAGTAAATGTTAACAAAAATGAACGTATCAAACATGTGAGATGCAACTAAGTGGCATAAAGGCTTAAGTGAATGGGAGACCAGAATATGCCACCCCCAAAGAGGAAGAATTATTGAGCTAAAGTTTTTTTTTTTTTTTTTTTTTTTTTGAGAAGAAGCAGATACAGGAAAGCTCTCTGCGCTCGCTCACTCTCTCTCTTTCTCTCTCTCTCTCTCTCTCTCTCTCTCTCTGTCTCTCTCTCTCTCTTGGCCTAAAAGCAAGACATAGATTTACAAAGACAAAAATGCACCTTGTACTACCTCTACCATGGAGAAAAAAGGTTAATCACTGAAAATAACCTTGGACAGTTATATAACATATACAAGTTAATAAACTTATGTTTCATTTTCTCTTAATCTGTTTTTGGCCACAGGTGTGGATTTCAAGTAAAAACCTCTGGTAGGATAATTTTTCCCCTGAAATTATTTAAACAAAAAAATGAAGGAAAATTGGAATTCATTGGTTGAGTATCTATTGAAGAAGATACTAAAAGCACAGAAGTATAGTAGGCGAAATAAAACAAAATAAAACTAAAAACATAAATTAAGTGGAATAGAAAATAAACATTTGATAAAGAAGGTTAACAAAGCCAAGAAAATGAGTTTTTAAAAATATTCAGGGACTGGGGTTGTAGCGCATTGGTAGAGTGCTTGCCTAGCACATATGAGGCACTGAGTTCAATCCTCAGCACCACATAAAGATAAATAAATAGAATAAAGGTATTGTATGCATCTACAACTACAATTAAAAAAAAACATAAAGAAGATAAATCTAGGGCTGGGGCTGTGCTCAGCGGTAGCACACTTGCCTGGCATGTGTGAGGCACTGGGTTCGATTCTCAGCACCATATATAAATAAATAAAATAAAGGTTTATCAACAACTAAAAAATATTTTTTTAAAAAAGATAAATCTAGGTTAAATAACCTCTTCCAGAGAATCAAATAATACAAAGCTATTTCTAACTTATTTTATGAGACTAGCATAATTATGATACCAAAGTCAGATAACAAAGATAGAAGTAAGGAGATTGTATAAAATCCTTCTAATTATCCACCAATATCTTTACTTGCCCCCATTTTATTACAACTCCTAAAGTTTAGCTGGGCATATGACTGCCTAGTTATATACTATGTTTCTTGTTCTTGTTTGCACCTACTTGTTACGTATGACTAATTTCTCAAGACGTGAACGGGATTATTATTAATTTCAACATTCCTTTTTAGAATTTAATTTTATTGGTTCTTTCTTGTTATATATGGTAGTACAGTCCATTTTGATATAATTCTTAGAGCATGTAATATATCTCAATAATTAGGACCCCAGTCTTGTGTATGTACACAATGTTGAGATGTACACTCTACTGTGCTTAATGGTCAAAAGAGTAAAAACGAAATTATACATGAAGTGTAAAGGAAAAAATTTGGCATATGACACAATTGAATATGTAAATCTCAAGTGAATTCATTAACAAATTGATTAGAATAAATTAGGTTTCAGGGCACATAATCAATAGCCAAAGTGAATTTCACAGTCTTTAAATATACAAAAATAAGGTGAAAAAAAATAAATTTGGTAAGAATGTGAACCAACAGGAAGTCTAAACTTCTTTTGTTAACAGCTTAGTGAGTTCTAATAATATGGAGAATGGGGAAACTTTATGATCCTGTAATTATATTCCTACTTATTTACTTATTTCACAAATTTTACACATGTACATCAGGAAATATATACCTTCTATTCATATAAACACTACTTATAATAACAAAGATATAAATTCCATTATAAGTCATGCATATAATATAAACATATACTGATTATTTGTTATGACATAGTAGTGATTTTAATTTCTGAAGTAAATTTTTCCAAAATAAATTCTCTACTCATAAAATAATAATTGATAATAAGGCAATGGTCTAAAATATATTTGAAAAGTATGTTTAAAATTCATACATGTAAATAACTCAAGCATTATAAAAGGAAATCACATTGCAAATTATTAAATATTTAAATCTGAATGATGTTTAAAATATAATTGATGTTGTATTTTGAATCTAAATATCACATTTAAGAAAAGTAAATCACATTGGACATACTCATTATAAGCAAAATGTTATTGGAAAAAGGATTTAGTTACATTCTATCTAGTAAACAGGATGGAAAAAAAACAAAAAAAAATAGAAAAAATGTTATGGACAGAATCTAGCAGTATAAATAGAAAGTAATAGAGTTGATCAAGAATATAAAAATAATGAAATATACAAGAGTCTTATAATATTGATAAAAATAAAGACTTATTCAAAATATTTTAAGCAAAAAGGGCAACATGACAACATGGATTATAGAGTTGCTTTTTTTGTATTTATAAGAATGTTAAAATAAATAACAATAAATTCCAAAGTTTTAGATTTAATGTTTTATATTAAATCATCAAGCATATCTAAGACATCAATAGACATTTCTTGCAATAAATCAAGAAATATAAAAAAATTGGTAGTTAAATATCTATTTTTCTAGCAAACATCACATGATTTTCTACCAATTTTTGTTAATTTCTCAGAAAAAAATGCTTTTTGTTTTTATTTTTTATTATTTCTTTTAGTTACACATGACAATAGAATTTATCTTGACATCAATATAAGAGCATAGAATATAATTTTAGCTAATTCACTCCCCAATACTTCCCTTTTCCCTCCATTCTTCCCAACTTTTCTCCCCTTCCCTCTACTGTACTGATAATTCTGCTATTTATTTATAGTGATTTTTAAATTAGTGTCTTGTGAATGTACATGTTGGTGAGATTCACTGTGGTATATTCATATATGTACATAGTAATGTGATTTCAAATTCATTCCACTGTCTTTCCCTATCCTGTCCTTCTCTTTTCCCTCCATTTCTCTTTTACTCCACTGATATTTTTTATACTTTTTAAAAAAACTCCCACCTTATTTTAGATTAGCTTCTGCATATAAGACAAAACATTTGACCTTTATTTTGGGGGCTGGCTTTTTTTCACTTAGCATGAATTGTTCAAATTTTCATACCCTCACTGATATTTTTGTCACCCCATACTATCAATTACTGTGATGCTGAGAGAGGTATATTAAAAATCTAACATGAATGCTACTTTGTCTGCAAAACCCTTTAGTACAAATAATTTTTGCTTGTATATACTGATGCTACTTTGTTATTATGTATATATAATTTTTAATCATCATATTTTCCTTGTGAATTCACAGTAGATGTTGTCTATTTACCTTCAGTGTAATTTCATAATTTTTGCATTGATTTGTGTTGCATATTATACCGTTTCCATTTAATACCTTAATTTTTAAAGTCCACTTATATAATTTATTATTGTATTATCTCATCTTTAAATAAGAGATAATACAATATCTTGCAAGATACATTCAGGTTTTTTCATCCATTCTTAAAGTAATGATATTTTGGTGTAGTGATGTTTTAATCATAAAACATGAAATTTTAAAGGAATTTTGTCTGTCCTACTTTCATATATGCCTTATGATTTATCACAGAATATATATATATATTATATATATATATTCTGTGATAAATATATTATATATATATATATATATATATAATCTATTGGTGCGCATGTTCAAAAAAACATTTTCATTGATCAGAGTAAGTGTAAAAAATGTATGTGGACTGTTAGCTATGCACAATAAAAACTGTGGGCTAGAATATCAAGTAAGGCTTAATAGAATTATTAAATTGAGTATTTGAAAGACAGTAGGATTCTGCTATACTTATTAAATATATATGTTTTAATTGATCTTTATAATGTATGTGGTTATTATTGGATATATGGTTAATTTTAACTAATTAAGTCTGATGCTGCCTTCTTATTCTGCAAAAGTTTAATATCCATTAAGTTCTATGATATAATAATCTCAATTAATGTAATGTGGTGATTTTTCTGAGTTTTGGGAAACCTCACAGAGTATAACTCTAACCATTCCATTTTTCAATCAGAAGAATTAGCTAAAGAATTTTGATTTGCTTTATCAACAGTATAGAACAACCAAGGCAAATTTAAATGAGAGCAAGACATTTTGCTATGGTAGCTTTGTTGGTCTTTATCTGAAGTGAAGCTCACAGTGTAAGTTCAAAAAGGTCAGTATAAATGCTGGGAAACCTGAAAAAGGATGCTGAAAACCAAAATGGAAACATTATCCTTAATTCTATAAAACCATAGTGTCCATAATTATTTGGCCCTTTTAGTCTCAGCCTTTTCAGAAAATATGTAATGAGAATGAAACAAATCTGGAGGAAAACATAAGATGGTCAATAGTTCATATGTGTGTTGTGGGGCAAGTAGGATGCCATACAACTAGAGATTTAAAAGGAATAAAGTATTTAGGCTATAAATATAAAATTATAAATGCTCTACTTCCCTAAAATTATCTAATAGAACTAGGTGGAATAGAATATTGTGAACTGAGTTTTTGGAAACCTCACAGAGTATAACACTTACCATTCCATCCTATAATCAGAAGAATTAGCTAAAGGATTCTGATTTGCTTTATCAAAATTAGGTCTAGATGAACCAAAGCAAAATAAATATCAAATATATTTATTTCCATAGTAAAAATCTTCAACTTAAGAACTAATTTGAGTGTTTTCTTTTTTTTTTCTTTTTATTTGTTTTATTTTATTTGTGTGTGTGTGGGTGGGTGTCAGTGAGCCTGACTTCAAAATAAAGTACCTGGGAATTCCTTGAGGGCACATCACTGAGCATAATGCACTCATGCTTCTTATATTCACAAAAAGTTAATGTCAAATGAGAAAAGGGTTTGAGGATTTTAGGTTCTATGTCCACAGCTCAGCAGGAGAACAATGGGTGATACAGGTGTTATACTGATTAAAGTTTTCAGTCTTCTCCAATTAGGGCAAGTAAATACGGGAAAGCTACAAAGTTTATTGCAGCACTTCCACAAAATATGGTGCATAAAATCTCAAATATAGAACAGTTATAAGCAAACTTCTCTGACTGCAATAGGTTAGAGGGCCCCAAGCTCCATAGTTTAATCCTCCTTTTCCTCCATATAACAACCCTCAGATATTTCTATATTCCTTTATTGTGAAGAATGGTAAAGTTAGAAAGCCCTACTTGTAAAGGAAAGAGTACTGTTATGGTCAGGAAACCTGGGGTCAAGTTTGGGTTCAAAAGCTAGGCATAGTAGTCATCTAATTAACTCACACTTCTGTTCTTGTTTCTTGAGCAGTTCTGCTGGGATAATTGTGTTAGGCATTCATTTATTTTCATTTAATGGATGTATGTTTAGTCTTACTATGTGTTTGTTAGCTTTGTATTACAATTTAAAATGAATGTATTACAGGAATTAATGATGAATTCTCCAGCATCTTTTGAAAGTTGACTGGTTGTCCAGAGAGTTTCCTCACAAGGGGGACACTTACTTAAATCACTATGATCCAGAAGAGTGGATTTCAAACATCTAGGTTTTTTGTAAGACCCATTAAAAATATATTTTACATAAACCCAGGATATACACACATTCACCCACTCTTTATAACCATCATGTATATAAGCTCTGAACTGTTTAGTTCTGTAATATTCTATTCAATCTTGTTCTATTTCATTAGAATTAGGCTGGACACTATTGATTTAATGACTACACATGAGTTGCACCGGCACTTTTGAAAATACTTATCTGGGATATAGTAGTTTTTTAATGAAGTCTTCCTGTCTGGCTCTTCATTTTTCTTGGTTGTCTTTTCATTCTGTGTTTTCCTACTAAAATCTATTATGTTTATTTTTACCCAGTAATGATGAAAGAATTAATAATAATGATGAAAATTTATGGGGTACTGACTATTGCTAGAAACTGTATTAAGAATTTTACTCATTTATTCAGTTATCCCAACAATGTTATTAATAATGTACTCTTGGGTTGGGGTTGTGGCTCAGCGTTGGAGCACTTGCCTAGCACATGTGAGGCCCTGGGTTCAATCCTCAGCACCACATAAAAATAAATAAAATAATGCTATTTAAAAATTAATTAAAATATGTACTCTTATTATGCAATTTAAAGATGAAAAACTGGAGATACAGAAATATTAGTACGAGTTCTTTTGTTTATATGTGGCACTGCGCTAAATGTGTCCCAATGAATTTTTTCATTTAGTGTTCCAAAAAGAAAAAAAACCCTAGAGTTAGCATTATAAAGACAACCACTTACAGACTTCTTTTTTAATCTTAAGAAGCTTAATCAACGTAATACATATGGTTAGTGCTACAATTGGAATTCAAACTTCAGATCCAAGCTCATAAGTAATATGAATTCATTTTCCTTCTTTCCTCAAACAACTTGGCCATTTCAATATCTTTAGTCAATTATTCATTGATTTCTTGGATGATTTCTACAAGTTGATAATAATCCCCATGCTATATAGCTTTGACCATGTTTATTCTGAGGACAATAATATTTCAATTACCTTCATTTTTGTAAAGATATTGTAATATCAACTTTTATTAAGTACATGATGTATCTGGGACCAAAAATGAGTAAGGCATAATGCCTTCTGCTGAGAAGCTCCCAGTCAGTAGGCACAAATAGACATGTAACCAGATTTATTACAGTTAAACAGGACTATTACATGACTATTAATTAATAAGGAACACCTAGAAGAACAGAAAAATTAATACTGAAACAGAAAGAGGTTTTTGTGTGTGTGTCTGTGTGTATGTGTTTAAGCATATAAAGCAGGATTTATTGAAAAAGGGGTAACAGACTTCTTCTGGGAGGGAGAGGGAGGGCATAGCTGGTACCTTGGCATCCCAAAAAAGCCAGGCTTTTTGTCATTTTATATGTCTTAGCTTCCTTTGTTCTTCTACTCTCTTCCACTTATTGTTCACCTTCATGCATATGTGACTAGGCCCAGAAAATGCTCAGTTGGATGGCAAAAAGGTGGGAAACAGATGGGCTGAATGGGCTGGGGAGGAGTGATCTGGGTAGAAGGGTGCCTAATTAACAACTTCCTATAGGGAAGCACAATTCCTGGGACAGGTTACATTAGCAACAGGTTGTAGCCATGGTAGGTGGAGGAAGAACTCTGAAGGCATTAGCATTTCAATCTATCACCAACTTCCCAGACCCAAATTGGTCTCCTTGATCTGATCTGACTTGATTTGCCTATCTATACTGACTGCCTTTTTAAATTCAGGCTTCATTCCCTCCTCTATTTTTAGGAACTCCTTACTGTTGTAAGGAGAAGGGGTGATGACTACTCAAGATGCTTGTAGCTGAGAGGGGGCAACGTGAGGTAGGGCAAGCAGTTTGGAGTTCTCTTTTAGAAGTTGGGCTGTGGAAGAACAGGTTGTAAAGTAATCTAGGGGTAGAAGCTTCAGGAGTTGTAAGAGCTGAGAAGTTGTTCTTAAAACAAGGCTGGAAAGGACTAGGCCTTTATTTGGGCATGTTAATCCTTAACATTGCCAGAGTTTTCAGGGATGTAAGCACAACATTTAACTTTTAATGTCACAGGTGTCCATTCCCATAAGATGTAGTTCATCTATTTAATGTCATCTGTTTTTTTTTTTAAAACATCTTCCTATTGGTGTGACCTCTGTGTTTAGTAGAGTTCCCTTTATTTTGATACTTAGGTCTAGATAATCATATTAGCAAAAATTAATCCTACCTGTGTAGGTTAGGAAGATCTGTAGGTCTTAAACTAGCTACAAACTTTTGGTTCTAGTGGTTTCTCTTGATAGTTGTCAGGCACTCATGCCTAAGAATCTCTTTTGTAGCCTCCAGTCTTATTCTTGGGGGCTAACACAAGTGTATATATTAAGTTACATTTAACTATTTTTTTTTTTAATTTTCTTGTTTAAGTGCCTAGGAATGGCTGTGTTTGGAGTTTAACTGTTTTTGCTACATGTTTAAGATGAAGCAGGTAAAACTGATTTTTGTTTATATCTGTTGGTAAGAGTCAGCTGAGTTCCTATGGGGGTCACTCTTGGGGAACTTGAGAGTAGCTTCTTAGCTCTGCTAGTGACATTTGCACAAGGACAGTTTGAGATCTCAGTGACCATGTGGCTTCCCTTGGAAACATCAGGGATATCTCCCTTCTCCAATGACCATTCTCATCTTAGCAAGAGCACTGATAGGCTTTTTCAGTTCTCCAGTGGTCTCATTAATCTTCCTGATTAGGAGGTTATGTGGCCCAGAGTTGCAAATCTCTTTAGAGAAGTTTCCTATTCCCTGGAATCAGACTAAATCCAAGGGCAATAGCCAAATATTCTTGGCCCTTTTAATTTAACTATAATTTTTAAGTCTTGATCTTATATAGCATGTCAGTCTCATCAGTCTTAAATTAAGAGTACTAGGATTTAACTTTAATGTCTATAACATTACCATCATTACCTCTTTTGTTAATTGGAGTCTGCATTATCCTATCTGTCCTGTAGGTGATGACTTATTTTCTAAAATTAACCCAGGTTGTGTATTCTTGAAGCAATTTATAGGCAACAGTTTACAGTTTATAAGGAAAATACAAATGAAATTAATAAGAACAAAAACATATTTAGTTTGTTTAATAGCTATCTTGAATTTTGGCTGAGCTATACATTATATCTCCTTTTGGAGATTGTGGTAACATTTATAATACAAATTAATCTTTTGAACAAATCCTAAATGAACTGAAGTCTGGCCTAATTTGGAGTCATTTTAACATGTAGTAAGGTGAGAGACAGAGTCTTATCTCAGGTAAGGCAGAACTCTTCATAAATCTTAGGTAGAGCATTCTACTTCTGAAGCTTATGTTTGCCTCTTTTTAAAATATTATTTTACAAAGTTTACATATATTGTTTCTTGATTCCACATGAATATTAGCTAACACAATATGATATTACATCTAAAACATGAATTAAAGAAAGCCTGAGAAGGCTTTTAGTTTTTTCTTTTGTGTGAAAAATTAGCTAAATTTTTCATATAATATTAAAAATTTAAATATATTAGATTCCCATTGACTTAAAAATTTATTTAAATTTTACCCTAGTGTAAAAAGTAACATAAAACTTTATATTTTATTGATGACAGGTTCAGTTATAGAACATTAAATGATATAAATAAATCTTTAATAAAATTTGTTATTCTTATAATTCTAAAATTACCATACAACTTTATTTCTTTTTTTATTTTTTATTTTTTTTTAGAGAGAGTGAGAGAGGGAGAGAATTTTTAATATTTATTTTTTAGTTCTCGGTGGACACAACATCTTTGTTGGTATGTGGTGCTGAGGATCGAACCCGGGCCACATGCATGCCAGGCGAGCGTGCTACCGCTTGAGCCAAATCCCCAGCCCCTACCATACAACTTTAGTTTGGAGAACACCAGCTTGATATAACGTTCTTTTAAATCTTCTACCTTAAAGACTTGCATATCTGGAAGATATGAATACATTTAATATAAAAAGAAGAGTAATAGCACCACCATTATATTGATGTTTTCAAATTAACAATTGTTTAGCTCTTAAAGAAAAAACATTGTAAAATACTGCAAAATAACAATTGTTTAACCACAGTTGTATAAACCTTAATTCCTTCAAGATTTCTTGTTCTAAAAAATAAAATTAATAAACACAATGTTATGGATAAATTAATGTTTTAAGAAATCCTTGTCATTTCAACACATAGATTAAACTTTGGTTTATATCAGTACATTAACATTTGACCTTAGGGGAAAAATATTTAAATAGCTTTAACTGGTTGTTCCATATATATAAAGCCAACTTAGTTACATACAAACTTGTTGAAATTTGCCCTTACTTACAGGAACCTTCTTTACCACTAAACTCTCTTGTTTATATCATCACACTTTTTTTACCCAGAAACACTTTCTTTTTCTTCTATTTAATATAGCTTTCATACCTAGAACCTTCTAATTTCTCTTTCCCATCTGTTAATTGCTTTTATCTGTTCACATTTTAAAACAATCCTTGTAAATTTCTGAATTTAGGCAAATTATTCCATTTTAGTAAGAAATACTTTATATACAGTACAGAGTTAAAACTTTTAAGCCACTTTGTATACAGAATCACATTTGTTTACCATTTTATGAAAATAAAAATAATGTTTAAGTCTATAGAATTATACCTGTTGGAAATTTAAACTTTTAGTAACCTTGTTTTTAGTGATGACAAAGCAATTTAATTCCTTTCTTTTTCATTTACCAATATATGAAAACACCAATAAAGTTACCCTCTGGAATTCAAGGAGTTAAGAGTACTTGATGTTATATTTAGTAGTTAGCATTTTAACTTGGATATTAATCAGATGTCTGAGAAACACATTTATGAGTAAGCCCATGTCAAATCTAATTTACTTATTTTTAAAGATATCAGATAAGTATATTGAACAGTATTAGCCATCTCTCCCAATATTTTATTAGTTCTTTGACCACCTAGAGAGACTCCTGAGTTAAGTAATTTTAAAGGCATCTTTACTTCTAACTGGTTGTTCCATATATATAAAGCCAACTTAGTTACATACAAACTTGTTGAAATTGGTTCACCCAATCTAAACTGAATCTTCTTAAGTCATGTGAATTAAAGGTATTTGGATCCATTCTTTTTATTTCTATTAGTACCCATTATATATATACCAATTTGGATATCATATACACAGTATATGGATGCACATACATATAGACAGACAACACATAACACAAGTGTGCACACATAATAGCAAAGGCCTTGTACCTTTTTCTAGGTGAATATCCATTGCAATGTTACAGATGTTTAAAAAACTCCATAGTTGAATAAAAAATAGGACTGATCAGAAAAACATCAATCTAGGTGTGTAGGAGCAAAATCATGAGCTCAAAAAAATATAGAATTTAAGGAAAATCAGGAATTCTGGAAAAAAAATGATATAGCTGGTAACTATTTTAGTAAGATATCATATAATTTACTTTTTGGAATAATCTAGTTACAGGTAAAAGACACTTTCCTTTTTTTTATTCCCCCTTGGGCCTCAGACCAGTCTCCTACTGAGCCTGCAGGCTTCTTCTATTTACATTTCAATGTAAGCCCTGACTGAGATCTAGAGGAGCAGGGGAAAACTACTGTTTTGAGCAGAAACGTCAAGCCTAAGGCATTTCAACCATTTTTTTTCCTAGTTGATAATCAACATAGGTTTGGATGTTGAAAATTATAATACCTTATTTTTCATTATGTTTGAGAACAAGCCTACTATGTTAAGCTCCTTACAGAGAAAAAAATACAGGCTGTTGAGCAGGTTGGTTCATGAGTGTCTTCCAGTATTTGGGGGGTGATTATTTTCCGAGTTATTTTTCTCAGTGACTAACAGGTTAAAACTTTTCAGTATGTAACCTGAGGACAGGTGCTCAAGCTCAAATTACGACCCCATTTTAATGTCTTAAAGCCTTCCAAAGCTTCAGAGGGGGAGTAAACTTTTTGGTAATAGGCTGTTCAGACATCCCTCATTTCTGATTTTTCTTTCTTTTCTCTCTCCCTTTCTCTCTCTCTCTCTCTCTCTCTCTCTCTCTCTCTCTCTCTCTCTCTCTCTCTCTCTCTCTCAGAATTGCCTGTGCTCTAAAGGAATAATTAGGTTCCCTTTTAATTTGTGTTGTTGGGGCCTGGGAAAAATATATATCATCCCCAAATTGTTTAGCTGCTTTAGGATGGCCTCCTTCTCAAAGGAAGGCTAAAGTTTGGCTAAGTAATAGCATAATATTTTTCCAGGTGAGGCCAAATATCTGGCATAATTTTGAAACATCTCAATATAATTATTTGGATACTTTGAAAATCTCCCTGAATTTATTCATACCTGGGATTTTTAATTTTTTTCTTTGTAGTTGGACAGAATGCCTTTATTTTATTAGTTTATTTTTATGTGGTGCTGAGGATCAAATTCAGTGCCTCATGTATGCTAGGCAGGCACTCTACCACTGAACTACAGCTCCAACCCTCATATCTGTTTTAAGTTGGGAGGGGTTCTCTTGATTTTCTTCCTTAGTAGGTGATTTCTTAAGGCCTTCTCTCATGGCATCAATTGAGGTTAGGCTTAACAAAACATGAAAATCAGGCACTTGTCTTGATAATTTCCCAGTATATAGACTAGTGGTCAATCTACAACTGTTGAGAGGGAAGCTCCCACCTGAGTGATTGAAAACTCAAGTTTTCTCCCATGTCAGAGAAAAATATTCATTTTCCTAGGGATGTCTCCTTAAACATGAGTTTTATTATGTTGCAGAAAACACATCTCTCATCACCCTTCTTTGTCAAAGTTATTTCTGGCCTTCTTTGGGAAACTGCTAGGGATTACAGCTTGCCCTGAGCTGGAAACCTGTGGACCTGGAGAATTCAGCCTTAAGGGCATTGCTAATTCTCTGTTACCACTATAAATCTTGAATGTGAGGAACCCCTGTACAATTTTTTGTTTATTTTCCTGCCTTGTAGACTAGAAGAATCTCTGTTGGGTAGCGGGGATATATACTGGTTGTTGAGTACATAATAAATGTTCTTTTCCCAGAGGAGTTTATGGGAGGGGTTGGTTAAAATAGAATGGCTCCCTCTTGTAGTTTTTTTTTTTTTTTTTTTAATACATCGTGTACATCTGAGCACAGGGACACTAAATGAGATTTTAAACTGGCTTGTGAAGGCTAACTATGTGAACAAAATATTTTTACTTATCATCCCATGTCTTTCTTTCAGCCCTATGGTCTGAATTGCTAATGGCTGATGCAGGAAACAAAGGAAGCACTCTGGAGGAACTGAGCAGGGGAGGGTTATAGGAGAGTGTTGTGCAGCCCATATGGAAGCCAATTGTTATTGGCCTTTTCCCTCTGTGTCACTTCTCAACCAATCAGCCTTGATACCCCTTAGGGCATTCCGGAGTGGGATCTAGAGAAGGAAATTTTGGATTTTTCCTGATAGTGGGCCGGGCCAGAATCCTGCAGTTGCTCCAGTTCTTTTACCCAACTCCATGTATTCAAGGTAGACCAGGACTAGAGACACTGCATACTTTTGCCAAATGCTCTCCCAGCCTGGACAGAAAAAATAGGAAACAGCTTCAGCAGGACCCAATGTGACTGCTCTGCACAGAACAGGTGATTGGGAACTGCCTAGGTCAGGAAACCTTTCACTGGAGTCTTGAAGAGTGGCGGCTGCACTGACTGCTTTTAAGTAGTTGATGGGTGCCCAGTATCATCCTCTAGAAAGAAAATCTTTCACATTTTCATTTATAATGTCATTGTTATACTTTAACCCACACCTTTAAGAAGTAGTGCAAAGAGTTAATGGAATAAAATTATATATCATCTATTTGTGAAAAGTGACAAGAAATGTAATGTATTTTATGGCATCAATTGCATATAGTATGTTGGTGGATTAAATTCATTAACCTACAACTCTAAATTTCACACTGAGATAATTTTAGAGAGTGAGCACTAAAAGAGATCTACTATAGCATAGACAGCCTGCATTTTCATTCATAATGGCCTATAATTATATCTGCATAAAATGTCCTTTTCTCTGTATGACCTGAAAAAAAATCTTACTCTTTCTTTAAAACCTAGTTAAAAAACTCTTCTCTCAGGATACCAGTTATGGCCCACTTCTCCCTCCTGAGAGAAGTCTATATTACCTCTTTTTAAATAAACTATGCTTCATATGCTTGCTTCAGAGTGCTTCTCTAATGTTGTACTTCAACATGTGAGGAAGCAGGACTCCTGGGCAGCATTATACTTAGAGGTCCCACGGAGATCTATACCAAGGTAAGCTCCTCTCTAGGCACCCAACATCTGCTTTAAGTGCATCTTTGGTAGGATTATTAGATTAAAATGAAACTAATAAGAAGGAAGTGACTTCACTTCATTGTTTAATATTTAACTATATTTTAACAGAAATGCATTAGAGAAACGTCACAATGTCTACGATCAATGAACACTTTATACTTTTCATCTATATATCTTATTTATATAGTTTATTTTGGGAGAGATTTATTCTAGATAGTTTTTTTTTCTTTTAGAGACAGTATCTTGATATATTTTGAACTTCACTATCTAAATAATTTTAGCTGACAGTCATGAAAACTTAAAAAATAAGTAATTACATGTTACATTGTGATTCATATCCTTTCCATAAAGGAATGTATTTGTATGACTTTGAAAGAAATCTCAGTATATCTAGATTTAAAATTCAGATTTCTATGTGAAAATATTGACAGTGGCAAGTGAGAAAAATTGACAAATATACAATTTTAGTTTAAGGATTTAGTAACCTAGTCACACAGAATTATAAGCTATAATTATCCTCATTATCAACACTTTGTTCACTATCCCCTAAATCTATTGCAGTTGAGAGTAAGCAAATGGGAGCATGCATGCTTGGCATTTATTTAAATTACAGCTTTCTTTAAAACTGTGGTTGAGTAAGGGAGTAACCACAGAATGTCATTGTATTCTCTTTTAGCTTATCCCCCCCCCCAACTTTTGGGCTGATTTTAAGATTTCCCCTGGTTTTGAGTAATTTGATTATGATGTGCCTTGGCATTCTTTTCTTTGTTTCATGTGCTACATATTTTTTTTCAGTGTTTTACGACAATAGGTTTACAGTCTTTGTTAAATCAAATTTTTTTCAGACATTATTTATTTAAAATATCTCATTCTTTTTCCTCTCTTGTGGGAGTTCCAATTAAAATATATTAGTTCTCTTGAAATTATAACACCATTACTGATGCACTGTTCATATCTAAATGTTTTTTCTATGTTCTTTTGGATAGTTTTGACTACAAAGTGTTGAGGTTCACTAGTTTTTTTAAGTATTTAAACTACCTTTTATTCTCTCTATGATATTTCTCATCTGAGAAGATATAGTTTTCATCTCAAACACTGTATTTTTTCCTGTTGAAAAGTTCAACCTGAGTCTTTTAATATCTTCCATGTCTCAACTTTCTGAGTGAACAGAATATAGATCTAATAACTTTGTCATTTCTTTGATAATTTTAACATATGTGTCAATTCTGGGTCAGTTTCAACTGACTTATCTCCTTCTTATGGGTCATATTTTTCTCCTTTACATGTCTGGCGATATTATATTAGCAAGCAAGCATTTTGAATTTTTTCTTGTTTAGTGCTAACTAATTTTATAGAAATATCCTTGAGTTTTGCTTAATGATTCCATTATTTGAAATCAATTTGATCTTTGTTCTTTCTTTTAGGATTTATTAGGAAAAGAACAATGCTCAGTCTACAATGGATTATTGAATTATCCTAAAGTAATTAGTGAATATATTTCCAAGTATTCTATTTAACACTTCATAAATCATGATGGTTTTCCAAAATGGTTAGTGGGAACAGGCACTAATGATAAAACTATATTAACACCAGATATCATTAAAAATTTCATGGTGATTCTCTGCTTGGGCTTGAGTAATTTCCTTCCACTCCTGTGCTCACTCAAAGGGAGTTTCTATAGTTTGAATGAGATCCACCTTGGCTTACATGTTCAAAATTTCATCCTCAGATTCATATGTATATAATATAAGGAGCTGCAATCTTTGGGAGGTAATTAAGATTAGATGAGGTAATGAAGGTGGGGCCTCCTTGTTGGAATTAGTGAAATTTATAAGAGGAACACAGACTTGAGCTATAATGTTTGATCTATCTCGCCATGTGATACCTTCTTACCCATGATATATTGAAGCAAAGTGGTCCTCAGGCAGTGCTAGATTCATGCTCTTGGACTCCACAGTCTCCAGAAGTATGAGTTCAATAAGTCTCTCTTAAATTCATTAGAAAGCCTTAGTTACAGTGAAAGAAAATTATAGATATCTGGAATTCTCACATTGTGCAATTTTCTTCTCTCTAGAACTCTATCTTGTGAACTCTAGCCCCAGATTATCAGGACTGATTCCTGCCTCTTCACTCATAAATTCCAGTTGGCTTAGAAATTCTTCATATAAATAAATTGAGACAATCATAGGTCTCATCTCATTTGTTTATACTCTCTCTCTCATGGATCATTATCCTTTATCCATTATCCATTATTGCCTAGTGTTTTGCAAACATTGTTCATTGCATTTCTGTTCAATTTTGCATTGTTTCAGGCAAGAAGGAACATAGGATCCTTGACCCTTCATTTTATACAAAAGTGGAAATACTTGTATTCTCTCATCAACTCTATGTCGAATTATCACTTGAGCTATATACTTTGAAGTAACTGAACTACTCCACATCCTGGTCACCTTGGATATAGTCCTTTGATGAGGAATTATATACCTAAACTTCTAGATAATATGGGAAAACATTATGATAAAGAGGCTTCCTGCCAATGTATCTGCAAATCACAGAAAAAAGTTTAGTTACAAAATGATTTTGTGTAGAAGTAAACAAAAATATTCTTTCAGTATTATGTCAATTTTAATGTATCCAGTACAACTGAAGGTACTGGAGATGTTATAATATCTAACATTTTTATTTTTTAGTTGTTGGAAAAAATACCTTTATTTTATTTATTTATTTACTTTATGTGATGCTGAGGATCAAACCCAGTGCCTCACACATGCTAGGCAATTACACTACTACTGAGCCACAAGCCCAGCCCAATATCTAACATTTTTAGGAATAACTTTTTATATTTTTATTAGCTTGTTATACATAATATTGGGATTCATTTTCACATAATCATGCATGTGTGGAATATAAATTGCTCCACTTCAGTACCCAGTGCTTTCTCTCCCCTCCATTTCTCCCTCCCCCTGTTTCCCTTCCTCTACTCTACTGGTATTCCTTCTACTTATATTGTTTTAAATTAGTGCTTTATAGACATAAATAAAAGTGAAATGCACTGTTATATATCCATATGCATACATTACACAGTTTGGTCATTTTCATTCCACTCTTACTCCCTTTTCCTATTCTTCCTCCTTCCCCCTCCATCCCCTTCCACTACTCTACTGATCTGCTTTCTGTTTTCATGATATTCTCCTCCATTTTTCCCCTTGTTCTGGTCTAGCTTCTGCAAATGAGAGAAAACTTTCAACTATTTACTCTCTGAGCGTGCCTTTTTTCACTTTCCATGTTCGCCACTACCATTGATTAACTAAAATATGCTGTAATGCCATAATTTCATTCTTCTCTGTAGCTGAATAAAACTCCATCGTGTGTGTGTGTGTGTTTGTGTGTGTGTGTGTGTGTTTGTGTGTGTGTATTATATTTTTGTTATCCGTAGATCTATTGATGGACACATGGGCTGCTTCTTTAACTTTGTTATTGTGAATGGCACTGCTATAAACATCAAATTACCTGCATCAAACAGGATACTGATTTTAGTTTTTTGGATAAATAATAAAGAGTTGTATAGATGGGTCAAATGGTAGTTCTATTTCTCATTTTGGTGGACTCTGCATACTGCTTTCTAGAGTGGTTGTAATACTTTATGGTCCCACCAACAATGTATGAGCACACCATTTTCCATGAATCCTCACCAGAATTTATTATTATTTGTAGTCTTGCTAATTGTAATTCTAACCAGCATTTTATTAAATTTTATTTTTTATTCTAATTTATTTTATATGACAGTTGAATGCATTACAATTCATATTATACATACAGAGCACAATGTTTCATATCTGTGCTCACTAGCCTTTTTTAAAGAAAGTCTTTTTTTCCCTTAATTTTAATAGCTTGAGACTTGACTGAAGTAGATAATCATCAACTGGTTCAAGAATTTGAAGACCTTTCTAAGGTAACTGGCTGTTGTAAATATTTATTTGCTCTTTCCATTTAAATTTTGAATATAAGCCAGAGGTAGTGGTGCACATCTGTAGTACCAGGTTCTCAGGAGGTGAGGCAAGAAAATCAGTTGAGCCCAGAAGTTGAAAGACAAACTCTGGAACATCCCAGAACTCTCTCTCAAAAAAGGAAACTGCATCAGTAGCAGTAAAAAAAAATGTGAATAAAATACTTCCTATAGTACATGAAGAAAATTATAGAAACTATTAAAATTTTAACCTTTACATTAAATTCTCTTTCACTGATTTCATATTTATGTATTTTCCAACTTCAATACATATATATAAGTATTTACATTTTACATGATTTCTGCTATCAGAATTTGACTATGTAATGCATAGTCTCATTGTTAGTGTGTTTATTAGATTCTATTGAACATATAATGCATGATATATTTAATAATTCCCTATCATTTTCAATTTCAGTTCATTATTTTATATCTTCTTTCGTTTTTATCCTTATAAATAACACATTCATGAAATATAACTATTATGTATTTCTGATCGATTTCCACAGGAGATATTACTCAGTCAAGAGATATTACTTAGTATAGCTTGTTTCACAGTGCTGCAGAGAAATTGAAATGATAGGATGATGATGTATACATCTAAATCTATCAATCTATTTTCATGCATAAATACAGTAGATGGTTGATACTCATTATATAAATAAATATGATAAGTATGATTGTTATTAATAAATTAAGAAATTTGTTATTCAAATTAAGAAATGACATGAATACTTGCTATGTTTATAAAAAATAAATATAACATATATTGCACTTATTATAAAGTATAGGTTCAGGTATTTGTGGAGGTTGACATGTTCAATAATCGTTAAGATGTCTGCCATCTACATATTGGAGACCCAGGAAGGTGAATGGAGTAGCTTAAATATCTATGAACCAGAGAACCAATGACATAGTTTCCAATCTGAGTCTAAAGGCCTGAGAATCAAAAACACTGAAGACAGAAGTTTAAGGTTTCAATTCAAGCAGTCAGGTAGAATTAATTCAGTTTTGCTCTACATTTTTAGTCCATTAAAGCCCATAATGGACTGGATGATATGTACCTACATTATGGATTTATTCAGTTAACAATTGCACATGCTAATCTCTTCTAGAAACACCATCATAGGTACTCCCAGAAATAATATTTAATGAGTTCTCTGTATATCTTCTGATCCAGTCAAATTAACTATCATATACCTCTTTTTATTTTTTTAATTGTTGATGCATCTTTTATCTATTTATATGTGTTGCTAAGAATCAAACTCAATACTTCATGCATGCTAGGCAAGTGCTCAACCACTGGGCCACTACCCCAACCCCATCATCTACTTCTTGATACCTATTTAAAAATTGATTTTCAAAAAGTTATGTTTCAGCCTGCTGTGGTGGCACACTCCTGGAATCCTTGTGGCTCAGGAGGCTGAGGCAGGAGAATCATGAGGTCAAAGCCAGCCTCAGCAATAGTGAGGTGTTAAGTAACTGAGACCCTGTCTCTAAATTAAAAAAAAATACAAAATAGGGCTGGGGACATGGCTCAGTGGTTAAGTGCCCCTGAGTTCAATCCCTGGTACAAAAAAACCAAACCAAAAAAAAAAAAAAAAACAAGAAACAGTTATGTTCCAAGTATTTTTTTTTAAAAGAGAGAGAAAAAAAATTTAATATTTATTTATCTTTTTTAGTTTTGGGTGGACACATCATCTTTATTTTATTTTATGTGGTGCTGAGGATCGAACCCAGCACCCCGCGCATGCCAGGTGAGTGCATTGCTGATTGAACCACATTCCCAGCCCTGTTATAAGTATTTTTTAAAATATTTATTTTTTCCTCTGTGAAGTTTCTTTTCATGTACTTTTCTTGTACCATATATTTTAAGTATAAAACCCATTACTAAATTCATGACTACTATTTGACACAAAACAAAATTTATTTTATCCCTGTTGCTGTTTGCTCTTATTGCAATATGTTCATCCTAAAATATTGGAAATTTGTATAAATAGTACAAAGAACTTCTGGATAAGTTGAGGTACAATAAATACCACTATCTAGTGATATTTCTTGTATGCTTTCTTTCACTGTTTGAGCACTGTAGTTTTTTTTTCAAAAGTGGATATTATCATGAATACAGCTTGTTTCATGTTTTTCTTATTTAAAATTATTTCAATATACATAAAATCTAATTTTAATGGTCAGTTCCCATCACAAAAATATATCATAATTTATGAACTACTTTATTATGGCTAGCCTATTTGCACAAATGTGCACTACAGTAAATGTCATTGCATATATTACTTGAAGAAAACCTCAGATTTATTATTTTTAGAATTAAATAAATCAAAAGATTTTCTATATACCAATATTGAATATGGTATGAAAGAAATATGGAAAAGAATTCTATTAGTAATAGCTTCAAAAATGACTTAGGAATAAATATAGCCAAGAGGTAATTGATATGTACAAGAAAATTTACATAGTTCTGAAAAAAGGAAATTGAATAAGACACCAAAGAATAGAAAAAACCTATCAAGTTCATAGACAGAATTAATATTTTTAAATGACCACACTATAAAAACTTCTCTACAAATTCAATACAATCCTCATAAAAATACCAATGATATTCTTCTCTAATATAGAAAATTTCCTCAAATTTATATAGGAAAATAAAGACTCAAAATAGTCTTACCAACCAATTCTGCACAAAAAGTGCAAGATGGATGCATCACAATACCTGAGTTTAAATTATAATAGACACCCATATTAACAATAACATCTTAGTACTGGCATAAAAATAGGTCTGTTGACCAATGGAACAGAATAAAAAGACCCAGAACAAAGCTTACATAGCTACAGTTATCTTATTCTTGACAAATGAAGAAAAGACAGCCTCTTTAACAAATATTGCTGGGAAAATGGATATCCATATATTAAAGACTGACATTAGATTCTAATCACTTGATGTGCATGAAATTCAATTCAAAATGAATCAAATACCTAAGAAAAAGACCAGAAACTTTGCAACTTCTAGGACAGAGCATAGGGGGAAAATACTGTAGCATAGAGGAGGAAGCAGTGACTTCCTCAATAGGACTGCAGTAGCTTAGGATACAATTCCAATAATGAATAAATGGGATGACATAAAACTAAAAAGTGTCAATATAAGAAAAGAGATAATAAACAATATGAAGAGAGATCCTACAAACTGGAAAAAATATTTTCCAGTTACTCTTCCAACAGAGAATTGATATCTAGAATGCATAAAGAACTAAAAAAAAAAACCCTCATCAAAAATATAACCCATTTGATAAATGAACAAATGACTTAAACAGACATATCTGAAATAAAAAGGTACAAATGTCCAAAAAGTATCTGAAAAAAAATGCTCAATATCTCTAGTCATCTGAGAAATGTAAAGCAAAACTACACTGAGATTTTTTCTTTCCAAAGAACCACAAATACCAATAAATGCTGGTTAGTATGCACTATAAAAAGAACTCTTACATAGTATTGGTGAAAATGTGAATTAGTACATTCCAAAGGAAAATCAGAATGGTGTTTCCTTAAAAGACAAGGAAAAAAATGACCATATAATCCATTTATATCATCCTTGGTATTTATCCAAAAGAATTAAGGTCAGCATAATACAGAGATACATACATATTCATGTTCACAGAGCACAATTCACAATAGTGAAGTCATGAAACTAGCCTAGACAACCATCAGCAGATAAATGGATAAATAAAATATGAGTTACATACACAATGGAGTTTTATTCAGCAATAAAAAACAAAACTGTCATTTGTGGAAAAAAAATGGATGGAACTGGACAGCATTATATTAAGCAAAATAAATCAGACTCAGAAAAATAAAAGGCATTATGAATTTTTCCATATGTGAAACTAGACCAAAAAAAGGGGAAAACAAGGGGAGTATCTCATGAAAATATGAAGTCATTAGAGTACAGAAAGAGGATTGTGGGAGAGGTAGGGAATGGAAAAGGGAGGTATTTGTGGATTGAAACTGATCAATTTTTTATGTGCATGTATATGTGTGTCATTATAAATCCCACTATTCTGAATAATTATTATATACCAATAAAATATAAAATTAAAAAAATTAGTATTAGAAGTAGAGTTTTAGATACATGTTGCAAAATTTTTTTCTGGAAGAGATATTATGGCCAGGTGGATCTAGATAGCAACACCTGACTCCTCCACATTCCAGAAATGAAACAACTGGCCAGAGAGATAGTGACAGAATAAACACTATAAAACTCAATACTAGACAGCTTGAGACTTGGAGGGACTTGGAAATAGGTTCCTGGATCAGAAAATAAAGACAGAATTCTTTGACCCAAATTCTTACCAGGGTGGAGACAAAGGGAAGAGTAACAAAGAGAGAAAAGGGGGATTAAAAAAAGCCCATAAGCTTACTTCCTTAAAGTAAGGAGACCAAGTTAAAATAAACAGAAAAAGCAAAAATGATGAAAGAGATCACAGAATTGAATCCAACTTGTGGACTGAGAGCTGCTCCAGACAGGGCAACCATTTTGTGGACACCAGAGCTATCCAGCCTCCCTAGAAAATGTTTAAACAATATAGATTCTCTCTACCTACAGATAGTAAGAAAAAAAAAAACACCACAGGAAACACCTCTGAAATGGGTTGTCTCAGAAATTTATCAAAAAGGAATTTGTAAAGGGATTGCTGCTAGCTGGAGTATATGGATACTCCCTCACCCTTACTGAGAGCAATGTGAGTGGGGTGGAGTTTACCTGAGATAGTTAGCCCAAACCCAGTGCAATCCGAGCTTGCACAGGAGCTCAGGCAAAGATAGGTCAACTGAAACACAACCCACATTGTGGTGACAAGTAAAACCTCAATTAACTGCAGCAGCCAAGGTTAAGCATTCTATATCACAGGCTGCCATGGAGAGGCCCCCAGTTGTAGACAGTCACCAAGCTGCATGCCACTTCATAAAGAAGCCCCTGTTGAGGGAAGTGGTTGTTTAGTGTTCACATCAGTCAGTGCCAGTCCTGAGCCCTGCACTCTATGCCCCTGCTTCAAGCAGAAAAAGCCAGAAGATACATTATTCTCCAAGCATACAAATTGGGACCTCTGGGCTAACTAATGAGCACCATAAATTAAAGGGATACAAATAGGAAAATAAATAAAATTATCTGTGTTTGCTAATGACATGGTACTATAAGACCCCCAAAATAAAAACCAAATGATTATATAGATAATAAAAATAAATTTAACATTGTAGCAGAATACAAATTCAACATACATAATTCAATCACTTCTATACTCTGGTTATGAATCTGCTGAGAAACAAATCAGGAAAATAATACCATTAATAATGGCCTCAAAAAATTAAAAAAAAATCCTTGGGATTAAATTTAATAATTTACAATGAAAACTACAGAATAGAGAATAAAGAAATTGAAGAAGATCTTAGAAGATAGAAAGATCTCCCATTATCTTGTATAGGTAGAATTAACATTGTCAAAATTGCCATACTAACAACAGTGATCAAAATACCAATAACATTCTTCACAGTCCTAAAATTCATTTGGAAAAACAAAAGACACAGATTAGCCAAAGCAATGCTCAACAAGGAGAGTGATGCTAAAGGCATCATAATGCTTCAACTCAAATTATACTGCAGCACTATAGTTACAAAAAACAGCATTGAAATGACATCACATGAAGACCAAAGATATAGCACAGAATTCATACAAATCCATAATGATATAGTTATATGGAACTCAAAAAAGGTACCCAAAACATATATTAAATAGAAGATAGCCTTCTTAACAAAAGGTGTTTAGAAAACTGGCTAGTCATACATATGTAGATGAATAAAACTATATTCCTCTTTGACTCTGCACAGAAGTCACCTCAAAGTGGACCAACGACCTAGAAATAAGACCAGAAACTCTCTGTTAGAAGAAAACATAGGACTTCATCATATTGGTACAGATACCAACTTCCTTAATAGGATTTCTAAATCCCAATAAGTGTGAGATGGCATCACTTTAAAAGGCTTCTGAACAGCACAGGAAACAATTAGGAACATGGAGAGAGCTTACAGAATGGAAGAAGTCTTTACCAGAAGCTCTTCAACAGGATTAATATCCAGAATGTATAAAGAGCTCAAAATCTAAACACCAAAAAATCCAAATAATAAATGGTAAAGGAATTAAACAGATATTTATCAAAATAAGAAATACAAATGACAATAAATGTATCAGAAAATGTTCAACTGCCTTAGAAGTTGGGGAAAATGAAATTAAAACTACTGTGGGATTTTCTCTCACTCCAATAATAACAGTAATCATGAATATAGATAATAATAAATTCTGGCAAGGATATGGGAGACAAGTTACACTGACACTTAGTTGTTCAGATTGTAAATTAGTACAACCATTTTGGAAAGGAGTATAGAGATTCCTCAAAAGAAAACAAATGGAACAACCATATGACTCATCTATCCAACTCCTTGTTATTTATCCCAAATTACTAAAATCAGAATTCTATAGTGATATAGGCACATAAATATTTATAGGAGTACAATTCACAATAGCCAAGTTATGGAACCAGCCCAGGTACCTGTAAAAAGATAGAATGGATGAAGAAAATTTAGTTTTATACCCAATGGATATTTTACTCGGCCATAAAGAAAATTGAATTTTTGGATTTTCTGATAAATAATTGAAACTTGAGAACACTATGCTGAGTAAAATAAGCTGGATTCAGAAAATCAAAGGTCAACTGTTGTGTCTCATATGCAGAAGCTAGAACAAAATAAGGGGTAAAGGGGAGATCCCATGTAAATAGAATGGAGATCAATGGGATAGAGAAAGGAGGTAGAAGGTTAAGGAGGTACAGGAAAGGGGAAGAACAACCAAATGAAATTACCAAATTAAGGTATGTTCACATATGAATATACCACTATGAATTTCAACTTCATGTAGATCTATAAAGCACCAGTTAAGAAAAAGATTAAATAGAAGGAAGTCATAAAGAACAGAGAAAAGGGAATAGTGAGAAGGAGGGAGAGAGGGAAAAATGTAGTACTGGTGTCTGAAATTGAAAAAATTATATCCCACATATATCTGAATATCTCAAAATGAACCCTGCTATGCACTGTATAAATACAGTGCTATAATAAAATATTTTTAAGTTTGAAACCCAGGATAATGGGCAAAATCAACTTGAGTATATTTTCTATGATTTTTAGCATTTATTACACATTATTTTCACTTGTTTAACACGGGAACTTTGTTATTTTGGCACAGAAAATGTCTGCTAAATTCCAGGATTTTTTAAAGTATTCTCTGGAGAACTCACATGAAATTGTTCACCCATTAGCATAATTCTGCTTCACTCACTGTACTGCCTTCAAACATGGTGAAATTTTTTATGCTTCCCAATTCTGTCAACTAATATATTTTCTTACTTTATTTTTAAAGCAACTTGATCATTCAATATTTAACATTTAAAAACTAAATGTATTGGCCACTTATATAATTGACTTTAACAAGAGTTCATTAGGGATATACTGGAGAGGCCAGAAAAAAATATCATGCTGTGGTAAAATTCAAATCTATTAGAAGACCACTTAGGAGGCTATTGACTATATTAAGTATATTTTAATAATCCAAGGGAGAGAAAAATTAAGTCTAAAATAAATCTGTATTCTTGGAAAGTATATAACACAAATTTGGAGAGATGCTTTAGAAACAAAATGACAAGATTCAGTGATAACACAGTTCCTTGGTTAGGTGACTAGATAAATGATGATATCATTAAATGCAATTAGAATCATGTGAAGAATGTGTTTGGGGGAAATTTATGAATACACTGCTCAACATAAGAAATTTGTAGTGTCATTGTATGAAATTTGAAGGAATATTTTAGTAGGCAGTCAGGGTTCTATATCTCATTTCTGCAATATTAGTGAAGTAGAAAAAGAAAGATTTCAAAACAAATGTTCAAATAGGTAAGAACTCAGTGTACGATATAACAGGCATTTCAAAAAAAATTGAAAGGATGGACATTTTATTTAATATTTGAGAGAACTGATTTATTTTAAATAAAAGTAAATATATTATCTACCTCATATCCTATATAAAAATAAATACCAGATGTATTAAATATTTAAATGCAAAAGACAAAACCATTATCATATCAGAAGAAACACATTGTTTGCTTTAACTTCAGATTAAAGAAGGACTCTTAATTATGAAACAGAACCCAGAAGTCATAGAGAAATAATTAACCAAATTAACTAAATAAAATGTTTAAAATCATATAGAATAAAAATAAAGGGCAAAGGAATTTGCCATAGATTACATATATAGAAGTCTTATAGACCAACAAAATATAAATAACCCATTAGAAATAAAAATAAACCAAATAATGTAGAAAATTATTTATGTTCACTAAAAATCCAAAAAATAAAAAATAATAATATTGAAAAATAGGGTATTAGTGAGCTATCAATTTTCAAATGTTCATAATATCTATTGTTGATTAGAATATTTGGAAAAAGTTCTTTTCATACCAGGTGAATTGGAGATTAAATTCATAAAGCTTTTTTGAATAGCAGTATGACAATATCTTTTAAAATTCTCATGCATGCCTTGGGTCAAGCAATTTCACTTCCTTTATTGTATCTCAGAAAGATCTATACATGTACATAAAGTATGGGAGCTGGTGAGGACCAGGGGATGGCAACTTGTTGGCAGCAGAAGCAAAGCAGAAGCACTTCAACCTGGGAGCTAGGCATCTGATAGCCCAATGCAGCTCAGATTTCTCCAGTGGTAGCCTGTGTCCCCTGACCAGCAAGCCGAATCATCCTGACCACTGTAGAAACTGAGCCTGATGAATTAGCTTGATGTGGGAAATAGATCTGAGGAGAAGCAACAAGCAGAGAAGAGGAGAACTCCAAACTTTCTTTTAAGCCAGCAGGCCTAGTAGAGAACTGATTCCAAATTCTGAGCCCTGATCTATTGTGTCTCACATTGATAGGCTACTTGGCATCATCTTAGACTCATACTATCTTTTTCCCCTCTTTTAAATGTATTCCTAATCTACAGGGCTGAAGGCCTTATGCAGGGTCTCTAACATAAAGCATGCTTACAGAAACAGATAAGAAGTAAGGGCTCTTTTCCCTTGCATCTTTTAAGTCTGGAGTCTTGAAAGCCTGAAACAGGGATGTTTACATTTTAAGAGGGAGTAGTCAGACTACTAGGGCAGTTATTTACAATCACAAAGGTAGGGACCTGTGGCTAACTAGGCTCCCAAAGAAAGGGTAAGAGAGGGGAGAAGAGGGGAACTGACTCTTTCCCCCTGCATTGTTTTCTTACCATAATGTTTTTTATAATTTTATTTTGCAACCAATTCTGGTTTTTCCATCACAAACTGGCCCTAGGCAGAAAGAAAAGGTCCTCAGGGAGAATAAGCAAGTCTCCTGAGTAAGAAGCTAAGGTCCAACATTCAAAGTGAGGCAGCAACAGGAGAATCAATAGCAATGTGAAACATTAGAACAGGACCACAGGATAACTGGTAACAGTGACTGGGACCAGATACTATGACCATTCCAGCTGTAGAAGCTCTTACTAGAGGACTGGGGCTCTCAGGGACATGATCAAATGAGTCAACATGTGAAAGCATAGGAAAAGTGAGTTTAATGCCAGTTATTGGAAACATTGCAAGAATGAAGTCAGTGGCAGTGGTAATGAGACTCAGGAGTGAGTCCTTAGCCTGGTGGTAATAACAACAGAGGTACCTTCCAAAAAAAAAAAATCTTTGGACTTTCTGATGCACCTCTGGAAGGCACCAATATGTTTAAGGCATAGTCATTAAATACAACAATCACTCCCCAGAAGCACTTATCCCCCCAAATGCTAGTATCTCTGCCCATTTAAAAGGAGTACTTCCAGTCAAGTGTATCAATAGACAAAGTGCTTACCTTTTGTGTAACACCACCAAATTGCAGACTTACCAGTCTGAAAAGAGGTATGCAGCCTTTCAGTATCATCTTACAGCACACACCCACAATGATGGCACGGTTGGCTGAAGCCCTACATCATTGATGTTATCTCAGGCAATGGAACATTGAACAAATATTTTAAGCCACAGAGATACTATAAACACAAAGAAAAGGATGAACTTAAGTTTGGGTTCATATCTTGCTTCTGAAGTCATTGTATACCTCTGAACTAAATAGGAAGATGAGAATAAGGAGGAGGAAGAGGAAATAGTCTTCTGACAGCTAGAAAACTCAAGAACCTTAACTACTAAGACAGCTAGAAAACTCAAGAACCTTAACTACTTTTTTTTCTTGGAAGACTTGAGGATTGCCTTAAAGAAGATGGTGGTATTCTCTGTAATGTCTCTTATTGCCTCAATTCTTTCCTCTGTTGCTAACCAGCTTATGTTAATTTAATGCCACTGTCTTTAGCACAAAAGCCACATGTTTGTGGGCATTTGTTTTTAAAACAGTCTTACCAATTATAATACATCGTGTTTTTAGTAGAAGTGTTATGGGTTTAGTTGGTGCTTTCAGAAATGCTGCCTAGTCATTAAACACAACAATCCAAACCCCAAAGGGATGCCTGTTCTCTTTGTAAGTAAGGTTTTGTGGACTAGGAGTTTGGGAGGCAAACACCCGAGCAGATAATTTTATTAAACTTTAGTTGTCACCAAAACAGCCTCCAATATATGCCAAAGCTTTGGCCTGTTGAGTTCTTGAATGTTAGAAGTTGATATTTTACTTCATTTTTTGGGGGAAGATGGTAATTTACCAGGTGACCCAACTGTTTACATAGGCTTGATAGCCCCTCTTTAAGCACACAACTATATGGAAACATAATGGCTACTACCAATGGGTGCTGATTTAACATTGAGAGAAGCTGAAATGGGCCATGGATCTGTTTATGATAAAATTCCCAATTTCTATTGAACGTTTACCTGACTTTGATCATGTCTGTTCTTTGGTTTTGTATTATATTCAAAATTTTAAAAATACACTAATATAGTAGGTCCCTTTTTAACATGTGTAAGTAAAGGAGATTGTGTTATTTACACATTTATATACACTTCATCTTTTAATGGTTCAAAGGTTGTATTTACCTTCCAAGACTGGAAATCTAGAGAATCCATTTTAGTTTTTCTGGATGATGTAAACAGATAAAAGGTATTAGATATAGTGTGAATGTAAATAAAAATTGTGCATTGAAGAACTACATACCAATTTCCATATGCCAGTGTTTTCTGATATAAATGTAACATATGACAGGCAAAAAAAATTCCACACAAACATACATGTTTTATGACCTCACTTATGTGTGTGTGTGTGTGAGTTTACATGTGTATTCACATATGCACATTTATGGGAGAAATAGCTGTTTTAGAAGTAAATATTCAGGCCCCATAAGGTCAAGATATATTATTCCCCTTTGTTTGCTTAAGACAACTCATTTTTAAATAAATCCCTATGCTAAAAAATTTTAACAGATTTGTGTTCCTTGTAGATAAGATAATCTGAAATCAGTTTGAGTGATTAGATTGGAGGTGGGTATTTTGGATTGCTTTGTTAGGAAAGAGAAGTCTTAGACATAGTTTGGAGTGATGAGAATTTAGCAGAGATGAACATATAAATTCTAGAAGAAGAAAAAATGACAGAGGTGAAATCCCAAAAGGCACTGGAAGAAAGTTTAGTCTTTCAAAGAAGGAAAGTTATATAATTTGACTAGGAAAGGAGAAAGGTAAATCTAGATAAAAGGACCCAAATTGCTCCCTGATTTATACATTGCAATGCAGCTAAAATGTGATTAACGTACTGGCATGTCCGTGGGGGCATGGTTTTAACATATTTGTTCAATGAAGAAATATAAATATTCTTTTAACTTTATTGTGTAAATGTCTGAATAACCCCATTAATATTAAAAAGAACTTCCAGATCCAGAAATTGAAACTAGTAATACATAATAACTTTTAATACCCTAGCTTTCCTGTACAAATTGTCTTTTTGTTGTTTTTTTTTTGTTTGTTTGTTTGTTTTGCTACAGTATGGAGATTATTAATCTTACAGTAAATGTTTCAATGGGAGCAATGGTGGATATTGATTTGAATGAAATGTAATCCAAGTTATCTGTCAGGAGGAAATTGGATGGAAAGCAACTCTGCTCAACCTATCCATATGCTGGCATTGCTCAATGAATAGGGAATGAGAATAAGAAAATTGGAAATTATTGAATAAAATATATATGTTTTGCTGTATTGATGCCAATATCATAGATTGTATTTAGTAAAAAATTAATCCTGCCTAAAATGACACTAGCTCCTCCTCTTTCTCTCAATAGACATCACTACAGAATAGATGTTGAATGTACCACAAAAGACCACAAATTAAAAGCTTGATCACTAGAGTCATACTATTGGGAGGTGGTAGAACCTTTAGGAAGTAGGGTTTAGTAGGATGTTCTTATATTATTTGAGGAAGTCCTTTGAAGGAGATTGTAGGGTCCTAGTATTTTCCTTTTAATTATTGCTTCCTGGCTCATGATGTGAACAGTTTTGCTTCACTATGAATTCTTACTATGATGTACTGTGCCCTGCCCCCAGAATGTCAAAACTATGAGGTCACTCTATTTGGGACTGGAAGCTCCAAACTTTTAGTCAAATTGACTTTTTCTTCATAAATTATTTTGGGTAACTTTATGTAATACAAAGCTTACTAGTATACTTACTGTAAATGACAAGAGAAAACAGTGAGGTGTCTTGGTCCTGAGCTTATGTGAAGGCAGAGTATTTGGTTTTCATTACAACTGTAGAATGACCATGTACTGGCCCCTTAAATGTAATGCAAATGTGAGCATTTCAGTGTCATTATTAATTTAAAGTACACACACACACACACACACACACACACACACAATCTTTAAGTGAGAAACATATATCATTGAGTCTTCTCTATAATAGATATTTACTATGAACTCTTTCAAAGATTTTGTTAATTGGATGGAGGTAATTTTACCATTTAATATAGAAAAGTTTATAGGGTTGTTACTAGAATATGCAGAGAAATATAAAATAGTTATTTATTCTCTATCTCTGAATTGTCTTAAAAGAGCATCAAGAATTATAAAATGACATTAACTATGAATAGATCTAATGGGAAAACAAAGTCCCATGTATTAGAGTTGTAAATTAGCACAGAACTCTGATTCCAAATAATGTAGTAGCATTTATAGTTAAATCTAAGACTATGTTCCCTACTTAATGAAAATAAAATTATGGCCATCAAATATTTTAGTAAAAATTTTATCTTTTCTCTTGACATGGTGTTCACAAACCTATAAGGAATTATCCATTAAACTATAATTATGTGTAATTTAATCTGATTTTAATTATCAGTTGCTTACTTGCTCAATTATTTATCTTTAGTTGTTTTGTAAATTATTGCATAATATCTAAGAAGAATTAACTACATTATTATTCAAATACTTTGCCCCTTCAAGTTCTTCATTGCATAATGTTATATATCTTAAAAGAAATTATTAATTATGCAAGCATTGCACTCAAAAAATTCCTTTGTTTAAAAAACTCTACAAAATATTTTAGTATATAATTTGCATGTTTATAGCTCCAAATTAGTGAGATTATAATGTGTACCATATATTAACTATCATGTACATAGCAAATGAGCTACCTACTGTGGTTTGTAAGTAGGTTTATTTCTTCCAAGACTTGAAATGCAAGCAACATTTGAATTAATATTTTTATATACAAATTTATCATCCCAAGGCTTTCTTTGACACCAGCATCATTTTCTTCACTATTATCATCATCTAGTAATATTGAATTCTGAGGTTATAACTTTATACTAAACTGCTAATCCTGAAATATTGACCAATAACCAAGTGGCTTGATAATTAAAATGTTGTTTTTATGAACATAATACAAAAACAAATACACTCAAATTCCCTTTCAGTTCAGGAGCATCCACTCATTTACCATTAGGATTTATGCAGGAAAGATATTTCTTACTTTGATACACTCATTGATTCTCTACTAAATTTTGGTTTGACTGGCTTGACTTTTCACTACTTGGCCATATACAGGAAAGCACAAAAAGAAAGTTATATAAGGTCCTGGAAGTTTAATAAATTGTTTTAATCAAATAAACAAAACCAACTTCTTCTCAGCTGACAGGATGACTATGATGTAGGGCTTGAATTTATGAAGAGGTGTTAACATATTTTTCCACATCTTTCCCTACCTCTTTTATATAACTGAAAACTTGCGTAGGTTAGGTTTTGCTAGCACCAAGTTAGAATTTAAAAATATATGTCATTGGATAAATACTAAAATATAATTTTTAGAGATATTGTTTGAAACTTATGTTATCCTAGTTTTTAATTGTATTACTGTTTCATTATATATATTAAGCATTTATTCTAATAAGTTTATCCTTTTACATTCCTTAAAGGCCAAATGATAACTAGAAATAACCTTGTTTATGTGTAGAAAAAGAAAAGAGCAATGAGAGTAAAGCAAGTTTTCTTAACACTGGCAATGTTGATATTTGGGGCTGGATAATTCTTTTTTATTGGAGACTGTACTTTGGATTATAGGATATTTAGTCTCATTTCTGGATTCTACCAATTAGTGGTCAGTGAAACCTCTCCCTTTGGCCACTTTCCTCTCCTAAATTATGACTATCAAATATGCCTCCACAAGGTATGGTGGCACACACATGTAATACCAGTGGCTCAGGAAGCTGAGGCAGGAGGATCACAAGTTCAAGTCTAGGCCGAACAGCTTAGTAAGATGTTCAATAAGTTACCAAGACACTGTCTCAAAATTTTAAAAAATAAATAGAAAAAATGTTAAGTGGGGACTGCTGCCACCACAATTATCTTGTGACATGGTTCCCTCTACCTTGGCACACTGGCCAAGGCCTGGAAGTCTATTATCAAGGTGTCTTCAGGCTTGTTTACACCTGAGGTCTTCCTACTAAGTATGCTAATAGCCACCGTCTTGCTGCTTCTTACATGGTCACTCCTTTATGTGAGCATATTCCTGGTAGCCTCTCTAATTACAAATTAAAACAACATTGAGATCTTGGGACTGCATCATGGCAGAATCTATGAAAACTAAAACCTAGGTCTGTGAGTTTGCAGCTATGTTTGCATGGGCTGGTCTAGCAATCTTATGGGAAATCAGAAACTCGATGCATTTTGCCCAAGAGGAAAATAGGTTAGAGTGGATTGAGAGAACCATGGTTTCACCAGCTCCATGAGTCCTGAAGTACACAGGGATGGACAGGGCTGACTATAGCAGATTGGAAGACTGAAAGAGGGAGTTAGGACATCTTGCTATTGGCCGGCTCAGCCAGCCAGTCTGGCACTCATTGGATTCCAGGGACGCACTTGGGCCAGCCATTGATGGGTCCTGGTATAAGCCTGATCCCTAACTCCTTCCCAGGTCTGGCATTCACCAATCCCCTGGTCCCAACAGATATGGTACCAGTATGGTACCCCAAAGGGTCTTCTAGCTCCCCAATTCCCAGTCTTCCAACTCCTCCCTAGCCCCAACCCAGTCCAGCACTCACATATTTATGGGCAGCCCACAAGGAAAAGTTTGCCACAACAGTTACACGGTTCCTGATTCCTAACTATCAGGATAACCTGGGAGAGATGTGCCTGAATGTGATTTCAAAAGTGCAATGCATTGGAGAGATCAAATTTGGAGACTAAATCAGAGACCAGGAATTATGAGGTCACAGGTGAATAAGAGGCCAATATCAGGCTCCTATATCACAGGAATGGAACCCAAAGGAGATTCCTGGTCTGAAGTCTTCCAACGTGGACTGGAAAATGGCTATACATCACCTGCAGGACTAATCCACCCACACTAGGAATCCTCACCATCCTGAGGGTGGAGCTACCATCACACCACACAACCCCACCTATCAGTTGGAAATGGAAGCTGAAAAACTTTGACCAAAGGAAACAATTGTTCAATTTCCCATTGAGGTTTTTTTTTCCGTTTCTCTCATCTCCACAATTTTTGAAATCAAGAATTCTTCCTGGGCCGGGGATGTGGCTCAAGCAGTAAATTGCTTGCCTGGCATGTGTGGAGTGCTGGGTTCGATCCTCCGCACCACATAAAAATAAAATAAGATGTTGTGTCCACTGAAAACTGAAAAATAAATATAAAAAAGTATTCTTCCTGCATCAGTTTATTGAGAACTGAGTTTTCTGAAGAGTATATTATTCTTTTATTTTTATAATTTCTCTTTTTATTATGATTATTAAAATTTTGTATATATATTTTTCCTCTCACTTATCTAGTTTCCTGGATTTTCTTTCTCTCTTTTCTCCTCCTAGAAACCAAACTCCATTAATTTCTCTTTCACTCTGTTT
The DNA here is from genome assembly GCF_052094955.1 of Ictidomys tridecemlineatus. Lineage (NCBI taxonomy): Eukaryota > Metazoa > Chordata > Mammalia > Rodentia > Sciuridae > Ictidomys > Ictidomys tridecemlineatus. The sequence continues at coordinate 50,627,461 of NC_135493.1, forward strand.
ATAAAGTTTTACATCAATCATCTTTCCTCCTTCCTCATAAACATCACATCCTACACCACCTCTGGTCTCCCTTTGTTCACCATTTGAAATTGAAAATCCTTTCAGCAAATTTAATGTTTATATTGTAGACAACAATTGAACATATCATTTTTATTCATTGTGACAAAAATGGAGACACATTAATAGGAGCTATTTGGTTCAAATAGCTATATATTGTCTACAGTGGGTGCTGTTAATATTGGTTTTCCCTTAAAGGTGAAGTGCTGAAAAGCTCAGGGACAATATAATTCCACAGGGTAGAAAATACACTGCCTCAGATACACAATGAAAGATGGGAAGACACATTGTGGGGCATGATGTAACATGTGGGGCATGTTGCATTAGAAAAGAGGAAACCTAACTTGCTGGATGCTACCCGCTTCCCGGTCTTGGGGCTGGACATGTGGCTAAGACGGCCCCTGGAGATCAGCCAGAAGGCTGTACCATGGGTTGTGACGAAAAATCGAACCACCTCTAGGATAGATTCAGAACCCTTCCACCCTCATGGACAGTTTGTGTCTCCCATTACTGCCTGTAGGATGGGTGTAGATGTAAATTCTCCCCACCCTGATGACCTTTATCCTGATTGGCTCCTGTACATTATATTAGCTGTGTGTGTTTTCTCAATAAATGAGCTCCTGCTTTGACTGGTCTCCCTGATGTGTCTGATTGTCCTCTGGTGAGGGAGGGCTGGGAGGGCTTGGTGCAGGCGGTCAGTCGGCCCTCTCCTTTCTTGGCTCTTCCTGGTCAAGGCATGCTCTCCCCATCTCTTCCGCAGATCAGAAGGGAACGAGGGCTAAAAACCCCGACAACACATAAAAAACATGAAAAAACAAGAGAACAAAGTGCCACAAACAAACCAAGGTACAGTAATGGAATACTTTAACAGCACAGTAGAAGAAATGTCAGAGAAGGAGTTTAGAATGTACATAGTTAAACTGATGCAGGACAAAACAGATGATGTGAGAAGTGAAATTAGAGACAAATTTCCAGAAGCGAAAGGTCACTTCTATAAAGACATAGAGATTATGAACAAAAATAAGGAAGAAATTCTCAAAATGAAGTAATCAATAAAAAAAATAAAAATTTAATTTAAGCTACTATCAATAGACTAGACTACTTAGAAGACATAACCTCATACAAGAAAGGCAAAATGTATAATCTTGAAAATAAAGTTGATTACACAGAGGCAATGGTAAGAAACCATGAACAGAACTTCCAAAAATTATAGGATACCATGTAAAGATCAAATTTAAGGTTTATCAGGATAGATGAAGGTGTTGAGATACTAACTAAATGAATGCACAATATTCTCAATGAAATAATATGAGAAAACTTCCCCAAATTAATAATGAGATGGAAAATCAAATACAAGAGGCTTATAGGACTCCAAATACACAAAATTTGAGAAGATCTACACCAAGGCTCATTATAATGAAAATACCCAACATACAGAATAAGGATAGAATTTTAAAGTCTGTAAGAGAAAAAAATATCAGATTATGAATGGGGGTAAACCAATATGGATCTCAGTTCATTTCTCAACCCAGAGCCTCAAAGCTAGGAGAGGCTAGAACAATATACACCAACCTATGAAAGAAACTGGATGCCAGCCAAGAATACTATAACTTGCAAAATTAAGCTTCAAATATGAAGATGAAATGAAAATCTTCCATGATAAACAAAAGTAAAAAGAATTGAGAATTGAAAAGCTTACACTGGAGAATATATTTAACAAAGTATTGCATGAAGATGAAATGAAAAAAAAAGTGAAAATCAGAAAATAAAGAAACTACAGTATAGGAACATTCAATCAAAGGAGAAACTAAGTCTTATTAAAAACCTAATAAACCAAAATGACTGGGTAAAAAAATCTCAATAATAACATTAAATGTTAATGGCATAAACTCATCCATCAGATGAAAAAATGAGCATATTGGATTAAAATAGAAGACACAACAATATGATATCTCCAAGAGACTCACTAACCTCATAGTAAGAAAAAAAAATCTACAGACTGAAGGTGAAAGGATGGGGAAAAATATCACTTACATAGATAATGTAAATAAACAGAGTTTTCAAACCTCTTATCAGATAAAGTGGGCTTCAAGCCAAACTAATCAGAAGGGACAAAAAGGGCATTTCATTCTGCTTAAGGGTATTATACATCAGAAAGACATAACAACCATAAATATTCATGCTCCAAACAATGGAGAATCTATGTACATCAAATAAACCCTTCTCAATTTGAAGGATCAAACAGACCACATCACAATAATACTAGATAAATTTAACACACCTCTCTCCTTGCTGAATAGATCTAAAAAGCAATAACTAAACAAAATAAAAAATCTAGAAGACACTGACAAATTTCTAGATATATGACCTACCCAGACTAAATTAGGAGAACATACACAATTTATACAGATCAATTTCAAGTAATAAAGAGAAGATGATAGCAAAAGCCTACTAAAAAAAAAGAAAGAAAACCCCAGGACCAGATTGTCAGCTGGGTTCTACAAGACCTTCAAGTAAGAATTAACACCAATACTCCATGAAATAGAAAAGGAGGGAACACTTCAAACTTATTCTATGAGGCTAGTATCACTCTGATACCGAAAGCTTACAAAGAAATATTAAGGAAAGAAAACTTCAGAACAATATCCTTGATGAATGTAGATAGAAAAATTCTTTTAAAAAAATCAGGCTTGGGCTGGGGATGGGGGCTCAAGCAGTAACACCCTCACCTGGCATGTGTGGGGTGCTGGGTTCGATCCTCAGCACCACATAAAAAATAAAAAAATAAAGATGTTGTGTCCACCAAAAACTTAAAACTGAAAAATAAATATTAAAAACTTCTCTCTCTCTCTCTCTCTCTCTCTCCCCCCCCCTCTCTCTCTCTGTCTCTCTCTCTCTCTGTCTTTAAAAAAATTCAGGCCAACTGCATACAAAAACATATTAAAAATATAGTGGACCACAATCCAGTGGGTTTTATTCCATGGATGCAAGGTTGGTTCCACATAGGAAAATCATAAACACAATTCATCACATCAGTGGACTCAAAGACAAGAATCACACAATCTTCTCAATAGATGCACAAAAACAATTGACAAAAGACAACACTGCTTTATGTTCAAAACACTAGAAAACCCACAGACAATAGGAACATACTTTAACAATATAAAAGCTATGTATGCTAAACCAAGGCCAACATCATGCCAAATGGAGAAAAAAATGAAGGCATTCTCTCTCTAAGAACTGGAACAAGATAAGCATGCCCTCTTTCACCCCTTCTATTTCACATCATCCTTGAAACACTTGCCAGAACAATTAGAGAGCAGAAAGAAATTAAAGGGATACAAATACTAAAAGAAGAAATCAAACTACTACTATTTCCATAGACATGATTCAATATTTAGAAAACCCAAATTATTTCACCAGAAAACTTCTAGAACTAATAAACGAATTCAGCTAAGTAGCAGGATAGGAAATCAACACCCATAAATAAAATATGTTCCTATAAATCAATGATGAATTTATTGAAGGAGAAATTAGAAAAACTCCCCCATTGAAAATAATCTCAAAACATAAAATAAAATACTTGCAAATGACTCAAACAAATAGGTGAAAGACCTCCACAATGACAACCACAAAACACTAAATAAAAACCTAAAGAAGACATTAGAAGATGGAACAATATCCCATGCTCCTGGATAGGCAAAATTAATATTGTCAAAATGGCCATACTACCAAAAATATTATACAGACTTAATAAAAATTCCTATTAAAATACCAAAAATGTTCTTCATAGAACTAGAAAAATCAATCATGAAATTCATCTGGAAAAAATAAGAGGCCCCAAATAGCTAAAGCAATCCTTAGCAAGAAGAGTAAAGCAGGAGGCATCACTATATCAGACCTTGAACTATACTTCAGAGCCATAGGAACAAAACCAGTATAGTACTGGCACCAAAACAAACATGAAGACCAATGGTACAGAATAGAAGAAACAGAAAGAAACCCACATAGATACAGTTATCTAATACTGGACAAAGGTGCAAAAAACGTTCATTAGAGAAATGAGAGCCTCCTTGAAAATGATGCTGAGGAAACTGGAAATCCATGTGTATCTAAATGAAATTAAAGCCCTATCTGTCACCCTTAATGAAAATCAAAGACTCAGGCATTATAACAGAGACCCTGAGCCTAATAGAAGAAAATGTAGGCCCAAATCTTCACCATGTCAACTTAGGAACTTACTTCCTTAACAAGATTCCTAAACTGGAAGAAAAAAAAATCAAGAATCAATAAATGGAATGGAATTAAACTAAAAAGCCTCTTCTCAGCAACTGAAACAATCAATAATATAAAAATAGAGCCTACAGAATGGGAGAAAATCTTCACCACCACACCTCAGCTAGATTATTAATCTCCAGTATATATAAAGAACACAAAAATTTTAACACCAAAAAAACAAATAATCCAAACAATAAATGGGCTAATGAAGTGAACAGACACTTAATAGAAGAAATACAATCATTCAACCAATATATGAAAAAAAGAAGTTCCACATTTCTAGCAAGTAGAGAAATGTCAATCAAAACTACTCTGAGATTTCATCTTACCCAGTCAGAATGGCAATTATCAAGAATATAAGTAACAATAAATGTTGGCAAGGATGTGGGGGTAAAAAGTACACTCATACATTGCTTATGGGACTGCAAATTAGTGCAACTTTTATGGAAAGTGGTTTGGAGACACCTTAGAAAACTTGGAATGGAAACATAATTTGACCCAACTATCCCAGTCCTTGGTCTATAACTTAAAGACTTAAAAACAACATACTACAGTAATGCAGCCACGTCAATGTTTATAGCAGCTCAATTCACAATAGCTAAACTATGGAATCAGCCTAGGTGCCCTTCAATAGTTGAATGAATAAACAACATGTGGTATATATGCACAATAAGCCTTAAACAAGAATGAAATTATAGCACTTGCTGGTGAATGGATAGAGCTAGAGAAAATTATGCTATGTGAAATAAGCCAATCCCAAAAATCTAAAGGCTGAATATATTCTCTGATATATGGATGTAAATTCACAATAAGGGAGGGGTGAAGGTTAGGGAATAATAGAGGTATTTTGCATTAGGTAGAGGAGAATGAATGGAGGGGAGGGTGTGTGGTTATAGAAAGTATAGTAGAAAGAATGAGACATTATTACCCTATATGCATATATCACTACATTACAGGTGTGATACTGTATCATGTTCAATCAGAAGAATAAGTTATACTCCATTTATATATGAAGTGTTAAAATTCATTCTACTGTCATATATAACTAATTAGAACAAAATTTTAAAAGGTTAAAAATAAATAAATAAAAAGGTGTCTGAACATATAGCATGGTGATAAACCACCCTGAGTTCAATCCCCAATACCAAAAAAGAAAAAAAGTATATATTTTCAAACATTCTCAAATATCCTCCCAGTGGGAAAAAAATCTCTCTTAGTTTTGAATAACTGAGATAAAGAAACTTCTTTGTATTTAAGTCAGCTCTTTTTTTCAATATGGTATAATTGTTTAGAACATGTATTCTGTATTCAGGCTCATAGTTCATACACTAACTCCGGATGCTGAAAAACTTAACATCTGTAATTCATTTTCTCTATTTTTAATATATTGTAGTGCTTAAGAGAGAACACAGTGTAACAAGAATGCCTAGGTTTGAGTACTGGTTCTAAAAGTTTTGTGCGCCCTTGGAATTTTATTTTAACTCTCTGAGGTTCATTTTCCTGACTTTTAAAAGGAATAAGGAAGTATGTACCTCATAGAATTGTAGTGCAAATCAAATGTGTTAATTTATATGAATGGAAAATATTAGTGACTGACACATAATAAATTATATATTCCTGTTGTCATATTATGTTATTATTAGAGCATTTGTAATATCTGATTGCTATAGTTTCACAGTCACCAACACATTATTCATATGTACCCTATTCTTTCAAGGACCAAGTAGATAAAAAACAGAAAAATTTTAAATTAACAATTTCAATTTATTTTTTTCTTTTTTCACTATTGATATGATTATGCTGGTATGCATTACATACCACTAACTTTTTGTTTCTTCTATGGATTTATGTTTTGTATCTATTCTCAGTTTATGCTTTGTATTGAAATGCAAATGTTACTGCTTTCAAGTCAGAAGATTGACATTTAGTATAATTTCTGTTACAAATTTTGTAATCTTAGATAAGTCATGAAACTTGTCTCAGTTTACTCTTCTGACAAATGGACATCATCAACTTCAAATTTGCCTTATTAATATCACAAGAAATCTTGAGAATCATAAGAATAACTGAATGTGAAAGTATTTAGAGTAGTACTGTGCCTTGAAAAAGCAATGTGGTGTGATGATGATGATGATATTATATCACCACATAGTAACAAATCCCTAATCCCCAATGAACAAATTCATACTGCATAATATTACAAATCATTTCAATTTTTTGGATCTCATCCACAGACTGCATGGCAAAGGAATAAGCAACCCTCGGAGGTGTGAGATGACTGAAAAAGTAATATCAAGAAATAATTATTTTTTAAAAAACCTTTATTTTACTTATTTATTTCTGTGTGGTGCTGAGGCTCAAACTCAGTGCATTGCACATGCTAGGCTCTACTGCTGAGCCACAACCCCATCCCCACAAGAAATGTAATTTAAAGCAGGGGCTAGATGGATTGAAAAGACCTGATGGGTCTAATCCTAACAAATGGGAAAAGCCCACAAATGTTGTATTTATAGTGAAATGCATCAAAAGAATTTATTGTGAGGAAGGGTTCCTCAAGACAAACAAGAAGAAAGAGGCTATGAGAAAGTTAGCCTGATTGAGGAATGATCATTTGTGCATTAATTCTTCCTCCTTCAGATAACTGGTACCTCAAGGCCAGTGGGTACTGGTATCTCTATCTACCATTTGAACATAGCACTGTTTGAGCCAATAAATTCCATAGTATCACAGAATTCTCTTTGAGTGGGATGTTTTCCAAGGCAAACCAAGCAGTCTCAGATTGGTAAGATAATACTGAGAGTTCTCTAATGGGCTCACCTCTGCTTTGAGACATGCCCACAATTCATTCACAGCTTCCAATAATTTGGATATGCAATGGTCTATCAAAAATGAAAATATGATATAAAGAAAACATTATGTTAATAAAAGTATAAACCAGCTATTATAAATTGTATATGCTTTTTTTTACATCAATTCATATAGAAAATCTTTTAATATGTGTTCTTACATTAGTCACATTTTTATTTTGAATAAAATAATCTTTCACATGGGAATAAGCATGCTACAGTATGTCATAAAGTTTTATGCTATCAATTTAAAGTGAGAAATAATATGTAAAAAGATTAAAATTGTTTTTAAAGTTATGTAATTTCCTACTGCAATAGACAGATCTCTCCTTTTTGAATATTGTGTGCCAGTGCAGTTTAATAATCTTTTGCACTGAAGTTGGGATCAACAGGTCCTAGTTCTTATAAAATTTGATGAGATGATCTCTAAAGTGGTTTTTGTCAAAGTATTAAACTTAAATAATGTCATGCTAAATTAGGTCCCAAAGGACTGAAGCCAAGTGAATAGAAGGAGATACTGGGGTATGAAAGCCAACCTGCAGATGTCCCATACTTAGTGTTTGGGAAGAAGTCAAATAAGGTATAAATGCTATTTTTTTCAGTATCATAGAAGTTGGGGGATACTGTGCAGCATCCAGATTCCTATTCCTACTGAGGAATTATTCTTCTCTACACACAGAAATGATAGGGAAGTGCCTATTTCCCACTGCAAACAGAAATGGGCAATATTTCTTCTCACTACTACATGAAATAATAAGTCCACAAAACTAAGACATGTACTTGCCCAAGATTTTTACTCTATAGCATTAAGACAAAGGAATGTGCAAAATTAGTGATGTCCTGCAAAAATGGGAGTCACCTTTTCACCAGGGAGTTTCAAATAAAAGACGAATCCTGACTAATACAATATTCAGAGTCTATATAGCATTAAAAATAAGAAGTTGTATTAGACTTAAATTATATAAAACTTTTAAAATATCAAACACATATACAATGGAATATTACTCAGCTTTAAAGAATAATAAGATTATGGCATTTGCTAGTAAATGGATGGAGCTAGAGAATATTATGCTAAGTGAAATAAGCCAATCCCAAAGAACCAAAGGCCAAATGTTTTCTCTGATATGTGGATGCTAATTCACAATAAGTGGGTGGGGGCTAGGGAATAATAGAGATATTTTACATTAGGCAGAGAGGAGTGAATTGGCAGGGAAGGCATATATGGTAGGAAGGATAATAGAATGAATCTAATATTATTATCCTGTGTGTATATATGAGTACCCAACCAGTGTAACTCTACATCATGTACAACCAGAAGAATAAAAAGTTATACTTAATTTATGTATGATATGTCAAAATTCAGCCTACTGTTATGTATAACTAATTAGAAAAAATTATAAAAAAACTTTTAAAATGCTGAAATCATTGACTGTCATATAGACAAATATTCAGATATATTGACTAACAAAAGATCCTGAGACTTTTACCAGCATTGAAAAGGAAAATTAAAGAGAGGAAATGAATGCTTATTCAGAAAGTATATTATAGTAAGTTATTATATGCAAAAAGCCAATGCTCTAGAAAGAATTATTCTGCATACACTGAGAGAGAAATATGTAGGTATTGTGACATGTATCTTGCAAATATATTGGTTGCCTTGTGAGTATAGATGAGGAGAAGACAGCTGAAAATAATGTGTAAGACAGGGGAGAATAGAAGTCTTACTTGTGGGACTTGACCTCTGAGTTATGTATAAATAGATGAGTAGGCACTCCACAGGCAGGGAATAAATAAGAGAACATAGAAGAGCACTCTAACAAATGTTCAGGCTGCAAATACAGCTTCAACCTGAACAAAGAGAATGGAATCTGACAAATTACCATTGTCACAGAAAGATGAAAGTGATTTAGATATTCTGTCAAGTGATTAGTAAAAGAGCACTTGGGGTAGGGTAATGGCTTTTCTAGCTCTGGATGAATAGAAGGTAAGCTCTTATAGGAGTTTTGCCAAAACACTAAATCAGATGTAAGTAAAACACCAGGTGGAGTCTTTTCCAAGAAGTAAGTCCACAAATTTTCAATACTATGAAGTCTCCTTTATACTATGGGTGGATGTTGAGTTTCAAAGAGTAGAGTAAATACAATAAAAAATATCCCAAATAATTCAATGATAAAGCATAATAAAGTTTTTTGACTCATATCTAAGCCAAGTATGGACTGGAGGGGAATGGGAACTCTCTTCTTTGCATTATTCAGGAGCCTAGCTTTCGTTCATCAAGTGTATCTAATATTCCCTCAGGCCTTAATAACCTTCCACAGGATTATCTGTTTTCTGGCAGACAAATGAAGAAAGACCATAAGAAGAATCTCAAGAGAAATTTTAGTGTTAAGGGCTGAAAGTGAAACACTACTTCTACCTATACTCCACTGACTAAAACACAATCACTGGTCCTCACAAATATTCAGGAATGTCAAGGTAATGTGGTTTAGTTATCTCTACAGAAAAAAAGAAAAGAAATTTTTTCTGCACATAAAGTTTCTCTGCCAGAGATAGGGTTTAATGTATGGAAGGAAAGAATTCACATCCAGGTTAAGGCTCTGAGCATGCAGAAGTTACCGGACTATAAACTGATGAACAGAAGTTAATCTCTACTCTAATATTTTATTTATAGAACTATAGACTACAGAAGAATAATTGTTGGGGAGTGTATTTGTGACACAGAAGATAAGCTATGTTTTTTTTTTTTTTGTACCAGGGATTTAAGTCAGGTGCAGGCAACTACTGAGCCACATTCTCAGCCCTATTTTGTATTTTCTTTAGAGACTGAGTTACTTAGAACATCACTTTTGTTGAGGATGGCTTTGAATTCATGATCCTCCTGCCTCAGCCTCCTGAGCTGCTGGTATTACAGGCATGAGCCACCACACCTGGCAGAAAAAGCTATTTCTTGAGTCCTTCTCTGTTCTAATAAGAAATCATTGTTAGGAGAGATTATCCAGAATCTGGACAGGGAAAAACAACAACAACAATGTCATTTTTATATGGCAAAAATGTTCCAGTGCCATATAAGGACCACACTACATATTTATCTTTCCCTTCACCTTATTGGCATGTAGTAGATGCATCAGGAGGTTTTATGTGGTTCAAACCCAGACCCAATAGTATTTTTTAATTAAGTATAATAGTTACACAATAATTATTCAATGGAAACTACTTTCCTATCAATATTAAGAGAAGTACCTAATTTTTCATTATTTAAACCACATGGTTAAATGTTAAATTAGTTTAATTTAAATATGAATTTAAAAGGAACTTATTGCTGGCATGGTGGTACACCTGCAATTCCAGCTACTTGATAGGCTGAGGCAGAGCAATGACAAGTTTGAATCCAACCTTCACAACTTTGTCAGATTCTTTCTCAAAATAAAAAGGGATGGGGATGTTTCTCAGCAACAAAACACCCATGAGTTTAATCCCCAGTACCACAAAAATCACTTCTTAGAATTTTATGAGTTTTTTCAGACACCATTACCTAATGTATGATTAAGCTTTCTAATTAAACTTGAAATTTCTCAATCTCCAGGTATGTCCTTCCTTAAACATTTTTCAATAGCTATTTTCAAATATGGTCCTCTTTGATGCCTCATTATTCATTGAATTATCTTTATAGACAGCTAATCAGATGTCCTCCTGCTACAGTCAGAGCAGTCCATGATAATACACTAATAGTGAAATATCCACCAATTCCTTTCCATGACCATGTCCTTCACTCAGATCAGGCAACATGGAAAATAATTGTTTTCTGCACAAAACTTTAGTTAGCAGTGATTAACACATTCTGAATTTTAAAATGTCAGTGAGTTCCGCGCAGTGGGTCCTGCGCCACTCCTGATTCCCCCGTGTGGGCAGGGCTGTTCAAAGAGCCGGGTGGGCGGGGCCCATTTGTCCCTTTGCCATGTGGTCAGGCCGGTGGGGGCCCAGTCAGGCCACTGCCGTTCATATGTTCGCTGTGATGTATGGGCATAATCAAAGGAATTCCTGTATATCAGCTACAAAACTTCTGAAATGGAAATGAGGAAAAACACTCCATTCACAATATCCTCAAAAAAAATAAAATACTTGGGAATCAACCTAACAAAAGAGGTGAAAGATTTATACAATGAAAACTACAGAACCCTAAAAAGAGAAGTAGAAGAAGATCTTAGAAGATGGAAAAATATACCCTGTTCATGGATAGGCAGAACTAACATCATCAAAATGGCGATATTACCAAAAGTACTCTACAGGTTTAATGCAATGCCAATCAAAATCCCAATGGCATTTCTTGTAGAAATAGATAAAGCAATCATGAAATTCATATGGAAAAATAAAAGACACAGAATAGCAAAAGCAATTCTAAGCAGGAAGTGTGAATCAGGTGGTATAGCAATACCAGATTTCAAACTATATTACAGAGCAATAGTAACAAAAACAGCATGGTACTGGTACCAAAACAGGAGGGTAGACCAATGGTACATAATATAGGATACAGAATCTAATCCACAAAGTTACAACTATCTTATATTTGCTAAAGGGGCTAAAAGCATGCAATGGAGGAAGGATAGCATCTTCAACAAATGGTGTTGGGAAAACTGGAAATCCATATGCAACAAAATGAAACTGAATTCCCTCCTCTCACCATGCACAAAAGTTAACTCAAAATGAATCAAGGACCTTGATATCAAATCAGAGACTCTGCATATGATAGAAGAAAAAGTTGGCTCCAATCTACATATTGTGGGGTCTGGCTCCAAATTCCTTAATAGGACACCCATAGCACAAGAGTTAATAGCAAGAATCAACAAATGGGACTTACTTAAACTAAAAAGTTTTTTCACAGCAAGAGAAACAATAAGAGAGGTAAATAGGAAGCCTACATCATGGGGACAAATTTTTATTCCTCACACTTCAGATAGAGCCCTAATATCCAGAGTATACAAAGAACTCAAAAAATTAGACAATAAGACAACAAATAACCCAATCAACAAATGGGCCAAGGTCCTGAACAGACACTTCTCAGAGGAGGACATACAATCAATCAACAAGTACATGAAAAAATGCTCACCATCTCTAGCAGTCAGAGAAATGCAAATCAAAACCACCCTAAGATACCATCTCACTCCAGTAAGATTGGCAGCCATTATGAAGGCAAACAACAACAAGTGCTGGCAAGGATGTGGGGAAAAGGGTACACTTGTACATTGCTGGTGGGACTGAAAATTGGTTTGGCCAATTTGGAAAGCAGTATGGAGATTCCTGGGAAAGCTGGGAATGGAACCACCATTTGACCCAGCTATTGCCCTTCTCGGACTATTCCCTGGAGACCTTAAAAGAGTGTACTACAGGGATACTGCCACATCGATGTTCACAGCAGTACCATTCACAATAGCTAGACTGTGGAACCAACCCAGATGCCCTTCAATGGATGAATGGATTAAAAAAATGTGGCATCTATACACCATGGAGTATTAAGCAGCACTAAAAAATGACAAAATAATGGAATTTGCAGGGAAATGGATGGCACTAGAACAGATTATGCTTAGTGAAGCTAGCCAATCCCTAAAAAACTAATACCAAATGTCTTCTTTGATATAATGAGAGCAACTAAGAATAGAGCAGGGAGGAAGAGCAGGAAGAAAAGATTAACATTAAACAGAGACATGAGGTGGGAGGGAAAGGGAGAGAAAAGGGGAATTGCATGGAAATGGAAAGAGACCCTCATTGTTATAAAAAACTACATATAAGAGGTTGTGAGGGGAATTGGGAAATAAACAAGGAGAGAAATGAATTACAGTAGATGGGATAGAAAGAGAAGATGGGAGGGGGGAGGGGGGATAGTAGAGGATAGGAAAGGTAGCAGAATATAACAGTTACTAGTATGGTGTTATGTAAAAATGTGGATGTGATTGATAACCGATGTGATTCTGCAATCTGTATTTGGGGTAAAAATGGGAGTTCATAACTCACTTGAAACTAATGTTTGAAATATGATATGTCAAGAGCTTTGTAAGGTTTTGAACAACCAATAAAAAATGTCAGTGAAGTACATGGTAAATATTATTTCATACTTTGAAAATGAAAAGTCAAATTGTTTTCTGTCTGTGACTGGTAATAATATTTCCTATCAATAAATTGGAACAAAAGCAATTGTGAAAATGTGTTAATACTTTAGGGGGCAGAAACTCAAATGTGAGTAACCAACTGAGAAAAAATTCTACCCTATGATAAAAATAGACATTTTTTTTTTGTTTTTAGTTTGAATGTTTGACTAAGAAAGATTTACTTGTAAAGCATGCAGACACAAAAATCCAAAAGTAGAAACTGATACCTAGCGGGCATATAGAACTACAAGTGAATCACCAATGCTGAATAAAGTAAGTGGAAAAATAAAATGAAGTAAGCTTCATCAAGAAGACCTAAGACCAGTCTGAAGAGACAGGGAAAAGTGCAAATACTTTCTTTCAATAATAAAGAACTTAAAGGAAAGAAAAAACCTCAGATAGCAACCAATATCACCATTTTCCCAACCTTAAATGATAATGTTCAGTATTTTAAAATATTGGTCTTGTTTCTGGTTTGAGGTGATATGGAGTGTAAAATATCTAATGGACTCCTGATAGAAAATAGATGTAACATTAAAATTAAGATAATTAAAGAATTATTTACAAAAGCCTAATTACAAAGATATGGGTGAGCTCTATGGGTATAAACAGGAATTATATAGGAACAAAGGGTAACAGTAGTAAAGTTATCACCATCACTTGGTCTGAAAGGACAAAGGTAGGGAAAGGTTGCCAAGGACAGGAAGGAGAATGTCTGGAAAGTAAAATATTTTTTGAAAACCAATAATTTTATGTGGTGAAGTGTATGAAAAATGTGACTTCACAGAGAAATAATTAAGAACACTGACCATATTCCTTTTTAACCCAATCACTTGATGGGCCTCCCCATTGGCTGAAACCATATAGAAGCTAGAAGGCATATGTATCTGTTTGATGTTGTAATCAAATTTGTTGGATGCCTGGAACATAGAGCAAGGAGGAAAATAATAGAAAAGGAAAGGAAAGAGCAAAATTATCATATCTAGCAAATCAAGTACAGAGATATAGCTTGCAAACTCATTAGATACATGTGTCAGTGAAAAGTCAGAGGGTGTCCATTTCTTAATGATGATGGGAATGCTCTATAGTGAATTACAGTGATTTTTGCATAACTCTAAACTCACTTGTACACTTAAAAATGAGTGAATTTTATGATGTGCAAATTATGCCTCAATAAAGTTGTTTATTTTAAAAAAGAAATAAACACAAAATCAAATAATAATAATAATTGAATGAAAATTATATAATCCAAGGGGAATCAATGAAGATGGCAGAATAGAGGGGCCATTCCCTTGGTGGAATCTGTAATGTGAACCAAGAAAAATAGACAGCTTTTCAGCAAGGTGGGAGAATGATAGATAATTATGGGGGACATTGCTGAAATTAAATACTGGACACTCAAAAATCAAGGACTCAGGAGACCTTGTATAATAAAATTAGTGCAAAGGATCCTCAGCTCTGTAGCCACAACAACAACTAAAAGTGCAAACCAGAACAGTCCCTATGCCAAAGCAGTAAAGCAATAAAGGAGTTTTAAAAAAACATTCTCAGGAAGACTGAGGCAGGTTGGAGTACGCAAAGCTTATAGATCAGAGACACTTCTCAAGAAAACTATAAGCTGTGCTATAGAGTATCCATGTACTGGAGGGAAGCTTCCATCTCATGCACAGAGCACAATGGAAGGAATCATTTAACAGTCTCAGTGTCGGGGCTGGCAGCTCAGAGAGTCAATTACTGGCAGACCCATGTCTGGCCCCCAAAATGAGCCTGGAAAACCCATGCTGCATGACAGAGTGTGTCTAAGTAACCAGGATAAAATAAAGAATGGAGAGTGTTTTACAGAGTTGAATACTAGTCACAGAAACCCACGAGGTGTTCAACTCCCCCTCCAATTCAGCTGCTTGCAGCACAGGCTGGAAAAGAAGTACCATACTGGGAATTCTAAAGGGCAGGGCAGGGAAGAATTAGTTCAGAGACTGAATTAGAGATGAGGAAATGTGGAGTCCTCAGGTGAAGTAGTGGGCTAAAAATAAGCTTATACACTACACAGTGGAACCCAGAGGAAATTCCTGGGGTGCAGTTTTCCAAAGTGGACCAGCAATAGCAGGTCCTTTGACTAACCATTTCACCATAGAAACTATAAAACATCCCAAGAGTGTAGCTAGCATCGACCCCTACACAACCTCACCTATTGACTAAGAAGAGAAGCTTAAAAACTTTTGAAATCCAATGGAAACAATTGTTCAATTTTCCATTGAGATGTTTTTTTTTTCTATCTCTCTCATATCTCTATCATTTTTGAAACCAATATTCTTCCTGTATCAATTTATCCAGGACTGGGATGTCTGAATAGTTTATTACAGTTTTGTTGTGTATTCTTTCATTTTTATAGCAATTTTTTATTTTTTTACTGTTTTAAGCTATATATATATATATATATATATATATATATTAATATATATATTTATATTTAAATATATATATTTCCTTTCATTTATCTGTTTTCCCTTTATTTACCTGTTTCCCTGGATTCTCTTTCTCTCTTTTCTCCTAATAGCCAATCTCCATTAATTCCACTTTCACTCCTCCTATAATTTTTTTGCCTCTATCATCTCTCTACCTTCTTAATAAACATCAGATCCTATACCACTTTTGTTATCACTTTGTCTAAAATTAGAAATTGTAAACCCTTTTCCAAATGAACTCTGTAAGTTAAAGATAGTAATTGAATACACCATTTCTCTTCATTGAGACAAAACTATAGAAGCCATTTGGTTTACAGGGTGAATATTGTTTGCATTGGGTGCTGTGAATATTTGTCTCCCCTTAAAGGTAAAAAACTTCAGGGACAGTATAAGTCTACAGGGTAGAAACAAACTAACACAAATCCACAATGCAAGATGGGAAGACGCAAAAACAACATGAAAAAATGAGGGGAAAAACTGCCACAAACAAACTAAGATGTTCAAATAATAGAATTGATTGACAATACAGTAGAAGAAATACCAGAGAAAGAGTTTAGAATGTACATAGTTAAACTGATCCATGATAAGAAGGAAGACATAAGGAGTGAAATCAGAGATCAATCAAAGGAGGAGAAAGATCACTTCAATAAAGAGGTAAAGGTTATAAAAAGAAATCAAGCAGGAATCATGAAAATGAAGGAAACAATAAACCAAATTAAAAATTCAATGAAAAGTACAATGAACAGACTAGATCTCTTGAAAGATAAAACCTACACAAGGAAGACAAATTTTATAATCTTTAAAATAAAATTAATCACACAGAGGAGATGGTAAGAAACCATATACAAAATTTCCAAGAATTATGGAGTAATATGAAAAGACCAAACATAAGGTTTACCAGGATACATGAAGGGGTGGAGATACAATTCAAAGGAATTCACAATCTTTGCAAAGAAATAATATCAAAAAATTTCCCAAAACTAATAATGAAATATAAAATCAAATACAAGATGCTTATAGAACCCCAAATAAACAAAATTAAAGTAGACCCATACCAAGGCCTATTTATAATGAAAATGCCTAATACAAAATAAGAATAAAAATTTAAAGGCTGAAATAGAAAAATACCAGATTATGTACAGGGGGAAAACAATTTGGATTCCAGTTGACTTCTCAACCCAGATACTCAAAGCTAGGAAGTCCTAGAACAATATTTACTAACCTCTGAAAGAAACTGGATGCCAACCAAGAATACTATACCCAGCAAAATTAAGCTTCATATTTGAAGATGAAATGAAAACCTTCCATGATAAACAAAAGTCAAAAGAATTCAGAAATTAAAAGCCTGTACTGGGCTGGGGATGTGGCTCAAGCGGTAGCGTGCTCGCCTGGCATGTGTGCGGCCCAGGTTCGATCCTTAGCACCACATACCAACAAAGATGTTGTGTCCGCCGAGAACTAAAAAATAAATGTTAAAAATTCTCTCTCTCTCTCTCTCTCTCTCTCTCTCTCTCTCTTTTTCTCTAAAAAAAAAAAAAGCCTGTACTAAAGAACATTCTCAACAAAATATTTCCATGAAGAATAAATGAAAAAATTGAAAACCAGCAATGGAAGTAACTATACTAAAGAATACTCAATCAAATGAGAAACTAAGTACAATTAAAAACCAGAAATAAACCAAACTAGACTGGGTGAAAAAGGCATATATAAATAATAATCTCAAATGTTAATGGCCTAAACTCATCCATCAAAAGAAATAGACTAGAATATTTGGTGAAAACACAAGACCCCAAATTAGGCTGTCTCCAAGAGTATCTTCTCATAGGCAAAAATTTCCACAGATTGAAGGTGAAAGGATAGGAAAATAAAAAGCATACTACTCACATAGGTAATGTAAACAAACAAGGTTTTCAAACCTCATATCAGATAAAGTGGGCTTCAAGCCAAAATTAATCAGAAGGGACAAAAAAAGGATATTTCATACTGCTTAAGGGAATTATAATCAGCAAAACATAACAACCATAAGTATTCATGCCCTAAACAATGGAGAATCTATGTACATCAAGCAAACCCTTCTCAATTTCAAGAATCAAACAGATCATATCACGATAATAATGAATAACTTTAATACACCTTTCTCACTGCTGAGTAAATGTAACAAACCATAACTAAACAAAGAAACTATAGAACTAAATAATACAATCAATATTGTATATTTAACAGACATATTTAGAACATTTCATCCATCAACGAGCGAATACACATTCTTTTCAGTAGCACATGGATCCTTTTCTACAACAGATTATAACTTATGCCACAAAGAAACTTTCAGCCAATCAAAAAAATACACATAATACCCTGCATTCTATTATATCATAGTAGAATAAAATTAGGAATGAACAATAAAATATAAAGTAGAAGTTACTCTAACACCTGGAGGCTAAATAATATGCTATTGAATGATTAATGGATAGCAAAAGAAATCAGGCAAGAAATAAGAAAATACATAGAGGTAATTGGGAAGACTGAAAGAACATATCAAAATCTTGGTAAACTTTGAAGTCAGTGTTGAGAGGAAAGCTCATTGCATTAAACTCATTCATTAAAATAATAGAAAGTCAACAAATAAATGACCCAACATTACATCTCAATGTCCTAGAAATAGAAAAACTCAACCCCAAAAACAGTAGAAAACAGTAAATCATTAAAATCACAGCTGAAACACAGATGATTGAAACAAAAGAAACAATTTTTAAAAATTGACAAAACAAAAAGTTGGTTCTTTGGAAAAAATGAATAAAATTGGAAAACTCATAGCCACACTAAGAGAGAAAGAGAGGAAACACTCAAATTACTAAAATTTATAATGAAAAAGGAATTATCACAGTTGACACTGCTAAATACAGAATTTAATCAGAAACTATTTGAAAATTTATTATCCAATAAAATAAAAAATATAGAAGATGTCAACAAATTACTAAGGAGACATTACCTACCAAACTGAATCAGGAAGATACACACAATTTAAACAGATTGATTACAAGCAATAAAATAAAAGATGTCATCAAAAGCCTGCCAAGAAAGCAAAGCCCAGGACTAGATGGATTGCCAGTAGCATTAAACAAGACCTTCAAAGAAGAATTAACACAAATACTTCTCAAATTATTCCATGAAATAGAAAAGGATGAAACACTTCAAAATTTATTCTATGAGGCTATAAATCACCCTGATACCAAAACTTAACAAAGACACATCAAGGAAAGAAAACTTCAGAACATAATTCCTGATGATTATAAATGCAAAAATTCTCAATAAAATTCTGGCAAATTACATACAAAAATATATTAAAAAGGTAGTGTATCACCACCAAGTGTGGTTCATTCCAGGGATACAAAGTTTGTTCAATGTAGAGAAATAAATAAATGTAATTCATTACTATAATAAACTTAAAAACAAAAATCACATGATGATCTGAATAGATGAAAAAAATTGTTTCACAAAATCCATCACCCCTTTATGTCCAAAACACATAGATACCTCAATATTGTAAAAGCTATATATGCTAAGCCCAAGGCCAACATCATTCTAAATGGAGAAAAATTGAAAGTAATTGCTCTAAAAACTTGAACAAGAATGCCCTCTTTTCTCACTTTTGTTCCATATTACCCTTGAAAAATTAGCCAGAGAAATTAGAAAAAAAGAAAGAAATTAAAGAAATACAAATAGAAAAAAAAAGAACCGAAACTGTCCTTGTTTGCTGATTACATGATGCTCTGTTTCAAAAGATCCCAAAAAATTCTACCAGAAAACTTGTATAACTAAAAAATGATTTCAGCAAAGTAGCAGATATAAAATTAATATCCCCAAATCATATATATTCCTATACATCAGATATGAATCCACTGAAAGACAAATTAGGAAAACTACCTAATTCAAAATAGCCTCAAAGAAAATAAAATACTTGGGACTCAATTGAACAAAAGAGGTCAATGACTTCCACAATGAAAACTACAGAACTACAGATCACTAAAGAAAGTAATGAAACGTGGCCTTAGAAGATGGAAAGCTTTCCTATGCTCCTGGATAGGCAAAATTAACAATGTCAAAATGGCCATACAACCAAAAATGTTATACAAATTTAATGTGATTCCTATTAAAATTCCAATGACATTATTCACAGAAATTCAAAAAGCAATCATGAAATTCATCTAGAAAAAGAGGAAGCTCAGAATAGCGAAAGCAACCCTTAGCAAGAAGTTTGAAGCATGAGCCATAAGAACAAAACCAGGATGGTATTGGTACCAAAACAGACATGAAGACCAATGGTACAGAATAGTAGACGCAGAGACAAACCCACATAGATACAGTTATCTAATACTGGACAAAGGTGCCAAAAACGTTCATTGGAGAAAAGAGAGCCTCCTTAAAAAATGGTGCTGGGTGAACTGGAAATCCACGTATAGCTAAATGAAATTAAAGCCCTATCTCTCACCCTTCATGAAAAGCAAATCAAAGTGGATCAAAGACTTAAGCATTAGAAAAGAGATCCTGTACCTAATAGAAGAAAATGTAGGCCCAAATCTTCACCATGTAAGTTTAGGAACTGACTTCCTTAACAAGACTCCTAAATCAGAAGAAGAAAAAATCAAGAATCAATAATTGGGATAGAATCAAACTAAAAAGACTCTTTCCAGCAACTGATACTATCAATAATGTGAAAAGAGAGCCTACCGAATGGTAGAAAATTCTTAATACCTCATCTCAGATATAGCATTAATCTCCAGGATATATAAAGTACTCAAAAAACTTAACAAAAACACGCACACATACACACACACACACAAAAAAAATTCCATAAATGGGCTAAGGAAATGAACAGATATTTCACAGAAGAAATACAATTGATCAACAAATATATAAAAAATAAGTTCAATATTTCTACCAATTAGAGAAACGCAATTCAAAACTATTGTAAGTTTTCATTTCATCCCAGTTAGAATGACAGTTATCAAGAATACAAGCAAAAAAAATATTGGTAAGAATCTGGGTGAAAAGGTACACTCATACACTTTTGGTGGGACTGCAAATTGGTGCAACCACTCTAGAAAACATGAAATGGAACCACCATTTGACCCAGCTTGCTCACTCCTCAGTTTATACCCAAAGAAATTAAAATTAACAAACTACAGTGATGCAGCCACATCATTGTTTATAGAAGCTCAATTCACAATAGCTAAACTATGGAATCAGCCTAGGTGCCATT
Source organism: Ictidomys tridecemlineatus (assembly GCF_052094955.1). Taxonomy (NCBI): domain Eukaryota; kingdom Metazoa; phylum Chordata; class Mammalia; order Rodentia; family Sciuridae; genus Ictidomys; species Ictidomys tridecemlineatus. The sequence goes on from NC_135493.1 coordinate 50,648,510, forward strand.
CAACAGTTGAATGAATAAAGAAATGTTGTAGGGCTGGGGATGTGGCTCAAGCAGTAGCATGCTAGCCTGGCATGTGTGCGGCCTAGGGTTCGATCCTCAGCCACATACAAACAAAGATGTTGTGTCCGCCAAAAAGTAAAAAAAAATAAAATAAATATTTAAAAATTCTCTAAAAAAGAAATGTTGTATATGTACACAATGAAGTATTACTCAGCCTTAAAGAAGAATGAAATTATGGCAGTAGCCCCTGAATGGATAGAGATAATGAATATCATGCTAAATGGGATAAACCAATCCCAAAGAACCAAAGGCCAATTTTTTTTTCTGAAATGTGGATGCTAATTCAAAATAAGGACCATGGCCTAGGGAAAAATAGAGTTATTTTGCATTAGACAGAGTAGAGTGAAGGGAGGGGAAGAAATCTGATGGTATGAGGGATAATAGAATTAATTGGATATTATGATGCTATGTGCATACATATTTATATGACTGGTATAATTAAAATCCTGTACAACCAGAATAATGAGAAGTTATGCTCCATTTATGTATGATCTGTCAAAATTCAATCTATTGGCTGTACCCTGCCCAACTACCCACACAGGACCCAAATTGCTGCTCCTAGTGGATCCCCATCTATCACTGTAGGGATCCCCCAGTTGCTTTCATCTTGGGACACTACAACTGCTTCCATAGTTGCCTACACCTGGGGAAACCAGACTGGTTTTGGAGACAGCCACAACACTGCACACCACATTGAACATGCTCAGCAATACCACCCCTCAGCCTGAACTGAAACCTCACCTCTTTAAGCAGCCACCTCCATCTTGGGACACATTTTTCTACATCTTTACTTGAAGTAACTCCCAGCTTGGGACACCATCTGGGGCCTAGAAGCAATATCAAAGTTCCTATAGTCCCCCAACTCCCTACTCTCGCCCATAGTCCTAACCAGGCACAGCGCTTATGGGTATATCAAATGGTCTGTAGCTAACAAATCCTGGTTCTGATCTACCCAATACAAAACAATCTCTGAGTCAGGTTCACAGACCCCAGAGCACAGCCTTAAAGCCCTCCAGAGAGAACCATTTCTACTTGGGAAGTAGAAAGGGAGGGGGTTAGTGAGATATAGTTTAGAGACTAAATTAGAGACCAGGAATTATGGCATTTACAGGAGATATAAGGAGATAAGACACAGTGTCCAAATCACACAAGCAGGCCTCCAAGAGTCAAATCCACAACACAATAATATTTGACAACTTTAACACACCTCTTTTACGACTGGATAGATATTCTAAACAAAAACTGAACAAAGAAATTATAGAACTCAATAAAACAATCAACAACTTAGACTTAACTGTCATATATAGAATAATTCATCCAACAACAAGCAAATACACTTTCTTCTCAACAGCACATGGATCATTCTGCAAAATAGACCATGTATTACGCCACAAAGCAACTCCAATCAAATACAAAAAAAAGTAGATACCACCCTGCTTTCTACTAGATCATAATGGAATGAAATTAGAAATAAATGATAAAATAAAAAATAAAAGATACTCCAACACCTAGAGACTAAATAATATGCTATTGAATGAACAATGGGTTGCAAAAGACATCAAAAAAAGAGATTAAAAAAATTCTTAGAGGTGAGTGAGGACACTGATAGAACTTATGAAAACCTCCGGGACACTATGAATGCAGTACAAAAAGGAAAGTTCATTGCATGGAGTTCATTCCTTAAAAGAAGAAAAAGCCAACAAATAAATGACCTAACATTACATTTCAAAGCCCTAGAAAAAGAAGAACAAATCAATACCAAATGCAGTAGAAAAGAGGAAATAATTAAAATCAGAGCTAGAATCTATGAAATTGAATCAAAAGAAACAATTGGAAAAAATTGAAAAAACAAAAAGTTGCTTCTTCAAAAAATAAATAAAACTCTGAAACCTTTAGCTATGCTAACGAAGAGAAGCAGAGAGAAAACTTAAATTACTAACATCTGTAATGAAAAAGAAAATACCACAACAGACACTACAGAAATACAGAAGATAATTAGAAATTATTTTGAAAATATTTGCTCCAAAAAATAGAAAACACCAAAGGCATTGAAAAATTAGTGTCACATGATTTGGCCAAACTGACCAAGGATGATATACATGATTTAAACTGAACAATTTTAAGCAATGAAATAGAAGATACTATCAGAAGCCTACCAATCAAGAAAAGTCCATGACCACATGGATACACAGCTGAGGTTTACAAGACCTTTAAAGTAATAACAATTCTCCTCAAATTATTTCATCAAATACAAAAAGAGGTAACACTTTCACTCACTCTATGAGGCCAATATCACACTTATTCCAAAACCAGGCAAAGACAATCAAAGAAAGAAAACTTCATGCCAATAGAGTTTTGTTAATTGAACATAGAGTTCAATTAATGCAAAAATTCTCAATAAAATTCTGGAAAATTGAATACAAAAACATATCAAAAAGACAGTGCACCACAATCAAGTGGGGTTCATCCCAGCAATGCAAGGTAGGTTTAACATATAGAAATTAATAAATGTAATTCATCTCATCATTAAAACTTAAAGATAAGAACCATATGACCATCTCAATAGATGTAGAGAAAGCATTCGAAACCCCTTCAAGTTCAAAACACAAGAAAAACTAGGGATAACAGGAGCATATCTCAATATGGTAATAGCTATCTATTCTACACCCCAGGTCAACATCATTCTAAATGGAGAAAAATTGAAAGCAAGACAGGGATGCCTTCTTTCACCACTTTTATTTAACATAGTTTTTGAAACACTAGGCAGAACAATTAGACAAAAAAAATTAAAGGAATGTGGATAGAAAAAGAAGAACTCAAATTAGCACTCTTTGCCAATAATATGATTCTAAAAGATCCAAAAAATTCCACCAGAAAACTTCTAGAACTAGTGAATGAATTTATCAAGGTAACAGGATATAAAATCAACACTCATAAATCAAAGGCATTTGTGTACATCTGTGGCATATCCTCCGAATGATAAATGAGGAAAACTATCCCACTTACAATAGCCTCAAAAAATAAAATAAAATATTTGGGAATCAACTTAATGAAAGAAGTGAAAGACTTGTACCCTGAAAACTATAGAATGATAAAGAAAGAAATTATAGAAGAGCTTGGAAAATGGAAATATCTCCCTTGTTCTAGGATAGGCAGAATTAATATTGTCAAAATGACCATACTACCAAAAGCACTTATACAGATTTAATGCAATTTCAATCAAAATCCCAATGACATTCCTCATAGAAATAGAAAAAGTAGTCATGAAATTCATCTAAAAAATAAGAGATCCATATTAGCTAAAGCAATCCATAGCAAGAATAATGAAGCAGGTGGCCTCACTATACCAGACCTTAAACTATACTACAGAGCAATAGTAACAAAAACAGCATGGTATTAGCACCAAAATAGACTTGTAGACCAATCATACAGGATAGAAGACACAGAGAAAAACCCACATAAATATAGTTATACTATATTAGACAAAGGGGCCAAAACCTGTGTTTGAGAAAGATAGCCTCTTCAACAAATGGTGCTGGGAAAACTGAAAATCTATATGCAACAAAATGAAATTAAACTCCTATCTCTCACCATTCACAAATTTCAACTCAAAGTGGATCAAGGACCTAGGAAATAGACTATAAACACTTGTTGAAGGGAAAGAGTAGTCCCAGATCTTCATTGTCAGATTAGGCCCTGACATCCTTGACAAGAGTCCTATAACACAAGAAATGAATGAAATCAAGAATCAATAAATGCAATGGATTCAAACTGAAAAGCTTCTTGTCAGCAAATGAAATAATCAGTGAGGTGAAGAGAGAACCTACAAAATGCACATAAGATAGAGCAGTAACCTCCAGGATATTTAAAGAACTCAAAAAACTTAACACAAAAAATTAAATAACCCAATTAATAAATGGGCCAAGGAACTAAATAGACATTTCTCAGAAGATGATATACAATTAATCACCAAATATATGAAAAAATGTTCATCATCACTAACAAATAGAGAAATGTAAATCAAACTAATCTAAGATTTTATCTCACTCCAGATAGAATGGTAGTTGTTAAGAAAACAAGGACTAATAAGTATTGGCAAGGATGTTGGGAAAAAGCCACACTCATACATTGCTGGTGGGACTGAAAATTGATGCAACCAATCTGGAAAGCAATATGGAGATTCCTTGGAAAACTTCAAATAGAACCACCATTTATTTGATCCAGCTAGCCCATTCCTGGGTTTATACCCAAAGGATTTAAAAACAGCATACTACAGTGATGCAGTCATGTCAGTGTTTATAGCAGCACAATTCACAATAGGTAAATTGTGGAACCTAACTTGACACCCTTCAGTAGATGAATGGATAAGGAAACTGTGGTATATGTACACAATGGAATATTACTTAGCACTAGAAGAGAATAAAATCATGGAATTTGCAGGTAAATGGTTGGAGTTGGAGAATATCATGTTAAGTGAAATAAGCCAATCTCCAAAAACCAAAGGTCGAATGTTTTCTATGATAAGTGGATGGTGATCCATAATGGGGGTGGGTGGGGAGCATCAGTGGAATGGAGAAATTTTGGATTGGGGAAAGGGGAGGGAGTGCAAGAGGGGGGAATGAGAGTATGAAAGATGGTGGAATGAGATGGATATCATTACCCTAAGTACATGTATGAAAATATGAATGGTGTAACTCTAATTTGTGTATAATCAGAGAAATGAAAATTTGTGCTCCATATGCATACTATGAATTGAAAACATTTCTGCTGTCATGTATAACAAATTAGAATAAATGAATAAATTTTTAAAAAGAATAATGGAAACTTTTCAATCTATTATGTATTACTGATTAGAATGAAGAAAACCACTGTTATCAAAAATGCTTATAAAGTATAAAATTTTGTACAGGTTGAAAAGTTAGTTATAGAAAAGAGAAAAATACTGGTTGTCTAATAAGTCCCTCATCTCTTACTATATATGAAAATTAACCCCCAAAAAACTTCTAGAAGAAAATATAAAAGTTACATAACATTAGACTATGAATTTTTAAATAAGACCCCTGAAAGTAATTAATAAAAAGCTTCTCCATAGGTAAATTAACAATTAAAAAGGTGAAGACAAAACACATTTATAGAAAGAAATTATTTGCAATATACACATCAGATGTGGGATTAATATAAAAATATTTAAGGAACTCAATCCTCTTCATATTAAAAAAAATAACCTGGTTTAGAACTGAGCAAGAGACCTGGGCAGACATTTCTCAAAATATAATATACAAATAGCCAACAGGTATATGACAAAATGGTTAACATTATCACTCATCAGGGAAATGCAAATTAAATCTACAATGTGCTAATATCTCGTACCTATTAGAATGGCTATTGTTAAAAGTTAAAAGATAGTGTTGATGAGGAGGTAGAAAAATTGTGAGACTTTGTAAATTATTAGTAGGCATGTAAAATAATATAGCCATTTTGAAAACATTATGAAGGTCCCTCAAAAAATGAAAAATAGAACTATCAAGAGATCCAGGAATATGACAACTGAATATATATCCAGAGGTATTAACATGGGTATGTCAAAAATATCTTCACTCTTATCTTTATTGCAGCATTGTTCACAATAGTCAAGAAAAAAATCCATTTTTGTACATCAAGAAAATATAGTATATAGATACAAAATCCTAGTCAGCTTCAAAAAAATAGAGGAAATTCTTTCAATTGTAACAGTATAGATGAACCTGGAAGACATTATGCTAACTGAAGTAAGTCAGGCACACAAAGATGAACACTAAATTGATGTCACTTATACATGGAATCAAAAAAAGTTGAACTCATAGAAGTAGAGAGAGGAATGATGATTATCAGAGATTGGTAAGGTAGGGAGAAGAATGAGGAGATGTTTGTCAAAGATGTTTTCCAACAAGTCAGTAGGAATAAATTTTTGAGATCTATTTGACAGTATGGTGGACCTCAGTGAAAAATAATATATATTTCAAAACAGCAAAAAGAGTACATTTTTAATGTTTTCCCCACAAAAAATTAAAAGTATATGAAGTATTGGATATGTTAACAAACATGCTTTGAAAGTTCACAATTTATACAGAAAACATCATATCACACCCCATAAATGTATATAATTACTATTTTCAATTAAAAATAAAATAATAATGAATAAAAAGAATAATGATACCCCATCTTCTAAGATTTGACAAAGGACATGATTTGTAGTGTAAGAAGGCACATGTTTATAGGTGTTCCTGAATGAAGGTTGAGGAAGTTCACACCTGATTGCCTAGATTTTAATGATGAAGTAAAAATAGAATTGCTCCAGAGCACAGAACATCCTGTACATATATTTATCAATGCACAATACATTGAAACAATCTACTTGTGTAATCATTTTACTCATTGAACCAGAAATTCTTAAAATGTGATCAAAAGCTCCCTAGGAATTCCTTTCAAATCGATCTGTAAGGTCCTCAATTTTCCAATTTATATTTTTGTGAGGCTGAAAAAATTTTTATACATGTCAACCGTGTAATATGCCACACCAGACTAAATAAATGAGATGTGAAAATCCAGCTTGCTCTCTCTCTCTTCATAGTAATAGAGATTGAATCCAGCTCTTTTTTTTTTCTTATGCCAGATATCTTAGAGGATTTCATGCTGGTATAACACAATAGCTGAGACTGGTTAATTTACAAAGAAATTTATTTCCTCCAGTTCTGGAGGCTGCAAAGTCCAAGAGCCCAGAAGCTGTCATGTGGCATGGGTCCACTTGTTTCAACATACCATGGCAGAATGCAGATTGTATATTTTTATGTGAACTCCATGAATGCTTCCTGCCATTGCTAGTTTTCTTCCTCTTACTTTTAAAAAATGTGGAGAAATCTAAAGGAAATAGTAAATTCTCTACATTGATTCATTAATCTTGGGACATGTTTGAACCCATATTGAATGACAGTCATGTCATTTAAGCAACAAACATGCTTTTGTTTTTATTCAGGAAAATATCTGTGTTATCCTCAGATTTTGAAATTTTATTATACTTTTCCAGCAGAAATGCTTATTTTTAATTTCTGGCTTTCAGCTCCACTATCTCCATGGGTAAAATTAATTCAAGCAGAAATTTGGAATATACTCTTGGCTCAGCAAGAGTTGTTTTTTTTTTTTAAATGGAAATGATCCCTTTTATTTTGAAAATTGAATTCCTAATGAAAGAGCAGAAGATAGGATTTTTTTTTGGATGGAGACATTGTTGATTGTTAATGTAATGAAGTATCCAGTGTGAGGGCTGGAGCCTAATCTTAGCTTTTAATTTGGATTTAATTTGTATTAAAATAGGCAATAGATGAGAAAACCATATTAATGAAAGTGGACTAATATGATCCAAGATAGTTTGATAATGTTCTTTACATTTCTTCAACTTTGTGATATCACATTTATAAACCTTGACAAAAGTTTCTTTTAATAATTTTCATGATCTCATTTAACTGCATGAATACATTGGTAATTCTCTATGCAATGTTTATGTTAATAGTTTTTAGGAGTTTTTTAATTAACCATTTCTTTCTATTCTTTTTTTTAATAGGGTATCTTTTCAATTGCAAAACAAAAAATATTCTTGGGCCTAAATTGCAGAGTGTGACCTGGCACAGAGTAACCTGTATGACCTCATATATTATTCTCCTTCTTACTCAATGTGTTCCACCCACACTATCCTCCTGTCTGCTGACCATGTTAGGTATACATCCAACTCAAAGATTTTACGCTTGCTTTTCTCTTGGATAGAATATTCTTGTCCAAGAAACCTTCATGGATTTAATTCATTTTTACTTTACACATTTACTTCAGGTGTTTTTCCATTTTGCATTTTAAGGATGTCTTCTTTGTCCACTATATTTTATTTTATTTATTTATTTTTAGCAACCACGACTCTACTTCCAGCATTCTCTATTCAGCTTACTGTATTTATTTTTTTTTCCTCCATAGCAGTTATCATCATATGAATTAGTGGGCATGGTAGTCATGTATCTAGGTAAGTGCAGGCTGGAAATTATCTATTTATATTACTGCTATATTTCCAGAATCTAGAACATAATTCTCTATGTTCCATCAAAGCATATTTTGAGTGCCAAGAATATTACAGCTTAAGATACATTAATTGAATAAATGAATTATTGGAGAAAATATGAAAAAAATGAAGAAAAAGGAGAGAAATAAAAAAGATATTCATAATCATGCAACCTGGGAATATTTATGCTATAACTTTAGTGCACTCTTTTTTTTTTTGTACCAGGGATTGAACTCAGGTGTGCTTTACCACTGAGCCACATCCCCAGGCCTATTTATTTTTTTAATATTTTTTCTAGTTGTTAATAGACCTTTATTTTATTTATTTATATGTGGTGCTGAGGAATGAACCCAGTGCTCACAAATGCTCGGCAAGTGCTCTACCAGTGAGCTAAATCTCAGCTCTCCCAGGCCTATTTTGTATTTTTTATTTAGAGACAGGGTTCCACTGAGTTGCTTAGCTCCTTGTTTTTGCTGAGGTTAGCTTTGAACTTACTCCCATTTAAGCCTCCTGAGCTGCTGGAATTATAGGCAGGTGTCGCCACACTCGGCTGGTGCATTCTTATAAACATTCACACATACATACACACACACATTCACATGCCTCTAATGTTAGAGTTAGCAGTAGAAGGAAGTTTAATAGTGACAGTGTGTTGTAATCCTAACATATTATACTATTTATTAACCTCATTTTCTCATCTAAAATCTTAACATAACTTCCAAGAAAAAGGAGATCTTCATTCAGGCAACTAACCAATCATCTAAACACTAAGTGCCCTAGTTATTTATTTCCTGAAATATATTTACTTAAAAAGTTTTAGAATTAAAACAACAGACATTTATTATTTCATAATTTTGTGAATAGAAATTAGATAAGCAATAAAGGCTCAATTTCTTTCTTGAAGTTTCAGCAAAGATATGGAACATGTTGCAGGCATGTGAAAGTTGGACCAATATTAGATGCTCTACTCTCAAGGTGAGTAAAAAAAAAAAAAAGACTTATGTGTCTAAGGCTTGGTTCCCACATAGCAAATTTCAGAGGTGGGTATTTAATTCATTGAAGGATTAACATTTGATGCCATTTATGGGAAGTGGTGGAAAGTGTAGGTGGTTGAGTCAAGTTGGAGGAAATATGTTAGTAGAAGTGTACCCTGAAAGGGTATATATTGTCTTAGGCCCCTTTCTCTCTCTCTCTCTCTCTCTCTCTCTCTCTCTGTCTCTCTCTCTCTGTCTCTCTCTCTCTCTCTCCCCCTCTCTCCCCCTCCCCTCCCTCCCTCTGTCCCAGATGTCATGAAGTGAAACAGCTCTGACCTACTACACCCTGTCCTTTGATGTTCTGTCTTACCACAGGCCCATAGCAATGCAGTCAGATGGCCATGGACTAGAATATCTAAAACCATGAACCAAAAATAAATCTTTCCTCCATAAAGTTGTGTGTCAGGTATTTTGATCACTGCAACTAAAAACTGTCATACTTGCTATGATAACCTGTCCATAAATGTTCTCATAACATGTCAGAGGTTTTCTCCAAAAGTGAGTGATTTAGGGCTGAAGTTGTGGCTCAGTGGTAAAGAATTCTCCTAGCACATGGGAGGCACTGGGTTCTATCCTCAGTACATATAAATAAATAAACAAACAAACAAATAAATAAATAAATAAATAAATAAATAGTATTATGTCCATCTACAACTTGAACAAAATATTTTTTAAAAACTGAGTGACTTAAAGGAAAGAAAGGAGAATGTCACAATACCTTCTATGACCTCTTTTACTTAATTGTTTTTGTTAAGGAAGTTATGGAGTCAGGTCCAATGGGGCATGCCTGTATTCCCTGCATTTCAGGAGAGTGAGGCAGGAGTATCACAAGTTCAAAGCCAGCCTCAGCAACTTAGCGAGGCCCTTAGCAACTTAGTGAGACCCTGGATCAAAACAAAATAAAAATGAAAAAAGAAAAATGAGATGGGAATGTGTCTCGGTGGTTAAGTGCCCCAGCCCATTTTATATTTTTATTTTGACAGTGGGTATGTCTAAATTGCTTAGGGCCTCTCTAGGTTGCTGAGCCTGGCTTTGAACTTGTGATACTCTTGCTTCAGCCCCCGCCCCCACCCAAGCTTCTGGGATTACAGGTGTGCCCCACTGCACCTGGCTTCAGGTTATTTGTTTTCTGGTTCATATTAGTTATTAATCCATTTTTAACTGATTATCCATGTTTTCCTTAAGTGAATTGTGGTGTTATTTTCTGATTTGACATGAATGTATAATCCAGTTGCTCTATTGTTATAAAAATCCATTAATTTTCCTTAAAACAAATTTGTCAAATTTCAAGTTCAATATGTACCTACAAAATATCAAATCCATTTAAATTACTCTCTAAGCCCCAGTTTCTTCATCTATAAAACTCACATTACATATCTTCTTCATGTAATTATTGTACAGATTACTTGTACTTATTTTCATTTCCTTTTGACTTCATAATTTCTTAGTAGAGATTTTTTTTTATAATTGCTGTATTACACATCTTTTTGTCTGCCAAAATCTGCTTAGAATTCATAGAAATGTATTGTTATTTTAATGGGGTACCAAACTACCTAATTTAAAAATTACATCTAAAGTGAGTCACTATAAAACTAAAGATTATTAAAACATTCTGAATTGGGGATGGAGAAAAAAAAAGTAAGTTGAGATTTATTGGTTTAGATGCTGAGAGGACATCTTGTTTTTACATTTTAAAAATTTTCTAGGCTATGCCCACATGTTTTCATTGCATAGAATGTGAGTAAAATAACCTATACTTCTTTTAAAGTAGCATTTTTTCTGTTTAGCCAAAATAAAGGCAAATATTAACAAAACCTAATCTTAATTCTAATTATGGAAACTATCCTAGTAACTATTTAAACAAATGAAAACATACTAAATCAGAATTTATATTATCTTGACAAGGGACTACAATTCTGTTCCGTTCTTTCTTAAATTTCTTGGAATTGTATTTTCTCTGTTAGGCTTAACTTTCTTTATCCTGAAATTATATGTGATCTTTTTCCTTCTTCATTGAAAGGTCATAATATGTTTTGTCAGGATACCTTATTTTATCTTCTATCATAGTTACTTTTGTCCTTGTTTTATCCTAATGAATTTTAATCTCATTGAGGACACAGACTTTTATAGGTATTAGTTGTTTTCTTTAGTTTCTAGAATTGTATCTTGCATGTAGCAGATGCTAAATAGGTATTTTTTAAACAAATTAAAAATTAACTTATTTTCTTTGAGGACATCTGTGTCTTCAGTGTCCTGGAGTCCTCCTAGAATGCAACAGGATTAAAAATGGTTCATTAATCATTGCGTTGAAGTATCAATTCAAATCTCTTTTATGCCATTATAAAAATTACTGTAAAACTTCACATTAATTTCTTTGCAATCTACAACTAGTGTAACCATATAATTCATCTTCTCAACTGCAAGGTCTCAGAGTGAAAAGAGAAATTATTACTGATTATGCTGGGGCAATAGTCACAAAACAGAGTCCCGGGCAATATGGGATGTTAGGTCTCTCTACTTATAACTTAATTCACATGGTTTTGCCTGTTTTCTCATTTAGTTTTAGTTCTTCTGCTCAGTCAAGTGGTGACTGAATATCCTTGTTCTTAAAATACTTCATTAAATGATAAGCATATTGAACTGATGCCATGTTAAATTAATCAAAACTTTCTCAAAAGATTCAAGGAGCTTCTGCAAATCCCTGTTACAACTTTAAAATGACTGATGGTCTGTTTTCTCCTCATGCTTGCCTAAGTTTACAAATTTATTTTCATATGAATTTTAATATAACACTTTTAGCATATAAAATAAGGAGAATGATAAAAATGTAACAAACATTTAGGTTTCTACAATCTGATGGAGTTAATTCTAAATATTTCCTATATATATGCTCCATACCAATTTTTAAAAAATAAAATATTGCAAATAAATCTGAAAATCTCCATGAATTATTCTCTAGTCCTATTCACCTTTTTCATTCCTCTATATTTAAAAAAATGGGAAATTATAGATTGATATTGTTCCAAAGGATACCATTATTATATTAAATCTTTATATACAAAAATGCTATTTATCTCTTTTATTGAAATTTTCATATAGGTCTATTAACAGAGTTTCTTAATTTTCACCATAAAATTCTTCTGTGTCATCTGAAAAAAAACCCTTAATACCTTGTAGTATTATTATTAGTAAAACAGATTTATTTTAATAATTAATAATATATTTTCAAATTGCTAATAGATAATATGACCCAGATTTATTTAAGTGTATTTTTCCATTTTCAAGAAATATTACTGAACTATTTTATAAATTTTAATGTTTCTACATATTCTCTTAGATTTTTCAATTGAAAATTATATAAAATTGATAATTTTCAATATTTATTTCCAATTATTTTTATGGAGTTTTTGAAGTTTCTTACAACATTTAAATTATAAATTATAAAACAAACATCCTGAAACAAGGGAATTATTAAGCAAATTTTTGTAAAACCATGTTAAAATGTAATTTAGTCATTCAATATAACAGTTGCCAAGATACAGCTTTATATACTTATTCATTTACTTACTTTGTTAAACTTTAAAAACATTAAAGTTATTGGACATACTTTTAACTTTGAACATTTTGTTTCTTAAAAGTTTTAATTGACAAATAATAATTGTATTTGGGGGTCCATTATATGTTAATATTTTAGACTCTTTGTTTTTTATTTTTTTAATTTTTTAATTTTTTTTATTGGTTGTTCACAACATTACAAAGCTTTTGACATATCATATTTCATACATTAGATTGAAGTGGGTTATGAACTCCCAATTTTACCCCAAATGCAGATTGCAGATCTTTGTGAAAAGAACATTTAACATCTTCTCAGTTAACAATTTTTAAATAATATATTCTTATAACTATCCTATAATTATTTATATTTTATATTGATTCTTCATAAGTTATACCTAACAATAGGATTCATTTTGACATAATTATAAAAACTTTAATGTAATTTTTCTTATTTTTTTTATTTATTTGTTTTAGTTATATACAATACCAGGGTTAACACTAACATTATCACAAAAGCATGAAATCCAATCCACTCCAAATCAGTCCCCATCACTTACCCCACTGCTACTTTCCTCCACTCTATTGATCTTCTTCATATATCTCTTATATGCTGATTTAAATCCCTTTGGGTATATTACTAATAGTGGTAATTATTTTACATTTTTGAGGAACCTCCATATTGCTTACCAAAATGAATATACTAATTTAAATTTTCCCAAATGTTATAAAAAGGATTCCCTCTTCTATGCATTATTGCTAAAACTGGTTATATTTGATTGTGGCCTTTTTTTTGGGGGGGGGTGCTAAGATTGAACCCAGGGGCACTTAAACACTGAGCCATATACACGACCCTTTTTACATTTTATTTAGACACAGTGTCTTGCTATGTTGCTTAGGGCTTTATAAATTGCTGAGGCTGCCTTGGGAAAACTGGAAATCCATATGCAACAAAATGAAACTGAATCCCCTCCTCTCGCCATGCACAAAAGTTAACTCAAAGTGGATCAAGGAGCTAGATATCAAATCAGAGACTCTGCATATGATAGAAGAAAAAGTTGGCTCCGATCTACATATTGTGGGGTTGGGCTCCAAATTCCTTAATAGGACACCCATAGCACAAGAGTTAATAACAAGAATCAACAAATGGGACTTTCTTAAACTCAAAAGTTTTTTCTCAGCAAGAGAAACAATAAGAGAGGTAAATAGGGAGCCTACATCATGGGAACAAATTTTTACTCCTCACACTTCAGATAGAGCCCTAATATCCAGAGTATACAAAGAACTCAAAAAATTAGACAATAAGATAACAAATAACCCAATCAACAAATGGGCCAAGGACCTGAACAAACACTTCACAGAGGAGGACATACAATCAATCAACAAGTACATGAAAAAATGCTCACCATCTCTAGCAGTCAGGGAAATACAAATCAAAACCACCCTAAGATACTATCTCACTCCAGTAAGATTGGCAGCCATTATGAAGGCAAACAACAACAAGTGCTGGCGAGGATGTGGGGAAAATGGTACTCTTGTACATTGCTGGTAGGACTGCAAACTGGTGCGGCCAATTTGGAAAGCAGTATGGAGATTCCTTGCAAAGCTGGGAATGAAACCACCATTTGACCCAGCTATTGCCCTTCTCAGACTATTCCCTGGAGACCTTAAAAGAGTGTACTACAGGGATACTGCCACATCGATGTTCACAGCAGTACCATTCACAATAGCTAGACTGTGGAACCAACCCAGATGCCCTTCAATAGATGAATGGATAAAAAAAAAAATGTGGCATTTATACACCATGGAGTATTACGCAGCACTAAAAAATGACAAAATCATGGAATTTGCAGGGAAATGGATGGCACTTGAGAAGATTATGCTTAGTGAAGCTAGTCAATCCCTAAAAAACAAATGCCAAATGTCTTCTTTGATATAATGAGAGCAACTAAGAACAGAGCAGAGAGGAATAGCAGGAAGAAAAGATTAACATTAAACAGAGACATGAGGTGGGAGGGAAAGGGAGAGAAAAGGGAAATTGCATGGAAATGGAGGGAGACCCTCATTGCTATACAAAATTACATATAAGAGGTTGTGAGGGGAATAGGATAATAAACAAGGAGGGAAATGAATTACAGTAGATGGGGTAGAGAGAGAAGATGGGAGGGGAGGGGAGGGGGGATAGTAGAGGATAGGAAAGGTAGCAGAATACAACAATTACTAATATGGCATTATGTAAAAATGTGGATGTGCAACCGATGTGATTCTGTAATCTGTATTTGGGGTAAAAATGGAAGTTCATAACCCACTTGAATCTAATGTATGAAATATGATATGTCAAGAGCTTTGTAATGTTGTGAACAACCAATAAAAAATAAATAAATAAATAAACTTGGGATTCTACTGTCATAGCCTCCCTAGAAGCTTGGATTACAGGTGTGCACTACCACAAGTGGTTCATTTTTGTTATTTTTCATAATAGTTATTCTGATAGGTTTGAGTTGATATCACATTGTCATTTTAGTTTGAATATTTCTCTGATTATTAGTGATATTGAATATTTTTAAATATATTTGTTAGCCATTTTGAGAAATTCCTTTTCAGATTCCTTGCCCACATCTCAATATGGTTATTTGTTTTCTTATTATCAAGTTGTTTATCAAACTTTCTGGATATTAACCCCTTAGTTGATGTATGACTTTCAAATATTTTCTCCAAATGTGAAGGTTGTCTCTTCAGTCTCTTAATTGATAAAATTAATATGCTGTCTAGTAAAATAATAAATACAATTTATAATAGTAGGTATCATTTCTCTTGTTGGGACTTTCAGTGACCTGCTTCTTATAGTTCTTCATTAATTTCACATTCATTTTGAATTCTGTTTATCATACTAAGGAAGTTGCTTACTATTTATAATTTATTTAGAAAGTTTACCATAATTTCTGATTTTTAGTCAAAATATTGTCTTAATTTATTGAAATAATCCTAGATTTCTCTATTAATCTCTTAAAGTATTAAATTACATTGGTCAATGTTTTTATTATTCATCAACCTTGATTTTGAAGATAAGGCCCCTTGGACAAGGTATATTATATTTTTCACTTCTTGGTAGAATTAGGACAATAATGGTATATTTAGGATTTTTTCTTTACTATGAAATGTGAAAGTGTTCTATAATTTTCCTTTTCTCATAGTGTATTTATGTGATTGTGATATCAAATTTATACTAGTTTCATGAATGGAGGTGGACATTATTATGTATTCAGTTTTTTCCCTATGAAATATCTTTTTTTAATCTTTATTTTCTTTATTTTTATGTGGTGCTGAGGATCAAACCCAGGGTCTCACATGTGCGAAGTGGGCACTCTACCTCTACCGCTGAGCCATAAATCAGCCTATTATGAAATATCTTGATATATTAACCATAAACTATTCTTTGAATATTTGGAAACTTGGATCTAAACTAATCTATATCTAACATTTCCTTATGAATTAAACTTTTTACTATTGATTTCAGCTACTTAAAAGATATTTTACTGACAATTTTCATATTTGTCCTGAGTTTATCTTACTATATTTTTCTAGGACACATTTTATTTAAATTTTCAAATTTATTGTAATGAAAGTAAATAAACCATTATTTTCATTTAAAAAAAAAGTCCTTTTGGGAACTGGATAAAGGGGGAAAGGGGAAGAATAGAAATTCAGTAGAATAGACAAATAGGAATGAAGAGAAGGGAGGAGGATAGGAATGAAAAGACATACATAGAATCTGACATAACTTTCTTATGTACATATATAAATGCACCAGAGTGAATCCACCCTAATGTACACCCAAAACAATGGGATCCTAATTGGAATAAGATATATTTCATACTTCATAATTATATCAGATTCTACTCTTTTGTATAACTAAAAAGGACCAATTTTTTAAAATAGTGATTATGAGGATGATGTCAGCAAAATCAAGGAGTCTTTTGGGGGTCCCGAATTCGAGCATAACAAAATCCACATCAAATTGTACCTCATGAATCAATAGCAGTTCTGAGTCAGTATCCAGAATTCTCGGAAACATTTGATCATTTTTTTTTCCATAATGCACAGGTAAAATCGTAAAAGTCTATAAGTCGTTTGTGAAAATATTAAATGTATAAATTTTTGATAGTATACCAGGTTCCTTCTTTATGAAGACTGTTTTCCAATTAATTGAAGAGATTCTAAGTCTGTAAACAGGATGAAGTCTTGTGATTTATTTAGGAGGTATGATTCTCTATTTTTATTAATTTTAGTCTTTTTTCACCTAATCTAGAACATTTTTCTCTATCCATCTATATTAAAAACTTAGTATGCTTTTGATAAACTTCATTTCTAGGAACAACATCATTATTTAGGCATCACAGAGCTCTTTATAGAGATGCTGAAGCTTCCCAGACTTATTTATTTCTTCACATTTCTAGTTGGGATGAGCAGGTTTTATTTGATAATTCCACTGTTTCCAATCTTCCTATGCCTTGGAATCCCTTCCTGTAAGTAAACCCAAGGAAAATTTGGTTATCTCCTACTCAATCATACTGGTACTCTTTTGATCCATGTTTCATTCAGTCAATTTAACAAATGGTTAGAGCTCTTAAAGCTCACTAAACTGGCAGATTAAATACAAAAGGTATACTTGTGTATATATTCAGCCTGAGCTAACTTCATGTTTCTTGCTCTATTATCCTATTTTCTTAATATCCATTATCACATTTGTTCCATGGATTTATAATTGTATGTATTCGGAAACTCAACTAGCTCTTTGTAGTGCAGCACACTTCCTTGTGGGCCACACTTGGTCTCTCATCCTTAGGGGACTTTTGGACTTGTCTAGTTACAGGTGTAGAAGCAAAAAAGTGGTGAAATGTCCCTATGGAAAATAAGCATTGTACTATTTAGCAACTCCATCAATAGAGGTCATTACTATTTTTCCCAATCAATTCAGGATTAATCTCAGAGCAAGGTGGGGGTGGGGATGCTGTTGCACCTTGGAACACATCTGTTGGCCAAAAAGACATAAGAATTATAGGAGCTCTTTCCCCACATAGAAAAAGATACACTCATACATTACTTGTGGGACTACAAATTGGTGCAGCCAATCTGGAAAGCAGTATGGAGATTCTTTAGAAAATTGGGAATGAAATCACCATTTGACCCAGCTATTTCTCTTCTAGGACTATACCCAAAGGACCTAAAAACAGCATACTATAGGGACACAGCCATATCAATGTTTATAGCAGCACAATTCACAATAGCTAAACTCTGGAGCCAACCTAGATGTCCCCAGTAGATGAATGGATAAAAAATGTGGCTTTTATACATAATGGAATATTACTCAGTGCTAAAAAATAGCAATATCATGGCATTTTCAAGTAAATGGATGGCGTTGGAGAAGATTATGCTAAGTGAAGTTAGCCAATCCTGAAGAAACAAATGCTGAATGTTTTCTCTGATATTAGGAGGGTGACTCAAAGTGGGGTAGGGAGGGAGATCACAGGAGGAAGATTATTTCTAGATACGGAAAAGGGGTGGGAGGAAAAGGGAGGGGGAAAGGGAATAGCAAGGATGGTGGAAGGTGATGGTCATCATTATACAAAATACGTGTATGAAGCTTTGAATTTGGTGTCAACATACCTTATATACAAACAGAGATATGATAAATTGTGGTACATATGCATATTAAGAATTGTAATGCAAAAAAGACAGAGTAGAGATATAATGGCATAATTTGGTATGAACATACTTTATATAGAGAGTTAGTGGTAACTATAGGAAGGAAGGGTGTGACTATAATATGTGGGTCATTGAGGCATGCCTTTGTGAAAGGAGAAGTCTTTCTCTCTGCTACTTGGTGGCCATGAATTGAGACATGTTCATCTAACAAATTCTTCTTCCATGGTGTCCTGCTTATCTCAGGCTCAGAGAAAAGTAATCAACCATCTATACAGTGAGACCTCCATACCATGAGATCTAAATAAACTGTCTCCTATAAAATTGTTCTTGTCAGGTCTTTTGATCACAGCATCACATATTGCCATTTTTCTTCAATTAAATTTATTTTTAACTTATTTATAAAAGAAAATATCATAAATTCTAATTCTGTGATATTTTGAAAAGATGTGTACATTGTGTATCATTTAGATAAGGTTAAAGACATGCATCTCCTTGAAGATTTATCATTTCTTTAAATTGGAAACTTTTAAAATCCTTTCTCCTAGGTTTCCTTTTTTTTGAAAAATTATGTATTTATTTTAATTATATATATATGACAGCATGTTGCATTTCGATTCATTGCACACAATTGCAGCACAACTTTTCATTTCTCTTGTTGTATACAATGTAGCATCACACCATATGTGCAGTCATACATGTACTTAGGGTAATGATGTCCATCTCATTCCACCATCTTTCCTGCCCCCATGTACTCTACCTACCATCCCTCCCCTTTGTTCAATCAAAGTTTCCTAGTTCTTCAAAATCTACAGTACATTGATATTATCTATAGTCAGCCTGCTAAGCAAAGCAGATCAAAACTTTCTGCTTTTAATTGTATCTTAGTGCCCATTGATCAACCCTTCCCCATCCTTCTCCTTCCCCACTCTCCCCATCTTTGGATATCACCATTGGCTTCTTAAATTTATATAATCAACATTTTCATATTTCACATGTGAGTGAGGACATATGCACTTGTCTTTCCATGCCTAGATTATTTCTTAAACATAATTATCATCAGTTATATCCATGTTGCCTCAAAAGACAGGATTTCATTTTTTATTATGGCTACATAGAATTCTATTATGTACAAGTTGAATATATTCTTTATCCATTCCTATGCTGAAGGGCACCTAGAATCCTTGAGGGAAGAGTTTTTTTTAATTGCTTTTATTTTTCAAATACATGACAGTGGAATGCATCACAATTCTTATTAAACATATAGAACACAATTTTTCATATCTCTGTTTGTATATAAAGTACGTTGACACCAATTCATGTCTTCATACATGTACTTTGGATAATGATGTCCATCACATTCTATCATCATTGCTAACCCCCTGCCCCCTCCCTTCCCCTCCCTCCCCTCTTACCTATCTAAAATTCATCTATCCCTCCCATGCTCCCTCTCCCTACCCCACTATGAGTCAGTCACCTTATATCAGAGAAAATATTTGCCATTTTTTTTGGGGGGGATTGGCCAACTTCACTTATCATTATCTTCTCTAACTGCATCCATTTACCTGAATATGCTATGATTTTATTGTTTTTTATTGCTGAGAAATATTCCATTGTATACATATGCCACATTTTTTTAAATCAATTCATCTACTGAAGGGCATCTAGGTTGGCTCCACAGTTTAGCTACTGTGAATTGTGCTGCTATAAACATTGATGTGGCTGTGTCTCTGTAGTATGCTGTTTTTAAGTCCTTTGGGTATAGACAGAGGAGAGGAATAGCTGGGTCAAATGGTGGTTCCATTCCCAGTTTTCCAAGAAATCTCCATACTGCTTTCCATATTGGTGGCACCAATTTGCAGTCCCACCAGCAATGTATGAACCTGCTTTTTCCCTCACATCCTCGCCAACACGTATTGTTGTTTGTCTTCATAATAGCTGCCATTCTGACTGGAGTGAGATGGTATCTTAGAGTAGTTTTGATTTGCATTTCTCTAATTGTGAGAGATGATGAACTTTTTTTCATATATTTGTTGATTGATTGAATATCCTCTTCTGAGAAGTGTCTGTTCATGTCCTTGGCCCATCAGAGTTTCTTATTAGTATTGACATAATTTAACTACAGAGTGATACATAGAAGGTATAATACATAATATATATATATATATATATATATATATATACACATTTACTTATCAAAATTTTATTGTAATACCTGCAAGAATTACACAAAACTGGATATACCATTTTATCACCTTTGGGTCTATTCATGTTTTTCCAAATAGTTATTTAAAACCTATATAAAGTTGTGTGGGAGTTGAAAAACTAGTACAATTAATATTTATCTACTATTAATGTAAATACTGTGACTGCTATATGCCACCCATATACTTTTTAATTTTATCATTATAATTACACATAGTATTTGGGTTGATTTTGACAAAAAAAAATACATGCAAGGAATTTGATTTTGATCCCCATTTTCCTCGCCCTTCATTTCCCTTTTCTCTATCTCCCCTCTTTTCTTTCTCTTATCCTGTATTGATCCTTTCACTTATTTTTTCTTTATTTATACATTTATGTATTTAAAATATTTTTAGTTATATCTGTATGCAATATCTCTATTTCATTTACTCACTTTTATATGGTGCTGAGGATTGAACTCAGTGCCTCACATGTGCAAGGCAAGCACTTTGCCACTGAGCTTCAAAACCTTAGCCCTTCATTTATGTATTTTGATTGGTATTTTATACACACACACACACACACACAGGTGAAATTATTTTGATACATTTACACATGTACATTATAAGCTACTGTTAAACTCATTCCATATGTTTATCTCTTTATTTTCTTTTCTCTCTCCTTTTCATTCTCCTCCTTCTTCTCTACTGAACTACTTTATCTTTGTATCTTATATACTCCCCTGCCACCTTCTTTCCATTATTTGGCTCTAGATTCCACATATGAGAGAAAAATATTGGACAATTGATTTTCTCAGTTTGACTTATTTCACTTAGCATGGTTTTCTTCATTTTCATCTATTTACCAGAAAATGCCATTACATTATTCTTCTTCATGGTTGAGTAAAATAATATTGTGTATATATACCACATTTTCTTTTTAAAAATATTTTTAGTTATATGTGCACATAATATCTTTATTTTGTGTATTCATTTTATGTGGTGCCAAGGATTGAACCCAGTGTCTCACATGTGCTAAGCAACTACCACAACCACAGCCTGATACTACATTTTCTTGATCCATTAATCTATTTATGAACTTCTGGGTTGATTTCAAAATCTGACTATTATAAATTGTGCTGCTATAAACATTGTAGTAAGTGTGTTTTTATAGTATGCTGAATTTATTTGTTTTGGATAAATACCAAGGAGTGGAATATTTGAGTTATATGGTAATTCTATTCCTAGATTTTCAGGCATCTCCATACTGCTCTTCATATGGCTCATACTAATTTGAAGTCCCACAAGCAAGATATGAACATACCTTTTCCATTCACAGATTTCCATTTTCTTCCATATTCTTGTCAGCACTTATTACTGTTCATGTTCTTAATAATTGCCATTCTGACTGGGGTGAGATAAAATCTTAGTGTAGTTTAATTTGCATGTTGAATGTTTAAAAATATTCCTTCTTTTGAGAAATTTCTGTTTAATTTTTGGACCATTTATTAATTGGGTTGTCTTTATGTCATTGAGTTTTGATTCATTTCAGTTCTTCATGTAGTCTAGATATTTATTCCTATCATAGGAGTGGCTGGCAGACTTTTTGCCATTCTGCATGCTCTCTCTTCATTCACCTAAAATTTCCTTTGCTGTGAAGAAACTTTTTTATTTGATGGCATCCCAGTTATTGATCTTGTTTTTATTTTTTCTTGAGCTTTAGCTGTCTTGTTGAGGAAGTCAGTGCCTGAACCTATATAATGGCATGTTGACCCTATATTTACTTCTAAAAGTTGCCTGGTTTCTAGTGTGATTCCTAAGTCTTTGATTCATTTTATTTGACTTTTTTTTCAGAAAGAAAATAGGGATCTAAATTCACTTTTCTGCATATGAATATCTAGTTTTTCCAGCCCCATTTGTTAAAAATGTTGTCTTGTCTCCAACATACATTTTTGGCACATTTATGAAGTATTATTTGGCTTGAAGTATTTGGGTTTGTGTCAGTACCTTCTGTTCTATTCCATTGGTCTTCATGTGTATTTTTATGACAGCACCATGCTGATTTCATTATTATAGTTCTGTGGTATAATAGCAGAATTTGCAATAAGGTAATGTGATGCCTCCTGCATCACTTTTTTTTGTTCAGAATTGTTTAGACTATTCTAGATTTCTTATTCTTCCAAATAAATTTAAGGACTCATTTTTTTTTTAGTTCTGTGAAAAATGTCATTGGTATTTTAATGGAGATTGCATTAAATGTATACATGGCTTTTGGCAGGATAGCCATTTTGATAATATTAATTCCACTTCTCCAAGAAATTGTGTTCTTCAATTTCTTTCTTTAATGTTGTATAGTTTTCATTATAGAGTTATTTCATTTACTTAGTTAGATTAATTCCCAGATCTTTTTGAGGTTATTGTAAAATAAATGGTTTTCTGGATTTGTTTCTCAACTAAATTGCTGTTGGAGTATAGAAAAGATGTATGAGTTTTAATATTGTATCCTGTTTCTTTGTTTCATTAATAAGCTTTATTAGTCGCCTGGTGCAATTTTGGGGTCTTCTAGATATAGGGTCATGTCGTCAAACAAATGATAGTTTGACTTGTCAGCAATGTTTACCCCTTTAATTTCCTTCTTCTGCTTTATCTCTCTTGAGTTTTATTAACTATAATGAAGGATGTGGTGAGAGTGGATATCTTTGTCTTGTCCCTGATTTTTGAGGAATATCTTTTCATTTTTTTCTAACTTAGTTGATGTTGACTTTGGGTTTGTCATATATTGTTGGAAGCTGCAATCTAGTCAAGATGGCGCCTGGCAGTTTGCCAGGAGGAGTGGTTTGTGAGGCAACACCACTGAGCCATCAAGATGGTGGGGACTCCTTATTGGCTGATTGCTGTATCTATAAGGGAGCAATGCTATGATTGGATGATGCTGATTGAGTCAAGCTGTATGGAATCTGTTAGATATATACCTCTGCTGTCCCGCAATAAAGCAGTTCCCGCTTCAACCTTCAAGTTGCTTGTCACCTCTCGGTTATTTTGCCCAGCTGGACTGCGGCAATATATTGCCTTTATATTAATGAGGCAAGTTCCTTCAATTCCTAGTTCCTACAGTGTTTTTAGCATGAATGTTTTCTGGATTCTATCAAAGGCCTGTTTCTCCATCTATTAAGATGATCATAAGATTCTTGTCCTTAATTCTGTTTAAATGATGAATTACATTTATCAATTTGCATATGAACCAACCTTGCATCATTGGAATGAAACCCACTTGATCAGGTGTATTATATTCTTAATATGTTTTTAAATGTGGTTTGATAATATTTTATTGAGGATTTTTCCATCTATGTTCACCAGCAATATTTGTCTATACTTTTCTTTTCTAGATATGTCTTTGTCTGGTATTGTCATGAGAGTTATATTAGCATCATAGAATGTATTTGTGGATGTTTTCTCCATTTAAATTTTACAAAATAATTTGAGGAAGACTGCTACCACATATACTTCATCTCTTTCTGTCTTTATTTCTCTTTTAGTACCAAGGATTGAAGCAG
The DNA here is from genome assembly GCF_052094955.1 of Ictidomys tridecemlineatus. NCBI lineage: Eukaryota > Metazoa > Chordata > Mammalia > Rodentia > Sciuridae > Ictidomys > Ictidomys tridecemlineatus. The sequence continues at coordinate 50,672,676 of NC_135493.1, forward strand.
GGACACTTAATCACTTAACCACATCCCCAGCCATTTCATTTATTTATTTATTTTATTTTGAGACAGGGTGGTGCTAAGTTGCTTGGGGCCTCACTAAAGTGTCGACCCTGGCTTTAAACTCACAATACCCCTGACTCAGCCTCCCAAGTCACTGGGATTGCAGGGATTGCACACCACTCTGGGATCTTTCCTTCTTTCTTGACACAGGTGCATTTTTACTGAACCATATGACAGTAAGTTACATATTTTGTAACACTTTAAATTGAAACAAGAGTTGACATTGTCTCCTAAATCAAATATATTGTCCTACATAAGAACACTGTGATTATCATACTGAAGAAATTTTACTTTGATATCGTATATACTATTATCTAATACACAAGCTAAATTTAAACATATCCCAAGGTCCAAGTAATGTCTTTTATGTTTTTAATCCACTACCCAATAAAAATTACACATTGCACTTAGTTATCATGTCTCTTTATAGTCAGGATAGTTTTCCTGCCCCTTATTTTTGGTCTTTAAGTTGGAATATGTATGCCAGTTGTTTTACATAATGTTCTTTGGTTTAGAATAAGCCATTTTTCATCACCTCATGACTAGATTCATTGATGCTTAATTTTAAAAGGAAATGGTTATTAAAGAAGTACCCCAAATTAAAAATGAATAGTCCCTCCATAAAATATTATCTATATTCTATTCTTATCAAATATCCATATGAAACAACCTTTAATTCTTTCAGTAAATCCTCAATTCAGTATCAACAACATCAGAAACAAGTCAGCACAGAATAGCAACAAAGCAAATTCTGAATTATTATAGAAATAATAATCCTTCTATATAATAAACCAATGAAAGCTATTGTTAATTCACTTTAAATGAATACCATTTTAATCTTGTAGCTCTAAAATATTTTTTTGAAAATTCTGCTGAAAGAATATCTATGATAGAATTTTACCTTCTATATTTTAGCTTCAAGTTCACAGTTTTCAGCAAATTATCATAAATCTCTGGACAAAGAGATTTATATTACTATTGGTTCCAGAATTTTAACTCTTGTAATCACTAAAGAATAATATGATGTGACTGATTTAAATCAATATTGTGATTCCCAGGGTGACTTTTTATTATTACTCAATGTTTCAATGCTATGTAGAATTAAATAGGAATGATTATGCTTTCTTCCCAAATGAAATACAGCTTTCTTACCATAAAACTTTTATCAACCATATATGAATAGAAAAGTTATATAAATTGCACATACATTTAAACATAAAAACTGAAGAGACTTTTGATTTATTCAGTATATTTGAAGATATCTAGCTTTCAACTGTCCTAAATAGCTTATTTTTAATTTGTCACACTTAAAAATGAATACTTGTGTGCATATATGTGTTTGTGAGAAAGAGAGAAATAGAAAGTATATGATATTTTAGTATGCATTTCATTGACTTTGACATAAATAACAAAAAATGAATTGCAGACATGAAAAACATAGAATAATACTATTTTCTAGGTTAACAAAAGAAACTTTGAAATGCATATACATATACTTTCATGAAAATAATAAGGTTACATTGTTAAATGAGTATGTAAAAGAGAAAGGCAAATGTGAATTTTCTTGCCTTCTTTCATGGATATTAAGAATTTAAAACTGGAACTGTGTAAGCTGCTTATATTTTTTTTCCTATGCTGTGCTTTGGAGTGAAAGGCATGTTGAATAAAGTGAACCCTTTATTTATTTCAATTTATGAGTATTCATTTTCACAGCATTTTCCTTTTGAATTGATTTGATGATTACCACACTTATATTATAACTTAAAGCAGATGAGTTGCTGTTTTATTTATTTTTCATTCATCTAGATTTTTTTAAGGTATAAATTATCTGAATTTTTCTCTGTAGCAATTAAAGGCATTTTGAAATATTTGGTGTTTTTTTGGTGCTTATGTTGTTGAGTTCTTTGTATACCCTAGAGATTAGAGCTCTATCTGATGTGTGAGGGGTAAAGATTTGTTCCCAGGTTGTAGGATCCCTATTCACCTCACATATTATTTCTTTTGCTGATAAAAAAAATATTTTTAGTTTGAATTCATCCCATTTGTTGACTCTTGGTTTTAATTCTTGTGCTAAAGGCATCTTATTAAGGAAATTGGGGCCTAGCCTCACGTGATGGAGATTAGGGCCTACTTTTTCTTCTATTAGACACAGAGTCTCTGGTCTAATTCCTAGATCCTTGATCCAATTTGAGTTAACTTTTGTGCATGGTGAGACATAGGGATTCAATTTCATTTTGTTGCATATAAATTTCCAGTTTTCCTAGCACCATTTGTTGAAGATGCTATCCTTTCTCCAGTGCATGCTTTTTGCACCTTTGTCTAATATAAGGTAGTTGTAATTTTGTGGGTTAGTCTCTGTGTTCTCTATTCTGTACCATTGGTCTGCCAACTTGTTTTAGAGCCAGTGCCATGCTGTTTTTGTTACTATTACTCTGTTAAATGGGCCAAGGACCTGAGCAGACACTTCTCAGAAGAGGATATACAATCAATCAACAAATATACAAAAAAACCTCATAATCTCTAGCAATCAGAGAGATAGAAATTTAAACTACTCTAAGATACCATCTCACTCCAGTAAGAATGGCAGCCACTATGAAGACAAACTACAAAGTGCTGGCGAGAATGGGGGGAAAAAGGTACACTCATACACTTCTGGTGGGACAGCAAATTGGTGCAGCCAATTTGGAAAGCAGTATGGAGATTCCTTGGAAAGCTGGGAATGGAACCATAATTTGACCCAGATATCCCTCTTCTAGGACTGTACCCAAATGACCTAAAAAGAGCATACTACAGGGACACAGCCATATCAATGTTTATAGGAGCACAATTCACAATAGCTAAACTGTGGAGCCAACCTAGTGTCCTTCAGTGAATTAATGGATAAAATAATGTGGCATTTAATACAATGGAATATTATTCAGCACTAAAAAACAATAAGATCATAGCATTTGCAGGGAAATGGATGACATTAAAGCAGATGATGCTAAGTGAAGTTAGCCAATCCCCCCCAAAACAAATGTGGAATATCTTCTCTGATATAAGGGGGTGACTTAAAATGAGGTAGGGAGGGAGAGCATGGGAGGAAGATTACTTCTAGATAGGGAATAGGAGTGTGAGAGAAAGGGAGGGAGAAGGGGAATAGGATGGATGGTGTAAGGAGACCCTCATCATTATACAAAATACATGTATGAAGATGTGAATTTGGTGTCAACATATCTTATATACAAACAGAGATTATGTGGTATAAAGGTGTATTAACAATTGTAATGCAAAATAATAATAAGAAAGCTCATGTATAATGGCATAATTTGGCATGGACATACTTTATATACAGAGTTACAAAAAATTTTTCTGTGGATGGATAATTATAATTGTAATGCATTCCACTATTGTCATGTATGTAAGAAATAAAAATAAAATAAAAGCAGGTTGAAGAATTGGATGCCTTCACAAACAAATAAAAATAGATTGGAACAATCATGTTTCTGGAAAGTTAGTGAACTAACAGAAGCTAATAACTCACTCTCCAAAACCCAGGCATTGTATATATCACAAAAGTGAGAAGGAAGTTGATGAATACTAAAACAAATATAAAAATAAGAAAAACAGAGATTAAAAAAATCATTTAACCCCTGGTATGGGAGGGGAAATAAAACTATTTCCACAGAAAAGGCTAAACATATGGGTAAGGCATAAGCCAGGTATGGTTTCCCATTTATGCACCTTTTAATTCCTCAATTTAACTGGAGGAATAATTGCCTGCCAATTATCCATATAAGGGAGAAAGATGCCAAATTAGCAGCAACCAGAAACAACTTTGTAATATCAGGGCAGTGCTGGATCCCAGCTGTGATGACAATGACTAATAAATACAGACCAACTAGGCCTTTTGAACGTTAATTACACTAAGTGTTTGGGTTAGGTTCAAACAAAAAAGTTAGGCAGTCCAAGGTCAAGTGATATTTTTCTTTGGGGGTATTCTCAAGGAACAATTCTAAGCCCAGATTTTAAGATTTTCACTAGATGTTTGACCCCCAACTCACACACACACACACACACACACACACACACACACACACATACACACACACACACACACACACACACACACACATGATGCACACACCAGTGGTTGTTAGAGGTAAAGGGAAGAAGGGAATAAATATTTTGGGGAATAAAAGAAATTTTAAGTCAGTGAAAGCATTCTGTGTGATAGTATAATAATGGGTAAATAACATTATATATCTGTTAAAATTCATGGAATGAATGCACATATACAAGAAGTATGTAATCATAATATAAATGATGGATGTGGTATAATAATGGTGTTCCATTGTATGTTCATATATTGTAACAAATGTAACACTCAGGTGGGGAATTTCTACAGTAGAAGAGGATTTATATGCATGGAAACTAATCACTTGCTTCACAATTTTACAGTAAAGGGATAACTGCTCTAAAAATATACAGTTATCCCATACTAGACAAAGGACCTAGAAACATATATTGGAGAAAAGATAGCCTCTTCAACAAATGGTGCTAAGAAAACTGGAAATCCATCTCTTTCATCCTACACAAAACTCAACTCAAACTGGATCAAGGACTAAGGCATTAGATCAAAGACCCTGTGCCCAATAGAAGAAAAAGTAGGACCAAATCTATATCAAGTTGGCTTAGAAACTGACTTTCTTAACAAGACACTTAAAGCACAAGAAGTAAATTAAAAAATTAGGAAATGGAATGGAATCAAACTAAAAAGCTTCTGCTCAGCAAACAAAACAATAGCATGAAGAGAGAGCCTTCAGAAGGGGAGAAAATCTTTGCCATATACACTTAAGATAGAGTATTAATTTCCAGGATATATAAAGAATTCAAAACCATAACACACACACACACACACACACACACACACAAAATAACACCCAAATAAAAAAATTAATAAATGAGCAAAGGAACAGAACAAGCACTTCATAGAGGAAGAAACACAATTGATCAACAAATATATGAAAAAATGCTCAACATCTCTGGTTAGAGAAATGCAAATCAAAACTGCACTAAGATTTCATGTCATTCCATTCAGAATGGCAATTTTCAAGAATACAAGTAACAATAAATGCTGGTGTGGGGGGAAAGGTACACTCATACATTGCTGGTGGGATTGCAAATTGGTGTAACCACTCTGAGAAGCAGTATGGAGATTCCTCAGGAAACATGAAATGAAGCCACCATTTATCCCAGCTCTCCCACTCCTCAACATACACCCAAAGAAATTAAAATCATCATACTATAGTGGCACAGCTACATTAAAGTTCATAGAATCTCAATTCACAATAGCTAAGTTATGGAAACATTCTAGGTGCCCTTCAATAGATGAATGGATATAGAAATGCATTGGTATATTACTCAGCCATATTCTTTATGGCTGAGTAATATACCATTGTGTGTGTGTGTGTAATCACATTTTCTATATTTCTATATATAAATATGTGTAATATGTCAAAATATATTCTACTATCATGTATAAATAATAATACCAAATGAAAAATAAAGCTTATTTCAAAATAATATTAAGGAGAGACTAAATTGCTTTCCATTGGAAAACTGCTTCAGCATATGGAGAACAGATAAAATGAGATCCCAAGTATCATTTTCCATATAGAAAAACATTCCAAATGGAGAGACCTCTAAGACAACTATGCCAAAGATAAAATAAAACAAGGAAAACTCCCATTAAAATTTCTGAATATTAAGCACTGGGACATGAAATTTTTTAAATCTCCTTAAGTGGATTCCAGTTGGCAACTCTGCTTAACAACTTTTACTGATACCTGATCCTTGTTACTTAAATACTTGCAAAATATGTTGACTAATTTGATTTACGGACGCTTTGGCAGCATCTGACCAAAGCTCCATGACTACATGATGACTTTTAAAATGCTTAACTATTCACATAAGGATTGGAACATGTCAGAGGTTACCAGCAAATCCAAACAAAATAATTATATAAATTCTATAACAGGAAAATTTGTGTTATAATTCTAAAAATGCAGATTATAATTTAAGTAAATTATATTTAAAATATATTATTATACTTAAAATTGATTATATTTAAAGTAATCAGCAAAGATCAACTGAGTCATAGCAATGGACATAATAATAGTAACTATTATTAATATTACTAACACTTAAATAGTCCCTAATGTGTTTCAGGCATAATTCTCAGTAAGATAAATAGAAGGATAGATAGAGAGATAACTTATTCCCCATAATGACTCTATTGGGAAGGGGCTATTATTGTATTAATAATACAAGTGAGGAAAAAAGGTAAACAGGGATTGATTGACTAAGTTTCCCAGTTATACAACTAATGGTTGTGTAGCTGGTATTCGAACCAAATATTACATTTATAGAGCCTAATGTTCTGAATCACTATAGCAAATATAAATTATGTCCAACTAGTTATAAAGAGAGAAATGGGGAGGAAAAGTGAAAATAGAAGTTATAAGGAAAAAAGGAAACCCCTGTTTGTTTATGCCACCATTTGGATGGTATGTTTTTCACCTTCAGTCTGTGGATGTCTTTTCTTTTGAGGTGAGTCTCTTGGAGGCAGCATATTGTTGGGTATTTTTTTTTTTAATTCAATCTACCAGTCTATGTCTTTTGATTGGTGAGTTTAGGCCATTAACATTCAGTTTTATTATTGAGACATGATTTTTATTTCCAGCCACTCTTGTTTATTTTTGGTATTTAACTGAATTGGTTTCTCCTTGACTAGTTTTTCCGTTAGTGTAATACCTTCCTTTGCTGATTTTCATTGTTGTTTTTCATTTCCTCCTCATGGAATATTTTGCTGAGGATATTCTGTAGTTCAGGATTTCTAGATGTAAATTATTTTAGCTTTATTTATCATAGAAGATTTTTATTTCATCATCAAATCTACAGCTTAGTTTTGCTGAATATAAAATTCTTGGTTGACATCCATTTTCTTTCAGTGCTTGGTATATATTGTTCCGGGATCTTCCAGCTTTCAGAGTCTGGGTTGGAAAATCTGCAGATATTCTAATTGGCTTCTCCCTATATGTAATCTAATTCCTTTCCCTTATGGATTTAAGATTCTGTTCTTATTATGTACGCTAGGCTTTTTCATTATAATGTACCTTAATGTGAATCTATTATGACTTTGTACATTTCTCATCCTGTAAGTTTCTTGTATTTGGTTTTCCAATTCATTTTTCATGTTTAGAAAAATTTCTGTTATTATTTAATTGAATAGATTGCTCATTCCTTTGGTTTGAAATTCTATGCCTTCCTCCATCCCAATAACTCTTAAATTTGGCTTTTTTATATTATTCCTTATTTCTTAAATGTTCTGCTCATTGTTTCTTACCTTATTCACTGTGTGACCTACATTCTTTTTAAGATTATATATTTTGTCTTCCTTGTCTGATATTCTGTCTTCCAAGTGGTCTAATCTGTTGGTTATATCTTCTATTGAGCTTTTAATTTGGTTCTTGTTTCTTTCATTTCAAGGATTTCTGTTTGGTTTTATTTCAGAACCTCCATCTCCTTATTGAAGTAAACTTTTGTTTCTTGCATTTGCTTATGTAGCTCTTTATCAAAATGATCTTTGCTGCCTATCATTTTTTCTCTTATATCATCTTTTAATTTACAGAATATTTTAATTAAGTACATCCTGAACACATTCTCTGTAATTTCTTCTGCTGTGCTAGTCATGGATTCTAACAATGTAGTATCTTGATTTGGGGGCACCTTTTTCCCTCGTTTTTTTTCATGCTATTCATGTGTCTTTCCTTCTAGCACTGAGGATTTGCTCTGTTACTATTTTTTATGCTTTAGGCTTATAGTGACCCTGAGGGGTTCCAATACCTCTCCTGTCCAGCAGGTATTCCAAGCTGGGAGTTGCCACAACTAAAGATGGCAACAATGGGGTCTCAAGATGGAGGTGGCTGCTTTCAGTGTTGTAGTATCAGATTGAGTGGGGGTTGGGGGTTGGGGATTGTTGTTGTGTAATATTTTCAAAGATGCAGCTTGGATCTACTGCAGGCTCTATGGGCATTGGTGAGGCTGTCCTGGGCCTGCTTGTTCTCCATGCTCCATAAGCCACTTTTAATAGCAATCCTTTTCATACTATCTGCGGAAACAAGGGAGATGGCTTCTGAATTCAGCAAATATACACAGTTAGGCTGAAGGGATGTTTTAGGAGCTCTAATCCAGAATACTTCCTTATTGCTGACAAATATCATTTTTATGTTTCTTGAGTTTTTCCAACTAGACAAAGTTTCTCATTGATACTCAAGGCTTTATTTTTCATTTACTTTTCTTATCGATTTCCAATAATTGATTTTAGAATTAGAATTTTTTTATACATCTAAGGGAAAACATAAGCATCACTAACAACCAAAACTATCTGCAAAATTTATCTTTCCTGGTGACTCAATAATATATGACTATTTAACAAAAAGTATACTAATGACTACAGCTTTATATTGTTTACAACTATCTCTAAATGATCTAAGAAAAAGCATCATATATTTATCAAGAAGCTAGAACATCATGTCTATTTCTGAGTTAAGCAGCTGACCAAAATGTTCATGCAAGTTTGGGTTTTGCAATTTGTATAAAATGATAATGCATTTTGTAAAGATCCAATTAATTCAAGAACTTTTTAATTTTCAGTTTAAGGAAATAAATATAAACCCCAATAAAAAATTGTATTTAATCCACAGATCTAAAATCCATTTAGGAGAGAAAGCATAATTGCTCATGGAGGTTCAGTTTGGACCCAATTTAATCCTCACAACTTTAAGAACTGATTTTTTTTATTTGTTTTAATTAGTTACACATGACATTACAATGATCTTGACATATCATACATTTGTATAAGAACTGATATTTTTAATAAGAAAATTATAGAACTCTAAAACAGGTAAAATTTGACTTGACTAATTTATTCATTATGTCATAACATAACTGATTTCATAAATTATTGATATTATTTAATGATCCAATTCATGATTTTAGGCTATCTCTAATATACATTTCTTCACTTATAGAGATCTTCTTCTTCTTTTTTGAATAAAAGGGAGGAAGTTATTCATTTTCTCTCAATAATAAGTAATACAGGCCAGATTAGATGGTGCATCCCTGTAATCCCCGTGGCTCAGAAGGCTGAGGCAGGTGGCTAGCAAGTTCAAAGTCAGCCTCAGCAAAAGCAAGACACTAAGCAACTCACTGAGATCCTGTTTCTTAATTTTAAAAAATGCAAAATAGGGCTGGGCATGTGGCTTATTGGCTGAGTGCCCCTGAGTTCAATCTGCTGTACCCCTTGCAAAAAAGAAATATATTAGTGTATCCAAAGGTAATAAATATATTCAAAGCTTAATCAACTTTCTTTCTTTCTTGAATAATATTTTATTTCCTAATTAGTTACATTTTTAGTAGCAACAATAATATGCATGAAATATATTTTTTCATACAATGCTGTATGTGTATCATTTCCTTCTTCTATCCTATCTCTGAAGTTCTATAATTCTGTTTTCTAAACAAATGAGGCAATAAGTGAACTAATTCTGATTGTTATATTCCCATATCCACTTTTACTTCCATAAAATGCTTATTCAATCCCCATTATATACAACTGCCTTAGAGATACAAATTATTATTTGATTTTTTAACTTCAAGAAAAGTGTGGAAGGTTGTTTTAGCTGAAAATTATTTTGTAGACCATTATACCTAAATATTTCCTTCTCTGTATTTATACTAAAATGTAATTATCCCAAAATGAGGATCCAGACAAATTGTAAAAAAAGACAAGTACAGAAATTTCCAGATACTGAATCAGAAAAATAAATTTACTTAATGCTATTTAACAGAGGAAGGGGTCTATGTGAAAATATGTGCTCTTTTCTAATATATGAGATACTTGGTGTTAAGAAAGGTGGAGCTATTGTCTAACAACGTGGAACTTTGAATAAAAATTACATAAGCCAAATTCCCAAGTTTATCAACTAGTTGTTTTTCTTACACAGTTCTACATAAATAAAGATACAAAACAATCATAACTATCATCATTATGTACTATTAATCTCCTATTCCAATATAAAATAGACTTCTGTGTAGGCATTCCCAATTTATAAATTCAAAATGTCAGCGAGGATGCTATAGGGAGAATGGTGATAACTTTCCTACTGATGGAATGATTGAGATATTCCATTCCATTAAATTCTTCCAAATCTGGGTTACATTTATGGGGACATGCCCCAAGGCAAGGAAATTTTGAACATTGTGGAAAACTAGCACCTGGGATGGATGCTCAGGATCTCAAGAGGAACAAATACAGCATCTGGAATTTGCATTAAAATTATAAGATTATATGATTGGGAGGAAATAAGCAGGGGGGAAAATGGGAATTAATCCTTATACCTTGAAAGTGGGGAATATATAACTCCTTTGTGTGACTGAATGCCATGCTATAAAAATCAAAGACTTTCTACCAGTTTGGTCAATTAAACCAAGAGTTTAGTCCAGAGCAGAGAGGCAGAGATCTACTAACTGAAAACAGTGAGTTTTGTAATTTATTCCTTATATCATAACATACTTGATTTGGAGAGTTATTACTTTTATTTAATAATCTAATTCCTGATTTTAAGGCTATTTGAGGGTGTTTCTTCACTTATAAAAATCTTTCTCTATTTGTTGAAAGAAAGGAAGTATTGCTAGTGCTTAGGATATAAATTTATTATGATAATTTAATAAAATAAACCTCAGATGAAGATATATTAAATACTGTTTACCATACACTTGCTTATTGCTCTGTAATTTGTGGAAGAAACTTGAACTGGAGGTTTTTAAAATTTGTCACTCATAATGTTTGCCATATGGTAAACTTCTGTGAATTCTTCATTCGGTTGTTTTTAGCTATTCATAAGATTACTAACTGTAAGACCCATCCTTATCAATTTTTGCTAACACAATAACTGTATCTAGATGTATTAAACATTTTTAAAAAACAAATTGGAATTGACTAAGCTTAGGAGTACAAGAATATATTGCCTCTTTTCCTACATGACCTTGTATTTATGTGAAATATAATTAGTCTTTATTTCCCTTAATATTCTTTTCCTATCCTTCTAAGGCATTTAATAAAAAAAGATGGGACTGTTCATTTCTTTAACAGAATTGTCATAGGGAAAATCTTTGAAGAATTAACACTGTACTTTTAAAAAGGTGATCTAGGACAAAAAATAAACCAATATTCTGCACAGTTAATAAATTTTTTTGACCTTCCTTTGACTTTAAAATTATTTGATAAATGTTTCACTTATGATGGTGTCTCCATTAGAAATAATAATTATGGGGAAGCCACAGACTTGAAAATCCTTGCACTACTTACTTTAATGGATAATGATTTGATCATCCTGTTTGACTACTTTCAATCCTCTTTTAAAAACCAAAAGTACATTATCCCCAATGTCTTTTCTTGAATAGAAAAAGAGAATAACTGTAAATTTATTTCATATTAATTTGATATAATATAGGCTCTACAATTTAACTATTTAAAGTGATACATTTAGCCAAGACACTGTGCTGAAACTGAGAAAATAAATGTAATGACCTAGTACTTACTAGCTTGCAATTTAAAGACTTGTAATAAAAAATGCATTACTGATAATAAAGTGTAACCTAAATAATCCAGACTTAAGAGAAAATGTGAAAAATCTCCTTTTCTTGTCAGGATCATTTATATTATCCTACTATTAAAGGTTACCTTGTAATGAAAGAATTATTAACAAATAAAACAAGTAAAGCAATTATTCTTAACTTTGATTTGGGCTTCCCAGTAATAAAGGAGCAATAAGAAAAAGATTAATAAGGCTAGGTCTGACTCCTACCATTTTTCAAATAACTCTATTACAAAATATTTGGCCTATATTCTAAAGAGGAAAACAGTATTTTCAAGGTATACATAGCAATGTTTGTGTTTTATTATTTATGTATAAGATGCTGCAAAAATTTTGTTAAAAATTAAATATATCATGTAAAATTTGGGACTGTACATGTGGAAAGAAAGAAGGATTACAAGGAAAACTCTTCAAAAATTAAAGCAACTTCTTCCAGAAATGCTGGAAGCTATCAAGAGTTTTTTGTCCTGATTTGTTTTAATAAATATGGGTACTTATAATTTGGGGAACAAAACTACTGTTTTGAGGTTGTGCTGCAGAACATTTTTTAGTGTTAATAAAAATCAGCAGAAATTTAATCCAGAATTTTTGATGCAAATAAATGATTCTATGCTTCCCTGATTATATATTGATAGTTTTTTTAAGTAGTCTATTTAAAAAGAATAAAAAAAAACATGCAAATGATAAGATTCTAAACTCTTTAAAGCATTTATTTTGTAGATTTTTCAGAGGATTTTCTTATTTACCATCAGGGAAGAATTAGAACTCTTTTATCAGGTGTTTACAACTTTAGAAAAATCATTTCTCATTGACTCAGAATGCATGCTAACTTCAACATTTCTTTGATTTCAAAAAATGATAGCAAAAATTTTATCAAAAACTTATACTCTTAACTAATAGCAAATAAAATAGGTTGCAATAGACATAGCATATGTTTTCATGGTGATTAATAATGCTATTATTAAATAATAAAGATAAATAATGAAAAATAAAGTTGAAACATAAATATAATGTAATATAACCTAATACAACATATAATGTCTGACAGTGATGAGTGCTAGAAAGAAAAATAAAGCAGAGTATGTGGTTAGTGAAACTGGGTATATTCACCTACAGTGGTAAAAGAATGCTTCCCTCAAAAAATGACATTTATGCAAAGACCAGATTTGAATGAGATGAGGATTTTTTGATGGTGCAGCATAATTAAAAGGAATAGCAATACTAAAATCCTGAGGTGGAAAATAACTTGACATTGTCAAGGTACTATATGAAGATCAGCATGGACAGAATAAAAGGTAAGTGGTAGTAGATGGTTGAAATTCATAGTCCAGAGGCAGATCACATAGGGCCTTTTTATTAATGCTATATAGTTTGATTTTACTTAGAGTGATTAGACAGCTATTAGAGAATTTAAAAAGCATGTTTTAACAATTTTTCAAGGTTCATTCTGTTGTTGTGTAAATGGTGTTAAAGGAACAAAGGAAGAAATGGAAGAAACAGTTATGTGATTATTGCAGTAGTTCATAAAAAATATCAGTAGCTTGGCCTGCCATAATAATGGTGGAGATGATGAAAAGTAGTCAGGCTTGAGAAATATTTTAAATGAAACTGGAAGTTCTTGGTGTATTGTTCAAATATAAGGTGTGAGATACAAAGGCCTCAAGAGTGACTCCTCTCAACAAATTCTAAATATATATTATTATTAATTGTAACTACCATGTTATATGTTAGTTTTACAATGCTTACACATCTTATTTATGCCTGAAGGTTTATCCCCTTTGACCATATATCTTCTCTCATGCCTGCTATTTCTGTTAACCACAATTCTACTCTCTGTTACTGTCAGTTTGAGTTTTTTAGGCTCCTCATGTACATGAGATTATGAAATATTTATTCTTCTGTGTCTAGTTTGTTTGAATTAGCATAATGTCCTTCAGTTTTATCCCTGTTGCTACAAATGGAAGGATTACTTTCTTAAAAAAGAAAAAAAAATATATTTATTTATTTATTTATTTAATATGGTGCTGAAGCTTGAACCCAGCGCCTTGCACATGCTAGGCAAGGGCTCAAGAGCTCTACCACTGAGCCAAAACTCCAGACATGGAAGGATTACTTTCTATTTTTTTATATATGCTTAACTTTCTATTACAAAGCTATTCCATAATTTTCTTTGTCTATTCATCTACTCATAGACATCTGACGTTTTTGTTATATGTTGGCTATTGAAAATATTGCTATTATGACCATAAGGATGAAAATATCTCTTTAAAACAGTGATTTTATTTACTTCATATAGATATACTCATAGGGGATTGCCAGATCATTTCATAATCAATGTATACAGCAACTGTGGTTTATTCCCCTGATATATATTATATACTTCTTATTTATTGATGATATCTCAAAATGATAAGGGGAAAAAGATCTATTCAAAAAATTAGTTAATGGTTTAAATATTAAGCAAGTGGATACTTAACTTTTCTCAGATGGACACAATTATGGGAAGAAAGATGTGGTAGTGGGGGGTAGGAATAAAGAGTATGGTGTTGGACATATTATGTTTAAGATACTTACTAGATAACCAAGTATAGAAGTCATGTAGACACTTGTATAGATTATTCTGTAATTCAAAGGAGTAGTTAGGCTAGAGATGAAAATTTAGAAGGATAGCATACAGATAGTATGAAAAACCATAGCTGGACATATGACATAGAAAGATTCTGATAACTGTTCCTAAGAATATTGTAATAGTTATAGGTATACATAGAAAAAAGATCCATAAAAAGAGACTGAAAAGAAACAACTAGAGATCTATTAAAAACAGATGTGTATGACAAAAAGAGAATAAAGTATTTCAAGGAACATGTTTGTTGAACATTGTTCTGTTAAACATTGTTGAGTAGCTAAGATGAAGATTGAGACTTGGTCATTAGATTTGTCAATGTAGAGGTCATCTATAACCTTGACAAGGCTGGTTGCAAGTCAATAATAGAAACAAAATCTTTTTTAAAATTACAGTAAGAGAATGTTGTATCTCAGAGTAGTATAATAATAATAGGGTTTTAAGATTTTTATTATGTTAAAAGCATTGTGCTAATTTCACACATTATTTCAGAAAATCTAACAAACCTCAATTAATAAAGATGCCTCATATAGATGAAGAAATTTACTCTCAAAAAAATTAAGTAAAATTTTTACACAACCAGTAAGAGGCAGAACCAAAATTTAAATAAGGGTTTTCTGATTACAAATCCTTAGCATATAAGCATTTTTCAAGAGTATTTTCTATCTAAAGTAGGCAAATTGGACATTATATCAAAAACCAAACCCAGGCCCTGGATTTTGTGTGTGTGTGATTGTTCCCTTAGAGAGTCCCTCATGGATTTAATTGTTCTAAAATGTTCTCCACTATTATTTTTATCCACCTTGATTTCTTTTCTGGACACCAATTTTATATTTCTATATATTTACTGAGTATTTCTGGATTGTCATCTCAAACTTAAAAGAACTCTTCTGCTTTTTCATACATTAAGTTAAATTCTTAATTTGGATTTTTCACTAAAAACAAAAAGGAAAAAAGAAATTTGTTTGCATTTTGTTATCAGATCTCCATATACATTAAGTGAAAGAATGTAGAGGGTTCCTATTCTGCCATCAATCTCCAATAAGAGTTATTCTTAGGGGAGGTGGCAGGATGGTGGAATAGATGGGTCATTTCCCTAGTGGCTCCATAGTGTAAGAAAATCATACAGGCAGTTTTCAACAAGTGGGTGAATGATCAAGAATTAGGGGAAATTTCATTAGAATTTACTACTGGACATTCAAATGAGATTGGATACTCAGGAGATCTTGAATAATAAATTAAGGGGGAAAAAATCTCAGCCCCACAGCTGCAACAGCATCTAGAGGCACAAACCAGTGTAGTTCCTACATGAATGCACTAAAGAAATTAAAGGACCACCCCCCATTATCAGGAAAACTGAGGCATATCAGGGAGCAGAGAGCATAGATATCAGAGACACTGCTAGAAAAAATCAGTGAGCTGTGCTACACAGTATCTGTGTATAGGAGGAAAGCCACTGTCTCTCTTGGCAGCATGCATGGAGGACAGTGGAAGGAACCATTTTGCAGCCCTGTCGTGGGGGCCAGCAGCTGGGGGAGCCAATTATTGCCAGACCTTGGTCTGACTCAAAAAAAAAAAAAAAGAAGAAGAAGAAGAAGCCAGGCAAATTCATGCTACATGGCAGAAAATGTGCATAAGTGACAAGGAGAAAATCAAGCATGAAGATAGGTTTACACAGTTAAATGCTGGTCATGGAAACCCACCTGGCTTCCCCTCCCACTCCAATCTTGCTATTTGCAGGACCAGCTCAGAGAGAAGCCTGTGACTAGGAATTCAAAATTGTGGGGGCAGGAGAGATCAAGCTCAGAGACCAGGATTCATGGAGTTTACATGCAAAGTAGTAGAACAGGCTCCTACACAACAAGATTGAAATCCAAAGGAGATCCTTGGGGTGCTGTCTTCTAATGTGGACTGACTATTACTAGGCCTTTGGGATGCACTAACTAAAAATCTCCAGAATAGTAGGCTCCCAGAGAAGAGACTGGAGCACACCTAAGTCCACCATTCCAGGAGCTGTGCCTCCAGGACTAGCCCTATCACCCTATAAATGCCAACCCTACTGAGGAAGGGATTAGCATCAAATTCCAGACAACCTCACCTAAATGCTGAGAAGGGAAGCTGAAAAACTTTTGAACTCCAATGGAAACAATTCTTCAATTTTTCATCAAGATCCTTTTTATTTTCTCTTTCTCATATTTCTACCACTTTTTAAACAAAGCATTTTTCATGCTTAGTTTATTAAGGATTGGGATCTCTGAATAGAATACTATGGTTTGATTGTGTACTCTTATATATATATATATATATATATATATATATATATATATATATATATATGAATTTTTTAGTTTCTATATATTTTTAGTTTCTATACATACTTCCTATTACTTATCTGTTTTCATGGATCCACTTTCTCTAGTTTCTTCTGCTAACAGCCAACCTCTATTAGTTCTTCTTTTACTCCTACTATAATTTTGACCTGTATATCCTCTCCCCATAAATATCATATTCTACAAAACTTCTGTTCTTTCTTTGTCCCCAGTTTGAAATTTTTTACCCTTGTACAAACTTACTCTATAGATTGTAGGCAATAATTGAACATACAATTTCTGTTCATTGAGACAAAACTGTAGACGTCTTAATAGGAGCTTTTTGGTTTAAGGCCAAATATTGTTTGCATTAGGTGGTGTTAATAATTGTCTCCCCTTAAAGGCAAGATACAGGAACCCATTGGGGACACTACAAGTCTACATGGTAGAAACTATTAACTCAGATCAACACTGCAAGATGGGAAGATACATGAACAAGAAAAAGCAAGGGAATGAATTGCCAAAAAGAAACCAAGATGATCCAATAATAAAATGCATTGTAAACAGAGTAGAAAAATGTCAGAGAAGGAGTTTAGAATGTACATAGTTAAACTGATCTGCAAGGATAATGTAAGGAGTAAACTCATAGATAAAATTTAGATATGAAAAATCACTTTAATAAAGACATAAAAAGTATTAAAAGAAATCAAGCAGAATAAACCAAATTAAAAATTCAATGGAGTGCATCATCAAAAGATTAGATCACTTGGAAGACAAACATCATGCAAGAAAGACAAAATATATAATTTTGAAAATAAAGTTTACCATACAGAGGAGATGGTAAAAAACCATAAACAGAACTTCTAAAAATTATGAGATAACATTAAAAGACTCAATTTAAGATTTATCAGTATAGACAAAGGCACAGAGATACAAACCAAAGAAAGGCACCTTCTTCTCAATGAAATAATATCAGAATACTTCCCAAAACTATGAATGGAATGGAAAACCAATACAAGAATTTTAGAGAACCCCAAATGTAGAAAATTTATACAGACCAACACCAAGGCCCAATGCAAACAATATTTGGCCTTAAACCAAATAGCTCCTACTATAATGAAAATGCCTAACATACAGAATAAGGATAAAATTTTAAAGGCTGAAAGAGAAAAATATTAAATCAGTTTGAGATGGCTAAATGAACAAAGCACCAGGCAACCTGTGTACACTAAAGAACAACAATCAGGTGCCCACTGACAAGCAGTGATAGTGCCTCATAACAACCTGCCAATCTATTGACCAATCTTGGAAGGACAGAAATCTCAGCAAAATCCCCTAACCAACCCCAGGAGGATAAGGGACTCTAATAAACCTCCCTTTCCTGTCCCAAACCCTCCCTTCCTGCCCTAAGCCCAATAAAATTCCAATCCCGCTGAGCCTGGGCACGATTCTCCCAGACCACTCTGCTGGACTCACAAAAAATATCAGATTACATAGGGGAAACCAAATCAGATTTCAGTGGATTTCTCAACATAGACCCCTAAAGCTAGGAGCTTCTGTAATAATATATATCAAGCTCTGAAAGAAAATGCATGCCAACCAAGACTTTAATATCCAGCAAAATTAACCTTCAGATTTGAAGATAAAATAAAAATCTACCATCATAAACAAAATATAAAAGAATTCACAACTAGAAAGCCTGAACTATAGATCATGCTCAACAAAAGATTCCATGAAGATGAAAAAAAAGAAAAAGAAAAAGTGAATGCCAGCAAAGGAGAAACTATACTAAAAGGATACTCAATCAAAGGAAAAACTAAATCAAATTAATAACCAAAAATAAACAAAAATTCCAGGGAATACAACCCATATCTCAATAATTACCTTAAATATTAATGGCTTACACTCATCAATCAAAAGGCATAGACTGGTAGATTGGATTAAAACACAAGACACCAAAATATGTTGTCTCCAAGAGACTCACCTCATAGGCAAAGACATCCATGAACTCAAGGTGAAAGGATGTAAAAAATCATATCATCCACATGGATTGTATGAAAAGGCATGAGTTTCTATACTCGTATAACATAAAGTGGAATTCAAGCCAAAGTTAATCACAAGGAACAGAGAAAGACATTTCATACTGCTTAAGGGAATTATACTCAACAAGATGTAACGATAATAAATATATATGCCCCAAAAGATGGTGAGCATCTATGTACATTAAACAAATACTTCTCAATTTCAAGAATAAAATAGATAACAATAGAATAATAGTGAGTGACTTTAACAAACCTCTCTCATCACTGGATAGATCGTCCAAATAAGAATTAAACAAAGAAATTATAGAACTAAATAATGAAATCAACACTTCAGACTTAACAGATATATAGAGAGTATTTCATCCATCAACAACCAAATACACTTTCTTCTCAGTAGTACACAGATCCTTCTCTAAAATGGACCATATCTTTTGCCACAAAGCAACTCTTAGCAACTACAAAATAATTGAGAGAACACCCTGCATTCTATCAGATCATATTGGAATGACATTAGAAATCAATGATAAAATAAAAAAAGAAGCTACCCTAACACCTGGAGACAAAATATTATGCTATCGAATTGTGAATGGATAGTAGAAGAAATCAGGGATGAAATTAAAAAACACTTAGAGGTAAATGAGAATAGCAATAAAATATATCAAAATATCTGGAAAACTATGAAGACATCACTAAAAGGAAAGTTAATTGCATTGAGTTTATTCCTTAAAATAATAAAACGTCAACAAATAAATGACCCAACATTGTATCTCAATTCCCTAGGAAAAGAAGAACAAATCATCACAAAAGCAGTAGAAAACAGGAAATACTTAAAATTAGAACTAAAATCAATTATATTGAAACAAAAGGTACAATTAAAAAATTGAAAAAACAAAAAGCTGGTGCTTTCAAAAACTAAATAAAATCTATAAACCCATAGGCTTACTAAGGAAGAAAAATAGAGAGAAAACTCAAATTAACAAAATTTGTTATGAAAAAGAAAATATCCTGATGGACACTAATAAAATACAGAAGATAATAAAAAATTATTTTGAAAATTTATACTCTAATAAAATAGAAAATCTTGAAAACATCAACAAATTTCTAGGGACATATGACCTACCCAAAATGAGTCAGGAGGACATACACAATTTAAAGAGAACAATTTTAAGTAATGAAATGGAAGATAGCATCAAAGTCTACCAATCCACAAAAGCCCAGGATCAGATGTATTGTCAGCTGAGTTCTACCAGACCATCAAAGAAGAATTAACATCAAAACTACTCAAATTATTCCATCAAGTAGAAAAGGAAATACTTCAAAATTCATTCTATGAAGCTAGTATCACCCTGATACCAAAACCAGACAAAGACATATCAAGGAAAGAAAAAATTGAGAATGTTATTTCTGACGACTATACATGCAAAAATTCTCAATAAAATTCTGCCTACTTGTATACAAAAACATATGAAAAAGTTCACTACAATCAAGTGGGGTTGCAAGGTTGGTTCACATACAGAAATCAATAATTGTAATTCATCACATCAGTAGACTTAAAGATCAGAATCATATGACTATCTCAATAGATGAAAAGAAAACATTCAACAAAATACAGCACTCCTTAATTTTCAAAACAATGGAAAAATCAGGGATTGTAGGAACATATCTCAACATTGTATAAGGTATATATACTATACCCAAGGCCAACATCATACTAAAAAAATAAAAATTGAAAGCATTCCCTGGAACAAGACTAGGATGTTGTCTTTCAACACTTGTATTCAACATCATCCTTGAAACTCTAGCCAGAGCAATTAAACAGAAGAAAAAAAAATTAAAGTATATAAATAGGGAAAATAAACCCTCCAACTATCTGTATTTGCTGATGACATGATTCTATATTTAGAAGACCCAAAACTAATAAATGAATTCAGCAAAGTGGAAAGATATAAAATCAACACCCATAAGTCAAATGCATTCCTATACACCAGTGATGAATTCATTGAAAGAGAAATTAGAAAAATCACCCCATTCATAAGAATTTTAAAAAAGTAATACTTGGGAACAATTCTAACAAAGAAGGGAATAACATCTATAATGAAAATCACAGCACTAAAGAAAGAAATTGAAGAAGACCTTAAAGATGGAAAGATCTCCTAAGCTCTTCGATAGGCAGAATTAATATTGTCAAAATGGGGCTGTAGCTGTAGCTCAGCAGTAGCACACTTGCCTGGCATGTGTGAAGCACTGGGTTCGATTCTCAGCACTACATATAAATAAATAAATAAATAAACAAACAAACAAACAAATAAATAAATAAAGGTCTATCAACAACTTAAAAATATATATATATATTAAAAAAATATTGTCAAAATGGCCATACTACCAAAGCCACTACACAGATTTAATGCAATTCCTATTAAAAATCTCACTAGCATTCTTTATGGAACTAGAAAAAGCAATCATGAAATTCATTTGGAAAAATAAGAGACCCAGAATAGCCAAAACAATCCTTAGTAATAAAAGTGAAACAGGAAGCATCAAAATAAAAGACATTAAATTATAATACCAAGCTATAGGAACAAAAAATGGCATAGTTTTGGCACTAAAACAGACACATAGACCAATGATACACAATAGAATACAGAGAGACAATCCTACAAAAATACAGTGATCTTATCAAGACAAAGGTGGCAAAAGGTTAACTGAAGAAAAGATAGCCTTTTGAGAAACATGTTGTGAAAACTGGAAATCCATGTGTAGCTAAATGAAATTAAAACCCTATTTAGCACCCTGCATAAAAATCAAATCAGTGGATCAAAGACTTAGGAATAGAACAGAGATCGTGTGCCTAACAGAAGAAAGTGTAGACCCAAATCTTCAACATGTCAGCTTAGGAACTGACTTCCTTAACAAAACTACTAAAGAACAAGAAATAAAATAAAGAATCAATAAATGGGATGGAATCAAACTGAAAAGTTTCTTCTCAGCAAAGGAAATAATCAATAACATGAAGAGAGCCTATAGAATTGGAGAAAATCTTTATCACATGCACCACAGATAGGGCATTAATCTCCAGGAAATATAAAGACCTCAAAAAAGTTAACATCAAAAAATAAAAAAAAACACAATTAATAAATGGGCTAAGGAACTAAACTGTCACTTCTCAGTAGATGATATACAACTGATCAACAGATATATTTTAAAAAACGTTCAACATGTCTAGCATTTAAGAAATGCAATTCAAAACTACTCTAAGATTTTATTTTACCCTAGTTAGAATGGCAATTATCAAGAATATAAGCAACAATAAATGTTGGTGGGATGTGGGGGGACTTCAAATTGGTGCAACGATTCTGGAAAGCAGTATGGAGATTCCTCAGAAAATGTGGAATTGACCCACCATTTGAACCAGCTATCCCACTCCTTGGTTTATATCCAAAGACTTAAAATCAGCATACTATAGTGATGCAACCACATCAATGTTTATAGCAGCCCAATTCACAATAGCCAAACTGTGGAACCAATGTAGGTTCCCTTAAACAGATGAATAGATAATGAAAATGTGATTTTATATATATATATATATATATATATATATATATATATATATATATATATATATATAATGAAATAGTATTCAGCCTTAAAGAACAAATGTATGACATTTGCTGGTAAATGAATGGACATGGTGAATACCATGCTAAGCAAAATAAGCCAATCTCAAAGAACCAAAGTCCAAACATTTTCTCTGATATGTGGATGATAATTCATAATAAGGCTGGGCACTAGGGAAGAATAGAGGTACTTTGGATTAGACAGAGGGGAGTGAAAGGAGGGGAGGGAGTATGGGGGTGGGAAAGATAGCAGACTGAATTAGACATCATTACGCTGAGAGCATATATGAATACATGCCCAGTATAACTCTATATCATTTACAACTAGAAGAATGAGAAGTTATACTTCATTAATGTATGATGTGTCAAAATGCATTCTGTTGTCAAGTACAACTAATTTGAACAAACAAAAAAGGGGTTATTTCTGGATAATTTAATTATGCATTTTTTCTTCTTATATTCTGCTCAATCTTCCTTACATATTTTGAAGAAAAAAAAGAAATGTATTTTCTCATTAATTCCCATCACTCCAAATAAACTTCTCATATTGAATTAGTATAAAGCAACAATAACTACTGCCAGGGGTAACAAAAATCTAAATTAACATAGAAACTGTCTTGATGGTTCCCTTCTCAGATTCTATTCCAATTATGAAGAGTAGTATGCAGTTTTGTAGTTATTTATGTGTATTAGTTCTGTCGCTCTGCCTAGGAAAATTTGTAATAATTCAGATAATGAAATTTACTTGTGTCTGGATTATGGGGTGCTAGAAACTAAGAATTAGAAAACAGCATTCTTTGCCTCTGGCTGGCCCATTTCTCTCTCATTGCTTGCTTATACCACATTCCTACACCTTTCTCCTTTATACATCTTCATTTTAACTTATATACTAAAGAGAAGCAGAACTTTAAGCTATACAATGTATTTTCATTACTGTGGAAGAGACAAGAAGGAATTGAATGCTGCAACTAAAGTAATTGGATTAGATTTTTTTCCTTACATCCCTAGGCTAAAGAAAATATGAAAATTATGAAAGTATATATGTCATGTTCTCATAATGTGTTGCCTTTTATGAACACAAAAGCATTCATGTTTAACAAAGTTATCTTTTATGTCAAGTATTAAGGAAAGATGCAATTGATTATAATATGTAGAATGCATAAAGTGAAATGCACCTTATTAAGGAAACTATAATAAGGATTACTTGGTTATATTTCCCCATTCTGCATCTGTGATTGTTGAATAGTACATTAGTCTAATTATCTATATATGAGTACTCAGAGTGGTTATTTAATGCAAATACTTATGAAGATAAGAGGACATCTAAATTAAGAATCAAGTGATATATATATACACATACACATACACACACACACACACACACACACACACACACACACACACACACCATGTTCTCTGATATTGATCTCCAGTTCATCTTACTAAGAAGTTTGTGAACTCAGGTCTTGTGGCAAGAGAATAAGTTCTAAACAGTTTAGTCTGTGACTTTGTGACCTGCCTCATATGGTTTTAGTTCTATAGGGTCTGACTTGAGATTTTGGCTTTGTTATTATTTGCTGATTACTAACAATTTATGCAGATGTTCAAAGAATAGTTGAACATCTGCATAAATTCACTATTCTTCTTACAAAGAATTCACTTCTTACATAAAGTCACTATTCTTCTTACAAAGATTTTCATTCTCTCTTAGTTTGCTCATCTGAATGTTACAGTTGTGCTTTTTACTTTTCAGTGCTGGGAACTCTTGTCCATTCCTATGTTCTCTGAGGCCACAGTGTACTTTTTCTATAATAAAGACACATTGTTGTTGCCAAGTTTAAAATGTATTCATTATGAACATTTTTCTGCTTATTTTTAATTTCAAATTTTTTTTTTGTACCAGGAATTGAACCCAGGGGTGCTTAACCACTGTGCTTACTCCCAGACTTTTTTTTTTATCTTGAGATGGTCTCAATAATCTGCTTAGTACCTCTATAAGGCTAGCATTGAACTTGTAATTATCCTGTATCAACCTCTCTAGCTGCTGGAATTACAAGCATATGCCACCACACCCAGCTTCAAATAGATTTTTCACTCTCTACATAAAATTCTTGCCAGAATATTTACTATATTTTATTGTGCTAAATTGGGTCTCTTTTCATAGGCTTCTGTTATGGTTTTGATATTAGGTGACTGAGACCTCTGAAACTATGAACCTCAAAATAGTCTTTTCCTCCTTACATGGTTCTTGGATCTTTTGGTCACAGTGGTGAAAAAGCTGACTAAAACAGAAATTAGTAATATGATGTGGGGCCATTGCTGTGACAAAACTGACCATGTAATTCAGAAGCCTTTGAAGCTGGCTTATGGAGAAAGGTATTTTGAAAGCTTAGGGATGCAAGTACGAAAACTTTAGCTTATCACAAACAGAGCTTGATGGAGCATTTTGTTGGGAGCTCAGAAGAACAGAAGGTCAGTATGATGTAGGCAATAAATACTAGGCTCATGAGGCTTCAGAAGACTAAGACCTTATTGGAAATTGGACTTGAGGCCATTCATGTTATGTTCTCACAAAGATTTATTCTACATTTTGCCTAAGTCCTGAGACTTTTTGTGAGGTTGAATTTTAAACTGATGGACTAATAAATCTGGTGGAGAAAATTTCAAGGCAGCACAGCCATCAGGTGGAGTTATGGATATTGTTGGCAGCTTTTAGCCAAGTTTATCATGATAACTGGAGCAGAGGAAAAAGCAGAAAGAGTTGAAAAACTTGCATTTTGGTCAGAAAAGTGTGAGTAAAGATGGAGCTAAGAAAGTTACTTAAGGAGATTGTAGCCACCAAAAGAAACTCTGCTAAGTACTCACCCATAAACAATAGAAAAGATGACCTGAGGGCATCTCAGTAATTGGCAAGACTACAGCCATCTCAGGCTCAAGGGTTTTAAAAGAAAAAAATTCCTTGAGGGCAAGTCCTAGGGGCACCTGGTTTTCATAGGGGGCCCTAGAAAATTGTTTTATCATACTCAGCCTAGTCACTCAGAGGCTGCAGCTTGCATGATTCTTGAAGATTTGGCTACTGCTTGAGATGGCGGCAGATCTTGGTATCAGCCGTGTGGTTCTAGTTCTGCAGGATTGTAGGGTGCTAGAGTTAGGGGAACACTGGGGATTCCACTGGGAGGCCAGGCAAAGCGCAACAGTGTTGGTTTCCCTGTGGGCAGCACCTGAGATAATTATATGTGAAGAAGTGAGAAGGTAAATAAAGTGGTAATGGAGACACCCCTGAAATTAAGAAATGCCAGTAATGTGGGATTTTTGCTCAGGAAAGCTGCAGGAATTTATCAGAGACAAGCCAAAAGAGAAACCATGTGGGCTGCAAACAGCAAGGCAACAGGAGTGGATTTACATAAACCCTTTGGTGAAGATATCACCATGCCATGCAGCAAAGATGTTGGATGTGTAGTATGGAATTCCAGGACTTGCTTGCCCAGCTGTATTTTGGTCTTGCTTTGGTTGCATAACTTTTTTTTTTTTTGGTGGGGGAGAACTATGTCTCCTTTTTGGAAAGGAAATATTTACTCTTTGCCTTTATGTTTTGGATATATGAAAATTGCTTTTGTATTTTACAGGGGATCATGTTTAGAGTTTGCCCTGAGACTTGGAGTCTTGAACTTGGATTTTGGGCAGTGCTAAAACTGTTAAGACCAAATGGGGATGCTTGAAAATGGACTAAATGCATTTTACTTTGTGAGAGGGCATGAGTTTTAGGGGACATTGGTGCAATGTTTTCATTTACATATGAGTTGTTCCCCAAGAGCTCATGTGTGAGATAATATAAGAAATTTTAAAGATGAAATCATTGGGTTATGGGAACCTTAACCTAATTAGTGTATTAATCCATTTATTGTATTAATTGGATGATAACAGTAGGCACATAGGGTATGACTGCAGAAGGTGGGTCATTGGGGGTGTGCCTTGGGATTTATATTTTGTGTGTGATGAGGGTAGCTCTCTCTTTCTTTTTCCTGGTGCCATATTCTGAGGTGCTTTTCTTCACCACACTTTTCCACCATGATGTTATGACTTATTTCTGGTCCAGAACAATGCAGCCAGTCATCTATGTTCTGAGACCTTTTAAACCTTGAGGGCCAAATAAATTTTATTCTTTTAAAGTTGTTGTTGTCAGGTCTTTTGGTTTTGGTCAAAACAGTGAAAAAGATGACTAAAGCACCTTTATTTGTTAAGCACTTTTATTATTGTTGTTGTTGTTGTTATTATTATCATTTCCCAGGTATTAATTCTCATATTGAACCTGTGAATTAGGGGAACTGAGGGGATTTCTATCTATTGTATTAATGAAGAAATTGAGACAGTGGTGTTAAATAACTTCTCCACGGTGATGTAGCTAATGATACAAATGATTTTTGATTTCTAAGATAATTTGGCATAAGAGTTTACAGGTTTTTTATTTTACTTGCCATATAATGTTTGGATCTTATGTCTTTTACTAGCATAGAATCCAATCTTACTAGAGATTAGGCCTCTTCTACAATATTAGCCCTCTCTCTTTTTTGGGGGGGGGAATCATCTGTTTTTTTTAAATAGAGCTTTATAATTATGCATGGTAGTTGGGTTTATCCCGACAAACACATACATACATGGAATTCTAGTTCAGTTCATAATCCCACCTTTTTCCCTGCCCCTTTTCCCTCCTGTTATTCCTCCCCTCTCCTATTCATCTTCCTGGACTTTACTATACTTCCTTTCCCTCATCTATTAATTTATATATGATTGGTTCTTTCTACCTGTGCATAAAGGTGAAGTGCTCTGTCATATATTTATATGCACATATTCCATAATTTTTAAAGAATTCATTCTGCATTTTCTCCCCTTTGTCATCCTTCTACTCTGCCTCTTGATCTCCTTCTATACTACTGGTTTTCCTGTATATTATCCTATCCTTCCCTTCCACCTTGTTTTATTTTACTCTAGTATGCATATATTTTTTCCTTTGAGTTTCTGAGCTTATTTTATTTCACTTCACATTTCCAACATTTACTGGGTCAGATGGTGGTTCCATCCCTAGGTTTTTGAGGAATCTCCATAACACTTTCCAGATTGGTTGTACCAGTCTGCAGTCCCACAGGATTGTAAAGTGTGCCTCCCCCCACCACACACAACCTTTTCAGCATTTATTATTGTTTCTATTCTTAATCATTGCCATTTTGACTGGAGTGATATGGAGTGAGATAAAATCTTAGTGTAGTTTTGATTTGATTTACATTTCCCTGATTAATAGAGAATTCCATTGAGCCAATATTAGGCATCCTCGACATTCCAGTGTGTTCAGGAACATTGGGGACATAGTGTAGTAAACACTACTATGTGTAGTCTGCCTCACACAAACATTTTTCTTTTGGTAGCTGCAAAAATTCTTTAGAAATAAATATTTTTCAGTAAAAAGAGTAAACTTCCTATTCATGTGATATATAACTAGTGAAATATATAATGATCTGACAAGGGATTACACAAAATATTTTTCAAATGACAAGTTTTAAGAAATATATGGGATAGTAACTTTTAGCTAAAACATAATAGCAAGGGAACTTTATTTGAACTTTTTCATTTCAAATTTTTACCATTTAACATTATAAATTAATTTTTATCATTTAACATTATATATATATATATATATATATATATATATATATATAATGTAATAGTTTTGATTAGTTTGCTAAGTATTCTTTCCTGTGTCTGACATACTCCTATACAATGTATTGTTTAAATAATCTAATGTTATTAGATTGTTCTCATGCATTAGGTTTGTCTTCCAAGTTTGAATTTATTCTTCTTGTTGACAATGATTATGTACTACATCATTCTTTTATTGCACCAAAGAATATATAAGATTATTGACAAATAACAATTTCTACACCCTGATAGTGTGTATTAATTTCCTAGGACTACCCTAACAAAGTCTATTAGCTAAGTGGTCAGGAAACTTCTTTATTTCATAATTCTTGAGGCTAGAAGTAAAAAAAAATTAGTGTTATCAGGGCCATAATTCCTTTGAAGATTCTCAGGAGGATAATCCCTTGCCTCCTCTAATGTTGTTACCCTAAATTATTCCTTAGCTTGTATCAACTTAACTTAATTCTTTGTATGTGTTTTCACATGGCGTGTGTCTATGTCTCTTTCCTTATTTTTAGAATATAAGTAATATTGGATTAGGGCCCATCCTGATGGCCTTCTCTTTGCTTGGTTCTATCTGTGAACACCCTATTTCCAGATAAAGTCACATTTCCAGGTACTAGATGTTAGGAATTCTACATATCATTTGGGGGGACACAATTTAACCTACTACATGGTGTTTTTGGAAAAGTTTAAGTGTTATTTAAAGGAAAAATGTTATTTAAATATTGTGTAAATTCTCTTCTTTAATGGGTGCAAAATATAGACTTTCATTTCATTTGAATGTCCATCTTAAACTAAACCAGGGATTGGAAAAATATCCAATGGGCAAAATCTCACCCACCATCTGTTTTTCTATAGCCTATGAGCTAAGAATAGGTTTTACATTTTTCAAATAATAGTAAAGAATAATAACATGAAATTTATCATCTTAACTATATTAAGTGTAAGGCACAATTGTTTTAATTATGTAAATGTTGTTATGCTACAGATCTCTAGAACAATTTTTTCTTGCAAAACTGATATTGTATACCCATTAAGCAAGAACTTCAATTTCCACCTCCTTACCAGCCACTGGTAACAACATTCTGCTTTTTTAGTTTGGATATATTAGGTACTTTATATGAGTGTAATCATACAGTATTTGTGGTTTGCACATCATCTTATTTCACTTAGAATTATGTCTTTAATTTTATTTAATATTATAGCATGTGACAGAAATTCTTTCCTTTTTAAACGGAATAAAATTTCATTGTATGTATATACCACATTTTTGATCCATTTTTCTTGTGATAGGCATTTAGAATGCTTCTATAGTGTTTGAGAATAATGCTACAATCAATATGTTTGTACAAATACCTCTTCAAGGTTCTGTTTTCAATTCTTGGGGACAGTTTTGGAGGTTTAACAGCAAGGCAGTAACATCTGCTTGCCTCTGGTGTAGTCCCCCTTAGCTGTGTCCCATTGCAAAAGGCATCATGGATATAAAACAAGCAAAAAGGATAGATCACATGATAAAACAGAAAGCCAGAGAGAGTGGGGAAGGAACATTATATACTTTCATAAAAATCCTCTCAAGAGAATTATGCATTGATCTGTGAGAGTCACCTTAATCTCTTCTTAATGGAAACACCCCCAATGACCTGACCTCCTACTAGGCCCTACCTCTTAAATGTCCCAACACAACTTAATATTGCCACACTACAAATCAAACTTCCAAAACATGCCTATTTTGAAGTCAAACAGCTATACCACAAGAGTTAGAGTAGATGTGGACAAAGGGATACTTTGTACATTGTTAATAGATATGTAAATTAGTCCAGATATTATGAAATGGTTTGGTTATTTCTCAATGTATTAGAAATATAACTAACATATGACTTAAAAATCCCACTGATGGGTGTATATCCAAAGGATATAAAATAATTTTGAATACATCATTGAAGACATAACCACACTGTCTTGTTCACTATAGCATTATTCACTATGACCAAGATACAAGAAACCTATGTGTCCATTCATAGGTGAATGGATAATCTAGCCCCACTTCAGCCTAATAATGCTTCAAAACATAGAATACATGACACACAATCCCCAAACAACAACCAGGCCCCAAGGAGAAACAACCAGAGGGGGACATCAGGTCTCACTCCTGGAAGTCTACTCATATTTCAAAAATATAAAGAAGTCCAAAAACAATAACAATAACTGCACACAAAAGAACATATTTATAAAAGACAAAGAGGAATCCATCTTAACTGATATGCAGGTCAATATTTCTGAAAACATGAGTAAATAGGCAAACCATTCTGCCCCCAAATTCACTAATGTCCAAACAAGGATCCCACAGATAGGGAAGTAGATAAATTCCAAAGAAAAACTGAAACAAGTGGTTATTAAAATGGTCAATGAACTAAAAGAAGATGTAAGAAATGAAGTAAGAAAGCAAACATAGGAGATAAAAGACAATTTTAATAAATAAAGATATTGAAAAGAAACCAGTAAGAACTCCTGGAAATGAATCAAATTAAAAATTGACTTGATATGTAGGAACACATTTGATTTAAGGATGTTGCTTTTATATCCTGCTAGTTTTCAAAATTTATTTATTAGCTCTAGAAGTTTCCTATTGGAATTTTTTGGATCTTCTAATTATAGAATCATATCATTGGCAAATAGTGATAGTTTGAGTTCCACTGAAAGAAAAATTAGGAAAACTACCCATTAACAATAGCCCCCCCCAAAAAAATAAAACACTTGTAAATCAATCTAACAAAAGAGGAGAAAGACCTAGGATGAAAATTATAGGACACTAAATAAAAAATTAAATAAGACCTTAGAAGGTGAAAATATCTCCCATGCTCTTGGACAGGAAGGATTAATATTGTCAAAATTGTCCTATTACCAAAAGTTATAATTCAATTTCTATTAAAATCTCAATGACATTCTTCTAGAAACTAGAAAAATCAATCATGAAATTTATTTGGAAAAATAAGAGACTGAGAATAGTCAAAGCAATCCTTAGCAAGAAAAGTAAAGCAGGAGACATCACATAGCAGTCCTTAACAGTCTTTAAATTACACTATAGAGCTACAGTAACAAAACAACATGGTATTGGCACCAAAACAGATACATAGACCAATGATACAGAATAGAAGACACAGAGGCAAACCCACATAAATACAGTTATCTCATACTAGACAAAGACTCCAAAAATATTATTTGGAGAAAAGATGGCCATTTCAACATATGATGCTGGAAAAACTCAATCTATATGTAACAAAATAAAATTAAACCCGTATCTCTCACCCTGCACAAAACTCAACTCAAAGTGGATCAAGGACTCAGGCATTAGTACAGAGACTCTGAACCTAAAAGAAAAAGTAGGCCCAAATTTATATCATGCCAGCTTAGAAATCGACTTCCTTAACAAGATTCCTAAAGGGGCTGGGGTTGTGGCTTTGTGGTGCAGTGCTTGCCTAGCACATGTGAAGCACTGGGTTTGATCCCTAGCACCACATACAGACAAATAAACAAAACAAAGGTAGAAAAAAATAATCTGAAATACAAGAAATAAAATCAAGCATCAATAAATGGGATGGAATCAAACTAAAAATGATTCTTCACAACAAAGGAAACAATCAAGAATGAGAAAGGAGAAGCCACAGAATGGGAGAAAATCTTTAGTACATGTACCTCAGATAAACATTAACCTCTAGGATATATAAAGAACTCAGAAAACTTAACATCACAAAAACAAATAACCCAATCATTAAGTGGGCTAAGGAACTGAATTGATATCTTCACAGAAGAAGAAATAGAATGGTCAAGGATATATAAAAAAAATGTTCAACATCTCTAGCAATTAGAGAAATGCAAATCAAGACTAAGATTTCATCTCAATTCAGAATAGCAATTATCAAGAATATAGACAACAATAAAAGTTGGTGAGGATGTGGGGGAAAAGGTACATTGATAAACAGCTGGTGGGACTGAAAATCAGTGCAACCACTCTGGAAACCAGTATGGACATTCCTCAGAAAATGTGGAATGGATCTACCATTTAAACCAGCTATCCCACTCCTTGGTTTATACTCAAAGGACTTAAAATTAGCATGCTACATTGATGCAGCCATATTATTGCTTATAGCAGCTCAACTCACAATAGCTAAACTATGGAACCAACCTAGGTTTCTTTCAACAGATGAACCAATAAAGAAAATGTGGCATACATACACAATGGAATGTTACTCAGCCTTAAAGAAGAATGAAATTATGGCATTTGCTGGTAAATGGAGGGAGATGGAGAACATCATTTTAAGCAAAACAAGCTAATCCCCCCCAAAAAAAAACATGGCAGATGTTTTCTCTGATATGTGGAGGCTAATTCCCAACAAAGGGAGGGGGCTAAGTAAGAATAGAGGTACTTTAGATTTGGCAGAATGGAGTGAAGAGAGGCAAGGGGTTATGGTGGTAAGAAGGATCATGGAATGAATCAAGTATTATGACCCTATGGGCATATATGACTAGACAACCAGTGTGTTTCTACATCATATACAACCAAAAGTATAAGAAGTTATACTCCATTTATGTATGATGTATCCGAAT
The DNA here is from genome assembly GCF_052094955.1 of Ictidomys tridecemlineatus. NCBI lineage: Eukaryota > Metazoa > Chordata > Mammalia > Rodentia > Sciuridae > Ictidomys > Ictidomys tridecemlineatus. Next base: position 50,705,322 of record NC_135493.1, read on the forward strand.
GCATTCCACAGTATCATATACCTTATTAAAACAACTAAAAAAAGATCAATTTTTCTCAAAAAGAAATTCACTTGAAAACATCACTAACAGTACAGCTTGTGTAGAAAACAGAATTTCAAACCTTGAAGAAAAGGTATATGAACTTGAGTACTCAGTATGCAATTATGAAAAAAGAGACCATGATCAGAATATACAAAAATGATAGGACAGAATTAAGAGAAAAAACCTGAATCTCTGACATAGAAGAAAACATAAAGATTCATGCTGAAGGCATTAAGAATATTTTCAAGTGATATAATAACGGAAAATGTTATGCATATTAGAAATGAGATAGGGATCTATATATGGGATATATATAGGACCCCAAACAGACAAGATGAAAACTTAAGCAAAATGCCTAACATAGAAAGTAATGAAAGCATATTAAAAGCTGCAAGAGAAATACATCAGGTCACATATAGAGGCAAACCAATAAGGCTCACTTCTGACTTCTCAACTCAGAACCTAACATCAAGGAGGGCCTGGAATGAGATATCCAAAGCTCTTAAATAAAACAATTGCTAGCCAAGATTTCTATATACATCAAAACTCTCTTTCAAAAAAACTTTCCATGAAAAAAGATAAGCTAAAAGAATTCATGACCACCAAGACAGCACTCAAAATTTAAAACAATGAGACTTATTAGGAAACAGATTACTAGGAACATGTAGGCCTCTTTGCTGGATTTGGTTGAATTAGTTTTCATTTGAAAATCTCAAAGATATAATGCAAATATAGGAATCCAAAAGCAAACCCCAATGGTTCAAAACAGATGAGTGGAAAAAGAAAAAGTCATTTATATACACAATTGGATACTATTCAGCCTTAAAAAAGAAGTAATCTGGTCATTTTCAAATATATTTATGAACTTAGACTACATTATGAAAAGCAAAATAAGTCAGGCACATGATAAATACCACATGATATTATTTATATGCATGATATAAAAAATTATCTGATAGAATTAGAAAATATAATTCCAGTTCACAGATTCTGTTGAGGATGATGGACAGAAAAGGGGATATTAACCAAAGGACACAGATTTTCATTTAATCATGAGTAATAAAGTTCTCAAGATTTATTTTACATCATAGTGCCTTTGTTAATGATAATGCATTGTACACTTGAAAATTTCTAAGATAATAGATTTTATAATCTTACTATAAAAATGATAAGTATGTGAGATATTGGAAGTATTAAATAGAATGATTTAAATTTCAACAATGTATATACATATATGAAAATATTGGGACTGGGGTTGTGGCTCAGTGGGAGAGTGCTTGCCTAGCACATATGAGGCACTGGGTTATACCTTGGCACCATGTAAAAACTTTTAAAAATAATGTTTTAAAAATTATGCTAATCTGTTTTAAAATATTATAATATCTATCATAAATATTAATGATGGTATAATATGTGTGTTTGAGAAAATCTTTAACAAATTAGGTTATTATGAATAAAAGTATAAAGCAGAAAATGGTATGTGTTCTAGGAATTAGCAAGTTTTCCACTTAGTGTTGGTATATGAAGAGAAATAGTAAGAGATACAACTGAACAATTAGTTTGAGTCAAATTTGGAGGACTGTGAATGCTGGATTTGATTTGTTGGGCAAAATCTAGATGGATGAAGAATACTTTATGGTTTAATGGGGAAAACTATATAGATTTTGATAATTCTTATAGTTATCTCCTAATTGACCCAAATACAGGATATACACCTACAGATTCCTAGTAATCTATTTCCTGATATGTCCCATTGTTTTAAATTTTGAATATTAGCATTTATGTTTTTTCTGTCCTGGTATAATTCTGTTTCCCCCAAGTCTATGCCTGAACTTTAATGCTCATACTATTTTCAAGTATATTGGTAAGTGGAGTCCACTAATGAAGACTCTAGTAACACTTCTAGTGCTGACTAGAACTTACATGTTCTCTCTATTGCTCATACCAAGATATTTTACTTGAAATTTCATTAATTGTCTTTGCAAATTAAATGTTTCCCTTGAGTGACATTTTTATGTTAAAATTATATTGTATTTGATTTGAAAAGCAACCCAATTAAGGTAGACATCCTGTATGCTATTTAAGTCTCATCTCCCAATGGAATCATGAAACAGAAAAATAGTGAATTGCATCTTATATAATCTTTATTACTACTTTAAAAAAAAAGAGTAATATATTCAATTTGGGTTGAAGTAACATATCCCTGAGGAGCAATTTGTTTCCACAAATTAGATTGGATTCTCACATACAAGATTATTAAGCATGAAGGAGGAAGTCAATGGACATCATAAGTCCTACAGGAATAGTTATTTTTCTTTTCAGAACAGAACTCAATTCACCAATTTAAAGCAAAGAGAGTTAATAGTATAAACGAACAATACTGCTTTTTTCTTGTCTATATTTTACTCTTCTCACCTCCTATTATTTATTTTTGACTGTAATTCATGTGAAAGTTAAAACTTGGCACTGTTTGCTTCAGGGATTCTTAAAATTTCTCAGGTTAATGCTTAATTATGGGGTCATTCATCACCACTCATTCTGCATATTAGATGCCAAAAAATATTCATCATTTTTCTGAATGCATATATATGTGATATACACGTGTGTGGGTAAACACAGACACACACACACACACACACACACACACAAATGTAATATTATCCAGTCACACAAAAATATACACATTGGTCAATGTCTCCCCATAATAGCTATCCCTGATCCCTGGCAATCAGCATTCTATATTGTATTTCTATGAGTTCAACTTTTTTAGTCATAAAACAAAATCAGGCAGGACTTGTCTTATAATAATGTATCAAGTTTCAGTTATTTTGTCACAAATGGCAAGACTTACATTTTTGCATGACTGGATAATATTCCATTTTGTGTGTGTGTGTGTGTGTGTGTGTGTGTATGCACCCAGAAACTTGTATCACATTTTCTTTATCCATTTACCTGTTGGACCTTTAGGTTGATCCTTTTTCTCAGATATTATGAGTAATTAGGTATTGATTATGGGTGTGCCTGCAGTTCTTTAACATACTGGCTTTAATTGGATATATATGCACAATACATAAACTTCTTTGTCAGAAGTTTCCAACTAACTACTTCATGTGTTTTATTGCTAGTTTTCTCATACATTCTAGTTCCTGGGACAGTTCTAGTTTATGTCTAATGTTTTGATGTAATAATGCATTCTATGTATGCAGTACTCCATGCATTTTCCCCACATGTAATTATTAACAGCATTCTCTTTTCTCTCTTAAATGTCTCTTAGTTAATTACATATATATATAATTATATATATATATATATATATATAATATACTTGCCAATTGCACTGATTTGGGCCATTTTATTACTCCTAAAATAGGTTAACCCCTAAAAATATGTTGGCAATAAATTATATTATGCTAATAATCTTAGGTATGATTCACATTATTAGTCATAAATAGAGTTAATTTCCTCCAAAATATGAGGGCCATATGTAATAGGTATAGAGACCTGAATTAAAACCAGGGTCTTCACCAAAAAACAGAGTTAATTGGTTATTAGAGAGATGATTACAACATTTACACTTTTTTCTTTTCTAGATATTCTAATACTGCTTAATCTTTTATCATTCTGATCTCAAGTAGACCATATTTTATTCCCTCAATGTTGTTTCTCTCCCTGCTTGAAAGCAGTTACAACAGAAAAACTAAACTTTACTTCACATATTATATAGAAGTACTTGGAAAGTTCATTTAGGAAAAAATGATTCTGCCTAACTGTAAATATTTAGAATTTCTAATAAAATAACTTTCATTAGAAGTAATGTATATGGTTTCAATCACACGTGTCTAAATATAGCAGAATGTTTATGTAGAGACCAAAGTTAGAAATACCCCTCTATTGAGGAATTCAGAAATGTAATTTGTTGGCTGTTTTCATTGGGAGAATAATTTATCTTTTAGGCATTAAGTATATTAAATGTATTGGAAAGAGGCTTTGAAATTTAGGGAAACCAATTTTAATTAAGAAGGTAGTAGATCTATTATCTGAAAAATGGAGTGAATTAAGATTCTTTATCTTTCAAAGGCTATAAAGTATAAGCTTCTTGACCAGTGGTGTTTATCTACTGGCCTGGGTAAGGAGATACGAATTGCATGTTTTCAAAGGGTGGCATCTTAGCCCATGGAGACATTGTAATTTTGATGACTAATCGTGATTTTGGAGAGGAATTGGTTTAGGAAGATGACAGTGGAGACCAAGAACTTTAACCCTGGAAAGCCAACGACTATTATCTTAGGATGTTTTTATGGCATTAGTAGTTGTAGCCCCAAAGTTATTTCCCTCTGAAGGACTATACTGGCTTGTGCTAGGAAATGAAGGCCAGTGAAACAATCCCCCAACACAAACCAGCAAGAGGTCAGCTACAGAAAACCATTGCTGAACAGTAATCCTGTGTGGTAGTATGAAGCAAAGGCAGCAATAGTAAGAAAAGAATCAGACACCAGAGCTTTATCTTGGTGTGGATATAATTCAATTAACTTGCTTATTAGATTGTAAAAACCTGGGGATTCTTGGATATCATGAGTAAATGGGAGTTCCAGACAAAAGACATTGGGCTCTCTGTTAATTTGTAAATATGTTCTCAAGTCAATTTTAATTAAAATCAGGGAAATGAGCAAATGACTATATCATTATTCCAAAATTGAAGAATGATACATAGTAGCTATCTTAAAAGACAAGGAAACAATTATATAATCTCAGGGATGAAAAATTCTTAAAGATAATCTTTTTACCTATTTTTCTCTATTCATCTCACCTTCCATCTTCCTGCTGAGTAGATCCTTACCTCATACTGTGCCTGAAGTCAATTCATCTCTCTCGAAAAGCTCTGATGTTTAGAGGGCTTTCTTTAAGTTGTTATGAAATATATTTCTAGGGTAACAAAAAATTGTTAGTCTTGGGTCTGTCCCTTTATGTCTTACAGACAAGCTCTAATTCTATTTTGTATAAGATCATCATGCAAATATTTGAAGGAATCTTTTGATATCAGCTGTGAATTACCTCTTTCTGACTTTTACCCTCATTTCTCTCTCCTTCCATACTTTTGCCTCATCAAACTAAACATTTCTAGTTTCTTCAAGTATTCCTCAAGCAACATTAATTTTACCCCCTTATTATCTTGGTCACTTTTTAAAATTGTGTTACAGCTTGCCTATAGTCTCCTATCATAATTTAGAGGGTGCTAATTTCCTAGATACTATCTGATGATTTACTTTTGTATATTTTTTTAAATAAATAACCAAGAACATATTATTTACTTGGCAATCACTGCATGTTTTTGTCTCAAAATAGTTTCCTTCTTTCTAAAAGTCTAAAAACTTGTTTATGAATGTTGTCTCTAGAATGAGGTTTTTGTTGTCAAATTGTAAATGATCTTAATGTTTTGAATGCAAGTACAGATTAACCTAAGATTCAACTTACTATCTCAACCAAGTAGAACTTTCTTGGTTCTTGTGTAAATTATCCAGCATACTTGCAACTCTAGCTTTTTGACAGCTTAAAAAATGATGACAACTTTCCTTCTTTGATATTGAAGTAACGGGTAAAATTGTAGGAAGAAACAGTTACATTTTTTCTATGCTTTATGATATATCCCCTGCATTTGACATTGACTAACAAGTATATTTTACATAAAATCATTCAACCAGCTACAAATCCACCTAACTGTACTAGCACATCACATATGTTTCTATCCTGTATTCAAAAATATCCAAGAGAACTTGCCAAATGTATTGTGAAGTACAAATCCACTGTCTACAGAGTTTCCTTTAGCTCTCAGTAGAGTGATACTGTAAAAAAAAAGAGAGAAATAAATTTAGAAATTATTAAAAGATAGTCATTGACACCTACCCTGTATTTTTAGGCAAGTTTGAAGTTCAGAAGCTATAAATGAAATCAAGAAAAGCCAAGTTTAATTAAAATTAGATAGACAAGACTAGACTATTAGCAGTGAAGCCTTTCTTACACAACACTGTACTAAAGGTGCTACTGGAATTCTCAAAGGATTCCCCTTTAGTGAAGAATGCCTTTGGTGATTAACCTTTTCTGTTGTTGCTTTCCATAAACTGAAAGAGTTAAGTAAAATAACACATTTGGGACCATTAAAACATGTCTAATGAATATTATTCTCCATAAATAAGCTTGTTTATTTTCACTGTCTGGTTCCACTGATATCACAGAAAAACAGAAAGTGCATGCAGTTGGAAGAGCTTTAATAAAAATCTGTGTTGTAAAAAAGGGTTGATGTGCTTTTCAGTGTTTATCTTCTGGTTTTCATCACTGTTGTTAATAACCTCTCCTTGGGTAAAAGAACAATGCTTTGGCAATGACCCAGAGTATTTTGTAAAGATGTCATGATTAATTTAGATAAATATTAGATTTTCCACATCTTCTGGCAGCATAGATTGTTGTTCAGTAACAATGCTTCTACCAATACTAAATATTCTCTGTGGGTGCATGCTGGATACCAGATAATCTTGATAAAATATAGCCCATCTATTTAAGGCTAGCAAGAGAATGATTGCTTTACCAAACCACTTTTTCAAAGTGTCTTCTTTCTGACTTTGACTGTCTATTTTCAAAGTTTTTTCTTTTCATTTCAAATGCTGTTGGCTATGGAAGTGAAATTGAATGTCACTCCTTTGTCATTCAAAATATGGATAACTTTTCTATTTGAATATCTGTATTCATTTCCTTATGTTTAACTTCCTCAATTAAATTTTGCCCTTCTCTTTGAGTTCATAGGCATCTCCTTATCCCAATTACTATTCACTTGAATATTGATTATTCTTTCATTGTATTCTTATCTTCCTGACTCTTTTTAAATGTACCATCACTGTATCATTAGCCATTAAATTTTATGTTTGTTTTTTGTTTAAACCTTACACTTTACAGATAGTTGACTCATTGGCTTCATTCATTTTTTAAAATTATTTCAACAAACTACAATACAGTAAGTGAATTGTTAAATAGATGTTTATGCTACTGTACAAAAGAGGCATTGGCAACACAGAAAAGGAAGCACCTAATTTTTTTGGTTCATCAGGAAATGTTTCTCAGAGAAGGTATCATTTGTTTTCAGACTATTAGTATGAGTAGGACTTTACAAGTATGAAACAGGGAGAAGGATATGAAGGGAAGAAGAAATATCACATGTACACAAGAGGCAGAATACTATGCATGGGAAATGTTCTTAAGAATTCTGGATGACTATTGTAAAGGGGAAGGAGAAGTTAGCTGGGAATGAGGATATATGAACATATAGGATGTAGATCATGAAAGGCCTTACATTTCAGTGAATGATGCAGAACACTGAGTGAATTGTGAAAAGGATGATATGATTAAATTTTTATGTTACAAGTAGCATTCTGAAGATATTTTAGAGGATATATTAGAGAGTATGAAAACTAGAGGTAAGATAGGAATTATTAAAATAATTCAAGCGAGATATGATGAGAGATTGACCCAAGGCAGTGACAGCAGAGATGGAGAAGAGAATGATACAAGAAGTCTTGTTGATTGATTTTGTGTCAGGGGATATTTAAAAAGAATGAACATAGCAATATTCTCAGAAGGCTTAGGTGACAAGATAGATAGTACCATATAGCAGGATAGGGAATAAGTGGAGACAAAGTGAAGAGAGATGAAAATATTTAGTTTTAGAGATGTTTGTTTTGAGAGGACTTCAGGAGAAGCAGTGGGTGTGTGTGGAGGGTGGTTGTCAGTTATGAATTTAAGACTAGGAGAGAAAACTGGGAACTTTCTGAAGAAGAGGGTATCAGCATAAATTTGGTAGTAGAAGCTGAACAATTGTTTGATATTGCAGAGAATGTGCATGTGGAATAGAAAAGTATTATGTGTACACTCACACACACATACGCAGAGATATTGAATAAGGAGAGTGTCCTGGAGAATTTCACAAAACACATAGTAGTTATTATTTTTCTTGTGTAAATTCTTAATTATTTTAGTGTATCTCTAATTTTGTCTCTTTATCATTATAGCAAAGTTTCATTTAAAATTTAAAAAGAATAACCATGTTATCTCAGCATTGTCAGATTTGCTCATACTTAAAGACTATCTTCAGAAAAATAATGTTTAGGGCTAGGTAGAGCTGGGTAGGTCAGAGGTAGAGCAATTTCCTTTCATGAAAAATGTCCTGGTGTCAATGTTTAGCACTGCCAAACATAAACAATAAATTTTTAAAAATGATTAAATAATTAAAGTACTAGTGAGTGTCTATATATTTGCTCCTTAACTTTTTAGTATAAGTATTATATTTAAATTAAAATGGCAGTCCTTCATCTCAAAAAATGTTAGAAAACTCTGAATTCCTCAGTATCTAAAGATTATCAGTAGAATTGTTTCTTTTTGAAATTTTAAATTTTTTATTAGTGCATTAAGATCATACATTAGAGCTGGGTTCATTTTGATGTACTCATAAATTCATATTATATAGTTTGCTTATTCTCCATCCTTTGTTCTTCCTCTTTCCCTCCCCTCCTTACTTCTCCATTCCCCTTTTTACTGCTCTACTGATCTTCCTTCCATTTATTTATTTATTTTAATTGGTGCATTATAGTTATGCATGAAAGTGGAATACATTGTACTATACTCATACATATATGTCACATAATTAATCTCATTATCATCCTTCTACCTACATAAAGCATTTATGCTTTTTTTCCTGGTTTCTATGATGTTCCTCATATACATTGGATATATAGAGAGAATATGCATTAACTCCAGTTTGTGTAGTATAATGGATGGAATTATTCATCACTAAAATTCCCAAGAGAAAGGTAAAAATTGAAGACTAGATATTTTTGTTCTTATACATTCTTTGGTTCCATCAGCCACAGGGAACATTTTTGGTTTACTTCCTCAGCTCAACTGGCCTCCTGTTCTCTCTCATTCTCTCTCTCTCCCCCCAGCCACCCGCCCATATATATACACGCACGCACACACACACACACAAACACACACACACATATACAAATTGCATATCTATTTATATATGTATATTTTTTGCTGGTTCTCTACCTACATATATTTGTTATGACAACAAGTTTTAATGCGTGATGGTCTTATTTGAGTTTTGGCTACATCACTTAGATTTTGATTTGGGAAAATTTATCTCATCTCTCTGAGGTTCCTCTCATCAGTAAAATGAAGATATTATTAATTTTCTAATAGGACTACATTGAGGAGTAAGTGAGCTAATGTATGTAAAATGTCAGGAAAATGCCTGGCAAATACTCATTATAATGTATGTATGTTGTTGTTATTATTGTTATTGTCTTACCCCATGTCTTTGATGCCTAACATTGCCTTGTAATAAAGTATTCTCTTACTAAATTTCTAAATATCTATAAGTTTTTATGAAAAACAACTTAGCTCCATATTGGTTTTCTTTAAAATTCCCTTTGAGTAATAATAACTGGGCCAAAATATGTATTAGATATAAAAACATTGAAGAAGTTATTTAGAAGGTTTTAGGTGCTGCTGCCAGTAGGGAAATTTATAAACGTTTTGTAATTTATAGAGTGTTATATTGTTACAGAAAATATGCCTAATAGGGATTTAGTCTAAAATAAGTCAGATTTATATGGTAACAATGAATTATCACTTAAATAATAGAGAATGGGTAAACTGAGAAAGTGTGTTTACTTTACATTAAATAGGTTCACTAATGAAAAAGTAAGTTTTTACTACTGCTTTTTAAAATGAGGAAACTCATATCTCTTATTCTCTGTTATTTTTACTATCTGATCAACGTTTTACTTATGAATTATGAATGCTGCTCATTTAGGCATAATATGAAAGTGGAAGTATCAAGGGAGACTGTCTTTTGTGGTGACATTTTCTAAGGTTTCTGAAGTATTCACATTACATGAAAAAATATGTATTACTCAAACTGATATACAAAGCACACCTCAGAGATTTTCTGTTTTTAGAAAATTCCCAGAGAGATCAGGAATATATCTCCTTATCATAGTTCACAATAGTTCAGATATATTCAAATTTAGAGAATTGATGGTACCATTATTCAATAGTAAACTACTGTTTACCTTGTTTTGGTGAATAAGAACAAATTCTACTAAACTGCTATTAAGCAATAAAATGATATAGAGAAAAATGTTTAACTTTGTAGTCATCTAGACCTAATTGAGGTCTAGCTGCTCACTCACTATTGTGATCTTGGGCAAGTGAATTGATCATTATAGGGGATAATATTATATCTTACAATTGTTGTGGATATGTTGTATATGTATATGTATACACACACACACACACACACACACACACACACATGCATATCATAATATCAGTCCAAGACAAGATGTTCAAGATGTTCAAAAGTTCTATAATACTTAATTATTTGCTTGAAAACATTATCTAACATCTCCCGTATGATGAGTACTTAGTTAGGTATTATATATATATAGTGATGAATAAATTATATATTTCCTGTATATGACTTTCCCTTTCCTTGCTAAGGTTTGGAAAATGTTCTGCTCTTATTTCACTGATAAGTTTTTTTTAATACCATTAGCTATAAATCTATGCCCTCTTTTAATCTGATGACTCTTAATTTTGGTCTCTTAATGTTCCAAATTGTTGTATATTCTGGTCATGGTCTTTAATTTTGTTCCTTTACTGTCTACTGAGTGTTCCCACTGAAATACCTGTCTTTGAGGCCTGAAGTTCTGTTTTCTACATAATCTAGTCTGTTGATGATACTTTCAAGTGAATTTTTTATTTGATTTATTATGTCTTTCATTTTCAGTAGTTCTGACTGGTTTCCTTTTAGAATCTCTATTTCTTATTGTCTTTAGTTAATTCCTTAATTTGTTTCTTAGATCTTCCATTAGCTTATTAATCTTAATAATCAATTTAAGAAATATTTCTATGTAATTTCATACCTTTCTATGACTGAGTGTTCCTTTGTGGGGGATTGCAACCTTTGGGAGAATTGTTTGCCCTGTTTCCTCATGTTTCAGAAGTTTTAGACTTGTACATCTATTGAGATGGATTTCTCTTCCTCTTTCATGAGGGTGTCTGTTGGTGTATATTTTCTCTTCTGCAATAAGTCCTATGCTGTTGGTTTCTCTTAGCTTCAACACATAGGTTCAGTGTAACTCAAGTGTTACTTTCAATCACCAATGACTCATTTTGCCACCCTTGTAGAAGTGCTGTAACACAATGTTTTTTTTTTTTTTTAGCCTTCCTTGAGAGCAATGTCTGGGTGTTATTAAACGCATTTGTCTTTGAGTTGCTAGCTAAGCTGTCAGCTGGAGTGACCTGGAACCAAAGCTGGTAGTATTGGCTCTCAGATTCCCTTCTCCCCAGTTTAAATTTGCACAGAATGGGAAGCATTGAAAACAGGAGTTTTGTCCATTTTAACTAGTTAGATGCCTTCCAAAGACAGGGATAATGCAGAATTCTAAATATGAAGTTCAACTAAAGGCAACAGGCCTTTAGTTCTGACCAACCTTTGGAGCTTTGTGGTGACATATCTGCTCTAGAGAGAAGAGCTCCACCCACCCTATTGCCAGGCTAATTCTGATCTTGGCCAGGCATCTGGGATTGTGAGGGGTGTGGGGGTGTGGGATGGGTGGGGTTGTCCTGATAGCTCCAATTTTTCTTTTTGTACACTCCACTGCCCACAAATGTCTTCTTCCCAGAATCTGACCCCTAACATAAATGTGCCCACCTATCTAAGTATTGAGATCTCTTTGGCTTATCCTATAAGCTCCTAAACCCAAAGCAATAGCAAGAAGCAGTCCGATCCATATCCATGGCTTGAATTCCCCAGGGACAATCCCCTTGATCTGCCTCAGATGTGCCCTCACAAGAAGACTATAGATCTCATTGCAGGAGAATGCAGATATAAACAGCTCATGCTTGTTATAAACTCCTTGGCTTCCTCACCCTGAGAAAGCCATGGTGCAGCCATCCCATGATCATGACTAGTTATGGCTCTTCACTCTCCAACCAAAAAGTATGGAGCACCTCTCACCCACCCATTTGCTGTGCTACCTCCGTGTCAACTCAAGTTCAAACCACCTCTCTGTTCCACAGGTTCCCTTGTGCCAGCTTTTCTTCACAAATTCAGTATTCTTTCTGCTTTCGGTGTCCTTTCCCTCCACAGTTGTCCAACCTCAGGGTGTTATCAGCAAGATTCCAGAGGTATTTTTTTTTCCTGTCCTATGTTTAAAGTGCCCAAATTTTTGTCTCTGTGATTCTGATATTGAGATTTGGTGTATTCCCTCTGTCTCACCTCACTGGGAAGCAGTATTCCCACTGCTTGAATGCTGATTCACAGAGCAACTCGAAATCACATTTTCCCCCTACTCCACCATCTTTGTCACCATGGAAAATAAATTTGATATAGCCTCTACCTTCATAGAAAATAATTATCACTATTATTATTAAACCCCATATTTAGATTACCAATTTTCATAGACTAAGAGTACAAAAAGTATTCACTAAAGCAATATTTATGATAAAAATGGCTGATTTTTTAGTTCTAAAGCTAATTCAGTATTTGAAGCATTTCAGGACTATTGTTTCAACTATTAATTCTTTATTTGATAATTGTGGATGTTTGGAAGTTGTAGGACTCTGAAATGATTCTTACCAATTTTAAAGTACATTCTGTGCTATGGACTAAATGGTTTGTTTCTCTTCAAAATTTATGTCAATATCCTAACCACAAAGTTACTGTAGTATTATGATAGATATAGACAGATAGATATATAGATAGATATACACACATGCATACATATGTAATAGTAATTTTATTAAGAGATGGGTCCTATGAGAGGCAATTAGGTAATGAGGGTAGAATCATCATGAAAGGGATCAGTGCTCTGATAAAAGAGACCCCAGAGAGACTTCTGCCCTTGCCCCTACCATCTTGTGAGGACAATGCCAAGATGCTGTCCAGAGAAAATGTCTTCAACTTGACCTGGGATTTTAAAGGATTCATAGCTGTGAGAAGTAAATTTCTGTTATTTATAGGCTACAGGTTTATGTCTTTTTTTTTTTAAATAACAATCCAAGTGGACTGAGATATCTTGGAAGCTGATTTTTAAAATAGTAATGTGTTTTAAAATACAGGCTGAAAATATTTTCAGGATATTTAAACTTCAATATTTTAAATTCTGGATAATTTGAAGTACAGTAGTATTTTGAAGATATTTGTGTATACATACAAGGATTAAAACAATTTATTTCCAAATAAAAGTAATAATACTAATGTAAAATAATTTTGGTTTATCTAAGCATTATTTATCTTTCTCCAAGTTTAGTGTAAAATGAATACATCAAAACCCATAGGAAATTTTGCTGGTCCTCTACTCCCAGTAAAGCACCACACAATAAGGAATAGGTTTCCAATCCACATCTTTTTGGAGAGAGAAGAAGAGATTGCACTATATTGCTAACATTCTGATTTTTCTGAGATCCACAAACCAATGACTTCCATCTTGTTTGTCTTAGAAAATTGACAGAATATGAGATAGTCTCAAGACCTAGGGTGTTGGAAGCTGTCTATGAATTATGGGTTTGTTTGTTCCATCATAAGGCAGGGAGGTTGCTTTTCTGGGAACTCCTGGGTAAAATTCCCTGGTTTGAGAAAGCCCAGATCATGCTGGTGCCCTGCCTTAGTTCACTGCCCTAAGTTCAAAACCTGGAATGGCATAACCTGCCAAGGCCCAAACAACTTGTTTTCCCCATTTTCATCCTGTTTCCTGCAGAAGCTCTTCACATGCCTAACAGGTAATTTTGCTAATTTTCTTGGTCAAATAAAAATATGTATTAAGTCATTTTTTACTGTTTAAATACTTTTTACAGTGCAGGGCCATTCTCTACAATTTAAGGCTAATGATGCTCCAGCTTATATGAACTTTTTTTCTATATTTTTTTAAAAGGGGGAAACAAAACTCCACATAACCCCACCAAATCTCACAAAATTATTTAAAATTTTTAAATATTGTGATATTAAAATTCTCACTGATGCTTAGAAACCCATGGAGTAAGAGAATAAACCATATTCAGTAATAATATAGGGTAGAGGCTATGCTCACATAATTTTCAGAAAACCCAACCTGTCATTGTGGAGACAACTGAAGGATCTGACACATCAAGCTGTGCAGATAGTTCAACAACAAGGTATTAAAACTCCAATCCCAATGTTTGTGGTCATGATGGCTCCATTGAGCTGTCAGGTAAGTAGAGTCTATGGAGAACCTTATTGGAAGTATTACTCAGATCCACCTTCAGTACACCCAGCTGTGTAGACAGAAGAATCCATCCCAATATTTACTAATGATACTCATATGATGGGCGGTCTTACAGACAATCACAGTGCACCTATCCATGTGACTGGATTTAATTATAGTGGTTATAGTGGGAAATTACCTATATATTGGTCTCATGATAAATATGCTGGCCGTTTAAAAGTAACTTTTAAGGAAAAGATAGCATATAGGGACCTAGACCAACCAATCATACTGACCCTTGAGACTTAAGTTCATATGTCTAGACAATAATTAAAATGGGACTTTCCCATAACAGGACAATTATTTCAAAGGAACATCTACCAGTGAGTGCCTCATTGCCCGAATATATCAATAGAATTGGTAAATTTTCTCAATGGATGGATTGTGCAAATTTCTTGCCATCACAATATAAAATCTCTAGAAGTTAAGGATAGGTTTGGGACTGGTCTCCATGAGTTGAAAAAAAAGACAACAATGCCAGAATTCTATAATGCCTAGAGGATTTGTCAATAATATCCCAACTTTCAGTGAAGGTAGCATTCAAAAGGATCTGTGGCATTTAATAGCTGTCTCAAATTTTCTTTATTTTATAGATGGTCCCATGCCTGACTTTATAGGCAGGAACTGCAAGGAGGATTTTTGCTATGGCCTGCGAGTCTATGTTTGATCTCCTTATAAATTAGTTGCTGGAAATGTAAGAATGAAAAGAATAAATGATAAATATCATGTAACTTTTAAAAGATGTAATCTGAATAATTACATCACCAGATTTAATAAAGGGAAAGGAACATTAGTTCTTCATCAATCCTCCTTTGCCTTACTCCCAGCTAACATTTCACAGCCATGATATGCTGATGGTGAGGTTCAAGTTTTGCAAGGGATACATGCTCAGCTAACCAGATGATATAAGTTTTTAGCCACATAATTCTTGAAAGGAATTAGGTGAATATTGATGAAAAATATTGAGACCAATTTAAATGCTTTGAAAGCTATTATCATAAATATAGGAAATGAACTTTCTGCTCTCAAATTTAAACAATGACTTAAATGCCATGCTGACTCTAAGTATGTCTGTGTTTCTGAAGCCAAATATAATGCTTACAAATGGGACTGGGGAAAGGTAAAAAATCATCTAATGGGCATTTGGCATAGCAATAATTATAGCTTAGACCTTATGGAGGCACATCATCACATCCAAGATACTCAGAAAAGCAGCATTGATCTCATGGGCCCTGCATCTCTAGCTGAACAAATACTTTAAGAACTAAGTGGCTTTAATCCTGGAATTATGTTGAAATATTCTTCATGGTATATTATTAGACTGATATGATTGCTACTAATTCTTTTTTGTGTCATGAAAATAGGTTGTTGTACCCTAAAATCCAAGGTCCAGGAACTCCAAGTAATGGCACACTAATAGCATTTAAAAATTAAAGAAGAGGGAGATGTTGGAAGCCATGTATGAATTATGGGTTTGTTTCAGACATCATAAGGCAGGGAGGTTGCTTTTCTGGGAAATCTTTGGTTAAATTCCCCAGTATAAGAAAGCCCAGATCATGCTTCTGACCTGCCTTAACTCACAGCCCTAAGTTCAAAAGCAGCTGCCTGGAGATGGACATAACCTGTAAAGACCCAAACAACTCATTTTCCCCATTTTTCATCCTATTTTCCTTAAGAAGCTCCTCACTGAATCCCTTTGATGTGTTTCTCTATGAATAAAGAATTTGTAGGATCAGTCCCATCAGGTCCCCTCTACCTGTCAATGTCCCTGCTTTGATGATCTATTTCTCATTTATTGTGTTTATTCTTTTATTTTTTAAAATTTATTTTTAGTTATACTTGGACACAATACCTTTATTTCACTTATTTATATTTATGTGGTGCTGAGGATCAAACCCAGGGTCTCACACAGGTGAGGTGAGCATTCTACCGCTGAGCCACAGCCACAGCCCCTCTTGTGTTTATTCTTAATACTATTTTCAGATTTTTAATTTTTAGAAAGCTCACATCTCCAAGGGTTACTTATGCCCTCCCCATGAAGGTCATAACTGAGACTATGAGTCAATGAAAACATAATGATTCTTTGGACTAACATGTTGGCACTCACCACAAACATTCACATTGCTCAGCCACTGAAAAGCAGGAAAACCTGAAGGATAAGGAAAAGAGTTGTTCATGTCCAAAATTCCTAGTTTTTCACAAGTTAACTGAGGCACTGGCTTCTGTTTTTCACATCTCAGCATACATATCTGACTTGACATGCTTCAGATGTTTGAGGGTTACTGAGACCAAAAACAGTGGTTTACACTATCATGAGGTTTTGAGAAGTCCTCAGAGACTCTGGTGATGCTGATCAATGAGGGTTTTCTCCTGTATGACATTAGTTCATGAAAACTGAGAAAGGTGAACATTTTGTCTAATTTAAAGACACAAATGCAAAGAGTCAAGGAAAATGAAGCAGCAAGGAAAAATGTCCAAAACAAAGAAATAACATAAATCTCAAAAAAACTGACCCTAATGAAACAAAGATATATGATTTACCTAATGAAAAATTCAAAGCAAACATTATAAACTTGCTCATCAAGGTCAGAAAAAAAAACATACATGTACAGCATGAGAATTTCAGAGAAAATATTTAAATAGCATCACACAGAAATCAAATTGTGAAGAATACAATAATCGAACTAAAAGTTTTACCAGAGGGTTTAACAAAAGACTAAATCAAGCAGAAGAAAATATCAGTGAATTTGACAATATATCTTTGGATATTATTTAGTCACATGAGAAAAAACAGAAGAAGAAATATTAATAATGAAATATTTTAAAGGACTTACAGGACATCATCAACAATATCAATACATGCTTTATGGGATTCAGAGGAGGAGGAAGGAGGGAGGGAGGGGGAGAGAGAGAGAGGGAGAAAAGATGAAGAAGAAGAAGAGGAGGAGGAGGAGAAAAGAAAAGAGAAGGGAAGAGAGGAGAGGAGAGGAGAGGAGAGGAGAGGAGAGGAGAGGAGAGGAGACTCTTATCAAGAATAATGACTGAGATCTTTCCAAATCTAGAGAAAAATATGAATATTCAGAGCCAGGTGCATCCAAATGCAACAAAGTTGGATTGATCCAAATAAAGCCACACCAAGACATGTTATAATACAATTGACAAAAATCATACCAATAAAATTTTGAGTGTAGAAAAAAAATTGATCAGGTTTAAATGAATCACAAAAGACTTTCAGGGGATTTCTATGCAGAAACATTGCAAACCAGAAAGTGAGACAATATATTTAAATTCAGTAGGGGGGACTTCCAGCCAAGATTATAGTACCCAAAAAAACTTTCCTTTAAAAATAAAGGAATGATAGGGACATTACCAGAAGCTTAAACATTAATGGAGTTCATCCAAACCACACCTGCCTTATAAGAAATGCTTAAGGAAGTGTTTAAGTTAAAAAACAAAGGGTACCAAAGAGCAGTATTGAAGCACATAAAACACAAAACTCACTGGTAAAGGTAAATGTATAGAGAAAGTAAAATACTGCAGTAGTGGTGGATAAATCAATTAAACATTAAAATAAAAATTAGAAAGAGCAATTGTAAAATAAGTTATTTCAAAATATAAAAAAATGTAGATCCTGATATCAACAACATGGTGTGTAGAGGATACAAGTAATAATGTGCAGTCTTTATGAAATTAGTCAGTTATCAGCTTAAAATAACCTATTGTAAATATAAATGACCCAATGTATACTACATGGTAACCAAAAAGAAAATACTATAGAAGGTATAAAAAAGGAAATGAAAAAGTAATCCAAACATACCAATACAAAAAAAGTTTTTTAAAAAGTAGAAAGCAAGAGAGTAAAGAGAGATAAAAGTAATATAAGACACAGATCCACCTCTGCTGACCTGGGCAGGAGCCCAGGCCCAGAGTAGGCCTGGGTCCATCCACTGGTAGACTCCGCTGTAGCTCAGGTCCTGGCCCAGATCTGCCTCTCACAACCTGCCTGGGAGCCAAGGAGTGGAGTAGACAGGTCCAGACCCCTCTCCCACCTGGGAGCCAAAACCTAAGCCACTTTCATTTTGGGTCACTCCTTGAAACAAAAGACAGAGTCTAAAAGCAGCTGATCTAGGAGCAGGCAATCCAAAGCCAGTGTAAGGCCCACCCTTCCAGCCCCATATCTGAAAGATGTTTCATCCATCTTGCGCCACCTCCACTGCTATCACGAGTTACCTTCACTATTGCGGCCTCCACCTTTAGTTGCACTAGAATCCACTGTTGGACACGAGCAGGGTGTGGAAGACCAACACCAAGGTGAGGTATATATAATCTGCACAGATACTATAAGATTATAGGGTAGAAACTGAAATACCTAAGATATACACTGCAAGAAAGAAAGACACACAGACAACATGAAAAGAGCAAGGGAAGAAAGTGCCCCAAACAAGCCAGGATACTACAATAAAAGAAAACATAGACAACAAAGTTGATGAAATGTCAGAGAAGAAGTTCAGAATATGCCGCAGTCTGGCTGGGCACAAGACCATGAGCCACTCACACCTTGTAGATTCAAATAGCAATTCTTTATTCTCGAACTCACACCGGCCCTGTACAAACACGTTCTGGGGAAATCCAAGTTCTGCCTGCACAATTCACATCCCAAATACTTTCTGAATTCCACGAGAACTCAACGGGAACTCAGGCAGCAGGATACGCCCTATTTCCAGCAGGAATAACCTTTAACCTGGAACTGCCCTAAACCCAGATTGTCTTAAACCGGGACCGCCCTAAACTTGTCTTAAACCGGGAATGCCCTAAACCCAAATTGACCTAAACCCAGGAATGCCCTAAACCCAAGGAGCGAGATACTTCCTAAAACCTGCAGGATACACCCTAAACCTGGATCCACCCTGGTCCTAGAGCAGGGTCACTTTTCTCAAACACACGTGCAATGTCACAGCGAATGTCCAAGGCAAGTCCATTTCCACGAGTCCTTCCTCTAAGCAACATGGGGTACGCTGGCAAGGAAATTTTGATGCGTCATTCCTACTTGGCAATGGCCCTCAGCAAGAATACTCATAATTAAAATGGTCTGTGAATTAAAGAATGACCTAAATGAGCAAATACAGGCAAAAATTGATCACTCCAACAAAGAGATAAGACAGCAAATATAGGGAGCCATGGATGAAACCAACAAAGAGATAAGGGAGCAAATACAAGTAGCAAAAGACTATTTCAAAAAAGAAATAGAGATTTTGAAAAAAAATCAGAAATCCCCATGAAACGAAGGAAACAATAAATAAAATAAAAACCTCAATAGAAAGGATCACCAATAGTCTAGATCACTTAGAATACAGAAGGTCAGATAATGAAGACAAAGTAAACAATCTAGAAAATAAAGTTGACCACACAGTGAAGATGGTAAGAACCATGATCAGAACATCCAAGAATTATAGGATAGCATCAAAAGAACAAATATAAGAGTTACTGGGATAGAGAAAGACACAGAGTTTCAAACCAAAGGGATGCAAAATCTCTTCAATTAGGCAATATAAGAAAATTTCCCAAACATGAAGAATGAATAGGAAAATCAAATATAAGAAACTTACAGGACACCAAATGTACAAGATTACAACAGATCTACACCTCAGCACATTATAATGAAAATGCCTAGCATACAGAATAAGGATCAAAATCTTAAAGGCCATAAGAGAGAGGAATTAGATCACATAAAGGGAAGACCAATTCCTATCTTAGTAGATTTTTCTACCCAGACCCTCAAAGCCAGGAGATCCTGGAACAACAACATCTACAAAGCTCTGAAAGAAAATGTATGACAACCAAGAAATTTATATCCAGAAAAATTAATCTTTAGATTTGACAATAAAATGAAAACATTCCAGGATAAACAAAAGTTAAAAGAATTTACAACTAGAAAGCCTGCACTACAGAACATCCTTGGCAAAATATTCCATGCAGAGGAAATGAAATACAATAATGGAAATCAGCAGAAGAGGTATTAAACTAAAGGAAAAACTAATCAAAGGAGAAACCAAATCAAGTTAAACACCAAAAATGGCTGGGAATACAAATCATGTCTCAATAATAACCCTGAATACTAATGATCTAAATTCACCAATCAAAATACATATGCTAGCAGAGTGGATTTTAAAAAGACCAAACAATATGCTGCCTCCAAGAGACTCATCTCAAAAGAAAATACATCTACAGATTGAAGATGAAAGGTTGGGAAAAACATACCACCCAAATTGATTGCATAAACAAGCAGTGATTTCCATCCTCATATCAGACAAAGTAGACTACAAGCCAAAGTTAATCAAAAGGGATAATGAAAGACACTTCATATTGCTTAAAGAAACCCTATACTAAGAAGATATACAATTATAGACATAAATGCCCCCATACATGGAGCATCTACATTAATCAAACAGACTTCTCAAGTTCAAGAGACAAATAGACCAAAACACCATAATTCTGGGTGACTTTAACATACCTCTTTCATTACTAGATAGATCTTCCATATTTTCTTGTAGAAAATATGGAACTCAATAATACAAGCAATAACTTAGACTTAATGGACATATATAGAATATTTCATCTTACAATGAGTGAATACACTTTCTTCTCAGCAGTAAATGGATCCTTCTCTAAAATAGACCATATACTATGCCACAAAGCAACTCCAAGCAAATACAAAAAAAGTAGAGATACTATTATGCATTCTGTCAGATCATAAACAAATCAAATTAGAAATCAATGATAAAATAAAAAATAAAAGCTACTCCAACACCTGAGACCAAATAATATGCTACTATATGAACAATGGGTTGCAAAAGACATGAAGAAGTAGATTTTAAAAATTCTTAGTGGTGAATGAAAACACTGATACAATGTATCAAAATCTCTGGGACACTATGGAGGCAGTACTAAGAGAAAAGTTCATTGCGTGAGGTTTATACCTCAAAAGAAGAAAAAGTCAACAAATAAATGACCTAATATTACATCTCAAAGCCATAGAAAAAGAACAAATCAACACCAAAAGCAGTAGAGACAGAAAATAATTAAAATCAGAGCTGAAATCTATGAAATTGAAACAAAAGAAACAACTGAAAAAACTGACAAAATAAAAAGTTGATTCTTTGAAAAACCTAAATAAAATTGACAACCCCTTAGCCATGCTAACAAAGAGAAGCAGAGAAAACTGAAATTACTAAATCTGTGATGAAAAAAAAAAGAAATATCATGACAGACACTATAGAAATACAGAAGATAAATAGAAATTATTTTTAAAATTGTACTTCAATGAAATAGAAAATGTACAAGGCATCAACAAATTCTAGAGTTACATGACTTGGGCAAACTGAACCAGGATGATATACAAGACTTATACAGAACAATTTCAAGCAATAAAATAGAAGATGGCTTCAGAAGCCTACCAACCAAGAAAAGTTCAGGACTGCATGGCTACAGAGCTGAGTTCAACAAGACCTTTAAAGAAGAAGTAAAGATCAAGTAGGGTTCATCCCAGGGATGCAAGGGTGGTTCAACATATAGAAATCAATAAATGTAATTCATCATTAGACTTAAAGATAAAAATCATTTGATGATCTGAATAAATGTAGAGAAAGCATTTGACAAAATACAGCACTCCTTCATGTTCAAAACACTAGAAAAATTAGGGATAACAGGAAAATATCTCAACATTGTAAAAGTTATCTATGCTAAGCTTCAGGCCAACATCATTCTAAAAGGAGGAAAATTGAAAGCATTCCCTCTAAAACCTGGAACAAGACAGGGATGCCCTCTTTCACCACTTCTATTCAACATAGTTCTTTAAACATTGGCCAGAGCAATTAGAGAGACAAAAGAAATTAAAGGGATATGTATAGGAAAAGAAGAACTCAGCACAATTTGCTAAGGATAGGACTCTGTACATAGAAGACCCAAAAATTTCTACCAGAAAATTTCTAGAACTAGTAAATGAATTCAGCATAATAGCAGCATATAAAATTAACACCCATAAATCAAAGGCATTTTTGTATATCAGTGACAAATCCTCTGACAGGGAAATAAGGAAAACTACCCAATTCACAATAGCCTCAAAAAAGTAAATAAATAAAGTACTTGGGAATCAACTTAACAAAAGAGGTAAAAGACCTCTATAATGAAATTTACAGAACACTAAAGAAATAAAGAAGAGCTCAGAAGATGGAAAGATCTCCCTTGTTCTAGGATAGGCAGAATTAATACTTTCAAAATTACCACACTACTAAAGCATTATACAGATTTAATGCAATCACAATTAAAATCCCAATGACATTTCTCATAGAAATAGAAAAAGCAGTCATGAAATTTACTGGAAAAATAAAAGAACCAGAATAGCTAAAGCAATCCTTAGCAAAAACAGTGAATCAGGTGGCATCACTATACCAGATCTTAAACGATACTACAGAGCAATATTAACAAAAATGGTATGGTATCAGCAATAAAATGGACTTGTAGACCAATGGTACAGAATAGAGGACACAGAGACAAACCCACATAAATACAGTTATCTCATACTAGACAAAGGCTCCAAAAACATACCTTGGAAAAAGAGCCTCTTCAATAAATGGTGCTAGGAAAACTGGAAATCCATATGCAATAAAATGAAATTAAACCTCTATTTCTCTCCATACACAAAACTCAACTAAAATTCAATTAAGTACATAGGAATAAATGAGAGAGCATTCGCCTAATAGAAGAAAAAGTCATCCCAGATGTCCATAATGTCAGATTAGGACCCACTTTCCTTAATAAGACTCCTATAGTGCAAGAATGAAAATCAAGAATCAATAAATAGGATGGGTTCAAACTATAAAACTTTCAACAAAAGAAACAATCTGTGAGGTGAATAGGGAGCCTACATTTTTGAAGTAAGTTTTTACCAAATGAACATCACATAGACCACTAATCTCTAAGATATATAAAGAAGTAAAAAATCTTAAGACCAAAAGAAAAAAAACAAAAACAAATAGCCCAGTCAATAAATGGGCCAAGGACCTGAACAGACACTCCTCAGAAGGACAAATATATCAAAAAATGCTCAAAATCTCTAGCAATTAGAGAAATGCAAATCAAAACTACTCTAAGATTTCATCTCACTACAGGCAGAATGGCAGTTCTTAAAAAATACAAACAACAATAAGTATTGGCAAGGATGTGGGGGAAAAGGTGCAATCATACATTGCTGGTGGGAATGCAAATTGGAACAGCTAATATGGAAAGCAGTATGGAGATTCCTTGGAAATCTGGGAAAGTACCCACCATTTGACCCAGCTATCCCACTCCCTGGTCTATACCCAAAGAACTTAAATACATCATTCTAAAGGGACATAACCACATCAATGTTTATAGCAGCACATGCATGGGCTCTCTCTCCTCCAGAGAGGAAGTCCACAGAACAGGGCAGAGGGGAGTATCCTGCAGAATCACTGATCAATACCTCTGGGAACTAAGCAGGAAGTAGGTCTGATTTTATTATGCAGTTACCATGTATATATTCTCGGGCAGTAGCTAGGCAGATTATAGGCTGCCACCAATACAATTTCTGGCTAAGTGTCCTTGCAGGGATCAATCCAGGAGAAAGTTGTGGAGCAAGCACAGGGACTGCAGCACACGGCCTCACACTCAGGGTTGTGCTTACAGGGTAAACAGTTTGACACTAACATGCCTAGCATGGGGTAGTGGTTTGCCACTCATACACCCTTAATGTATGCCATATATGCAGTACTCCATGCAATTGTCCCCATAAGCACAATTCACAATAGCTAAACTGTGGAAACAACTTAGATGCCCTTCATTTGATGAATGGATAAAGAAAATGTGGTACATATACACAATGGAATATTACTCAGCATTAAGAGAGAATAAAATCATGGCATTTGTAGGTAAACGGATGGATTTGCAGAATATAATACTAAGTGAGGTTAGCCAATCCCAAAGAAACAAATGCCAAATGTTTTCTCTGATTTAAGAATGCTGATTCATAATGGGATTGGGGGGGCATGGAAGTAGTAGATGAACGGTAGATAGGCCAAAGGGGAGGGAAGTGAAAAGATGGAGGATGGGGGTAGGAAAGATGGTGGAATGAGATGCACATCATTACCCTAAGTACCTGTATGAAGACACAAATGGTATACTTTTTGTACAGAGACATGAAAAATTGTGGTCTATATGTGTAATATAAATTTTAATGCATTCTGCTGTCATATATAACAAATTAAAATTAAGAAAATAAATTTTAAAAATACACAGAGAAAAAAGAAGTATAAGACAAACAAAACAAAGAACAAAAGGACAGTAGTAAATCTGTCCATATCAGCAATTACTTTAAATATAAATGGCTTAAACTCCTGAGTTGAAAGACATAAATTGACTAAATGAAGAAGGATTTTCAACTCCACATGCATAGTGTCTAAAGATATTCAGTTCAGATTTAAGGAAATACATGGTTTGAAAAGTTAAGGGATAGAAAAAGACATTCTATCAAATGGTAACCAAAAGAGAGCAGGATATCTATCACAAAAAAATATTTAAAAAACTGTCAGAAATTAAAAGAAAAAATATATAGTAATTTTAAATCAAATTTCTGTAAAGATATGACAAATATTTTAAAAATGTGCAAACACAGGCTGGGGTTGTGGCTCAGTAGTAAAGCCCTTACCTAGCACATGTGAGGCCCTGGGTTTAATCCTCATCACTACATAAAAATAAATAAATTAAATAAAGATATTGTGTCCATCTACAACTAAAAAATAAATACTTAAAAAAATGTGGGTCTAGCATTGTAGGTCAGTAGTAGAGTGCTTGCCTTGCACACATGTGGCCCTGGGTTTGATCCCCCACACCACATTGAAAAAAATAAATGAATTTATAAATAAAAGTAAAGATATTTTTTAAAAGTGTATATACAATACCAAAGCACCCAAATATATAAAACAAACACTAATGGAAAAATATACAAAAATATAATAGTAGAAAAGTTTAATATCTCATTTATAATAATGGATAAACATCCAAATAGAAAATCATTAAAGAAGCATCAGGCTTGAAAAACACTTTGAAACAACTCCAGCAGAATACACATTCTTCTCAAGTGCACATACAACATTCTCTAGAATAGATTACATATGAGGTTATATGACAAGTTTTTAAAAATTTAAGAAGATTGAAATCATAATAAATATCTTTTCTGCTGACATGGAATGAAACTAGAATCAATAGTGTAAAAGAAAAGTGAAAAAAATCACAAATATGTGCAAATTAAACAACATTCTTGAATGACAAAATAAAGAAAATTAAAAACTATCACTGAAACATGAAAATGAAAAAAAAATAACAAAACTTATGGAATGAAGCAAAAATAGTACTAATTGGAATTTTAAAACAATATTTTGTTTTAGTTGTAGTTGGACATAATACCTTTATTTTATTTTTATGTGGTGCTGAGGATCAAACCTAGCACCTGGCATGTGCTAGGCGAGTGCTCTACCACTGAGCCACAACCTGTGCCCAACTAATTGGAATTATGTAAAGATCAAAACCTTGAATAGGAAGAGAGAAAACAAACAAACAAAAAATAACCTTTTACCTTTAGGACCTAGAAAAATAATAAAATAAGCTAAAAGAAGAAGAAAGAAGAAAAGAAGAAAGATCAGATTATAAATAAATATAATGAAGAAAATATCAGCATAAGAGATTTTGACAAGATGAATGAAATTGACAAATGTTTAGGTATAGTAAAAAAAGGATAGGGGACACAAATCAAATTGGAAATGAAATAGGATGCATTATAATTGATATTATAGAAATAAAAATGGTTATAAAAAAACTAATAACAACAATTATATACCAAATATTAGATAAGTCCTAAGATATGGGTAAATTATCACAAGCATGCAAACTACAAAGATTAAAACATAAAAAACTGAATGAGTATATAACAGTAATCAAAATCATCCCCCCCCAAAAAAAATCCCATGACCATATAGTTTCATTGAATTCTGTGCACTATCTCTCAATTACTTTCAAATTTTGAAAAATAGGGAACATTTCCAAACTCATTTTATGAGGTAAGTAATAATCCTAGTGCCAAATCCAAAGACACCACAAGAAAAAAAAAAGTGTCAATGTCCCTGATGAATATCGATGCAGATATATTCAACATAACACTCGGAAACAAAATAAAACTGTACAGCAAAAGGATCATACACCATAACTAAGTGAGCTTTATCCCTGAGATGCATGGATTTTTCAACATATACAAGGAAATAAATTTGATATATTACAGTAACACAATTAAGTACAAAAATTACATGATCATCCCAATATATGTAGAAAAAATGTAAATTCTACAATATTTTGTGATATAAAACTAGCAATACACTACAAATAGAACTTCTTTTACTCTGATCAAGACTGCAGAAGAATGGCCCACAGCTAACACACTCAATGGTCAAAAGTTGAAGGGTTCTTCGAAGATCAGGAATAAGGCAAAGGTGCTATTTTTGGTACTTCTATTCAAGTAGTATTAAAAGTTACAGCAATAGCAATAAGACAAGAAAACAAAATAAATGACATCCAAATTAGAATGAAACAAAGAAAGTCATCTCTGCCAATGACGTGATCTACGATCTTATATGTAGAAAATTTTAAGGTTTGTGTGCACGCACACTTACACAAAAACACACAGACATACACAGAACTAATAATTCAGTAAATTTGCTGGATAAAATATCAACATGAAAAGCATTGTGTTTGGGTTGGGGATAGAGCCACATTGGTAGAGTGCTTGCCCAGCATGTACAATGCCCAGGATTTAATCCCCAGCATCATACAAAAAAGCATTGTGCTTATATACAATAATGATAAACTTTGTAAATAAATAAACAAATAAATAAAACCATAAACTATCTGAAAGGAAATTAAGAAAATAGTATGCAAAACTTGGCTTAAACCAAATGTAATATCGTCAAAAAGAATATAATATTTAGTAAAAGCCACAGTAATGTAAATATGACTTCATACTAAAAATAAACAACATTAATGAAATAAACAAGACACAAATAATTTGAATTATATCCTGTGTTTATAGATCAGAAAGCTTAATATTATTAAAATATCCATATTGCTATAAAAAATCTAAGATTTATTATGATCCCTATTAAAATTCCAGTGGCATTTTATGCTATGTTACTCTGCCTACATTAAAAATTCTTTCATGATAATTAAATGACAACAACACTGTAAGTATAAAAATATGTAAGTACCTCATAGCATCAAGCTTCTCATTCAAAGAAGGGGATAAAATCTTATTTCTCACAATAGTTTCAAAAATATGGTAACAATTTGAAATTTGGAACAAAATTTTAAAAACTCTTGATGGTTATTAAATGAGTCAATGTTATAAAAGTAATCTATCTGTGAAACATTACTAATTGAAAGATTAAATACACAGAATATCTATGGTAGTTTAGAAGAAATAAATTGATTAATAGGGAGAGACAACTCCTGGTATGGATAAGCAGAATTTTAAGATGGATATGTTTCTGCTCTTTGATTTTACAGCAGGTTGTCTGATTCTTTACACATGAATCAGTCTTCTTTTATGTTATCTGTAATAAAGAGATAAGAATAGAACAAAGTATTTTTCTTAGAATCTGGCATATAAGCCTCAGTACCCCAAAGATATACTCATTAAACTATCTGTCTCTGTGTTGCTGGCAATTTTTTGAGTTGAGGAAGAAAATTTCATATCTAATATCTAAAGAATATACTTCTCCATCACATTGCAAGATGTCTGTGAAGGATATCTATCATGACGAAGCATAATCATTAATTTTTAGAGCTACTAGTTTAAGCAGATGAATATATAATAGAAACCCAACATAACACACACACACACACACACACACACTCACACACACACACACACACTCACACACACACACACACACACACTTTGTGGGTTGCATTTCCTTTATTATTGTTAATCATCTCTAAGTGAATTCTAACATGTACCAAGTTTTCCTTCCTGGATTTTATTTTACTTCTTTGTAATAATCAGCTCAAGTATTATGATAAAAAGAAGCATACATTAACTGTGTAATCCTAGGGAAAAGTTTTAAGTTTGTTAAAGAGTATTTCAAATAAAGTCAAAGAAAATTGTGACTACAAAACCACTGTTGTGACCCATTATCCTGGGAAAGTGTCCTAGACTAAAAGGATAATAAAAGGAAAATCAAACACTTTATGGCAAAGAATACTGACCATTTTTTTGGGGGGGGAATTCGTTCACTGAGTGTAATAACAGTGATAAGTGAGTTGCCATCTTTGAAAAACAGCTAAGAAAGTATAAGATGTCACAAAACTTTACTGTTTTGTATGATTCATTATCAGCCAAATTACTTATGCTGTAATGAACACGGTATAAAACGGAGGACCAAAAGTAATTAGAACTTTTCTCACTCTAACTCCTTCAAAAAGTCATTCACAAGATCTTGCATATCACTGGATAGCAGAAGAAGAAGAAAATATTTGGAACTTTAAAGGAGAATAGACTGGTTTTCCAAAATTCCTGATATTACTGGTGGGGCTTAAGCATTTTTTGCACTCTAAGCATGGATACTAGAAAGTTGTTTTACCTCAAATTGTAAAAGAAGGCTATAATTTCATGTTTCTTTACAGAAATTTAGTCAATTTGCATATCAGTAGTAATAATAAATCTTTACTGACTTAAATTAACATGACTACTACCCCCAATCCCATCAGTGCAATTATTTTCATCCAAGTGCATATACAGTATCAAATTTGTTTCCATAGATTCCTAACTCCTGGATACTTTTTAGAGGGAAACATTTATATGAATCTTTATCTCTTTTTCTCCTGTTCTCAATATCTATAAAACTATACATTGTATTTATCAATGACACTTACTTTTAAACTTTTCTATCTTATTAAATAATCACCCATCTTTGCTTAGTTCTCTATAGCATCTCACTGTCAGACTCTAAATAATTAATGTGTTAAGGTCCTCTCCAAAGTTTCACCATGTAACAATATCCAAAATGCTTTCATTATTTGATAATGGGAAAAGAGATTAAACAATTATGGAGCATGAGTTGGAGGAATGTATAGTAAGATTCAGAGAAACATATTTTGAAAACCCTTCCCACAACTATGATAAACCATCATGAAACTTCATGGGGGGGAATTTCTATGCAATAAATGTAGATGTGCATTAAAAAGTGGAATTATCTCCTGAAAGAGTGAATACTACAAAGTAATAAAATGAGTTATTCTTTGACACCACATAATATAAAAAATGACTGTTTTTACATATTGTAAAAATATTTGTTCCCTACCTATTCACTATTCATAAAAGCAACAAAATAACAAGACGAATGCAAACTATTAGAAAACATGCTGGGTGGTGGCCAGTTTGTTTTAAAGGTCATTGGATTAGAAACATTATAATTTAGGGTGACTAACAGGTTTCTGCTGTTATCCCATCTGTACTTCATAGATTTTCTGGGACATCATAATTATGAAACATTCAGATGATATTTTGAAAAAACAAACAACTTCCTACCCATGTTCATGACTTGAGAAAATTAATGAGGATAATAGTGTTTTAACCTTCTTCATTTTTGATCTACACCAGGGAGAAATCACAGAGAATAGTGAGAAAAAAAAACATTAACAAAAAAAAAATTGCAACTAATTACTAACTGGAGCAGATTGGTTCAAATTTTGAAAGAAATATATATATCTTGAGTATATAAAATGTGCAATGATAATTGAACTTAGGTGTTAAAAACAGTTGTCTATTTCTCAGGGAATAACCTTAAGTAAGAATGGAATACTAAAAAGAATGGATGAAAACAGATAACAAAATTATAGGAAATTAAGTCCAAATAAGTCTAATTATTTAATTAGCAAATAAAAAATGCACTTTGAAAACTGAGGTATAAATTTCTCTAATTTTAACTAAATGCCTCATAAAATTTTTGGACTTGTCAAATTAATATATTAGCTGACTATAATTATAACAAACCATGGGCAAAGTATTTTCCACACAGCTGTATATGAACTTTAGAGGCCACCTTCAACTATAGAGTTCAGGTTTTAATCCATGTAAATTAACATACTATAAAGGATAGGTAAATCTAAAGCCTTGTGGCAAATTAATAACTAACTTATTACCTGTTCAGTAAAATATCTTTTGTTGGCATGCATGTTTTCTGCAGTGATACTTAGTTCTTTTTCATGGTGATCAACATGGCACTAGGCAGAACCATCCCATTTAGTCAGTTAAAAGGAATATTGAAAGTATATCATTTTAGTGTGGTTCTAAGAAAATAGAACCTTCACCAGGTTGTTGTGAGAACAACATATGATGATAACCATACTTATAAACTTATGAGTAGTTTTCTAAGGTGAGACATAGTAATCAGTACTATGAATACCATCATCAAACAGGCAAATCTGCTAGAGACAAAGGGACAGTTGAATTAATAGTGACCTACTGCACTCCTGAAAAAATGAAGTTCATTATTTGCTAAATCTATTCTATATGAGAAGTAACAAAGCAATATATATGCATATTAAATTATAATGTGTATTAAATTATATGTATGTATGGACATATATATGATTATACGGTTATAAGACTGTCAACTTAAAAGCATATTTCATTTAATTTGTTAATAGTGAACTATAATAAAATATTTTATGATCTAAGTTTCATTTCCTTTGCTTTACATTTAATAACTCATTTAATTCTCCAAATAGCCCTATAAAGCAGATATGATTATTATCCCAATTTAGCAAATGCAAAAACTAAGATACAGAGATGTTGAGTATTTTTATATCACAGTAAGTGTTTGAACTAAAATTCCAAAACCTTGATATTTGACAATATAACAATTCGCCTGATTTTGAGAAATATTAATTAAGCAAGTTCTCTATAATGAACAATGTGCCAGGCAATAGAACAAAAATGATGTGCAAAAAATAAACAATATATCTAACTTTATACACCTTTAAAATTAGAGGAGTATATGGACATTTGTCAATCAACCAAATGCAAAATTATAGGCTTGACAAGTGCTATAAAAAGGAGTAATAGTTTACTCTGAGAATGGGAGCATTTGACCTCACCCAAGAAGTAATAGAAGGATTCTCTGGGAATTCTCAAGCTAAAACTTGAAAATATTGAACTAGGTGAAATAAAGAGCAAATTTTTAAAAAACATAGAAAATAAGAGAAACAGCACATGCAAAAGCCCTGTCTCAGGAGAGATTGTGGCTCCTTTGAAGAATTCAGAGTCTATTTGATAAATTTCAGTAGTTCAAAGAGGGAGGGGAAATAGGGTGACATAAAGGTATACATTTCAATAAGGTCCAGACCAAGCCAGGCTGTGAAGACTTTGGTCTTGATTTTAAGAATCCTGGGAGTCCATTGACATGTTAAACTAGAGTTGATATGATGAGATCAGAAATTATAAACATTATTCTGGCAGTTGAATAGAAACGAGTTCTGCTGAGATACTAATTTATCACAGGATTCTTGATATCTATTATCTAAACCCCACTCTCCATCAATTTCAACCTTTGAGGAATTTTAAAAATGAATATCCTGGAATTTAATGTATGAGGGTGGGTTTGAAAAAAATCTGGAGATACAAAAGGCTCTTTTGAACTGGACAGAGAATGAGGGTATAAAAATTATAAATATGATATCATTTATATATATAGAGAGAGAGAGAGAGAAAATTCAATCAACAAGTAGAAACTCTATATTCTTCTCAAACACACAAAAATATCCTTCAAAACTGGAATATATAATTGATCACAAAATGGTTACTTTTCTATACTTCATATAAATTCAAGATGTTAGCTACATTGTCATCTAACTAGGAAAGGATCCACCTTCAATTTACTTCTGAAAATTGTCAGAATTCACTTTCTTCTGGTTGTAGAAATCATGGTAGCTTCCTTCTTCAAAGACAAGAAGGATAGAAATTCAAATCTCTGACCTCTAGATCTTCTTTTAATAGTCTTAATTTATTAGGTGAGATCTACCAAGAATAAGGTATCTTTTTATCAACATGAAGTCCAAATGATGAGGGATTTTTATTTCTTCAAAGTTTCTTTCTCTACCCTACAAATGTAAATGAATCAAGGAAGAAACAATCCATTACCTTTTTTCATAGTTTGTTGCTTTGAAGCAAGTGACAGGTACTATCCACACTCATCAGTGAATTGTTTACACAGTGCATGAATCACTGGGGTCTGTCTTCCCAGCAGGTTTCAAAAAGCTTGAAAGAACAGACACTAAACCAACAATATTTTTTTTTATTTCTAACAGAAATAATATAGTAGTTAACAAGAAAAACTTAAACAGATAATAAAATTAATTTCCCAAATTTCAAGATAATTCATAGTTCAAAGTAGAAATATTACTTTAAATTTTTCATTTGTTCTTCAAATTAGAAATCTTAATAGATTTTTTAAAATAATTATAAGTAAATTATAATAAATCATTGCCTATCAAAATAAAAATATCAATAAACTTTTAAAATCTTTTAGTTGTAGATGGACACAATATCTTCAATACCTTTATTTTATTTGCTTATTTTTATGTGGTGCAGGGGACCGAACTCAGCACCTTATGCATACTAGGCAAGTGCTCTGTCATTGAGCCACAACTCCAGCCCAGAAATCAATAAACTTTAGCTCAGATAAAATAAAAAAAATTTCGCTATCAACAACTTTATTCTGTTATAATTAAGGTTCAAATAACATAGTAAAAATAATAATGCCATAAAGATTAAAAAATAAACTGCCAATATTTGTGGATAAAATTATTTTTTGTCTACAAAGAAACTTGCAGAAAAAAAATTAAATAGAAGAGTTTTTTAAGCAGCTAAAAAACTATTCAAAAGTCAAATGCATTTTCATAAACTACAAATAGAAAGCATTTAAAAAAAAAACAGAATTGAAAATTCCAAATCAATACATGTAAATATAATCAAAGATATTCAAGATCTCTGTATGGAAAATAAAACTCTAGTGATATTTTAAAAAATACCAAAATAAAGTGAAAGATACCAGTATTCAGAATAGAGCACAATATCATGATAGTAATAAATTCCTGTCAAATTATTCTATAGATTTAGTGAATGTCCATCAAAGTTTCATGTAGGTTACACACTAGTTGTAAAATTTTATGGAAAATTAAATTCAAAAATTAGCTAAGACACTTCAGAGAAATAGCAAACTTGCAGTATCAGCTAACAGGACATATTGTGCAGCTTAGTAATTAAGAAAAAAATTACCAATACATAGAATATAAGAGTTTAGAAAGTGACACACTTTTTTTCAAAAATTTGAAAGGATGGGATTGGGGTTATAGCTCAGTGGTAGAGCACTTGCCTAGCATGTGTGAGGCACTGGGTTTGATCCTCAGCACAACATACAAATAAATAAATAAATAAAGGTATTGTGTCCATCTACAACTAAAAAATTTTATTTTTTAAATTGTGAAGCGGTGACATCAGCAAGATGGATGATCAGAAGTGCCTAGCATGCTTCCATCCACAAAAGCAATGACCAAGATGAATTAAAAAAAAAACAAAACAAAAAAAACAGTCATTTCACTGGAATGACTGAGGCATGGCACCACAGTGCAGTGCGGATGTGATAGAGACATCACAGAGCATGGAGACACATAATGGCCT
The DNA here is from genome assembly GCF_052094955.1 of Ictidomys tridecemlineatus. NCBI lineage: Eukaryota > Metazoa > Chordata > Mammalia > Rodentia > Sciuridae > Ictidomys > Ictidomys tridecemlineatus. The sequence continues at coordinate 50,739,504 of NC_135493.1, forward strand.
TATAAGGAAGGAAATAAGCACATGACATTTACTCTCTGATCTCTCCAGTTGAGCCCAATCCTGAACAAAGACATATTTTGCTGGGTAGGGAAAGAATAAGCAGAAGATTCTTGCTAGGTTTAACAATCCCATACTTATCTACAGTATTTTTTTTACAAAATACTGTAAAAAAAAAAAAAAAAAAAGCTGCAGCCCTCATGAGACAGAGCACATTTTGGGGTTCTTCTGAAAAATCCAAAGTGTTGCATTGCCCCAAAGACAAAAAACAGCCTAAATTGTACCATGCCATCTTGAGAACATGCTCATTTGGGATCCTGTAAAGCATCCAGAAAGACATCCTGAGCACAACTCGCAAACCAAACAGGAGGCTCTGTTTTCTTTCTCACAGCAAGGGAACCAGCTGAGTAGTCTGTACTGTACAGTTTGGCCCAACCTAGTAGCCACATCAAAGCAGCCTCAATCTGGGAAATCACTGAGCAGCCCACTTTGAGTAGGTCAGCCCTCTGTTGCCATACTAAAGCATCTTCATAGTCCTTGTAAACTGACAGTCACTCCAGCCAGGCTCAACAGTGTACTACAGACCCTACACAGCCTTCAGACACTGACAGGTGCACCACCCATGTACTGTGCCATTCTGGGCCCTAGAGAGCAACCCTGCCTCCAAATGACTTATGAAATCTGACAAGATGCCCTGCACATACAGCCACACTCTCTGCACTCAGAGATGCTGGTAAAACTCACCAAAGAGTGTTGTATTGTTGCTGGTGGAGCAATTTCACAACCCCTATAGCCTAAGCCACTAAGACACCTGCAGGCATTGCCAATATTAATTACAATTTGTTTCTAGGTGGGTACTCTATTGTAGGTACACAGACACTACACTAGTGTACCCACCTGGAAACAAGCAAACACAGTTTACCCAACCAACATCCTAGGACACAAACCCAGTGGAAATCATTTATTATAAAACTGCCATATAAAATTGGTAGAAGCACCTAACCCACCAGAAACACAAATATGAACAGAAGAACACAAGAAGCATGAAAAACCAAGGTAGCTTTACACCTGCAAAGAGGAATTTTCTAGCAACAGGAACAAAAGGAAAAGAAATTGATGAATTATCTGATAAGACAATTATTTGAAAGAAACTCAATGAGATACAAATAATTCAATGAAATTGGGAAAGCAATTCATATTAACAATGAGAAGTTCATTGAAAAGATGGATATCATAAAAAAGACAAAACAGAAAGCTATGAACTAACATAATCAATGAAATAGAAATATAGATGAGAGTTTCCATGACAGATTACATCAAGCAGAAGAAAGAATTTCTGAGATTGAAGACAGATATTTTTTAAATTAGTCAATGTCATAAAAAGCATACTTATACCAGATGAAAAAGACAGTTACTATAAAGTGATACAAGAACCAATTTATCAAGAAGAAATAAAAGTGTTAATTATATATGCACCAAACACTGGAGCACCCAATCAAGCAAACATTAGATCTAAATAAAGAGACAGGTTCCTATATAATAGTAATTGGGGACTTGAATACATTTATCAATTGACAGGTCATCCAGAAAATAAATCAAAATGCTGGCGATAAATGTTTCAATTCTTAATGTGCCTCATTTTAATATTTCTGAGTTTCTTTTACTTTTGCTGATTTTTCTATGAGGATGTCAGTTTTCTTCTTACACCGTGGACTTATTTGTATATCTTCAATACCTATGCTTTGCTGGTAGATGAGTATGGTAAATCTATTTTCTTCATTCCAGTATCGGGGTTGTATTTTTATTTTTATGAACATATTATTTGATGGATCTCTTCTTTGTGTTGGTAATATTAAAACTTCACCCTTCTTGTGCTTTATAAAATATATAATAAATTGTCATTTCAAGAAATGAAAATATTATAATCAGGATGAAGAGATCTTCAATCTCATTAATTTTCAGGAAATATAAAAAAACTACAATAAGAGAACATTTGACATGGATTCAGCTAGCCAACAACAAAATTAAAAGATCAATATGAAGACTTAGAGATGTTTTGGATAAATTTCTTCTTGTACATTCCTGATGTGTGATAATGTATTTGATCCAACCTCTTTGGAAAATAGTTTTGCATTAATTTGTAATACATATAAAGGATAAATTTGCAAACATCAGGAAACATATACAAGTAAGAAAAATCAATAATAGCAAACCTAGAGCAATTTGAATGTGTGTCTATAGGGAAAAATAAACTGGTTTATTTGTAAAACAAAATATTTTTCAGCAAAGGGAGCAAACTACACTTGCTGGAGAGTGAAACTGATCAGCATACCCAATATTTACCAGATAGCACTAAATTCAGAAAAAAAAATCTGTATCAGAGTTTAGTCTCTGCTCCACAGTAATTTAAATGGGTTCTGTAACTACAAAAAGAAAATAATCACTCTTCTATAAAGCCTGAGTATGTTAACTAAATGTAATATGTAACAAGAATAAAGAAATTCAAGTAGTCCTAAAGAAAGTAAGAGTTTAATAAAGTAGGAAATAGAAAAAAATACAACATTGATTTGTTCTTTAAAATACAGAGAAAAAATTCATCAATGAAATCAAGTGCTGTGCTCCTGTAATCTCAGCATCTCATGAGGCTGAGGCAGGAGGATTAAAAGTTTAGAATAAACCTCTACAATTTAAGGAGACACTGTTACAAAATAAAAGGTAAAAAGGATTAGCTCAGTGGTACAGTGCCCTAGATTTAATCCCCAGTATCCAAAAACAATAAATAATCAATTAAATCAAGGATTAAATAAAATCATATAACTTGAGGAAAAGGTATAAAACTAGAAAAGTAACCAAAAGTCCCCAAGATACATAGAAAACCCAAAAGTTTAATAACAATGTAGAAAAACTATTGTCACCTCTAACTCTATTAAGTATTTCCTGATTTAAATAGCATAATAAAGAAGATATTTTACCAATGAAAATATTGTTCTATTTACAATTTATATATTATAGAAAAATGTGATTTTTTTCATAATTCTGATACTAAAACCTGGCAATTATAATCCAAAAATATAAAGACCAATCTTATGATGGTAGACAATTTTAAAACCTCATAAACATATTAGCAAACTCAAAGAATTGATATACCAAGTATAATTCTAAACAGTAACTGAATCACGGTGCCAGTATAAACTAGAGAGCATACCCAGAATCAGTTACTCCTGTCTGCTGTCTCTGAGACGCCCTGTATCGCCCTGTATCAAGCACCGGCTAGTACTCCAGTTCCTTCTTCCTTCATGTCAAATTGTCTGTCAAGGGATCCCACATTTTATGCCCTCTGGTCTCATCACAGTATTCTGTATCTGCTGTAATAGCTTCTGGTTTCAAAGGAAAGAATGGGATCCTAATTCATTTTCCCCAAGGAGGATCATCTGACACTCTGTAAATACTTGGCCACAGACAAACACATGAGGGAGACTATCATCACCATTTCACAGTTAGCAAAATCAAAGTACACATGGAAATTTGGGCTACAGATGGGATAGCTCCTCAAATTAGAATATTTTACCAAACCAAAAATATTGTTATGTTTCAAGTGATTTTGTACTAACAAATATAGAAACTGATGGAATATACTAACATTAAATTTTACATGTCAATTCTGAAAGCAGTAACTTTGCTTTGCTGTGACTAATTTTTTCCCAAGTCTCAAATTTGATTTGATTTAAACATTTTAATCTAGATAAATTAAGATAAAATCAATAATCTTCAGAATTTTTGAAGTATTTATATTTTAAAATGGGTCCATTTGGATCCCCCTTCTCCAGAATATATCACACAGCACTTCATTTATTATATTTTGCATCTGCTGTATGCTATTAGATTTAGAAAGAGTTTACTTCGGGGCTTATAATCCAAATAGCTCTTATATAAGAAAAGCATTAGCTTTTATCATTTTTCCTTTGCTATGAGGTAAAACTATAGTTATGGATCTCAAGACCACAAATTTAACTCTGTTATCTGAAGTCTTCTCTACCTCAGCCGTTATGCTCCTATACAGGAGACAGTACATTAGTGGTTAAGAAAAAAAATTATTCTTAAGCATAAAAAGTAAAGTACTGCAATTAAACTATAGGTAAAATATATTTGATAATTTAGTTTTTCTGTGAAACACTGACCCTTTGGAGAAAATGTTACCTTTTCTCTGTTTCACTTTTCTGTCATTGCTTTTCTCCCACATAAAACTAAACCAGTGATATAGATTATGAATTATAAAATGAGTGCTTATTACCTGAAGTATGTATTGGTACCAGGAAGTATTTCATTTTAAAAATATGTATGATTTATAATAAAATGATATTTGGATTATGAATAATTTCTATTTGTTGATACTTCATGCACTCAGCATTGATCACTTTATCTTTAATTTTTCCTAGGTCATTTCATTCACTACTATGGACTTAAGTACCATCTATGACACCCAAATGTGAAACTGCAGTCCTGACCTTGTAGTTACCTCAAGTTGCATATGTAAAAAGCATGTAGTATTTAACACATCACATCAGGGTCCTTAAGATAACAGGGCCTGAGATAAAATTTAAGGTGTCATATTTTGGGGAAGAAAAATCCAGGGTAGTAAGGACAAGGAGTAAAAGGGCAAGGAAATGCAGGACAGAATCCTCAATAAGCACAGTCACTCAACACACAGACAACTCAAGAAAGCTTGCAAGAATAAATCATTTCAGAGAACAGTCCACAGACAGCATAAAGATTAGAGGATTTATATGCTTTGTACCTTCTTTGGTGGAAATAATCACACACCTACTCCTGAGTAGTTCTGACTCTGCTCAAGAAATGATTTGATGACTTGGCTTCTGGTAGTGTTATCAGAAGTCAGACTTAAGAATCCAAAAGCATAAAGCTCACAGCCAACGGCAGTTCACAGTGGAAAATTGATATAAAAGCCAGCTCATTTTGGCCTGCTTCAAGACAACTGTAATGGATATTGTATGTTCAAAACACAGCGGGTCAGTCAAAAGTTTGTTGTGCCTTCCTCATAAATTCTCCACTTGTCTAATCCTACTTCTGCCTCCTTCCTTGCTTGCATGTTAATCTTTAATGAATATATGACATGCCCCCCCAAAAAACCCCACATTTGATTATTACCATCTGGAAAATCCAACCTGTAATATCCCACATCTCTCACTTCACATTAGTCAATGTTTACTTCATAAGAAGCTAATTTTCCCAATCTTCTGGATTGCATCATCTGGTTTCCTGGTGGTTATTCAAGAATAGGTTGAGTAAACATTCTTATTTGCCTAAGATGATCAGGGTGTCAGCACTGCCAGTCCTGCTTTCTGAGAAACCCCTGGATTCTGGGAAAATGCATTTCATTTGACTCAAGAAGTGGAAAGTCAAAAATATAATGCACCAGAACTGCCAAACATGAAAGTGAAATGATTTCATTAAAAGAATCTGAGAAATAACACATTTTCTGTAAAATTGACCATCCAAAACTGAACGAATTCACACATCCTCTCCAAAATGTTCCTTCCTCAGTTTTCCCCATTTCAGTACTGAGAACACCATTCATTAATTGCTCAGGCCAAAAACTTTGGATCTATCTCTTCCTCACCAACCCATATCCAATCTATTTGCAAATTCAGATGTCTTAATCTTTAAAGTATATCTGAATACTTCTAACATACTTTTGCCATTATTACCATACTCCAAATCACCATGACCTCTCTGTTGAACTTTTGCAATCGTTACCTGATTTGTCAGCCTATTTCCACTTTCTGCCTTCAATTGATTTTTCACATGCATTTATATGATGTCCATAAAGAGGCAAAAATATAAAAATGAAGAAATGATTAGAGGTCAGAAAAGACTAGAAAGAAGGATGGAACTACAAAGGAACAACATGAGCACACTTTGAGGCCCAGAACTGTTCTGTATCTTTATTGTGGAAGTTGTTATACAACTATACATTTATATAAATATGTGGAACTGTACCCAAAAGTATGTGAACATTATTGTATGTAAATTTAAACTAAAGTATAAACCTGGGGAAAGTATTAATGCTATTTAGTATTTTCAAAATAAAAAAAAATGTTGGGATCTTCATCAAAGTATCAGCATAATCTGAAAACAATTAGTAATGTTTCTTCTATCATTTCTCTTTGTTTCTAGTGATTTTGCTTGATTTAGCATTACAATGCCACGTATACCCTCACATACTGATGCTTTTATATCAAAGGTAGATTTCTAAAGGATTTTTTCTATAAAGGGCCAAATTGATTTTAACAGTTCATATTCCCATTAGCAAAACTTGAAAGTATGTTTTACCCACATCTTCATTAGTAATGGGTGTTACCACAGCTTTCCATTTTTTGTGTGTTTCTTTTAGTTGGTATTTCCCTGGTTATTAGAACACATGGTTTTCATATTTTAGCCAATTTTGATTTAAACTTCAATGAATTATCCTCAGCCCAATATTTTATTGTCTTCTACACTATTGATAGTTAACTTTTCCCCTCATATACATTATAAGTAGGGAAAATGCATACAGAACTTGGAGCAAAAGGATAAATTCTATGTACTCTTTGATTATGTTTAAGTGCATTTTGTTATATATTTTTAAAATTTTATATTGTCAAATTATCCATTTCTTCTTTTTGTATTAATGCTCCTGATATCCTTTCTTAATTAGAAATATTTTTCTTACCTCTAGTATCATTACAGTCTCCTAAATTTTCTATTTAATTTCTAGTACAGTTTTTAAACTTCAGTATTTACACTCATTATTAAAGTTTGTAGATGTTATCAGATAAGAGCTCAAATTTGTTTATTTCTGGATATATGAAGGCAATTTAAATAGATCATTCTATTCCACAGAAATGCAACGATTCATTTTCATGCATTAATTTTCCATGTACACATGGGTTTACTTCTGACTCTATTATATTGCACTAATACATTTGTCCATTCTTTTTATTTTTTAGTTTATTTATTTATCTTATTTATTTATTTTTATGAGGTGATGAGGATTGAACCCAGTGACTCACACGTTAGGCAAGTGCTCTTCCACTGAGCCAAAACCCCAGGCTTGTCCATTCTTAATCCTAAGTCTAATCTTTCCTCACTATTATTTTCTTTTTCACAATTTCTTCCCTAAATTCAAGTGTTTAGGCATACACATACTCTTCAATAATATATTTTAAATTCAAACAAAAATCTAGATTCTGAATATAATTACATTGCATCCAATAATTTTAAGGCAGCTAATATTTTAATTCTTTTCACATCTAAGAGCAAAGTAATGTATTTCCATTTATTCAGATCTCATATGTTTCTCAATAAGATTCTATAATATTCTTCTTCCTAGATCTCATTCTTATAAAATCTGTTGCAAAGAATTCATCTTATGGGTATTTTGCATGGAAGTTTTTCTTTGATTCATACATGCCGCTAGTTATTTTGAGTATAGAGAAACATCAAATTAGTCGAAGTATTCAACTACACTCCAGCCAATTTACCAAGTTCCTTATTAATAATAGAAGTTTACTTACTAAAGACTCTTTAATATGATGCAGAAAATGCTGAGGTATTTAATTTTCCTCTTTTTTTCATTGTATTATAATCTATTCTTGAAAGATAATGATAATACAGGCAATTCTGTTTTATTTTTACTACATAAAATTATGTCTGATGTTTAATTTTCAAACAAAAATTATTTCATATTTCTATTATATATTAAGACTTTTTACAGGGAGTTGGGATTCTAAATATATCAACTGTAACTAGTGGCATGATCACAGTTTTTTCATTAATTTGTTAAAATAATTAAATGTATTTGCAATTTTGTGATATTGAACAATTCTTACAGTTGTATGATAAATTCTGTTGGACCATAGGTAAATTTTAACCATATTGAAATATTGAAAATTTTAATATTTAACTTAAGACTTTGTAAAACTATTCAATAAGATAGTATTTCAGTTTTAGTTTAGTAAAATTTTATCATGTTTGAACACTGTAGTCTACCAGCTTCATAAATTAAGGTTATTTCTATTTATGGCCTTGAATATCTGAGATTATATTATATTTATAAGAGTTATGATATGCAACTATGAAGTGATCTGATATTTCTCTTTTAAGGTAGGATATTTTATTACTATTCTGATCAATTTATGGATGTATAGTAAACATGAATAGGAAAGGCTTTCATGTGTAAGATTTTTTGCATATTGATGAAATCTACTTTACTGATTATATCATTCAGTTACTCTTTTTTCCCTAATATTTCTAATTTTGAGTGCTTTGAAATCTTCCAGTATAATATAATTTTTATCAGGTTATTCTAGTATTTGCAATGTTTCCATTTCATATATGTAGTTGTTATGTTGATGGTACATTCATGTTTACCTGTTATAGCACCATTTTTATAATGTCTTTAATCATGGAAGCAATTTTAATATTAAATTCAAATTCAGTTAATGCAGATATTAAAATATGTTTTTATACTATTTATGAGCTTTTTGTTCCTTTGCGTATTATTTTCTATATGTTCCTAATGTTGTTTTTCTTTTAATTATCAAATGGATCCCAGATGTACAGAATCTTATTATTATCTTTTGTTCATGAACCATTGCCATTTTTATTCTATACATGGTTCTTTAATATTTATTAATTAATTTAGAATACAAATTCCAAAAAACTAATAACAACAAGGGACACAAAAAAGAACTTATCTACATATGTGTCTCTATCATTCCAAATAAAGCTGGCCCTAAATTATGAATTTAACAAACTCACTCTCTCTCTCTCTCTCTCTCTCTCTCTCTCTCTCTCATACCCACACACACATTCATACACATAACACACACCTAAACAATCCATTGTTGGTTTTGAAATTCAAAAAATTTTTAACAGTAACAAAACCTTGGTTTGGTCACTAAACATTATATTAGTAAGAACAATATTTATTCCATGTCACTGTAAGAAGTTCATCTTCACTGTTGTGCAATGTTCCATTGCATTAATATTCCAAATTATATCCATTATGCCCTCAATGAATATAAAGTATATATAAATTTTTAATTTTTTCTTTTTACACAACAATGATTCTATGAATATACTTGTACATATATACTGGTAAATTTATTTATTTGGGGGGTTACTGGGGATTGAACTCAAGGGCCCTCCACCACTGAGCCACATCCACAACCCTATTTTGTATTTTATTCAGAGACAAGGTCTCACTGAATTGCTGAGCACCTCACTTTTGCTGAGGTTGGCTTTGAACTTGCAATCCTCCTGCATCAGCTTCCCAAGCCGCTGGGATTACAAGTGTGTGCCATCATTCCCGGGTTTATACTGGTAAATTTGTGCAACTATTTTTCTTGGGTATATGAGAATTGAAATCATTTGTTGATAGGTTATGTGTATAGTCAATTTCATAGAAGAATTTCAAATTATTGCCCAAAACACCTGTAAGAATTTATATCCTCCCCCAATTATATTATTGATCCACATTCTTTCTATTTGGTATTATCAGACTTTTCAAAAATTTTATTAATTTAGTGAATTTAAAATACTCTCATGATTTTAATTTATAGTGGTTGATTACTAGTAAGTTTTAGCTTTTATTCAAATGTTTATTAACCAAGTATTTCCTCCTGTATAAATTTCTATGCATGCTCTTTGCTTTTTGTCAATTTTTTAAAAAAAATTCTGTCCCATATTTCTGGCAAATCATTTTTTAGTAATAGGTATTGAACCCTATGCTTTACAAATGAGCCACAAACCCAGACTTTTAATTTTTTTTTTAAACAGAATATCACTAAGGTGCTTAGGGCCTTGCTAACTTGCTGAGCCTGGCCTTGAACTTGTGTTCTTCCTGCCTCAGCCTCCTGAGTTGCTGGGATTACTAGTGTGTACCCAGATACCCAGTGGAAAATTACTTTTTATAGTACATATACATTGCAACTATTTATAATAATTTATAATTCATCTCTTCACTGATGGTATGATATATTATAAGGAAATTTTTTTATATTTGGTATAGTTACTTAAAACATCAAATTGACCATACACACTCTAGCAATCACTAGCAAGAGAGATACCCAGAGTAGCCACATTGCAGCAGAGGTAAGTTTGGATGCTGTAGACATCACAAAAGTCTCTGTCCCCTAGCGCTCACCTAGCATGTGTGGGGTATTAGGTTCAATCCTCAGCACCACATAAAAATAAAGTAGGGGTGTTTTGTCCACCTACAACTAAAAAAAAAATGTTTAAAAATTTCCTCCAGCCATTAGGACATAATAAGCCCCTTTATACATGAAGATGGCATGCAGCAAAGGAGATCAGTGCACATCAGCCCCGCTCCAGATCCACTCTCAAACCTTCAGACTGCTTTGTGCCCCAAGACACCTCAAAGGACTCTGGTACTAATCTAAAATTCTCTCTATTGAACAAAGTCTACTAAAATTATGAATGATAAAATTTATGGAAAGTAAAACTGAGAAACAGAAAAGAATAAAGTCTCAGAAATATATATACATACACACAAATACATATCACAATGTAACAATATGACAGAGGTAATAAGCAGATCAATAGGGTAAGGGGAACTTTTCAAAAAGACACAAGAAAAAGTAGTTACACATATAAAGAAAAAAATAGATCACTGCATGGTATCATCATCATCATCATAAAATTATTTCAGAAAACTGAGTTATTTAAACATAGTTTTTAGGAAAGACATTAAATATTTATAAGATCTGATAGAATGCAAGGTATTATCTATTTTTTTGTATTTGCTAACGGAGAAATTAGGAAAATTATCCCATTTATAATAGCTGCAAAAAAATAAAATACTTGGCAATCAATTTAACAAAAGAGATGAAAGACCTCTAGGATGAAACTCACAAGAACACTAAAGAAAGAAAGACTTTAGAAGATGGAAAAATCTCCCATGCTCCTGGACAGGCAGAATTAACCTTGTCAAAATGGCCCTAGGGCTGGGATTGTGGCTCAGTGGTGAAGCGCTCACCTAGCATGTATGGGATGCTGGGTTCAATACTTAGAACCACATAAAATAAAGTAGGGGTGTTTTGTCCACCTACAACTAAAAAATAAATGTTTAAAAATAATTTTCAAAAATGGCCATACTAACCAAAAGTGCTATACAGATTTAATTCAATTCCTATTAAAATCCCAATGACATTCTTCATAGAAATAGAAAAGTAGACATGAAATTCATTTAGAAAATAAGAGACCCAAAATAACCACAGCAATCATTAGCAAGAAATGTATAGGAGGAGGCATCACAATACCATACCTTAAACAACACTATACTATAGAGCCATAGTGACCAAAAATAGTATAGTATTGGCACCAAAACAGACACATAGACTAATGGTACATAATAGATGACACAGAAGCAAACCCACATAAATAGACTTATCTCATATTAGACAATGGCTCAAAAAACATTAATTGCAGAAAAGAGGGCCTCTTGAATAAATGGTGCTGGGAAAACTATAAATCCATAGTAACAAAATGTAATTAAACCCCTATGTCTTACCTTGCACAAACTCAACTCAAAGTGGATCAATGACTCAGGCATTAGTACAGAGACTCTGCACCCAAAAGAAGAAAAAGTAGGCCCAAATTTATATTATGTCAGCTTAGGAACCGACTTCCTTAACAAGACTCCTAAAGCACAAGGTAAAATCAAGTATCAATAAATGGGATATAATCAAATTCAAAAGTTCCTTCATAACAAAGGAAACAATCAAGAACAAGAAGCAAGAGTGTACAGGATAAAATCTTTGCCCCCTGCACCTCAGATAGAGCATCAATCTCCAGTAGACATAAAGATCTCAAAAAAACACCACAAAAACAAATAACCCAAATCAGTAAATGGACCAAGGAACTGAGCAGATACTTCTTAGAAGAAGAAATACAATCATTCAAGGAATAAAAGAAAAAATGTTGAACATCTCTAGCAATTAGAGAAATGCAAATTAAAACTACACTAAGATTCATCTCACTCCAGTTACAATGGCAAGTGTCAAGAATCCAAGCAATACTAAAGTTTTGGCCTGGATTTGGGGAAAAGGCACACTCATATACTTCTAGTGGGACTGCAAATTGGTACAACCATTCTGGAAAGCAGTATGGAGATTCCTCAGAAATCCTGGAATGGATCTACCATTTTACCCAGTTATTCCACTCCTTGGTTTATACCCAAAGGACATAAAATCAGCATACTACAGTGACACAGCCACTTGAATGTTTATAATAGCTTAACACAAAATAGCTAAACTATGGAACCAACCTAGGTGTACTTCAACATATGAATGGATAAAGAAAATGTGGCATATATACAAAAAGTGATATTACTCAGTCATAAAAGAGCATGAAATTATGGAATTTGCTGGTAAATGGATTGAATTGAAGAGTATTATTCTTCTTCGTGAAATAAGCCAATCCCAAAGAACCAAAGTCTGAATGTTTCCTTTTATATGTGGATGCTAACTCATAATTGGTGGGATAGGGAAGAATAGAAGTCCTCTGGATTAGACAAAGAGGAATAAAGGGAAGGGAGGGGGAACAAAGGGAAGGGAGGGGGAACAAAAGGAAGGGAGGGGGAATGGGATTAGTAAAGATAGTAGAATGAATTGGACATTACTACCCTATGTGCATATGTGATTACACAAGCAGTGTAATTGTACATCATGCACAACCAGAAGAATGAAAAATTATACTACATATATGTGAAATATGTTAAAATAAATACTACTATCATGTATAACTAATTAGAACAAATAAAAAATAATAAAATAATTAGAAGAAAGAATAACATAGTAAAATAAGATTGGAGAATAATTTCTTAGATAGGATCCAAAGAAACCACTTTAACAATAAAATAAAATAATAAATGAGAATAAATTAAAATTAAGATTCATTCATCAATATACAACATAAAATTGAAAATATATGTTACAAACTGGGAAAGAATATTTGCAATAAATGCACAATTTCAAGTATTAGTGTACAGAATATACGAATAACCTCAACATATCAAAAAAAGGTCAAAAAACTCAATAGAAAAGTTAGCAGAATACATGACTTTAAAATACATAGCAAAAGAAAAACAATGGCCCAGAAATGTATGAAAGCATCCTCAAATTCACTATAACAAGTAAAATGGAAATTCACAGTCCAGTGAGGACACATTTAATATTTGTTCTATATAACATATTATAAAAATAGATAGATTCAATTATAGATAATGAAGTGAAAAAAATTGAAATTCAGACATCAAAATTTGGAGTATAAACTGGAACACTCACTCACTCTAGAAAACAATTTGGCAAAATGTTATGAAGCTGATCATGTGCATACCCTATCATTGATTGCTTCCTTTACTACTAAGACATATGAGAAAAAAAATGAATCCATTTTCTGCCTTAGAATATATGTTAAAAATTATTGTAAACCCTAAATTGATTAACCAAACTTTAAACTACCACACTTAAATATGAAAATACTGGGGCTGGATTATTAGCTCATTTATAGAGTACTTGCCTAGCCCAAGTGAGGCACTGGGTTCAATCCTCAGCACCACATATTAATAAATGAAATAATGTGTCCATCTACAACTAAAAAAATAAAAAAAAATATGAAAATACTTTTAGACATTTGGGGTGGAGAAGAATACCTATCCTATCATAGTACAAATCAATTTTGTAAGAAATTATTTTTTCACAGTGTTATGGTGAGATAATTAATGGGTATAGACTCTTTGTTGGATAATTTGCTAATATGAAGGAAAAAATAATTTGTTCATATTGTTCTATTTCTCAAAAGCTAATATACATAATATTGTACTTATGTTCAAAATGCCTTGACAAAGACATTCTTTGTCAAAGAAGAAGAGCAAGGAGGAGGAAAAGATGAAGAACTCTAAATGCTTAATGATACAAGGATGACTAAATAAACCATGACATATGAATATACACAATATCATATAGCTGTTAAAAATGAAATCACTTTAGAGGCACTAAAACAGAAAGATACATATGACATATTTTTAAATGAAAAAATCAAATTGCAGCATGATACAATGTATTTTTATTTTGGTAAAATATACAAACCATAAAATTGAATATTGTAAACTTATCATCAGTGGCATTAAGTATATTACATGATTGTGGAATCACTATCCATCTATTAAACTTTTTCCATGTTCCCAAACTATTAGTTAACTTTCTCTCAATGTGACAAAAATATCTGAAAAGATCAACTTAAAGGAAGAAAGATTTATTTTGGCTCATGGTTTCAGAGGTTCACTCCTTGTTCATCTGACTCCAAGGAATAAACATGATGGAAGGGCATGGCACAGGAAAAATGCTAGCTCAGGGCAATTTGATATCAGAGAAGAAGAGGTGGGAGGAAGCCTCAAGAATAAAATAAATCCTTCCAGGGCACTACCCTAGTGACCTACTTCAGCCAATTAGGTCCCACCTCCCAGTATTCCATTCAGCTGTCAATGGATTAATTCACTGATGAAGTCAAAGCGCTTATAATCCAATCATTGTCTAAAAGCTCTATCTCAGAATTTTACTGCTCTAGTGACCATGATTTCAACACATCAGTTTTTGAGGAGAAATTTTAGATTCAACATTCTAAACCATTAAACAAACAGAATATCCATATCCCTTAAACAATCATTTCCAATTCTGTCTTCCAAGTAGACCCTAAAAACTACCATTCTACTTTTGTCTATAACAATGCTAGGAACTACATAAAAGTGAATTGTGTTGAAGGATGATGTCATATTGATTAATTGCTTCTGGCTTTAAATACCCCTTAAAATATCCCTTCTAACATCTCACTATGTAGCATGAAAGACAATATAGTGTCAGAAAAGAAGGGACTCAAGCAAGGGACTGCTGGAGTTTGAATGCTAGTCTAACTAGAGAGTTGGCCTTGGGAAAGTTAATTTATCTCACTCTGCCTCCTCTTCTACATTTGAAAAATATGGGAATGAAAATAGTAGTATCACCTTGAGTTGCTGTGTTAAATGATTAATACCCATATATAATTTAGGATAATGACTGACACACCATGAATGTTCAACAAGTAATAATTGTTGTCATTATTGCTATTTGCTAAAGTTTGTGGTGGATATGTCTCTTAACCTATTTTCTATTGCTAAAACTATATACCTGAGACTAGGTATTTACAAATGTAAAGAAAAAAAAGTAATTTTGCTCACAGTTCTGGTAGCTCATAAGGTCAACTACATGCTACCTACATCTGCTTTGCATCTGGTAACGGTCTTCTTGCTGCATTATAAAATGGAGGAGGGCATCATATGTAAAGACTGAACAAATACGCTAGCTCAGGTCTCTCTTCCTTTTCTTATAAAGCCATTAATGCAATGATAAAACATGGAAGACTTGACTTCATGACTTCATCTAATCCTAATTACATCTCAAAGGCCCCATCTCTAAATAGACTTAATATATGAATTTGGGGATTAAGTTTCCAACACATGAATTTCTGGGGGAAATATTATTCAAACCACATGTTTGAATTACATGTTAATTTCTACTTCTAGTTTGTGGAAAGGGATTTGTTTTTAAATATTTATTTTTAGTTATAGTTGCACATAATACCTTCATTTTATTTATTTATGTTTATGTGGAGCTGAGGATGGAACCCAGGGCCTTGCAAATACTAGGTGAGTGCTCTACTGATGGGCTACAACCCCAGCCCTGGAAAAGGATATTTTAAATTGTGAATATTACTTGAACTTTGTTAATGATTTTTCAGTATCTATTGCAAAATTTTAAATGTCCTTTATTTCGCTACTATTTACCATGTTAATGATAATATTAAGCACCCTTACATTGATAGAATAAATCCCACTAGGTCATAATGCATTGTCTTATTATTATCCTCTTCTGGATTCAATTTACTAATATTTTATTCAGGATTATCATATACATATTCATAAGTGAGGCTAATTTATGTATTTTTATTCTTTTCTTACACTATCTTTTTTTTAAAAAAAAAAAATCAGGCTCATGGTAACTAATTCAGTTCCCACTGAAGTCTTGGACAATGTTTGAGTGTAACGTGGGCGCTTTAGTCCTCTCAGTCTAAGTTCACCAAACTCAGTCTCCTTGTCTAGGGCCTCAGTCTTATTTTTGCTTGCCATGTACCATCATTTTTGTCCCCCGGAGTAACATAAAAACATAAGTTTATGATATTCTATCCTTTCCCATATGCATTATGTCACATGAATTAGCAGTGTTCGTATGTTCCCATTTGCCTTACCATCACTCTTGCAATTCATTTTCTTTCTTTCCTATTATAGGTCCTTAGAGACTTTACTCAGCATACTCCATCATCTAGAATCCAGCGTTAGCTGACTTCTGGTTGATTTTGGCCAATGGAAGGAACTTAAAAGAAATGAGTGGTGAAAAAAAGGTCATCTTCCTGGTTCAATCTTAGTATGGACTGAGTTGTATCTATCCAAAATTTATATGTTAAAGATCTAAACCCCTGTTATATTATTTAGAGATTAAGCATTTAGAAGTTAATCAGTATAAATGAGATCATTAGGGTTCTATCCTTATCTGATAGAATTGATGGCCTCTCTCTCTCTCCTCATATGCATGAGTACACTAAGGAAAGATTATAAGGACAGACAATGACAAGGTAAAGGTGGCTATCTGCAAATCAAGCCATTATAGAGACCAAATCATCCATAACTTCAATCTTCAACTCCAGAACTATGGGAAATGATTTTCTGTTGCTTAAGCCATTAAATTTGTTATGACAGCTCAAACTTATTAATATCCCTCATTCTGGCATCATGTCTCCTAACAGTAGCTACATCCTGCCCTGCCACTAAAGTCCCTAATGGGAGAGCTTCTTGCTTTGCATGATTTTCCATTTGATTTTGAGGACATCATTGTCACTACATGATAGTGGCTTTCTGTTATTACTAGTCTTTAGATGACATACTATTCATTCATCCTGCTCACATTCCAAGTAGTCCCTTAATTAAAAGTATTTTCTTTTTTTATTTAATACTCAAATAAATTTTTTAAAAGATTTTATTTTTAATTTATTTTTACATGAGTATTATTATTATTATTATTATTATTATTATTTCCTTACAATTCTTAGTACGCCTTTTTTGATCCATCTGGGATAAATTATTCTTGTCAGAAACCAGAGTAGATGTACAAGAGAGAAATCTCTTTTGATTATTTTTTTAAAAGAGGAAGAACAAAATTAGTCAGAAATGTATTGTTTAGTGTGGCGAAAGTATTATCCCATCAAAGTAGTTAAGAAATTTTTTTTAAGTCTAAGATGGCTCTTCCCAATATTAAGTTTCATGGAAAAATACTGACACATTTTCCAACTATATGAAGCCATGGTCCCTAACCAAATGTTAATCACAGTGGTTTCCCTCAACGCCTTATAATGTTTAGAACATAAAAACTACCTTTTCATCTAACTTAAACTCAGTTTGAATGTCAGGAATTTTTAAAAATGTGACACACTTGATGCTTTTGGGGGGATTGGAGGGTAGTGCTGAGTATTTGGTGGCTTTTTATGTTGAAGGAAATTCAGTAAAGTGGAACCATAAAAATAGAAAAGGATGAATAGCTACATATAAGCAAAGCTTCAATAAGCTCTACATAAGGATCCTAGATGAAAGCAGATCAAATAGCAATGATATCTAAGAAAAGAACATATCATGAACAAGATCAGTTTTAAATGTGGTATTCATTTAGATACACCAACAGTTTTCAAACAACTGGATTAAAACCAGTAGAATATCAATTATACTTCATTAATGAAATTTTTAGGAATAAACTACTCCAGTGTTGTCACTGAGATTATACAATAAGCACATTTTGGGAACCAAAATGGCAGGATAGCAGCAGAAATACAACTAAAGAATATTGTCTACTCTATAACCTGAAATTTGATATTTCTTTTAACTCATGACCTCTGAGACAATATGGTATTTATATTCCCAGATAAATATAAAACTAAGCAACACTGGAGGATGGGCAATGCACAACCTTATTATATTCATTATATTTGGGCTGGTGGAGAAGTGTACAACCTTCATTAAAGTTGAATGCATTTTGTTCACAACAATATGTTTGTTTTTTCTGTCACCGTTTACCTGTCAGCTTCCTCTGAAATATGTTGTATTTTAGGTACTGAGTCTAGCTTTCTTGACATAAGTTATTGATTTGTGTCCCGTTCAATTTAGTTCATGTGAAAATACTTATGGTGTCTTGACAGAAGTCTCTGGCTAATATTTGCATTGATCTATTGTATCCTGGGATAAGTGAAGGACAGCATCCTGATGATGAAAGAACATAAAAATTATTAAAATGTATAAAAGAAGCAATTTGAGTATCAAGTTAGATAAAGCATATGAAGTTTTTAAAATGGTAACTATTTGTACTACTATAATTTTCATGAAATATCAAATAAATCTAATATTTAAATTAGGGATTCATAGTAAACACATAAAAGTGTTTCTATATTTTAATTTTCCTTGTAATAATATGTATTACAATATTTTTATAAAATAAATATTTATTTTATATAAGCTTTTCTAAATATTTAAATAATATAGAAAAATAAGAAGGGGGCTGGGGATGTGGCTCAAGTGGTAGTGCGCTCACCTGGCATGCGCGGGGCTCTGGGTTCAATCCACAATACCACATAAAAATAAAAAATAAAGATATTGTGACCACCTAAAACTAAAAAATAATATTTAAAAAAGAAAGAAAAATAAGAAGGTAGTTTACCTTTAAAATTCCACCAGTATTATTAAACTACATGAAATATCATTCATAATTTTTTATGCATACAAATATAGATATGTGTTCATGCTCACATATAGATTTTTTTTCAGTAGCTTCTATCAATAGAGGAACCTCATAAACTGGGAGGCATAATCACATAAAGCCGACAGAAATATTAAGATCCAGTCAGATATATTTAATATTTAGAAGAAGTAAAGCTCAATAAGAAAGGTAATATCAAAAGAATGCAGGATTTCCTAAGGTTTAAGAGTTTTAGCATTAATAAAGCAGGAAGACATTTAAATATCTTAATAAAGACTTAAATACAAGGAAATAATGCAGCTATCTGAGTTCAGATACAAGACTTCTGTGAGTGAACAAAAGAATTAGGTAATATATTAATCTAGGGGATGTGATCTCTGTGTCTAAATCCTTCTTCAAATATGTAGACTTTGTATAGGTATAAATAGGGTGCAATGATTCTCATAAGCATCACCAACATAAACAGAGTCACCATTTCTTGATTGGCCATCAAGAATTTCAAATGCCTGCTTATTACACTGAGAAATAAATCTAATCTTGAGACTAAAATCTTTTTGGCAGATCATAAAGCATGGTAACTACATTAGAATCTTAAGATAGGATGGATGCTTTGCTGGGAAAAAATCAGTTTTTGCTATTAAGGAGTTTTAGCTGATAAGATGAGGCCTATATTATTTAAATGTTAATCAAACATAAGAAAAATAACTTCACAGCACAATCTATACTTGTATTTGACCAAAAACCACAGTTTAGCCAAGAGGACACATAAAATGAACCACTATAACCTGTGAAATTACTTCTCAAAATAAGGATAAAAATTTATCATATTTTAAATCTTGAGATTTAAAATGCAGTACAGAAATGTTTAATAAAATCAAAATCACAATATTAAATATTTGTGTTAATAAACATGTTTATATTTTGATATTTTATGTATTAAATTTTTAAGGGTATTTTTACCTATTGCAGACACTTGTCAATTTGCAATTCAAAATTAAAATATGTACTTGAGTAATTGATGTATACTTGCAGTTTTAAGATAAAATCTTTCTAAATTTATATACATAATGAGAACATTTAGAATGAAATTGCTCGAAGACAGAGATTTTTCTTCTTTTATTGACTGTTGTCTTCTAAGTGTCAAGGAACAAAACCTGCTCCAAAATAAGTTCCCGATAAATATCTGTAGGACAAATGTAAGACAACTCAAAACCAAAAACAGCATACATACTACAGGGACACAGCCACATCAATGTTTATAGCAGCACAATTCACAATAGCTAAACTGTGGAGCCGACCTAGATGTCCTTCAATAGATGAATGGATAAAAAAAATGTGTCATACATACAAAATGGAATTTTACTCAGCAAAAAAAGAGAATAAAATCATGACATTTTTCAGGTAAATGGATGGAGTTAGAGAAGATAATTCTAAGTAAAGTTAGCCAATCTCCCAAAACCAAATGCCGAATGTTTTCTCTGATATAAGCAGGCTGATTTATAGTAGGGTAGAAAGGGGGAGCATGGGAGGAATAGAGAAACTCTAGATAGGGCAGAGGGATGGGAGGGGGTACAGGGTTAGAAATGATGGTGGAATATGATGGACATTATTATCCAAAGTACATGTATGAAGACACGAATTGGTGTGAATATCCTTTGTATACAACCAGAGATATGAAAAATTGTGCTCTATATATGTAATAGAATTATAATGCATTCCACTATCATATATAAATTAAAAATAATTAAAAAATAAAATTCATGGCTTAGCAGATATTCAAGTTTACTGGACATATTTTAACTCAATTCTTTGAGTATTTAAAGGAAAAAATATAAAAATTGATTAAAACAATTTAAATATTGATGCAAACTTAATTAAGTTGTAAAAGCCCCTTTTGAAGGTGATTTTTTATTTTGTACTATCTTTTCATTTATTTTGTATTATTTCAAACTGTACATATTTATAAAGTGTGATATTTTAAAAGATATATACAATGTATAATGATTAAGTCAAGGTTATATTAGACATTATAATCACCCTAGTGTACTGTTGAACATCAGAACTTATTCCTGCTCTCTAACTACATTTCAGTATACATTTTCCAATCTCAATCTCTCTCCCTTCCCTCCAACCCTTCCTATCCTGTAGTTACCACTATTATACTCTCTACCTTCTATGAAATTAATGTCTTTATTATATTCCACATGAGTAATAACATGAAGTAATACCTGTCTCTCAGCATTGTTGTATGGGTTGCATGAGATCACTCCTGTCAAGTTCTCTCAAAAATATTACATAAAAGCATCTTTATAAGGCATATTCTATATTAGCTTTTTGCTAGGAAAGATGAGAAAAGTAGTCCACATTTCCTCCCAATGTACCTACCCCTCAACTCCTGGGTTTCATTAGCATCAAACATTGATAATATTAAAATGACTGTACAATCTGTATAACAATTTCAGAAATCATTATTCCTGCAGTTGTTTTACTGCATTAAAAAGGAAAATAATTAGATGATGTCATTCATAATTTTATCCTGATTTTTCTATTTCTGGATTCCCAATTTAGATTAATTCCTTGCTTGACTAGATTTTATCATCAAGTAAAATGAATGTTTTGTCTTTTTTAGAGTTCATGGAGAACTTAAATTCTCTGTATACTTACATTAGCAACTAAACACTTGTTGCTACTGAACAGTTGAAATATAGTTAGTCCCAATCTAGATATGTGTTATAAGTGTGAAATACACAGATTTAAATGACTCAGTGTGCAAAATGTCACAACAATAATCCTTGTGTTGATTTCCTGTTGGATAATATTATTTTCATATTGGCTTTCATAAAATATTATTAAAATTAATTTCCCTTTAACTTTTATCAATTTTTCAATTAAAATTTAAAAATTAAATGTGTAAACACTGCCCTGGAAGTTTATAGTTTTTAGTATACCAAAATCCTTGTTAAGTGTCCTGATTATCATGTCTGGATGCCATTAAAATATTTTTTCTTTACATTTGATATTCCATAATGTTGCTTAGAAATTTTTTGATGTTGGAATATGTCCATTTTTTACTTAGAGATGGCATGTGGCAGAATTTAGTAATGATACCAGTTATGCATCCATTCTTATAATCAAACCCTTTTCCATGTAGCTTTAAAAGCAGTCTCCTATTTGAACAGGTTGATTTGTCCAACCCTTTGACCCTGGTCATAAGTGTGACTTACTTTGGCCAAAGGAATGTTTGCTGAGATAATGAAGAAACTTGAAATGTATTTGCACTTTGGAATTTTTCTGTCTTGCACCTCCACCATACCTATGAAAACATGCTCAAAATAATTTGCAGAAAGATGGGCTGGGGCTGTGGCTCAGTGGTAGACCACTTGTCTAGCACATGTAAGGCCCTGGGTTTGATCCTCAGCACCACACACAAAAATAAATAAATAAATAAACAAACAAATAAATAAATAAAGGTATTGTGTCCAACTACAACTAAAAAATAAATATTTAAAAAAAACATAATTTGCAGAAAGATGAGAGATATAGAGTTACAGTTATCACAGTTATGAGTAGCCTAGAACAACCAAGAACTGACCAAACCACAGATATCTGAGAGAACCCAATTAATTATCAGAAGAAATATTTAGTTCCCTTCAGATACATGAACAATGAATACTATTTTTTGTAAGTCATTGAGGTTTTATATTTATCTTTTATATAGCAATCAACAATTTATGCAACCTTTGATCTATAGATTTGAAGTCTCAAATTTGGAATAATTATGGTCTGGTATATCATAGAACAGCTTGTCTGTTCCACATATTTCATACTCTTTTTAGGAAAACTAATTATGAATATTCTAGATCTCCAATGGTTATTTCATAGCAATGAATATTTATCTAATCACAAACATCTTTTTCTCCAAATGAATTTCAATTTTCACATGTCTAAATTTCATGAACTTATGTTACAGCATTTTTTTGAAAATAGTCTGGGGAATATGAAGGGAATGAGGAAAATAGTAATTCCAAAGTAAGACTATGATCACTCTCTGTGTCTCCACACTTCCTTAAATCTCCTGCTGTGAGGGCATTCTTGGTCTCAATTTGCAGGATTAAGGAAACTGGGATAAAGTAATAGGTCTTGCCACCCTAATCAAGGTTCACTGGTAAAACTCTTAAGGTTACTGACATTTATTTTAAGGGAAATGTGCTTACTGCCTTAGCTCTGATGGAACATATTTTATTGTTCTCTTCTTTTTCTTTCTTGAGTTCTTCTAGATCACTACATGACCATCCTCCTTTCCATCCAAAGTTCAGTAACTTTTAGTTTTGTTGTTAAGAGAATTTTGAGCATGCTGATGTGTATTTCATAGAAGAAAAATTTAAAAAAGTTTTCTTCACTATTTTTTGGCCTTTTTTATATTCTCAGTGGGATTCAAAGAATATGAGATAAATAAAAAACGATTTTGATCTTCAATTTTCATCCTTAGATAAAAATTCAGTCTTCAAGTATATAACAAAATATGGAGATTCAGTATGTTGACAAATGTTCATATTACCAAAAATTAATTTTTATACTAAATTTATAAAAAATGACATATTTACAATTCATAATTTGTTGCAATATCTTTAGGCTGCATATATTTTTTTGGACCCATATACAATGAAAGTATCTTTTGCAAAACCAATTTAATCTCTTTTTATCAGTAGAAATTGCTAGAAAATTTATAGGAATTTACCAAATCTTTCTTTTCTTGAGAACCAGGAGTTGAAAGACCAAATTATTTTTAGGAAAGTGAATTATAAAATATACTTCTGACATCTTATTTATTTTTCCATTCAAAAGATATTGTAAAAGAAAAATACAATGATTGTATTACATTATCTATTATTCATGAAGCTTCTGGTGAGATTTTGTATTATACAGTGAAAACCATTGATGGTTCTAAAGGAAAGAACAAAACAAGTGAAATTATAGACACTTTGATTTTCCTTTTGCATAAAAAAAATATATGCAATTCAGCTTAAAAAGACCACACTTTCATTCAATGTCTTGAGATTATAATATTATCTAGGTCATAATATCTACAAATTCTCTATACTAAGGTGAAATACTGAGTGAGGTGATTGTTCATTCTCTTGGGGTAAATTATTATAGTACTGGGACATGTGTCTCACTATAATGTGAAATAACTATATATAACATTGAAAGAAAAACTATTTTCCTAATGCTACTTTTTCTGAATTTGGAGCAGTTGTGTTAGGTCATGTCGGACCACCCTCCGACAGAGGTTGAGGAGAATCACTAGACCAGCTAGTGAGTGTCTACGGCCTGAACGAGAGGGTGAGTGTCTCGACCCGGCCCGCCACCCGGCCTGGCAAAAATCACACTGAGTTGGGAGTTGAGTCAGCCGAGATGGCGCAGCAACTCGGTTTATTGTGGAGGGAGAGGACTTATATAGAGATAGGAGAAGGGAGGTGAGGGCAAAGGCAGGGGCCAATCAGAGATCGGAGAGTCCCCCAGGTTGGAGTAGCCTAGGCACCTCAGTTACAGAAACAGAGCCCTGTTACCCTAGTTGCAGAAACAATACCCCATTAGGTATGTGTGCCCCGTTGCTGGGGAGTTAGTCTTTATGTTTGCGGAAGCCATATCTTGGGGCCATTCAGGCACGTATATGGAAGCCATTTCTCAAGCTCTGTCAGGTACATGGAGAATCACAAAACCAGAATCACAAGACTGGGGATTTCCCAACAGTAGTTTTTCTTCCTCTTTCCCCAGCGATTGCATTTCCGTGGTCAGCAGAGGTCCCAACAAGGTCATATCCACACCTGGAATACATACAAGGATGCAATAAGTAAGAATTAACAGATATTTGTAAAATTGTAAGTTCAGCAAACATTTGTCTTATTTGGGAAAAATACATTTTTAGACATGTTCTACTTTCTGTTTACTCTTATAAAATAGTGAGATCTTGCATTTTTCTTTATCTTAGAATTTATACACAATTTCATGAATAGCTGGGGAGACACCAAGAATCATTCTACACTCTTACATTTGTGTCACTCACTTATTGTATTCTTTATGTGCTAACAATATCAACAGAAAATTAAAGTGAAATCCACTTAAGCTGAATCTGAGTCATCATGCTTTTCAAGTTTCAAACCTGTATCAGCTTTTAGATCTCTTTGCCCTCAACCAAAAAAAGGATGATATAGAGATAATATAGAGAGATAGACATAGATATATTTAGAGATAATAAATATATTTATATATGATATAATAAAGACATAGTTTTATATGTATATTTACACTTTAAAAATTATCATAACAAAAATCTTTCAAATACCTAGAAGAGTACTTGCTGAGTAAAGGGGTACTTATAACTTATAATCAATACATATTTCCAATTTTTCTTCCAAAATGTTGCATAAATTTACATTTCCAACAACAGTTTATCAATGCCTGATTGTTACTGAGACCTAGTCAATATTGAACATTCACACTTGTAAAAAGCATGAGGAGGGGCTGGGGATGTAGCTCAAGCAGTAATGTGCTCACCTGGCATGCGCGGAGCGCTGGGTTTGATCCTCAGCACCACATTAAAAAAAATAAAATAAAGATGTTGTGTCTACCGAAAACTAAAAAATAAATATTAAAATTTCTCTCTCTCTCTCTCTCTCTCTCTCTCTCTCTCTTAAAAAAATGAGGCAACTGAGGGTAACAAAATGGCAGAATAGGCAACTCCAAGCCCTTGTTCTTATACAGAAACATAAAAAAGCTATCTGAAAAAGCCACTTTGTAAGAGTTCTAGAACATAATCAAAATTTTAGAGCAATTAAGTAAACACCCAATCAAATAGTACTCAGGTTCAAAAGGATTAGAAATATTTGTGAAATTTTAACTCATCCTTAATCTACTTCTATTATGTTGTGCCTAAGATAGTCTTTTGGTCTTGAGCAGTAGCATCTCAATCTCCAGATCTACTCTTTATACTGGAAGGAGGCAGTCATATTTTATTTGCAAATTATTATATAATCTGTTCCTACCTGGCTGGAGATACTAGAAGGCCTGAATCATTCATCTCTGTCTTATATATCTTAGAATGACAGCTTTAAATATGTGGCAAGCATTGCTCATAAAAACTACAAGATTTCTATACACACAAATGATTTGGGAAGAAGATTCTGGGTGAAGACATACACTAGAAGATCTCAGGAATGAAGGAGAAGATGAGGTGAGAATATCTGGGATTAGGACAGTCAAAATCAGCCATTTTATAGTGGAATTTTGAAAGCCAAACACATGAACAGCTAAGACAAACATTCACAGTTTTAAAGAGACCTCATGCTTTCACTTTCAGTTGATCTTTGACTTAGAGGAAGTATAAGTAATTAGTAAAGGACTTTTCTATCCCAGAGCTATCTGTAAGACTGAGGAGGGTTTTTGAACTCTTATTCTTAGTGAGGTAAGAAACAAGTGTTTCTCTATTTCACTTCCTGGCAAAGTATCGGCTGAAGATGATCTAAAGAATAGAACTTCAGGAAGTATACATGGCACGAAATAGTCTTTGCAATAACAGTTTTGGAAAAGTCTTGAAATTAATGACTCCCCTGTAGTCCTCGATGATTAAATCAAACAAAATAAAACAAAAACAGAAAAACCTGGAGAAAGAAGAGAATCTGATTCCTACAGTTACCACAATAACCAATTTTCAACAAGAAATCACAAGTCATACAAAGAAACAAAAAAACTGGTTTATTCAAGAGAACACAGTTAATTGATACAAACTGAATGAATAAGTGAAGATACAGGATTTAGTAGTTAAGAGTTTAAAACAACTGCCTTAATGTGCTAAAAGAGCTAAAAAAAACAAGAACACATTGCTGAAGAAAATTAGGAACACAATTTGTAAACACAATTAGAATATAAACAAATCATAAGAAAGAAGGAATAAGAAATTCTGGAACTCAAATTATAACTGAAATGAGAAATTCAATAGAGTAGTTCAAAAGTTTATTTTATCAAAAAAAGAACAAGTAGATTTAATGATAGGACAATAGAAATTATTGTCAGTGGAGCAAAAGATGTTATTTGTGATATCCACAAATAACAAACTTTATGAGTAGAATTTTTATGCAATTAAATTTAAGTTGATTAAAATTCAAATGGTGTAGTTATAATGTAAAGATGTTATATAAAATGCTCATGGTAAGCACAAAGAATATATACATAGTATAAACATAAGAGGAAATGAGAAAGGAATCAAAATGCTTCCCCAAAACAAAACATTAAAACAAAAGAAGACAATAATTGCCATAATTAGAGACCAAAAGCCTGTAAACTATAAAGAATTAAGCAACAATAGAAAAATGGCCAAAGTTCTTCCTTTTGAGTCATTACTTTAAGTGTAAATGAATTACCTTCTTCCTTCAAAATGGGTAAGTGGGGAGAATTTTTTAAAGGCAGTCTCCTGCTGCCTCTGAGAGACTCACATTAGATATAAAGATGAAAATAAGTTAAAAGGGGTAGAAAACGCTATTCATGTGAGTAGTAACCAAAATAAAACAGAAAGGTAAGTATACTTAAATAAGATTACTAGGATTTGGGCATAGTTTGTTCTCCAAGGTTTCATGTATTAAAATCTTCATACCAAGTGTGACAATGCTAACAGGTGGTGGGAACTTCATGAGGTGAGGCCTAGCAGGACATTGTTAGATCTTCCTAAAGTTGCTGCTCTAAGAAGAGATTAAGGAGATTCTCATGGGACCCAGAGATAGTTTCCTCAACAGGATTATTAAAAAAGAACTAGCTGACCAGTAACCAGTCACTCTGGTGTTCTAACTTGCAATGTAATCTCTCCCTCTCAGATGGATTTCCATTATGATGCTATCCAACATGAGTGATGAAGTCAGAGAAACCCTTGCTAGAGCTTGCACCATATTGTTTGAATGTCAGCTGTCAAAACTGTCAGCTAAATAAACCTCTTTATGTTACCAGTCTCATATATTTCATTATATTAATGAAAAAATGACTGATACAAAATAGACTTAAATTCTTAAATTCTCATCAGAAATAAAGAAAGGCATTATATATTAATAAAATGATCAATTGAGCAAGATTATATAATGATTATAAGCATATATATACCAAAAAATTAACCTGCCAAATATACTAAGCAAACACTAGCAAAACTGAAGTTAAAAATAAATAGTTCTACAGTAAAAATTAGAGATTTTAATACACACTTTTAAATAAGGATAGAGTAATTGGTCACAAGATCAATAAGGAAATAAAGAACTTATACAACACTAGAGACCAACTAGATCCAAAAGACATACCAAGAACAGTCCATCCAACTACAGAATATATACTTTTATCAAGTGCATATAAATTTCTCTAGTATAGATCATATATTTGACCAAAAAACAAATTTTAATAATTTTACAAAGATTGACATCATGCAAAGTATATTTTCTGATCACAGTGGAATGAAACTAGGAATCAGCAATAGCTAGAAAACTACAAAAATCACAAACATGCAGAAATTAAACAACACTTTAAAAAATCAGTAAATCAAAGAAGAGATCATAATTAGGATTAGAAAACACCACCCAATATATTATAATGAAACAAAATATACCTAACTTAAAGGATAGAGTAAAAACAATGTTAAGACAGAAATTTAGGGCTGGGGTGATAACTCAGTGGTAGACCGCTTGCCTAACACACCTGAGGCACTGGGTTCAATCATCAGCATCACATAAAAATAAATAAATATACTGTATCCATCTACAACTTTAAAAAATATTTAAAAATACAAAAATTGAGAATTTTAAATGCATATATTAAAATAGAAGAAAGATCTCAATAATTAATAACCTACATTTATATGTCAAAAAAAAGTCAACTAAACAGAAGGCAAGTAGACAGTAGGAAATATTAAAGATCAGATGGAGATAGACAAAATTGAGTATACATAATAAAGCATTTTAACAAAACTAAATTGATTCCTGAAATACATTCATGAAATTCATAAACCTTTAGTTGGATTCATTAAGAAAAAAACTTATCTGCTGTGCTACTACACAGAAGGATGTCTATAGATGACAATAATGTTCATTACAAAAAAAAAACTATAAGGGATTTGATAAGTTTTCACCATAAAAAATGATAAATGTTTGAAGAGATAGATGTGTTTAAATGGATTTAAGAATAATGCAATGTACTCATATATCGAAAGATTATATGGAATCCCATTAATATGTATTTTTATAGTTTAATATATCGGTTAAAAATTCTAAAACTTAAAAACAGAAAAAAGTTTAAATTACTAATATGAAAACTAGTGAAGATACTTTTACTTTCACAGAAATAAGGATTAATAAAGAACTATGATATTCATACACCAACAAATAGAATAGCTTAACTCAAATACAGATGTTCTTTGAAATGCAATTTACTAAAATTCAATCATTAAAATTGAAAATCTGAATAAACAAGTGATTAGATTGAATCAGTAATCAAAACTTCCCAAAAGAGAGAAGCCCAAGACTAGATGGCTTCACTGGTAGGTTCTGCAAAACACTTAAAAAAGAATTAACAACCAACCTCAAACTGAAGAGGAAGCAATGTGTCTTATCTCATCCTTTGAAGCCAATATAAGCTGATACCAAAGTCAGAAAAAGAAACTAAAAGAAAACTACAAGACTGTATATCTTATGAATATTCATGCAAAAATCCTCAGCAATACAATAGTGAAATTCGGAAATAAAATAAAAGGACATCATGGCCAAGTGTGAAATATTTCTAGATAGAAAATATTATTTCATACATGAAAATCAATTATTGTAATACATTATATTAACAGAATAAAGGGACAAAAATAAATGATCATCTCAATTGTGGCTGAAAGGTTTGAGAAAATGCACTACCCTTTTTTGTTAAAAATACTGGATTAAAAGAAATATCATCTTAATAAAGATCATATGTAATAAACCTATAGCTTCCATTATACTTGAAGGTAGAAGCTTGAAATATTTTCCCATAAAATCATGAAGAAGACAAGAATACCTCCTTTACAAATTCTAATTAGCATAGCATTGGCAGTTATAGCCAGATCAATAAGAGAAGAAAAATAAATAAAGACACCCAAATTGGAAAGGAAGAAGTAAAATTATCTGTTTTCAGATGGCATAATCTTTAATGTGAAAAAACAAAGATTCTACAGTAAAATGAAATAAAACTAGGGGTTGGGATTGTGGCTCAGGGGTAGAGCACTCGCCTAAGACGGGCGGGACTGGGGTTCAATTCTCAGCACCACATAAAAATAAAGGCATTGTGTTCTGTCCATCAACACCTAAAAAGTAAATATTTTAAAAATGATATGAAACTAATAAATAAATTTAGTAAAGCTGCTGGATAGAAAAATCAACATGCAAAAATCAGTTGTATTTGTATATACTATCACAGAATTACCAAAAAGTAAATTAAGTAAACAAAATAATAATATCCAAAGCAATTTACATACTAAAGGTACACCCTATCACATTTCCAATGACATTTTTTAAGAAATAAGAAAAAACCCACAGTTTCATATAGAATGTCATGGGACCCCCAAAGTGCCAAAACAATCTTGAAAAAGGAGAACGATGATAGAGGATTTCCACTTACTAAGTATAAAGCTTACTTGAACTATAAAAATTCAAATAATGTAGTCCTGGAATAAAAATAGGCATATAGGATAATAGCATAGAAATAAACTTTGTTTTTCTTGATACCAGTGATCAAACTCAGGGGCAAAAACTGAAACTCAGAATTACTGTATAATAAGTAATTCCACTTCTTAATCAATACTTTTAACTGAGCCACATCCCTAAATTATTTTTTATTATGGAAATAAACCCTCATACACACAGTCAATTGATTTTTTTTCATGGTTGCCAAAGCATTGAACAGGGAAGGGGATATCTTTTCAAAAACTGGGCTAGGTAAACTGGATATACATACAACAGGAATGAAATTGATCCCTTACCTTATAACATATATAAAATGGATTACAAAATGGACCAAAGACCTAAACATAAGAGCTAAGAATATAAAACTTAGAATAAATCATAGAGAAGTATTTTCATAGTATTTAATTTGGTGATTTCTGGGATATAATATCAAAATACAGGGAACAAATATGAAATATACAAACTTGCTTTCAAAATTAAAAACCTTGGAGCAACAAAATACATTATCAGGAGAGAAAATAATAGCCCAGAGAATGTCATATAATACTTTAAAATTAAACATATGATGATATTAATATGCAAAATATATGTGGATTCTTATATTCCATGATAAAATAAAACAAACCAATTCAAAACTTGAAAAAGACCTGAAGGGGCATTTTTCCAGTATAATATGTAAATAACCATTAAGAAAATGAAATGTTATTTGGCATTATAAGTTATTAGGAAGTACAAATTAAATACACAGTGGGATACCACTTCAAAAATTTAACTCCTTGTTTAAAAACAAGGAGTTAAATATATTGTGAAAACACAACAGTTTTCATAGCAGCATTACTCCTAATAGTTAAAAAATTAGAACAACCCAAATTTCCATGGACAGATAAATGGATAAACAAATTGTGGTATTTATATATAGTAAGCAACTACTGAGTACTGGAGAGTAAGTAAATTCTAATCATACTGCAATTTGAATGTACCCTGACAAAATTATGTCACCTACATACATATACCTATATAGACATACATGTACGTCACCTACAATAGACACTTCAGAGAAAGAGAGATGGAGAGACAGAATGTAAAATAGAAGTTACCAAGGATTGGGTGGAGAAACGAAAGGGTAGGTATAGAATTTTAATTTGGGATAATGAAAATGTTCTGGAAATGATTAGTGGTGATGACTACACAATATTGTAAACATATTAATGTCATTGTATTATACTCTTTAAAATTATTAAGATGGTATATTTTTGCTATATTTTATCATAATAGAAATATTAAAAATTCTTGATAATTTGATGAATGGAATATATTGTTTAAATTTTCTTTTTTTAACCTTTATTTTATTTATTTATTTAGGGCTGAGAATCAAACCCAGGGCTTCTCACATGCGAGGCAAGCACTCTACCGCTGAGCCACAGCCCCCGCCCAAGAATATATTGTATTAATTTTCATTATTCTTTTTTTTTAAAGAGAGAGTGAGAGAGGAGAGAGAGAGAGAGAGAGAGAGAGAGAGAGAGAGAGAGAGAGAGAGAAAGAGAGAATTTCTATATTTTATTTTATTTTTTTTAGTTCTCGGTGGGCACAACATCTTTGTTGGTATGTGGTGCTGAGGATCGAACCCGGGCCACACGCATGCCAGGCAAGCGCGCTACCGCTTGAGCCACATCCCCAGCCCAATTTCATTATTCTTATTACAGTTAAATATTTTCATATATTCATATCTGTATAGTTAATATTTTAGGTGTCTTCACCTTTCATTTATTGATTTATATGAGGTTTCCATGTATGATTCATAGATGAAGATAAAATTGTGCCTACTCGATTATTTTTTATTTGTCTAGTTTCACTGCAAATTCCAAAATGCCTTAGTTATTATAGAATTTTAATACATTTTATTAGGTTGTCATGCA
Source organism: Ictidomys tridecemlineatus (assembly GCF_052094955.1). Taxonomy (NCBI): domain Eukaryota; kingdom Metazoa; phylum Chordata; class Mammalia; order Rodentia; family Sciuridae; genus Ictidomys; species Ictidomys tridecemlineatus. The sequence continues at coordinate 50,772,063 of NC_135493.1, forward strand.
TACTTTCTCTGCTGTTTTTCTTTTACAAAAAATGTTTGATTTAGACCTAAATATTGTACCAGAAACTTAAGGAAATGTAGGCCCAATACTGTAATATGTCAGTTTAGGAACATAATTCTTCAACAAGAATCCCCAAAGTGCAAGAAGTAAAATTAAAAATCAATAAATGGAGAATTGTGAGTTTATAGCCAGCCTCAGCAATGGCGAGGCACTAAGGCACTCAGTGAGACCTTGTCTGTAAATAAAATACAAAATATTTTTTGAGATGTGGCTCAGTGTTGAATACCCCTGAGTTCAATCCTCAGTACAAAAACAATCAATAAATGGAATAGGATCAAAATAAAAAATTTCTTCACATCAAATGAAACAATTGAGAGCATGAAGAGAGAGCCTACAGAATGAGAGGAAATATTTGTCACCTACACTACAGATAAGGTGTTAAATTCAAGAATATAAAAAGAACTCAAAAAGCTTAACAACAACAACAAAAATAAATTACCCTATCATGGGGCTAAGAAAGTGAACAGGCACTTCTCAAAAGAAAAAATATGAATGGTCAACAAATACTTGAAAAAGTGTCCAACATCTCTAGCAATTAGAGAAAATACAACTTAAAAATAAACTGAGATTTCACATCACACCAGTCAGAATGGCAATTTTAAAGAATACAATAACAGTAAATATTGTCAAGGATGTAGGGAAAAGGATAAACTCATACGTTTTTGATGGGACCACAAATTGGTGCAACCACTCTGGAAAACAGTATAAAGATTCCTCAAAAAACTAGAAATGGAGTCACCGTTTGATTCAGTTATACCACTCCTCAGTACATATCTAAAGGTTTTAAAATTAGCATACTACAGTGACATAGCCATGTCAATATTTATAATAACACAATTCACAATAGCTAAGCTATGGAGCCAAACTAGGTGCCCTGCACCAGATGAATGGGTTAAAAAATGTAGCAACTATACACAATGTAACATTACTCAGCCATAAAGAAGAATAATTGTATGACATTTGCCAATAAATGGAAGGATCTGGAGAGTACCATGTTAAGTGAAATAAGCCAATCCCCAAAACCAAAGGTCAAATGGTCACTCTGATATATGGGTGCTAACACACAACAACAGGGGAGAGATGGGACAAATAGAAGTTCAGTATGTTAGACAAAGGGGAATGAAGGGAAGAGAGAGGATATAATAAAAGGAAAGACAGTTGAATGAATCTGACATACCATACTTTCCTCTACTTTTCACAATATTGAGTACATACATAAGACTGGGATCCACATTAAAATAAGACATACTTCATGCTTTTATAAATATGTCAAAATAGACTCTACTTCCATGTATAAATAAAAAGGATAAATAAGAAATAAACAGGTAAATAAATATTTAAAGTTACAGGTTTTTTTCATTCCATTTTGTTGCCATTGTTAACATTTTTATAAGACTATTTCAATAGTTTATAGCATTTTGTTCCTCCTCAAATATTTGACTATTTTTTTCTTATATATGCTTTTAGATCAATTTTAGGGTGTTGTTATAATATTGAAAAAATTCCCTTAGAATTTTGATTGGAACAGTTTAAATGTTGCATTTTTTAAAGAATTCTTATCATTTATATTAGTTTTCTATTTTTGATGTAATTAGCTCAAATTTAGCTGTTTAAACAACATGAAATTATCTCATAGTTCTATAAATTAGAAATCTGAAATGGATCTAATTGGGCTAAAATCAAGATTCCAGCAGTGCTCTTTTCCTTGTTGGATATGCTAACTGAACATTCATTTTATGGTTCATTTGGGTTGGTGGCAGAATTCAACCTCTTATGGTTTTTGGACTGAGGTCCCCATTTTCTTGGCGCTGTATGCTGGGGAATACTCTGAACTTCTAGAAGCTGTCATGTTCCTTGGATTATAGTGATGTTTTTCTGTCTTCAAAACCATCAATTGCTGAGTCCTTGTCATGGAACATTTATTTGATTCCCTACTTCTGAGAATCTTTTGTAATTTTAAGAGCTCATGTGATTTCACTAGACCCATCCAAGTAATCTACTATAATATGTCTTTTGAGGTCAAATGACTAGAATCCTTAATTCCATCTGAAGCCCTTATTTTCTTCTGCCATGCAAAGTAACATAAACTGAAGCTTCAGGGATTAAAATGCAGAAATAATTGGGGGGACATTATTGATTTTACCATGATTCTAATATAACACTTTCCATATCATCTTACCATATATTTAAGATTCTATATTTTTCATTTAGTCATTTTTTTGTTTATGTTTTTATTTTTTCATTTTTCCTTCTATTTTTGTGTGTTATTCTCCTCTTAAGAAGCATTTATATTTCTTTTTTCTCTTATTTTTTAGCATTTTTGTAGTTTTCTTATTAATTTTAACTGATACATAAAATATATGTATATATCATTTTATGAACCAAATTTATAAATATATAATTTTATATTCAAATACAAGGGCAATATGGCTGCTGGTAGATAAAGGCTTAATTCCTTATAACACTACATCCACAAGATAAAGTAGAGTCATATTGCAGAAATACAGATGGCATCATTCAGTTTCTAGCTAATATAAAGGGTACACATAAAGGTAAGCAACACAGATTGTGCAACACATTGACATATCCCTGGGGATAAACCCCCTCCCCTACCCCAATAAGTCTGATGTGTTCCCAATGACTTGCATGTAGATCTATTATAATCTCTGGTTAACAACCCTGCTCCCCTCTCATCTCAGAACAAATGCTTCAGTTGAATCTGTGACTGTGGTTTAAACCAATCAACTCATTGATTATAAATTGGGTTATAATAACCTTGATCTAATCAGTAGGTTAATCCATCAATGATATGGATTAACTGGATGGTTAACTGTAGGCAGGTAGGGTATAGCTGGAAGAAGTAAGTCCCTGGGGTTGTTCCTTTGGGGTTTATATTTTGTCACTGGTGAACAGAAACCTGTCACTCTTTGAGCTGGTTTCTTCCCCCATTTCCTTCTGCCATGACATTCTACCTCATGTAGGGCCCAGAACTATTCAGTAGATCAACCACAGACTGAAACTCTAAAACATTAGTCAAAATAAACTTTTCATTTTCTAAGTTTTTTTCGTCAGGTCCTTTATTCACAGAGACAAAAGAAGCTGACAAAATCCATATATTTACACAGCCTTGAATATAGGGAATTGCACTAGATTCCTCATTCCTTGTCATTATCACAGCTGTTCTATTATCAAATGATGTTGATTTCACTTTTGAGGCATTTTCCAAATTACTTCCTTAATTGTTATTTTCACTACTGTTATTGATTAATAGAAATACTTATTTTTGCCTATGAGTCAGGTTATTTCCTCCTTAATATTCTACTTGATCTATTCTCCTCCATCTTATCCAGCATATATACTACCAAGAATTACAATCAACGATTCTAATCAGATTATTTCCATATTTAAAAATCTCAGTATCTTATAACTACTGTTTAAAGGGCAAACTTCTTAACATAGTATATAAAGGCCTGCCTTGTTCTCTACTCTGCATTTACATTATTTTCTACTTCAGCAGCATCAAACCTATTGTAGTTGTAATCCTCACATAAACCCTGAGAATCCAGATTTTAGCTTGGTGTTCATGTTTCACCCCATTCCTTTATACACATAAACACACTGATACCATAAATCTGTATTCCTATCAATGTATTTATTGCTTGGGTGATTGTTTGAATATATTTAGTCAACTAGACTGTAAAAGCAAAACTAATTACTCTTTTGTTGGAATCCTTGAGAGAATTCCTCATAAAGGGCACCCATATTTTTCATCAAGATTCTAAGAACATTGAGAACCAAAATAAAATGGCAAATTTGGCAATCAAACTATTGTTTTTAGCACTGAGAGGTAATAAGGTAGGAAAATAAATCTACTGTAAGAGACAAATGGATATGCTAAATGAATCCCACAAGTAGACAGACTTACTGATTGAGTCACCATTGCTTCAGGAGCAGAAATACCCACATCACATGGGAAAATCACCCAGTTAAAAATTGAGGCATGACAGAGAACTGGAAACTATGGGAGAAGACCTACCTGGAAGAAAAAAAAAAGAAGGATAGTTCATTCATTCCTGGATATTGCTTCCAAATTTAGCAAACAAACATATCATTCCTGATTACCAGAAACAGTGATTAAAGATGCTGATACAATTCAAGAATGTGATGAAATGAAAACATACTTCTTTGGGGAACATACTATAGGGGAAAGGCATATGTGTCTCCTATGATTCTATTAATTTTTCTATTCCCATGTTCTATTTATAGACCTGGCACAGTCATAATTTCATGATGTTGAAGGAATAAACTTAATTTTAAATATATAATCTACTAAAGGAGGCACAGAAAACATAAATAACTAAATAAAGGTTTTGAAAGTGAGAACCAAGGAGGAACTTTGAGAACAAGTTTTGAAAGTATGTGTACTTTAATAAAGAAGATTAGCACCAGGGATTGCAATGAATTAACATTCTCTTACAAAGTTTTATATATTTTTAAAACTATATTAGTAGCAACAGACATACCTTGTCTTGACAGGAAAGCAAAAAATATTTTGGGAACTAATTTATGAAACTTGAATATGCAATCTTAAAAGCTACAAAACAAATAGATAACACAAAAATTCTTTTTGAAACTAGTAATTGTTATTTTATGTATTCAGAATATTTTTTTCTGATATTGATAAGATGTTAAATTTGGGAAGCAGGCAAATTGGATCATTCAATAAATGGACTATTTGGCTTGGCTACATTATCATAAAATGTACTTTTATAATTACTTAGAGGCATACTGAAATTACTTTTGAATTTGCTACTTTAAAAGTCATCAGTTTCAACAGAATATTATCAGTGTTCTCTGAAGCAAGGAATTTTGCCTGTTATTTCAGCACTTGATCCATTGCATGTTAACACATCACATGCCAACCTAAAGAAATAGTCTTTATATGTTGTTAATATAGGATGAAATCTGGACTCTCTGTTTTTACTTTTTTCTCTCAAGTCCCTGGAAACTCAGCTCAGAGTTTCTCATTTTAGTTTTGCCTATCCAATAATATTTACTGGAAATATTTTTTTTTGAGTTAAAGTTGAATCCCTTTGCTAGGATTCAAATAATTCTGTTTTTGTGTAGGTTGGGGAGACAGTTATTGTGATTAACCCATACTTTTTTTGCAGCTTCTAGATAGTGATTCAAATTATTTAGTTGAAATATCTAGGTTCTACAATAGTGTGTTTTTCTATGTCTATTAAAACTATAGAATCTGTGCTAATGTAAATGGAGAATTAAGAGCTAGGAAAAGATATTTCTGAACATTTCCTTTGTGTAAGATATATTGAGATAGGTACTTGAATAAATACAATTTACCAGTAAGGAGTTTAAACCAAATTAGAGGCTTAAGACAAATTTAAAAATATAATACACTTAGAATAAGATAAAATTCATGAATTAATACCTACTGTATTTACTATTATTAGTTCTCAAAAACAAAGTAAATCACATCCAATTAGCAGGATATTCCAGTTATGAGTGTCTACATAATAACCCATTCCAAAGCTCAGTGGCACAAAACAATTAATATTCATTTATGTTTATGATTATCGAACAATGACTCAGGCCTCAGGAAGAATTGCTTAAATAGCTCAGGTTCCTCAAATAGATAAATATGGCTGGGATAGCTCATAAAGTTATATATGTTTGAGACCTCAATTCTGACTATTGTCTGGATTTTTTCTCTTCTCTCTGTTATGTCTGCTGGGTCTCTATTTCCTAATGTCATATATGGCTTTCTTCTAATGTGTATTATACCTAGAATGGGATGGCTGGAAAAAAAAGGACTGGTCAAGCACTTTTCTGTCTCTCCACATAGTCTCTCCACATGTATAGCCTGAGATTCCTTATTGCATGATAGTACTAGGCCAGTCAAAATTATTTTCATGGAAGAAGTCTTAAAAGAGAACCAATGACCCAAGTCTTACAGTGGATATTGCTGTTTCTTTTGGGCCTGAAACCTGACAGTGTCACTTTTATTGTATTATATTACTCAAAGTAGTCACAGAGCCCAGATAAATCAAAGGGGACAGTACATAAAACCCACCACTCAGTGGAGAAATGCCAACATATTTATGGCCATCTTTACCAGTTACAGGAAATAAGAAATGCCTTCATGCAAGAAATAGCATGTGAAATTATTTTTAGAATGTGGGAAGAATTTTAATACGTAAGATAATGTGATAGATAATTAAGATGAAGAAATACATGAGTGCAAAAGAAGAACAAAAAGTGAAGAACATATCCAGAAACAGTAAACTAACACTTGATAATGTCTATGGACTGATATATAAATTATATGCAAATAATTTAATATTTCAAAAATGAAAATTAATATAATTAGCCTAAATGATTTGCACCTCCCAAAAGAAGGCATCATTTGACTTCTTCTTCATGTCAAATATTTCTACCTGATTTTTCTACTTTTACAAGATGTTTTCCAGATTACCTACTTTTACTTGCATATCAGTGAGTCATATCAATTGTGGCTTGAATTAAAATCATTAGTTAACAATCTGTTATGCATTAGAAATTAGACTGAATGGAATCTTGCTTGCATATTTCTTTGAGAAATAAATTAACTACTTCAGTGGATTATTTTAAGTCATGGTAAAATGTACATATGAATAATAATGATTGATTTTTATATGCTTCATACTTTTCAATGTGTGATCTATAATACTACTGAGCACAATTAGTGCTGTTAAATTTGACATTTAATTAATACTTACCTATAGAGTTATCTATCATCTAAATAAATTAGTTAGGAAATTAAATATGCATCACATCTCCTTTGTTTTTCTTTAGAATTTCTACTATTTGTTTTTATCATCTATACAAACATAGAAGAATAAGAGAGAGTCATTTATGTGGTTACAAAGTATGGAAAGATCAATTAAATTTAAAAGAACAACAACACTGTAACCCAAAATCTATATTAAAGGAAGGTAGCCAAACTCTGAATTTCAAGGGCATTACAGAGTTCAAATGCATAATGAACAAAGAAAATGAACAAGATAGAAGGGAATGCAGAGAGGTACTATTACATCATCAACAATTTCCATAGACTTGCTGTAAAGATCAGCAAATAAAACTTAAAATACAATAAAAAGTTAGCTATTTGTGAACGATCTTTTTCAAAATATTTTTTAGTTGTTGATAGACCTTTATTTTATTCATTTATCTATATGTGGTTCTGAGAATTGAACCCAGCGCCTCACATGTGTCAGGCAAGTGCTCTACCACTGAGCCACAATCCCAGCCCTGATGAACAATCTTTTGAGTTATTAATTCTTCTGACAGTTAAAAAAAACTTAAAATTGATTCATACATTTTGAGTTAGTTTCTTAGAGAAAGTGAGAAAATAGTACAATCTAATGATCTATATTGGATGGAAACCTTGAATATTTCCTGAAAGGTCATGGTTTGGTTGCATATTGCATTTTAATGGAATTGACAACAGAACTCAAATTGTAACATTTTACGTGGGAAATATGCTACTTATTATTTGCTAAATCTCTCCTCTTTCTGGTTTTATTCCTCTTCAGCTCTATCTGTTGTCTAGTCAAATATGCCTGTCTGAACATTCTAATATGCATTTTCCATTAGAAGTCTTGAATTAATGATTGAGTTGGTAATGTTTATGACTAACATTAAGACCACTGGTTGATTGAATCATTCAGGTTCCTTATTGTAAATCATTTATATTATCTTTGGAACTTATGAGTATCATGCTATTAGTATCTTAATAATGCCATAAAAATTTATTTTTCTTAATAAAACCTGAACTCCTTTAACATTCTATTAATTAAAATTACTCAGGTTGCATGGAAATATTCTTCCCAACTTCCTACATAGAACTTTTCTTTAAAGAGGATTAAACACAGAAGTTAGGACCAGTTTTACTGTACTAAAACAAATGGAGACCAGATGTTAGGAAACAATCTACAACAAGTTTCTGTTGAATTTTGAACCTCTTTAGTATTCGCTTAGCATTAAATTATACCGACATGTGGACATTCCCAAATATTTATATTTGTATTAATTTTTATCCAAATTTCTAATTTCTAACTCTTGGAAAATGTAACTGTTTTCCAAAGTTTCAATGACAGTGCACAGAGTTTATGATTTTTACTTCAATAAACTATAAAGATGTACTAAATATAATTAAGACAAGCTATTTGTAATCCCAAACACTGCATTTAATAAGAAATTATTTATATTTATACAACACATCAGGTTATAATTTTGTCTCTCACAACTTGCTTATTGCAATCATCTAGATCACTAATCTGGATTATTATTTGATATCAAAAATATTTCACTTACACATGCATCAGCAGGTTAAAAACGTTGTCTCTTTTAATCCACTAGACAGAGCTAAACAGATCTTACATGGTAGGTAAATTGTCCATTGTCTATACATTTTATATATTGAGATGATGCCTACATTTTTTTCATTCAGATGTGAAACTTCAAACTACCAATCAATTTATATATTATAATGGGAACATTCAATGATCAAGAACTTTCAACATTTATGATATAAATTAAAGACATAAAATATTATAATTATTGCTATTATTATTAAATTGAAATAAAGACAACATAAGGAAATATTTAATATAGTGTTGCACCCTTTTTTCTGGGATACATACATATTGTTTCAAATATATATATGAGCAGGATAAGGGTGTTAGTGAATTAAGGAATTCATTTTTTCACTATCTTGGGCAACAATTTTATTGCATAAAAATATTAAATATTACCAAACTCATAACACATTTAAAATAGAAATCATATGTCTGCAACTGAAAAATTTTAGTATTCTCTGAGAAGCTATTTCCAGACTACTTTGTCATGAAGATTTAATATTGAATAAGTGGTCTATGTATTAATATGACACTTTATTCAGAGAATAAATATTTATAAGATATTGGCAACCATCATCCATAAACCTTAGGTCATGTTAAATTGTCTTGTTCTAACAAATGTGATTAGACCTACACTTAATATTTGCAACACAGTACAGAGGAAACCTTTTCTTTTTTGCAGTTCTGAACTATGTATTATACCAAGGATACTAGATGAGTAATTCATAGTATTTACCTACTCTAAAAAATTATAGAAAAGCACTAGACTTCTAGTCATCATCTATCTAATCTCGAACACCTTATATTTCATTTTCAAAGAAAATTAAATCAGTATTTGGCACTTCAAGTGATTTTAGTGAAACCAGCAATTTTGACGTTATTAGCTACTTGGACACACCACATTTATTCTCATCTATACTGCAGATAAACATAAGGCTATCATTAAGTAAAGGTGAAGAGAATCGGAAAGAGGGTAAGAATACAGGGAAGAGCTTTGGGGGAAAAAAGAGGCTGCTTTTATTTCTACATGCAAAAAGCAGAAATGTAAACAAAGTTATTTGATTATATGTCTGTTTAATTGCTGCATATCAAAGATAAAAAATGAAAATATTTTGACATTCCTGTATTTAATTAGAAAATATTTATTTTATAATTATTTTCTTTCAACTAACAGAAATTATTCTGGAGATTTATAATCAATTTTGTATTTTTTTTTTATTTCAGTTTTTCAATTTATCTTCTTCTAAACTACTTCAATCTCTTTGCCAGTGGCTATGATTTTTCTTCAAAAAGAATAATTTTGCCTATTTGATGATACTGTACTTGAGAAAGTGGAAGTAGATAACTGTAGCAAATTAAATTCTTATTACCGAGAATAAATAACATGGTATTCAAATATACTTACCAGATATTTAAAAAGTACATGTGGCAATTTTAGGTTCACATTCCACCCTGGGAGGACAGGGGCTTCTCATAGGTATATTGTTAACCCAAATTGTCTGTATCCACTTGAATTTAATTTTCCCTAACAGCTTGTCAGGGTTATCTCTAACTGTAACATTTTTCCTCTTCAAACTGATTTTCCAGGAATTTTTATGCTGAATTCATAAAATGGTCATGTTACTTCCTATTGCATATGGTCATTAGAGCTGTTTATGTAACACTTTATAGGAGAAAATGTTATGAAAGTATCAATAATGAAAACTTTTCTTCCTAGATTCACAATGGAATTATCTTTTGGTTAACAGGTAAGATTGTCTGAGGCCAGAGAGAGGCAGTATTTATATACAATGGAGTATTACTCTGCATTTAAAAATGACAAAATCATAGAATTTGCAGGGAAATGGATGGCATTAGAGCAGATTATGCTAAGTGAAGCTAGCCAATCCCTAAAAAACAAATGCCAAATGTCTTCTTTGATATAAGGAGAGTAACTAAGAAAAGAGTAGGGAAGAAGAGCATGAGAAGAAGACTAACATTAAACAGGGATGAGAGGTGGGAGGGAAAGGGAGAGAGAAGGGAAATTGCATGGAAACGGAAGGAGACCCTCAGGGTTATACAAAATTACATACAAGAGGAAGTGAGGGGAAAGGGAAAAATAATACAAGGGGGAGAAATGAATTACAGTAGAGGGGTAGAGAGAGAAGAGGGGAGGGGAGGGGAGGGGAGGGGGGATAGTAGAGGATAGGAAAGGCAGCAGAATACAGCAGACATAAGTATGGCAATATGTAAATCAATGGAAGTGTAACTGATGTGATTCTGTAATCTGTATACGGGGTAAAAATGGGAGTTCATAACCCACTTGAATCAAAGTGTGAAATATGATATATCAAGAACTATGTAATGTTTTGAACAACCAACAATAAAAAAAAGAAAAAGAAAGAAAATTAAAAAAAAAAGATATTGGAGGACAAAAGCTACAAACCAGTTCTGGAGAAAACTGTTTTCATGCTCTCCTAGATGGACGTATTCTTTTATATAAGCCCATAACTAACCAGGAAGGGAAAAAAAATAAAACAATCTTCAACTGGATCTACTATTGTTCAAAGAATTAAAATCACAACTAGTATGTTTGTGGGGCATTTGGTCACCAATTTGTTTCTTCACCATAGTTAATTATTGTTATATCACCATATGTTCAGCCTGAATTGGTTGAATACATCATAAGAATCTAACATAGAATTATGACTGACATCCTATATTTAATCCCAATCTTACTCAGAATATACAAAAATACATATAGATCAATAATAAGGACATATGCAATCCAGTTTAAAATACACAAAATGCTTGAACAGAGAATATAGCAAAGAAAATAAACAAATAGTCAATAAATGCATAAAAATATCTTTAATGTCATTATTCTCAAGGACAGTGGAAATTGAAACCACACTGAAATACCAACAAACATGGACCAGAATAACTAAAATTAAAGAATAATAAAGATAATACTAAATTAGTGAGGAAATGGGAAAAAGACCTCTAGTATATATCTGATTTAAATACAAAATATGAAACCTGGCAAATTCTTAAGAAATTAAATATATATGCATATTGCATATATACAATATACTTCTTGATATTTTATATAAGAGCAATGGAAATATCCACAAAAAGATTTGTATAGTTATAGCAGACACGTAAAATTGCCAATGTCTTTCAAAGAGAATGGGTAAATAAATTTAGGTGTCACAAAAATAATCACTGACAAAATATAACAACATAAATCAATCTCAAAATTATTATGGGTAAATAATAAGTGTAAGGCATTACACTATTGTCATGTATGTAAAAGATATATAAATAAATAAAAATATAGAACAAGAGAAGCTAAACAGGCAAACAGGTCTAGTACATAATTCCATTTATTTGATGTCTGAGAATAGTCAGACACTAATTTATGGTGGACATATGAGGTGTTCCCCAAAAGCTCATGTATGAGATGATGCAAGAAAGTTTAGAGGTGAAATGAGTGGGTTCTTCAAAATGTGTGTGTATGTGTGTGTGTGTGTGTGTGTGTGTGTGTGTGTGTGATTTACATGAGGAAATAATTGTTATTTGAAGAAATTATGAATAGATATGAAAAGGATATGAAAATAGATATGAAAAGTCAATCCACGTTTAACATTATCTAATTTATTAATCCATATGGATAGTTTTAATTAACTAAGATATGTATCATATATGAAATGCCAAATGTGCTAACTCTACATTTTAAATAAAATCAGTCTCTTCTACTGTGCAAATACCAGCTAAGTCTCTATTAACACATCCAGCCTTTATTTCAAACATAAGTTCAATACATTATAAGATCTGATATTTTTATTTTTAAAAAGACATAAATATAAATACAATCAAAAGAAAAATCAATAAGGTCACCTGAATTGTTATTTTTTTTGCATTATATTTACTTTGAATAAAAAGGTCATCCAATTCCAATAAATTGTTTTGAATTATTTTTAAAATGTACTTGTCAAGGTGATGACTTGAATTATTAATTCTTAAGATTTCTCATGAATCCATTTTTGGACAATCTGACCCAAAATCATCAATTCTGTAACAAAATTTCTAGAGTATGAATAAAATATAGTTTTTGTGACTGGAAGTAAGGGGAAATTTCAATAAGCTAATAAATTATTAAGAACAAAAGAAAAATAAAATACTGAAAAACAATATATGTAAATTAGAAAAACAATTATTTTTAAAAGCATTCTAAGGTTGATGTGCTGCTCAAGGACAGGGATAAGATAGGTAAATTTTGTTATGTATTCATGATCAAATTTTCAAGGGAAACCATAGAAAGAGGGAAAATAAAATATACAACTCATAAAGTACCAAAAATAAAAACAAAATTTAAAAATTAAGACTTAATGCTTAAAATGCAAGACACAAGAAAAAGGGACATCAACAGCAGGATCAATACAAAGCAAAAGTAATATAGCAGAAGCAAGTTTCTGTTTTCAGTAATCACAGTGAAATTAAATGAACTAAACTAACAAATAAATACTGAGATTTTTAGAATGTTGAAAAGATCCTCAGCTATATTTAAAATGTAAGGGTATGATCAAAATGAAAGTAAAAGTATGAAAGTAGATTTATTAGTTAAATGCTAGACAAAATAAGCTGTAGTAATATTATATTATATAATATTCTCAAACTCTTAACATTAAATATTTTCAGGAATAAGGGTGGTGACTACAAGATATAAAAGGGCCAAAGCACACAGAAATTATAATGATAAACTTACATACACCTAATAGAAATATCCTCAATTACATTAAATGAAATTATTACAAATGCAAGGAGATTTTACCAATTCCACTAATATAGTGGGAAAGTCAATATAGCTCTCCCAAAATAATTAGAAAAATAAAATTAGCTTGACATTTTGGACATATATAAAACATTGTCACAGACAATTAGAAAATACTAATCAATCATTGAATACTAATCAAAACTGAATACCATAAAAGTCTTATTTTAAAGTATTATGATTCCTGATAAAGATTTTTCAAGAATATTATAAATCTCATAGAGATGACAAAAAAGGAATTAGACATGGTAAAACAAAATCCCAGCATAGTAGATAATATTATGAAAATTTATAACAGTCATTTTTTTTCTCATGGTAGATAAGATCATGATTCAATGTGAAAATAAAGAGGTGATAATTCTGGATCACCAGAACTTTCATTTTAAAGTTTAATTTAAAGTTAAATATAGAATATACATATTCTTTTTCTCCCTATAAATTCTATATCCCCTGTAATCCACTGACTTGTCCATGTAGCACAGTGATTTATGTAGTTAGGATGAAATAAGATATTTCTTACAATTCTAACCATAGAAGATCAAGGACTAAAATTAATTTCCAAAATTTTCAGTGTCTTAAAAGCCTTCATTTTTTGACAACTGACGTATAAACCATCAAAACACTTCATGGTTATAAAGTGGCATTTGATATCTATTGACAAATAGCATTAGATTCACTTTGAATCTTGAAAAATGATAAATCTCATTAAACTTTAACATTATATTGTATTATAATAAATTTTATTGAGTATATTTGTTTTCCATAGCAACTACTTGAAAACACATAGTTTTGTCATTTGAAAACATTCACATTAAAAGGAAACAGCTTCTCTGGCAAAACATTTTTTAAGTATTAATGAAAATGCTTACCCTTTCTTTCAAAGGTTATTGAGAAACATATAAGTAAAGGTTTAAGGTCATTCTTGTGAGTTAAATGTACAATTAGCTATGTAATACTGAAGACAAAGAGGGTCTTGCTAAATAAGAGTGTTCTTTTCTTTTGCCACTCCTGGTGATTGTATTAGCTTTCTCCTGAGTCTAAGTGATTAAATAGTATAATATTCTTAGTGTGGTTTATAAGACTATTTATAGAAAAATTTTACTTTTTGAGTAATATTATTATTTTAGTTATGTATCTTATTTATAAGTTTATTTGTAATGCTATTTACTATGGAAAACCAAATGATAGCATTAGTTTTTGTTGGTTAAAAATATGAACTCATATGATTTTTTAAAATTTAGTTCATTATTTTTCATCCATAGAACTAAATCAAAATTACATTTTGAATATTCTATTTTGTTATGCAACAAATGTTTCCATTTGAAAAATAATTTCAGAATTTCATAGAGTGCCACCAAGATGCACTCTAACCAGGAAAAATACTGATGGACAAGATAATTCATGCAAATTTGTTGTTATGTCACTTTTATATCTGAAAAAAATATAAACATATCAAACTTTGGATGACCTACTTTTCCTGTCTGTATTTTTCATTACAACAATTGTTGTATTGATAGAGTCTGTGATTCTCTATTCCTTTTTTAGTTTTGTTTTATTTCTTGAGGGTAAAATTGGGCTGACTAAATCATATTTTCATAATTACTTGAAATCTACATAATTCCCCTTTGTTAAATGAGTCTTTCAAGCTGCAGGCAAAAGTGCTGCTCAACTTTGATCATTTTAAAAAGATAACATTTCATATTTTTTCAAGGATATTCTAATAAAAGAGGAGAGGCCGGGTGATGCACTAATACATCCACAACAATTAAATCAGGTCAAGTGATAGAACACAGAAAGCAATCCTACGTGGAATTTTACTATTCTACAGTAAGAGAAATGTGCTATAATTAATAAATTTTATTAAATTTTTAAATATCTTTATAGTTGATATACTATAATTGACACCTCTGTCCCTATTTCTATTTTATCAGTGCATAACAAATAAATAAGTTTGAATAAGCTGAACCATGCAGAAAATCTTCATGCATAACAGCATCTGTTTTATTCTTCATAAAATAAGTTAAAAGTTTTAAATCACCTTACTCCCTAAAAATGAACTTTAAACTAATTAGAACAATAATCCTCTAAAACTATTATATATAAATATTTTTTTTAATTTGTCCCTTATATAGATATTTTTTAAGTTTGTGGTTGTTTTAATAATCAAATTGATCATTTACATAATAAATCTACACAATTATTTTTCAATCAACCACTAAAAACACCCTTAAGAAAATTCTGATCATTGAACTAGATGAAGAGAGAAAAGATAATTGAGAAGCAATATTTTTAATTACTGAACTGTTAACAAGCCCAGAAGGTTTATAAGTGCTTAGACAGTATGAAAATATATTACTGTTTGAATTTCTTGGCTTAAGAAAAATTTGTTTTTGATTTGACAGTAGGTCAATTTTTAAAATTGTTTTCTTTAAATAAATACAAGTTCAATATAGTTTTTTAAAAAACAATTAAATATTTAGTCAAAGAAACAGCAAAACATATCAAATTAAAATAGTTACAGTTTAGTTTTCATTTATGCTTTTGAAATTTATTTGGGAGTAAGAAGGGGAGACAAATAATTTTAGCACAAATAAAATAGGATAGAGAATGTATATTTACACTCAGAGAGAGGAATAATGACATTAAAATTTTGTTTGAACATGGACTAACTGAATCAAATAAGTCAAGAAGATAAAAAAATCAGTCATAATTAAAATTACACTAAAGGTTGCTTGAATCCCTAAACTTCCCTTTTTGTGTAGTTTTCCTCTTTTAAATCCAGTGCTATCAGGAAAAAACGTCAATAAAGCACTGTCAGTTAATTATTATAACATTCACTTAATATTCAAAATGATACATGTAGAATTTTTTTCAAATGAATAAATCTCTAATGATAAAATTTAAGGTATAATGGCATTTTGATGATGACATTCATCTAGGGCTGAGGAGCCACTAGAATACCCTTTACATCATTTTGCATATGTAATAATATACTTCAAATTTTCTATAGCAAGAAGTGTCCTTTTAAATTAATCTATTTTGTAGCTCTTATTTCTCAATACTACTTTGTACCATACTGATGGGAAATGAAGGTCATGCTGTAGATGGTTTTTCTCAAACTATTCAAATTGTGACATTATTCTGAAATTTCAAGAGGCAAAAAGTGACAGGGCAGAAAATTAACACTGACAAATGATCAGTTCAATTCTCTTTCTGAGCTGTTACATGGGTAGATAAGGACAGGAACTGTTGGTCTTCTTTAGACATTCATGAATCAAAGAAGTTGCAATTTGTAGTAGAGGTCTATTTATGAACTAAGACCTATTCAGTTTCATAAGCAATAGTATTGCCAGCCAGGTTATTCAGCTTTCCATCATTGTGACAACTCAACTCAAAAGGATTTCAGGAATTTCAGTCCATGATTGCTGGCCCAATGCCTTAGGCCTATGGCAAGGCAGAACATCATGGTAGGGAGTGCATTTTGAAACATAGCTGCTCACTTCATGATTTGGGAAGCAAAGCAAGAGTGAGAGGAAGGGGTTGGTGTCCTAACATTCTTCAAGAGCATGCCCTCTCAATGTACTTCCTCCTCCAACTAAATTCCACAACTAAAATTTCCCTACCTCCCTATAATGACACTAGCTAGGACCAAACCTGCAAAATATGAGCTTCAAGAGATATTTCAGATCCAAACAATAAACAGCCGATTACAAGTGGTTGCCCAGGCTGATTTCCATTATCAGTTCCAAACTTTCTCAATCCTAAAATATTCAGGTCTTAGCCTTCTGTACTCTCATGAATATTGAGATCAGTCTGATAAAACACATTATAGTATACCTCAAAAGCAAATGAGTGGCATTGAGATAAATAAGAATATTCATTCAGACCTTGTTGAAATACTGATGCTTACCTTATTGTAAGATTAAACTAAATGTCATTTGAAAAGTTCTTAGCATGGTACCTGGTCAATTGTAGATACTCAATATATAGCCAGTTTTAGCTCAAATAACTCAGATATTATTACTTTTGCATATTACTCTTTGTGGAAAATTTGATTTGATGATCAAGCTCTACAGCCTTAAATCAAAGCTTTAAAAATCAGTGGTCTCATTTATCCAAGAAAAAAAAAACTTTTCAGATTGAAGGGTATATATAAATCTAGTATCCTTTGTCTCTCTCCCTAGAATACTTCATTTGATATTTCTCAGGGGGTGGCATAGTATTGCAAACTAAACCAAGATGGAGACAGAGAGGTTCACCACTGGCAGTAATATAGAGATAGTAATTTAGGTAGCACATATGCAAACACTATTATAATGACAATTTTATTTAATTTTAATGTGTATTGGAATCAATATAACTAGTACAAAATTCATAGTCCTAAAATTTAGTAAACTTCCGTTGAGGTATACAACCATAAAGACAGGAAGGATTAGAAAAAAAATACAAAACTGGCCATTGAAATATCAATTACTGGGCAACACTCTTTTGGTTTATAATAATGTTATGCCAGGGTTTCTTAAAAGTAAATTATTGAGAAAAAACTTTCCCCAAAACAAAATAATAGTCAGCATCCCAATGTATATTTTTTATAAATTAAGGTTCCTGACTCCAATGCCAGATTATTTCATTTTCATTATGCCACATATTAATTCCCTTGGTGGCAAATTCTTTTCATATTATGAGGTTTTTATTTTCTGCAAATTGAAAGTATATTGTGAATTTCTCAAAAATACAATTTATCATTGCATTACTGAATCTACCTAAATTACATGAAAATTTTCTAATTAAACTCATTAAATAAAATTTGAATGAAACTATAAACATAAACTTCTTGAAATGTATAATTTGGGGGGTGGGTCTGAATACATAATTTTATGAAATGTGAAAAGAAAAGTAAAATACCTATCTTAGTTTAGGGTTCCATAATAAACTACCACTAATTTCAGGGTAAAACAGAAACATTTATTTCTCATTTTTCTGGAGGTTAGAAGTCCAAGGCCAAGGGGCTAGAAAACTAAGTGTCTGGTGAGTTGCCCATCTTTCTGTATGGTCACATTGTGAAGAGAACAGATAGAAGAAGCAACCTCTTTTGTGGCTCTTCTTATAAGGACACCAATCCTATTGTAGCTTGCTATGGTCTTCATTTCACTCAGATTCATATGTTGAAATCTAATCACTAAGATATTGGTCTTAAAATGTGTGAGATTTAGGAAGTTATCAAGTCATGAGAACTTTACCCTCATGAATGGGATTGGTGCCCATATAAAAGAGGCCAAGAAAATTGTCTTACCCCTTTTGCCATGTAAGGCCATAAGATAAAAAGGGTTATCTATGAAAAAGTGAACCTTCACAAGAGACTGAATCTGAGTACTTTGGTTTTAAACTTCCAGCCTTCAGAATTGTGAGAAACAAATTGTTTAAGGACTAACCAGTTTGAACTATTTTGTTATATCAGCCTAAATGGACTAAGGTAGAGTCCTGTTCTCATAATCTACCTCTTAAGAGTGGTAGGTTATTGTTAGTATCTCTACTTAAAAGATTTAGAGGCTACATGATAACCATTGTAACCAGACCGTTAAAAACTCAAAATTTCATCTAAGGGGCTTCTTGGTATACATTACAGAGACTTTTAAGTGGGGATAAGGAGGGAAAATAAAAATTAAAATGAAAATATTATGGCAATCAGGATAAGGTACCCTCTTCTGAAGCATGCCTATTTTCCAATTCCTAGGAGCTTTGAATACGTTCACTTACATGGAAAAGGCCTTTTGCAGATATGTTTCATATATGTGCCTTGTGTGGGGAGATTATCATTGATTAGCCAGAAGACACAGGTCTAATCGTATGAGTACTGTGCATAAAAGGAAAAATACTTTCATAACTGAGACCAAAATGAATGCAATGAGAGAAGATGGTTCAAAGAGAGATTCAATGTTGCTGACTATGATAATGAAGTGACAGTACCATAAATCAAATAATATCAGAGAACTCTAAATGTTAGAAAATACAAGGAAATTGATTTTTCCTTAGAGCATCCAGAAAAGAATGTAGCTGTGCCATAATTTTGATTTCAGCCCAAGGAGACCACATTGTATTTTGATCTATAAAACTGTAAGATAGCATGTGGCATTTATCGTGTTATGTTCATGGAAATTTCTTCTAGAAACAACAAAAAACACATGCAGGAACTAACCATTTTTTTTATAGTGAAATTTCATATATGTAGATGTTGTACCAATTCCTGTCATGTAGCCTGAGTGTGTGATGTATTGTTATATTAGATTTAAGACAAGTATATCTTTCAAATTATGACACATTAAAATCAGTGTAATCAAATATTATGTAATACCTTAGTGTATAATATTGAATCACGTTGTCTTCTGGCCTAAGGAAGAAAACGGAGGATGAGAAACTTGGGATAATGCTGGCAAAGCATGGAAGTTGTGCCCTATTTCAAAGTCCATCTGCAAAGTATGATATAATTTGTTTGATTTATTATTATTTGTTTGTTTTATTATTTTTAAAAATTATTTTTGGCATCACACATTTAAGGAAGTCTTTCTGAGATCCTGCTTTCACCACCAAGCTCATGGAATGGAGACTTTAGTAATAGCAATAACAAAAAAAGTCTTTAAAAGTAAATGAGAATAGTCTAATTGACAAGAATATTGACAACTATGGCCCAAGACAAGAAAGAACAGTAAACTTTGAAGTGGAAGAAGAATCTATTATCCAGTTAAGAAATTTAAATACATCCAACAATCAAAAACTTTATGAGGCATGCAAAAAAGAGGAATATATGTGTTTTAATCAGCTTTTTCAACACTATGATGAAAAGAGTTGATAAGAACAATTTGAGCAAACAATTTTAAGCTTTTGGGGTTCATAGTTTTAGAGGTCTTAGTCAATAAAAAAAACAATTCCATTTCTCTGGGCCTAAGGTATGGCATAACATCATGGCAGAAGGACATAGTGGAGGAAAATATTTCTGGACTTGGTAACCAGGAAGCAGAAAGAAAGAGCTCAGCTCACCAGGGACAAAATATAAATCCCAAAGCCACACCCCCAGTAACCTACTCCCTTTAGCCATATCCTCCCTGCCTACAGTTACCATGTAGTTAATCCATATCAGTAGATTAATTCACTGAATAAATTAAGGCTATCATTACACAATCATTTCACCACTAAACTTTCTAAACTTTGTCACATTTGGGGGACAGCTCATATCCAAACCATCACAGTATGGCCAATTAATCAGAAAAAAATGACACAAACCACCATTTGAATAAAAACATTTAAATGAATTAGCCTACATATCCTGAAGAGTTAAAGAAAACAATAGACCAAGAGCTAAAGGAAAACATGGAAAAGAACCAAAGTCAGAATGATATTTTAATAAATTGATAATATTAATAAAGTGATATAAATCAGAATAATTTGACCAAGATTGTGAAAGATCTAATGTATGAAAACCATAAAATACTGAGACTGAAGAAGGCACAAATAAATGGAAATATATCATGTATTCATGGATTGGAAGGATAACCTCTCCAATAAATGGTGCTGGAAAAACTATATATATCCACATGCAGAAAATTAGAAATAGACCATTTTGACATACCACATATAAAACTCAACTCAGTAGGTATTCAGGACTTAAAATTAAGTCCTAAAGCTGTAAACATTATATGGACAACATACAAAATGAAAGAATATGTTTGAAAATCCATAAATTTGACTAGTTAATATCTAAAATATACAAGGAACTCAAAAAACACAATAGCAAGAACACAATATATTATTTCAAACTGGGTGAAGTACATGAATAGTTATTTATCTGAAAAATAAATACCAGTGGCCAATACAATATTGGGAAAGGTCAAAAACACTAATCTTTAGGGAAATGCAAAGCAGAACCACAATGAGATATCATCTAATGCTTGTTAAGATGGATAATATAAAGATAAAATATAACAATTATTGGTGAAGATATAGAAAATATGAATGTAATTTAGTATGCTTATAATGGAAAATAGTGTGGATACTCCTCAAAAAATTAAAAAATGGAGCTAACATATGATCTAACATTTTCACTACTGGGCATATATCAAAAGGCTATGGTATTAGCACATCAAAGAGATGTCTACACTACCATGTTCATTGGAGTATTATCCAAAATAACACAGATATGTAATCAACCTAAGTGTTCATCAACAAATGAATAAAAAATGTAGTGTGTGTGTGTGTGTGTGTGTGTATGTATGTATAACAATACTGTTCAACAGTAAAAAGAAAATCCTGTCATTTATGACAACATGAATGAAACTGGAGGACATTATATTAAGTTAAAAGCATAGAAACAGAAATAACATTGATCCCACTTATATATGAAGAATAAAAATGTTGAACTCAGCAATAAGGAGTAGAATGGTAGTTCCCAGAGGTTAGAATAGAGAGTATTGAGGAGATAGTAATCAAAGGATATAAAATTTCAGTTAAAAAGAATAAGTCAAGGGATCTATTGTACATCATGGTGACTATAATTAATATATATTTATATTTAAAAATCAGTAAGAAGTCTATTTTAAGTGTTCTCACCAGAAAAAAAAGGATAAAATTTGTGTTAAGTAGCTTGATTTGATGATTCTACAAATGTATATATGTACGTGTATGTATGAATATGTGTGTGTGCCACACACACAATCATGTTGTACACCATAAATAAACACAATTTTACTTATTAATTAAAATTTAAGATAAATTAAAATAATAGGTAAAGGAACAAATTTTTTCTCTCTGGCTTATAGAGTGTCTAACAAATGTTGTTAATTGTGGTATATACTCTATTCTGCATGAGGGCCATTGACTGTTTGAAGCTGATATACATATTTTGATATATTTTTATTTTTAGAAAACTGGGCCATTCATTTTATTATACTTTATCTCTTATACTCTTGTAATTTACATATAGCATTACACATTTTCAAAACAGTTACTTCCTGTGCAATTAGAGAACAGTTTTCATTACCTTCAAAAACATTTGGTCCTTAGAGGAACACATCATTGAATGAGATTTAAGGCTCCATAAAGGGAACTTTGTTATCCTATGTACAGAATGCACTATAGAGATCCTCTTCAACCAATAATTTATAACTAGAAATGTATTTTTTTATAGAAAAAGTATAGCTAAACAGAGTTTGTAATTAGAGCAAAAATAGTGGCTTCAAAAGAAGAAAGCTATTGGGCATAATATTAATTTCTTCTACCAGAAGAAACAAAGCCTGTACCCTGGACAGAAACATTGAAAATATTTTGCAACCTAAGAAAAACAAATTTTCTGCAAGACATTAAAAATCTAAGCCAGGCTCAGTGGTGCATGCCTAAAATCCCCATGGCTTGGGAGGCTGACACAGGAGGATCTCAAGTTCAAAGCTAGTCTCAGCAAAAGTGAGGCCCTAAGCAACTCAGTGAGACCTTGTCTCTAAATAAAATACAAGATAGGGCTGGGATGTAGCTCTGTGGTGGAGTTCCCCTGAGATCAATCCCTGGTACCCCCTCCAAAAAATCTAGATGAGTAATTTTTTTTTCATTTTTTCAGGTATTTGATTTTGAATAAATTGATCCATGTTCTCGCTATGCAAGATACACATACAAATAACCATTACATAGTTATTTAAAATTCTTTATTTTCAAGTTATCTTTCTTTAAGCTCTTTCCTAAAACATTTAATTGGAATCCTTCTATTACACTATAGAAGTCCTAATTCTCTTCAAATTGTGCCTTTCTCTCATATTATCTTATCAAATAACAACCTTAACATAAGTACACCTATGTCAAATGGGGTTGTTAACTAGTTAAAAAATAAATTAACACATTATTCCCTCCTTAATATCCAATTTTCAGAAACATAAATTTTCTGTTTCCTCACAATAGCATCATGAGCAATATCTTATATTGTTGAAATGATTTTTGTTATGAACAGAAACAGAGAAAAATAGTTTCCATAGTAACATGTCTTTCCTAAATGAAAACAGGACATCACTTTCATCGCTACTTAAGTTTTGTCTTGTTTTAACAGTTTTCCTACTGATTTATTCAAAGAATAGGGCAGATGCTATATGTAATTTTGAGGAAAGGAAAAAAAGGCAAGTGGCAGTTAAAGGAAAAAGTGCACTTTAATTTCACAGTTTGTAAGTTATTCAGTGACACAGGCTTTCTGATATAGTCAAATTGTAAAAAAAAATATGAATAAAAGAATTAAAATACATGTTAAGGGAGTGCCTTGTAAATTTTTCGTGAACATATGAACCAATACATTTTGAAATTTGACATATGAATATGAATGGCTATTGATTCACCATACCATAAATACATGTATATGAAATAAAGAATAATCACCATACCATAAATACATGTATATGAAATAAAGAATAACATATGATGATATAAGCTACTTTCAGATGCTGGAGAGAAAGTGGAGAAAGACTGAAAAATATTAATAAATAATGAGATTCTCAGAGCCTCAAAATTTGTGTATCCAAGATGAATTAATGACAACAAAGCAAGACTGGATCAAAGAACCAGGTAAGCCATTTAACTAAGTTTGACAGAGATACTACAGAAATGGCATGCCAAGTGGGGTGGTGCATGTCTGTAAATCCAGCAGCTCAGGATACTGAGGCAGGAGAATTGCAAGTTCAAACCTATCACCAACTATTTAGCAAAACCCTAGCCACTTAGCAAGACCCTACCTCAAAATTAAATAATAATAATAATAATAATAATATGGCTGGGGAAGTGGCTCAGTGGTTAAGACCCATGGGTTCAATACCTATTCCAGAGGTAATAATTACAATATTTTGGGCCTCTATTGTAACTGACATTGACTTCAGAGAAAACAGAAGTAAGGATTGAAAGGTGTACTTGTGTCAGTCAGTATAGACTACATTATAGTGAGGAAAATGATAATCATAAAACTTCAGTTGTATGAAAAAAACAAATTTTACTTTTCACTCATTTGCCATATTCATTACAGATCATCAGAGGATCTCTTCCTCATAGTCATGAAGAATCTCAGGTGACAGAGCACCCACCATAACATAGGCAATTATCACATCAAAGGGAAAAAAGAGAGCTCTGGGGGATCTTGTACCAGCTATTAACTGCTTTGTTTGGAAAGTGTCATATATTTCTTATTCTCAGAATCATCACATGGGTCACACCAAAACATGAGAAGCCCAGAAAGTGCAGTCCTGCAATATGGATAAGCTAACATCTGGTAAAGAACTTCCAAGAGTATCACACGATTCAGATATATTCAAAATTGCATGGTTTATATTACCAAATGGAGGTCATATTTCTTTTGGAGACCAAGGATTTTTAAATTTTTCAGTTTACTATGAGGATTAAGTGATAGCACACTCTAGCCAGTTCCATGAAATTGAATAGGATACAACCCAATCAAATATAATAATTAAGGTCCGTTCCACACAAATATAGGTTAAAAGTTGGAGTGGCTAAATTCCTAAAATCCCAATCTTCTTGTCTCAGCCTCCTGAGCCACTGGGATTACATGCATGTGCTACCATGCCTGGCTCCATTGTTGCCTTTTAATGCAGTATTATTTGATAATAGCTATCCTAACAGATGTGAAGTGATTTTTTTCCAACACCATTCATTGAAGATAATATCTGTTTTTCACTGAAACTTGAGTGGAAATTAAGATGAGAGCAGATATCAATAAGATTTTCAGTGTCAGGTAGCAAGAAATTGTCCATAGCTGATAGGCTATTTTGTTGTTGTTAAGATTTTTTTTTAATTTTAAGTGGATACAATATCATTATTTTACTTTTATGTGGTGCTGAGGAACTAACTCAGTGCCTCATGTGTACTAGGTGAGCACTCTTAACACTTGAGCCACAACCCCAGCCCCTTGTTGGTTTTTTTATTTGTTTGTTTTTGTTTTTGTTTCCTGATGTCAGGGATTGAACCCACGGGTGTTAACCACTGAATCCAATCCCCAGACTTTTTGATTTTATTTCTTTTTAAATTTTGAGACAGGGTCTCACTAAAGTGCTTAGGAACTTGCTAAGTTGCTGAGGCTGGCTTTGCATTATAGTCCTCCTGCCTTAGCCTCCCAAAATGCTAAGATTATGGGCATGAACCAGTGCACCCAGTCTGATAGACTATTCTTATAGAAATGAAACAGACAAAGTGAGTTTACAGGAGACTACAAAAAAAGGTTAATGATCTTAACTGTAGAAAAAAATAGAAATTTGGCTATTAATGTATAAAACTTATCACTGGGCAGTATTGGAAGTATAGGTAAGATAAGCCACTATGAATTTATAGTAATGCCTATGTGCACAGTTGTTTTGTTCTCTAGCAGTGTGGATAAACCTGGGGTAGCTGGAGAGAGGGCAGAAAAATGAACTATTTGAGCATTGCAGGAAATGATTTGTAAAGATATTAGAAGGACAATGGAACATGGCAATAGAAACATTAATGGGAAATGTGATATAGTGTGGATAACAAAGGAATAATGACTAAAAGAAGCTGATATGTGGAGAGACAATAAAGAGGTCAAGAAATTAAATTCCCTAGTAAAGTAAAAAAGTAAGTGAACTTCCTAGAATGAGAAGTTTATATTATTGCTTTACAATTTCAAATCAGAAGCAGTTACATACACAGATAAATAAAATATGACAGTAGTTGCAGCTGAGATGAAGATACTATGAAATTAATATGGTAGATGATTCATCCACATGATAATTTGAAGTTATAAATGATGACTTAGCATGTAGAAAAATACTATGCTTTAAGTATCAAATATCTTCAAAATGGCTAAAAGATAAGTTTGTAGTCAGCACAGAAGGGTAGAAGATTATAAATGGTAATATAGCTGAATGCTATAGGCCTCAAAGGAGAAAAAAATTTCAACTATAGGTAGAAGACTTATCATATTTTTTACTATATTTATATTATAAATAAAGGCTTATTGTCCTGCATATAGATAGATGATGTGAGTGTTAATTACATATATATTTCCATAAAATAAAATTCATTGTCTAGCAAAATTAACCATGTGAAAAGAAATGCTATTATCCAAAGTACATGTATAAACACAAGAATTGGGTCTCATCAAACTTTATATACAAACAGAGAGAAAATTTGTGGTATATATGTTTAATAAGAATTGTAATGCCAATAAAGTACATGTATAAAGACATGAATTGGCGTGAACATACTTTATATACAAAGATATGAAAAATTATGTTCTAAATGTGTAATAAGAATTGTAGTGCATTCTGCTGTCATGTATTTAAAAAAATAAAATCAATTAAAAAATAAAAAAATAAATTTGTCTTTTGACATGTAAAAAAATATGCACTATGCTTTTTGCTATCACCTAGTTTCAAATTAATACTGTACCAAATGTGACTTCAGTGTACCTCATGTGAATTAATTTCAACTAGCAATACCTTATTAGTGTAACTCAAGGGAAAGTATAAGTTAATACTTCATAATTATTTTATAAGACCAAGTATACTGTAACATGAATTAAATTACTTTTTTAAGATTGGTCTCTAAGAAACCTTTATTGATTGACGCAGTCATTATACTAATTATCATATTTTAAGTTAAAACTGTGCTATGGCTTAAAGATGAAGTGAACATATAGATACACACTCATATTAAACATCAGAGTGATTTTTTGGATAGTAGGCCTGGGCTAATGATATGGCCATGAAAAGAGAATAGACTTTAATTATAATCTGTGCATTACACCACCTTACCATAAATGTTGAAGGCAGTATTCTCTACAGCAGAAGCCCACATAAACTTGTTGTTCCCAGGGTACATCCCTAAGTTCTGATCCTTTACAAATTATTTAGGCCATATAACACATTACTTTGCTGTATCTCTTCAATCAAATAATACCAAACATTACCATTCAGTAGGTACTATACAACAGAACAGTCTTCCAATGATGAAATCTTTCTAAATCTGTGCCATCCAATATGGTGATCACTGATCACACTGCCAATTAAGTATTTGAAATGGAGCCAGCATTCTTAAGGGAATAGATTTTTAATTTTCTTTAATAATAAATAAATTAAGTGAAGTTTAAATAACCATATGTCCCTCATGTCTATCATATTGAAAAACAGAGATATAGACCTTAGACCTTGTTATATTATTTTAAAACATAATGCAGACTAGCAAGTCAAAGGTCAATCTCTGAAGTTCCTTCAAGATGACTATATTTCTAATAGGGTGATATAGAAAATGTGATGCTTTAATAAAATGGAATGATTATATAATGATGACATGATCAAAACTCTGACAAATTGACATGGCAGTATGGGGATGAATGTTATACATGGTAGCCAGAAAATTCTACTACATAGGTAATAGTCCCTTACACTTGCTTATATGTAAAATATTCTTATCTTCCTAGGATATAAAAGCAATGCATTTACATTCCCTTATCCTTCAATGCCAGACCCTTGTTAGTGGCTGTACTCATAACTTTAAAAAGTACATGTTCTCTCAGATCTCCAGTTTGGTGGTGTTAATAATCTTCAAAGAAAAATTAACTTACATTGGAGACAAGATGGTAGAAGTAAGCTAGGCAACAAGTCTCAATCTCCTAATAACACAAAAGAGAAGCAGCTAAGATAAAGCAGAATTTAGAGTAAGGTAACAAAAAAAATGGTGTAAGACTCAATATTACAAAGTCTGGAACCTGAAGAGACTCCAAGAGAAATTATTAGAGTAGAAAATAAATTCAGAGTCCCTTAACCCTGAACTTGAACCTGGGTATAGGAAGGGGGAGAAGCAACAGAGAGAGAAAGAGAGGGGACTGGAGTAAAGAGAGGGGACTGGAGTAGAAAATCTCAAAATATAAAGTGTGATGGTAACAGAAGAGTCCCTAAAACACAGCAAACAGCTTAAAATCAAACTCTGAAAAAAATTCTGAGCTCGGAATCCACAGCCATCTTGTGGAGTCCTTAGCTGACCAGTCAACCCCTTAAATCTTTTTAATGAGTAATAGATAGCAGAAGAAATCAGGGGAGAAACACAAATGTCTCAGAAGTAAATGATAATAATAATACAACATGCCAAAATCTCTGGGACAGTATGAATGCAATTCTAAGAGGAAACTGCATGACATTCAGCTCTTTCATTAAAATAACAGAAAAATATCAAACAAATAATCTAACATTACATTTTAAGGCCATAGAAAAAGAAGAACAAACCTGCATTAAAATCAGTAGAAGACAGGAAAAAATTTAAATCAAAGCCAAAATCAATGAAGTTGATATTAAAAACATAAAAAGTCCCATGTAACCAAGAATTGGTTTTCTTTTTAAGAATAAACAATATTGATAAATCTTTGGCCAATCTAACCAAAAGAAACATGGAAAAACTCAAATTATCAAAATATGACATTAAAAAGGAAATACCACAGCTACTACTGAAATGCAAACTATTGTCAGAAATTATTTTTGAAAATTCATACACCAATAATCTAAAAAATATTGAAAATATTGACAATTTCCTAGAGACATATGACCTACAGATATTGAACCATGAGGATATAGAAAACTTAAAAAGATCAGTTTAAAGTGATTACATTGAAGCAACTATCAAAAGTCCAACAAAGGAAAGCCCAGTACCAGATGGATTCTCAGCCAAGATGTCGAGACTTTTAAAGAAGAACTAATATCAACCTTCCTCAAGTTATTTCATGGAATATAAAAGAGGGAACACTGCCAAATTCATCCTATAAACTCTGTATCATTCTCCTAACAAACCAAGGCACACACATCTCAAGAAAAAATAATTTCAGACCAATAATCTTGATGAACATAGATGCAAAAATTTTTAATAAATTATTGGAAATCAGAATGCAAAACACATTAAAATATATGGTGCGTCATGATCAAGGAAGGGAGTTTTATCCCAGTGATGCAAGTTTGGTTCAACATACATAAATCAATAAATGTAACTCACTATATAAATAAATTAAATGACAAGAATCACATGATTATCTCAATAGACACAGAAAAAAAAAACATTTGACAGAGTCCAAAATTCATTCATGTTAAAAAAATAATAATACTAGAAAAACTATGGGTAGGAGGAATTTACCTCAATGTTTTAAAGGCTATATATGACAAATCCCAGGCCAACATTATTCTGAATGGAAAAAAAAACTGAAAGTGTTTCCTCTAAAAATGGGAACAATTAATGGATGCCCATTTTCACCACTCCTATTCAACATACTCCTGGAAACTCTAAACAGAGCAGACAAGAGAAGGAAATTAAATGAATAAAAAGTAAAATTATCTCTGCTGATGCTGTGATCCTATATGTAAAAACCCAAATAACTAAACAACTCAACCATATGATGTCTAGAGCTCAAAATCAATTTAGCAAAATAAGCATGATACAAGACCAACACTTATAAATCAACTGCTTTCCTACACTTAAATGATGAATATACTGAAAAAGAAATTATGGAAACTATCCCATTCACAATAGCCTCAAAAAAAAAAAAAAAAAAAAGCTTGTGATCAATCTAACAAGAATTGAAGGACTTATATAAAACTATAGTGCCGCAGTCTGGCTGGGCACAATTCAGGAGCCACTTATCAAGCAGAAACAAACTTTATTTTTAGAACACAATCACCATACCACACAAGCTCTTCAGGAATTCCCTCAGAGCCTAACTGCCACCACCAGCTTCCCACAAGCCTCTCAACCCCCCCCCACTCCTCCTGCTCTTGAGGCCAATTGGCTGGGTTGCATGGGTGGAGCCAAAAGAGTCCCCCAATGAGCAGCTCCGTGGTCTGAAAGGGCGAGAAAACAGCCCAATGAGCATCACCGCAGAGGAGCCAATCAGCTGGCAGCTGGAAGTTTGCTGGGGCCCCTTCGGCTGTGGATATCAACACTATAGAACTATATAAAACCTATATAAAAACTATAGAACAGTAAAGAAAAAAAAATTGCTGAAGACCTTAGATTATGGAAAGACCTCTCATGTTCTTAGAAAGGCACAATTAATATTAAAAATGGCCATTCTAACCAAAGCACTATACAGATTCGCACTATATAGATTCAGTGTGATTTCCATTGAAATCTTGATGATGTTCTTTACAGACTATAAAAAGCTGTTATAAAATTCATTTGGAAAAATAAGAAACCCAGAATAGCCAAAGCAATCCTTATTGAGAAAAACAAAGCAGGATGCATCACAATACCAGATATTTAATAAAACTTCAGAGCTACATTAACAAAAATAGCATAGTACTGCCATCAAAACAGGCATGAAGATCAATATAATACATTAAAAGACACAGAGACAAACCCACATAAATAGAGATATCTGATACTAGACAAAGGTGCCAAAAACATCTGTTGAAGAAAAGATAACTTTTTTAACTAATGGTTCTGGGGAGACTGGAAATCCATATGTAGTAGAATGCAATTTAATCTCTCTCCCCTACCCTGCACAAAACTCAGAGTGGATCAAACACCTCAGAATTAGGCCAGAACACATGAAACTGCTAGAAGAAAAATTATACATTCTAATATGTTGGCTCAGGAAATGACTTCCTTAATAAGACTCCTAGAATACAAGAAGTAAAATCAATAATCAATAAATGAGATGGCATCAAACTAAAAATCTTCTTCACACAAAAGTAAATGTTCAAGAGTATGAAGAGAGAGCCAACAGAACGGTAGAAAATCTTTGCCCCCTGCTTCTCAGACAGGACATTAATATCCAGATTTACTGAGAACTACCAAACCTTTAAAGAAAAAATCATACAATTGTCTTCAAATTATTCCATGAAGTAGAAAAAGGGAGCTGTATACAAATAACTCAATCAATAAATGGGCAAAGAAACCAGACACTTCTCAAAAAAACTAATACAAATGTTCAACAAATTTATGAAAAATTGTTCAACATCTCTAGCAATTAGAGAAATGCAAATTAAAAATATACTGAGATTTCATCTCACTCCAGTCATAATGGCAATTATCAAGAACACAAGTAAGTCAAGGGTGTGGGGAAAAAGATTTACTCATACATTGCTAGTGGGACTGCAAATTGGTGCAACTTCTCTGGAAAGGAATGGAAACACCATATGACCCAATTGTCTTATTCCTTGGTATATGTGCAAATGTTTTTATATGAGCATACAACAGAGATGTAGTTCACATCAATGTTTATAGCAGCACAATTCAAAATAGCCAAGCTATTGAACCACACTTGGTTCCCTTCAACAGATGAATGGATTAAAAAAATGTGGTTCCAAGATGGTGGGCCAGAGAGAGGCAGCATTCTGTTTTGCTCTGTGACT
Organism: Ictidomys tridecemlineatus; assembly: GCF_052094955.1. Classification (NCBI taxonomy): domain Eukaryota; kingdom Metazoa; phylum Chordata; class Mammalia; order Rodentia; family Sciuridae; genus Ictidomys; species Ictidomys tridecemlineatus. The sequence continues at coordinate 50,803,730 of NC_135493.1, forward strand.
TAGATCTCACCTAGTTGGAATACTGCATCTCAGAGAGTGTAATAGGACCCTTGTAGAGCTGATTTCTGCAGAAATCACCCCCTGTGACCCTTGTGCAGGGCTCAGAACCTCAGTGTTCAAGTAGGACTCCGGACTCCTAGTTCCCTAAACTCAAAGCCTGCAGTTCTAGCCCATGCACAGCTCTCAATTGCCTTAGCAGAATCACTGATCTGCACCTCTGCAGAACTCCAGACTGCACTCTGCTCCCATGTAGGTCACATGACTACTACCTATCCACAGCACAAAGCCATCATCTGGCTCCCCCCACCTCACTAGATACCCTGGTGCTGGAAACAGACCACCCCCATCTTTGATAAACTTTCTCACCATATTTGGTGGGGTCAGCTCTCAGATAGAATCTCCATCTGGCCAGGCACAAGGTATCCAACTTTCCCTTCCCAGTGGCAATAACTTAGCACAGTGACAAACCAACACAAAAATAGCTCTTAGTTGGGCAGATGTACAGTGTGACCAGGGCACCACCCACCTGGTGTGAGCCTTGGTGTGAGAGGTCCTGCAGTTGGGAATTGCTAAGTGAGAGGGATAAGAAAATAAAGTTTGGAGCCTAAAAGAGAGAACAGGAACTGGGAAATCTCCAAGAAAAAGAGGGAGATAATACTGGGCACTCAAGTCAGATGAGTGGTCCCAAAAAGAGACTTGTGAAGTGCAATCTCTCTGCAGGCAGTGGCAGTGGGCACTCCCCACTTCCAGACGCTTTACACAAGGACCAGTCTTCCCACCCTGGTTACCTACAACATCCTGAAGACAGAGAAACCAGCTTAAAATTGACAACCCCAACTATTGGAGTGAAGAGAAACAGAAAAAATACAGATCTCTATAACTAGCAACAACCCTGGTTTCTTCTTTCAAGAATTTTTTTTCTTTCTCTTCTACTCCTCTATCCTCCAATCCTCACATCCACAACATATTTGAAACCAAGAACTTTGCATAAAATAAGATTTTTTGGACTGAGCCATCTGAATAATATTACATAGAGGTGTTGTATATGCCCCCCCTTTTTATCTTTCTCTTCTATCCATCTATCCTCCAGCCCTCACATCCCCAAGATATGTGAGATGAAGATCTTTGTATGAAATCGAATTTTGAGGACTGATTCATCTGAATAATATAATATAGAGGTGTTGTATATGCTCTTTTTTTCCCTTTTTCTTCTTTCATTTTTCTTTCCCCCTCTAAATTTTACTATTTTAACATCCTGTATTTTTCTTAATACATATGTGTGTTTGTTTTATGTACTCTACTATCTTACTTCCTGTCTATTCTCTTGCTAACCCTCTTCATTAGATTTCTCTTCCACATTTCCTAAGATATGCTAAGTCTATATCCTCACATCCTTCTTCCTCAGCATATTATTCTATGTCCCATCCCCAGTTCATTTACACTATCAGAAACTGTAAATAATTTTACAAAACTACTGATTGTATTTTAGATAATAATTGAATCCAACACCTTTGTACATTGAGACTAAACTGTAAACATCTTACTAACAACAAATTGTTCATAGGTGATATATTATTGTTATTGGGATCTGTTAACATTGTCCTTCTCCACAAAGGAGGTATCTTGGAACCCTACAAGAGCACTACAAACCTATAGAGTAAAAACAATAACACCCCAACCCACAGAGCTGGAAAGGAAGACATTAGGGCAACATGAAAAGACAAGGGAAGAAAGTATCCCCAAACATATCAAGACACCATGTCAATAGAATCACTGGCAGCCACAGTAGAAAAAATGACACATAAAGAGTTCAGAATGTACATGGTTAAGATGTTCTGTGAACTCAAGGAAGATATAAGAGAACAAATACAAGCAGTGAAAGATCACTTCGACAAGGAGCTACATAAACAAATCCAGGAAGCAAAAGATGACCTCAGCAGGGAGATAGAGGTTCTTAAAAAAAAAGAAAGAAAAAATGAAATCCTTGAAATGAAAGAAACAATAAACCAAATTAAAATCTCAAGTGAAAGCATCACCAACAGAGTAGACCAGTTGGATGACAGGACATCAGACAATGAAGATAAAATATATAATCTTGAAAAGAACATAGACCACACTGTGATAATGGTAAGAAACCATGAGCAGAATATTCAAGAAATATGGGATAACATAAAAAGATCAAATTTAAGAGTTTTTGGGATAGAGGAAGTCATTGAGTTCCAAACCAAAGGAATGAACAATCTATTCAATGAAATAATATCAGAGAACTTTCTAAACATAAAGGATGAATTTGAAATCTAAGAAGCATACAGGATATACAAAATGACAACACATCCACACCAAGGCACATTATAATAAAAATGCCCAATATACAGAATAAGGAGAGAGTTTTTAAAGCCATGAGAAAAAGGAATCAGATTACATATACAGGAAAACCAATTAGGATAATGGGAGATTTTCAACACAGACCCTGAAAGCTAGAAGATCCTGGAACAACATATATCAAGCTCTAAAATAAAAGTATGTGAACCAAGAATCTTAAATCCAGAAAAATTAACCTTTATATTTTAGGATGAAATAAAAACCTTCCACAATAAACAAAAGTTAAAAGAATTTATAGCTAGAAAATTGGCACTATAAAACATTTTTGGCAAAAATTTCATGAAGAGGAAATGAAAACAACAATTAAAATCACCAGAGGGAGGTAGTACCCTAAAGGAAAAACTAATCAAAGAAGAAAATCAAGTCAAGGTAAACAACAAAAATAAATAAATTATGGCTGGGAATACAAACCATGTCTCTATAATAACCTTGAGTGTTAATGGCTTAAACTCACCAATCAAAAGACATAGGTTAGCAGACTGGAATAAAAAAAGACTCAACAATATGCTGCCTACAGGAGACTCATCTGATAGGAAAAAATACACAGATTGAAGGTGAAAGGTTAGGAATAAAAATCTTGCCATTCACATGGACTGCAGAAGCAAACAGTGATTTCCATACTTGTATCAAATAAAGTAGACTTCAAGCCAAAGTTAATTAAAAGTGATAAAGATGGACATTACATACTGCTCAAGGGAACAATACACCGACAAGACATAACAATCATAAATATGTATGCCCCAAACAATGGTGCAGCTATGTTCATCAAACAAATAATTCTCAAGTTTGAGAGTCAAATTGACTACTACAACACAATCAACTTGGGTGACTTTACCATACCTCTCTCACCACTGGATAGATCTTTAAAACAAAAGTTAAATAAAGAAGCTATAGAACTCAATAATACAATCCATAACTTAGAATTAACTGAAATACATAGACTATTTCAACCTGCATCAAGTGGATACACTTTCTTCTCAGCAATACATGGATCCTTCTCTAAAATAGACCGTATAATATGCCACAAAGCAACTCTTGGCAAATACAAAAAAGTAGAGATACTACCATGCATTTTATCAGATCATAATGGAATGAAATTGGAAATCAACCACAAAATAAAAAATAAAAATTTCTCCAATACCTGGAGACTAAACAATATGCTACTGAATTGCAGAAGACATCAAGGAGAAAATTTAAAAATTCTTAGATGTAAATGAGAACATAGTCACAACATATTAAAATCTCTGGACACTATGAAAGTGGTACTAGGAAAGTTAATTGCATGGAGTTCATTCCTTATAAGAAGAAAAAGTCAACAAATAAATTACCTAATATTACATCTAAAAACCCTAGAAAAAGAACAAATCAGCAGCAAAAACAGTAGAAGACAAAAAATAATTCAAATTAGAGATGAAATCCATGAAATTTAAATAAAAGAAATAATTGAAAAAATTAACAAAACAAAAAGTTTGTTCTTTGAAAAAATAAATAAAATTGACAGACACTTAGCTATGCTAATGAAGATAAGGAGAGTGAAAACTGAAATTTCAGCATACATGATGAAAAATGGAATATCCACAACAGACACTACAGAAAAACAAAGGATAATTAGAAATTATTTTGAAAACTTATACTCCAATAAAATAGAAGACATCGAAGGCATCAAAAAATTTCTTAAGTCAAACAATTTTCCCAGATTGAATCAGGAAGATATACAAAATTTAAACAGACCAAGATCAAGTGATGAAATAAAAGTTACCATCAGAAGCTTAGCAACCAAGAAAATTCCAGGACCATAGGGATACACATCCAAGTTCTACCAGATCCTTAAAGAAGATCTAATACCAATAATATTCATTTTATTTCAGGAAATAGCAAAAGAGGCAGCACTTCCAAACTCATTCTGTGAGGCCAATATCACCTTGATTCCAAAATCAGGCAAAGACACATAAAAGAAAGAAAATTTCACACCAATATATATAATGAACATAGATGCAAAAATTCTCAATATAATTCTGGCAAATCAAATATAAAAATATATCAAAAAGATTGTGTACCATTATCAAGTTGGATTCATTCAAGAGATGCAAGGTTCTTTCAACATAAAAAATCAATAAATGTAATTCTTCACATCAATAGATTCAAAGATAAGAATCATATGATCATCTCAATAGATACACAAAAAGCATTAGACAAAACAGAACACCCTTTCATGTTCAAAACACTAGAAAAACTAGGGATAACAGGAACATATCTCAACATCTTATGGCTATCTGCACTAAGCCTCAGGCCAACATCATCCTAAATGGGGAAAAAAATAAAGCATTCCCTCTACAAACTGAAACAAGACAGGGATGTCTTCTTTCACCACTTCTATTCAACATAGTTTTTAAAACACTGGCCAGAGCAATTAGAAGAAAGAAATTAAAGGGATATATATATATATATAGGAAAAGAAAATCTTAAATTAGCACTATTTGCTGATGATATGATTCTATACCTAGAAGAGCCAAAAAGCTCCTCCAGAATACTTCTAAAACAAGTAAATGAATTCAGCAAAGAGGCAGAATATAAAATCAACACCCATAAATCAAAGGCATTTCTGTATATCAGTGATAAATCCTCTGAGAAGGCAATGAGGAAAAATACCCCATTTTCAATAATCTCAATAAAATAAAATTAAATAAAATACTTGGGAATCAACTTAATGAAAGAGGTGAAAGATCTATTCAATGAAAACTATAGAACCTTAAAGAAAGAAATCAGAGAAGACCTTAGAAGATGGAGAGAGCTACCTTGCTCTTGGATAGACAGAATTAATATTATCAAAATGATCATACTACCAAAAGCATTATACAATGTAATACAATTTCAATCAAAATTCCAATGGTATTCCTCACAGAAATAGAAAAAGTAATTATGAAATTCATCTGGAAAAATAAAAGACCCAGAATAGCTAAAGCAATCCTTAGAAAGAAGGTGGCATCACTATACCAGATCTTAAACTATACTACAGAGCAATAGTAACAAAAACAGCATGGTATTGGCACCAAAACAGACTGGTCATCCAATGGTAGTCCAATGGTACACAATAGAGGATACAAAGACTAACCCAAAAAACTACAATTATCTTATATTAGACAAAGGTGCCAAAAACATGCATTGGAGAAAAGATAGTCTCTTCAACAAATGGTGTTGGGAAAACTGGAAATCCATATGCAACAAAGTGAAATTAAATCCCCATCACTCACCATGCAGAAAACTCAACACAGAGTGGATTAAGGACATAGGAATTAAACCAGGGACTCTGTGTCTTATAGAAGAAAAATTAGGCCCTAATCTTCATCATGTGGGATTAGGTATCAACTTCCTTAATAAGACTCCTATAGCACAAGAATTAAAACCAAGCTTCAATAAATCGCATGTATTCAAAGTAAAAAAGTTTCTTCTTAGCAAAAGAAACCATCTGTGAATTGAACAGAGAGCCTACATCCTGAGAGCAAATTTTTACCCCTCACACATCAGATAGAGCACTAATATCTAGGGTATATAAAGAACTCAAAGAGCTAAGTTCCAAAAAATCAAATAATCCAATCAATAAATGGGCCAGAGACCTGAACAGACACTTCTCAAAAGAGGATATACAATCAATCAACAAATATATGAAAAAATGTTCATTATCTCTAACAATTAGAGAAATGCAAATCAAAACTATTCTAAGATATCATCTCACTCCAGTCAGAATGGCAGCTATTATGAAGACAAACAACAATAAGTGTTGACGAGGATGTGGGCAAAATGGTACACTCATACATTGCTGGTGGGACTGTAAATTGGTGCAGCCATTTTGGAAAGCAGTATGGAGTTTCCTTGGAAATCTCGGAATGAAACCACCATTTGACCCAGATATCCCTCTCCTCCGTCTATACCCAAAGGACTTAAAATCAGCACACTACAGGGACACAGCCACATCAATGTTTATAGTAGCACAATTCACAATAGCTAAACTGTGGAGCCAACCTAGATGCCCTTCAGTAGATGAATGGATAAAAAAATGTGGCATATATACACAATGGAATTTTACTTAGCAATAAAAGAGAATAAAATCATGGCATTTGCAGGTAAATGGAAGGCAATAAAGAAGACAATGCTAAGTGAAGTTAGCCAATTCCCCGCCCCCCAAAAAATGCCAAATGTTTTCTATAAGGAGGCTGATTTATAGTGGGGTAGGGAGGGGACATGAGGTTAACAAGGATGGTGGAATGTGATAGACATCATTATCCAAAGTTCATGTATGAAGATATGAATTGTTGTCAACATACTTTTTATACAACCAGAGATATGAAAAATTGTGCTGTATATGTGTAATAAGAATTGTAATGCATTCTGCTGCCATTTGTTTTTTTTAAATCAATATAAAAGAAAGAAAATGTGGTGTATATGCACAACACACACACACACATATGAGTGGATAATATGATTGTATTTGCCAGTAAATGGATAGAATTGTAAATTATCATGCTAAGTGGAATAAGCAAGTCCTGAAATGTCAAAGGTTGAATGTTTTCTCTGATATAGGGAAATTAATCCTAAATAAGCAGGAGCATTAAAAAAAAACAATACAAGAAAGATCAGTATAGTAGACACAGGGGACAAAAGGGAAGGGAGAAGGAATGAGATAGGGAAAGGCAGTGGAATGAATCTCACACATAATTTTCCTATATACATATATTAATATACCACAGTGAATTTCACCCTCATGTGCATCCACAAGACACTAATTAAAAAATAAACAGCAGAACTATCAGTAGAGGGAATGAAACAGCAGGAGGGAGGAGGTGATGGAAAGGGGGAAGTACTTAGGGGGAAATGAATTAGAAGAAATTATATTGGGGAAAAAAAGGAAGGCATCTGGATTTTTGGTACAACTTTAAAAAATTGCTTTAGTTAGCATTATAATCATGCAAAAGCTTATATATCATATTTCCAAATATAGTTTACTATTAGTATGTGTATATAACTACAATTGTAGCCTAAAAACTCTGATGTCTCAGTTATTGCTTTTTATTCCTTTCTATCTATGATGCTCTTCAGAATACATTGAGATTAAAATCCACTGAATATATAGCCCTCTTTTGTTTTGGTCTGTTACCTACCAATTTGCATGTTATACTCAAATTAGAAAATATGGACATAGACTGTTTTTGAAATTAGATTTTTTCCCCACACAATTCAGGATTCTAGTATAAATCAGATGCATTTTGAAGTATGTGTAGAAAATCAAGATTTAAGAAGAATGTATGTATTTTTTAATGTTTTGATACGTTGAGAATTGAATAGATGCAAGAGAAATTTCAGAGAATGTAGAATAAGAAACCCTGAAAAATAAACCTCTTAGCCAGGAAGAAAATTGTTAGTTGTTTCCTATATTCAAGTGATTTTCATTTTTGAAGTTAGTGATTATTATAAGAAAGAAAAAGAAGAAAAAAAGGAAAATGAACTTAGGGAGAAAGTTCCCCAGTACTCTAATTGGTCATTTAAAACAATTTTCTTTTTCTTTCTCACATGTCTTCCATTTTCCATTCCGTTCATGACTACCAACCCTATCAGTATTCATGTTTCTAAAATTAATATCACTGAGAGCAAGGGTGCAAAAATCTTGTCCTTATTTGACTCAGATATATTTAAAGTATTCGTGTATCTGACACTGAAACTAATTGCTTCCAATGCTTTTAAAATGACATCTTTGAAATTCAACTCATTTAGTTATTATGGATTACAATTCTTAATCCTGCTGTTCCCCAATATGAACTTCTGCCAGTTAAACTGTTTAATTCTATGCCTAACAAATACACATTGTACATTTCTTAGTTTTCTTCTTCTAGTCTCACTCCCAATCTCAGTAACTTTCTTTCTTTAAAATGGATGAAATGAATAATTCTTCTATTACTGGGTTTTGTCAGGATTTTTACTTTGTAAGGAAAAATAGTCAACACATCTGGAATTTAGTAATTCTACAAGGAATGTATAAATGCTAGGGTTTTTTAATTTCTTGTTTTCTTCCATCCTATAAACTTCTATCATAATTTTTGTTATTTATAAGAAATATATTTATATCTGCATTCTTTATAGCATCTAGATAATTTTCTTGAAAACTAATTGGAGAGGGAATTTATGCTTTGTAGATATTACAGTATCTATTATACAGGAGAAAGTAAAAGTCTGTCAATAGAATTGTAAGAATATGCTAGAAAAATATACAGTGATCATACATGCTTAAATGCCACATGACTACCAACAAAACCCTTCACATCCCTGAACATTCATTTCCTCATATATAAAATGGAGATGATAAAAATAATATATGCTAATAAAGGTTCCTAGAAGATAAAGGAAAAAAGTAAGTAAGGGTAGAAATTTAGAAGGACCGGTATTCAACCACATCTATTGATATGTGTTTTCAATTCAGTAAATATTTTAGCAAACTGGAGATTGTCTAAGACAGTGTCCAGAGAGAGGAGGAATTTAGAAAAAAAAAATGAGGAAAGAAGAACATACTACCAATATTTAACTGTATGAACAATAGCTTATGAAAGAAGTAGCATTTAATTTTCTTACTGCAAAAAGCAAAAAATAGGACTATTGGGAAAGTTATAACAATAAGTGCTTCAAATTAGTGAAGTAATTTTCCTATATTGTTATAGGCCAGGCTATATGGGCAATGACCAAACAGACTCCATTTTACTTAGAGACTCCATATCATGTAAAAAATGCTTCTCCCATGGGAATGTCTCACCTCTGTACCCATTAATAGTTACCTAGCATAACATACTTGGTAACAAAAAATAGCAATTCTTACACAATGTAAAATTGTTCTCTTTGTTTCCCCCCCCGCCCCCCCCAGCAATGTACCTTGTCAGAGATTGATTATCTAGACTTTAGTAACCATTCTCTAACTTGTACTGAACTAGGATCATTTGGACCCACTTCCCTTCTGCTTACTTGCTGCTATGCCAACCTGGAAAGTCCCATGGGAAATTATACCCATTGCATTGTCTCACTAATTGCCCAATTCAACTTCAGTACCTACTTGCTTGCAGCTACATCAACTCAGAGTGATTTTTGCCTTTAAATATCCTAAAATGCTCAGGCTTGGGGCTGTTACTTGCAGAGACAGTTATGGGTCCTGTGGGGAGCAGTCGCTGGCCAGCGGGCTAAATAAAGGCTCATCAATTTGGAAAAAACTGGGACTTGGTGTGTTTTCTGAGCAACCTGTCCCACAACATATTATGTAGTACAAAGAACATGAGAAAGGGAAATTAAACACATAGATTCAAGTCTCAGTTTTGCAAATGCAGCTGTGTTGTCTTGAACAAGTCATTTGATCTTTCTAAGCCTCAGTTTCAAAGGGACAAAATGAGATCATTGTGTTTAACTAAAAGTTCTCAAAGGGTCAAACTTGAACATTCCATGTTCTTAAATTACACGAGAGAAAATTAACCTTTCTTTAAAATTCAAATGGGAGAAATAAATGTTTTCTAGTGAGATAATTAGATTTCTCAACATTTTTATTTTTGTGAACTAAATTGAGTTTGTACTAAATTTTAACTCAAAAAAGATGATATTCCCTGATTTATTTTCACAAATAAATATTTAATGCATAACTTACTGGTTTATAGTAAGTAACCTATCTACAACTCTGATTCTTGAATAATGTATTAAATAATAGCTGAGGCAAAGGCCTGGAAAATATTGAAAGTATGTGTAACTCTATCTTGGAAACTTATATTCTTTAAAAAGAGATCGTTTTACAACTCTTGGAACAAACAAATAATATTTTCTGATAAGAAACAGAGATGACAGAAATAGAAAACTGCTTCTGAGAAGTTTAATTGTGGAGAAAAATGATTAATATGACTGTGGTTTATTACAAGTCTGATATATGAGATTTAAATTGCTACATGTTGTGAAAAGGAAAAAATAGTTTCAAATTTCATCACTTTCTAAATGGACATGAGAATAGTTTCTAGAATGTCACTGCCCAAAGCTACCAAACCATTGAATGAGGCATTAAAATTTCATGATATAGTTTCTTTATCAGTAGCTTCACTGTGGCAGCCTATCATTCAAGAAAATATGAAATGAAGCTTTTAAAAAGGGTTTACAATTGTTGAGTCTAATTTTTAGATTGTATCAGAGGCTGAAGTAATTCACGGTGCCCTCATCTTTCAGGAACAATACTTTTAAGACTAAATGAAAATTTAAAAAAATATCATTAAAACAAATGTGATAATATATAATGACTTTGATAACTCATGATAGTTTTAACTTTATGCACCCATGTGTGTAGATTTTCTACCTGAGGAAAGCCTCTCTATGCAATACTATAAAGAAATGACCTTTAGAATCAACAAAGGCATTGTGCAAGCTATTTAATTAGCAATTTAAAAATAAGAATGTTATCCCTTCACTCTTTGGTTAGTAAGCATTCCATTAGGATTAGCAATTATTACTCAGATCTAGGAAAATAGGTTGGAAATCAAGAAGAAATTACCAATTTATTTGCATGCAGATGGTTAATAATAGCCCATACTTATTAAGTGCTTCATCTTTGCTGAGTTATGTTCTAAGTGCTATACAAAGATTATTTCATTTAATGTTCAAAATTCTATTAAATAGATAGTGTTAAGTATACTGTACAATAGTAGAAATTGTTTGAGACTGATTTTTCTTCAATAAAAGGAAAATTTTCTTAGTTATTATTTGGATTTGTTTAATATAATTTCTACCATCATCAACTTGGCACATTCACATGGGATCTATAGCTAGTGTCCAGAGGACTAATTTATTCTTCTGTCTTTGCAACGAAAAGACATAAAACATAAGTGTAAGCATATTTCTCACCTAAAAATTGCTCAGTTTTTCTAGAGGGTAGTTTAAACTTCAAATTGTTGGCTGACATTATGTGTAAAATGCCTAAATAGCAGAGAGTAATAATTGATAATTTTTTATTAGCATGAATCTTTTTTTCTAAGAATAAAACAATAATGAAATATGTACATATTTGATAGATGAATAATTTGACTAATAATAAATTATTTTGTTAATACTTTATTTGGAAGTCAGAAATATATAACAAGTGGTTTCCAGAAAGTTTATCCGGTTCATGGGGCTATTTTAATTTAAGACTGAATATTTCCTCCATGGGAAATTATACATATAATTTTACAAATCAGTAAAGAATAGACTATAGGAGAAACATAATTTGTTTTTACATTATTTTCATGTTGAAAGTCAACATCTCTTCTTTGTATACATTTAAAAACTCACCAGGATATATTGTTACTTTCATGATAAAATAAATATAATATCAGGAATAATAAAATGAATAAAGACAAAACACATGCTCTTTTAAAGAAGTTTATTTTTCCAAAACTTTATTTATCTAGGTATTTCTACATGGTCAGATGTACAGTAAACCATGTAAATATCCATTCCAGTATATTGGGTATATGAAATCAGATTGATGTAAATATCTAAATGACTGCTTACTTTTTACATTCACATATTTGCTGTTATTTAAATTATCACAAGCAGAATGAAGTTTGACCCTTACATTATATAAAACAATCAACTCAAACTGGAATCAAAACCTCACCATAAAATCTAACACTATAACACTAACAAAAGAAAAACATAAGAGAAATATTCTATAATATTGAGCTGGGCAAAGATTTTTTTAATATGACACAAAAAGCAGAGGCAACAAAAGTAAACAAATAGGACTTCCTCAAATTAAAAACAAACAAACAAACAAAAAGCTTCTGCACAGCAAAATAAACAATTAGTAATAACACAACCCACAGATTGGAAAAAAATTGCTACCCATACATTTAATAAGAGGCTAATATCCAAACTACATAAATAATTCAAAAAACTCAATAGAAAGAAAGGCAATCTAACCACAGAACAGGCAAAAGACCTAAAAAAATTCTCAAAAGAAAACATATGAATGGACAACAGATATATGAAAAAGTGTTTATAATCATTCATCATTTATGTACTGATGGACATTATGCTTGGTAAAATGGCTATTACATAAAAGATAATAAGTGTAGGCAAAGATATAGAAAAATGAGAACCCTGTACAATGTTGACAAGAATGTAAATTAATACAACCATTATAGAGGAATATATGGAAGTTCCTCAAAATCTGAAAATAAATTACCATATTATCCAGTAATCTCACATCTGGGTATACAAAACAAAGCTGAAATTATTAAGCCTAAGTCATCAGTAAGTAGAAAAATTTTCATTGCAGCATTATTTACAGTAGCTAAGATATAGATTCATGGAATCTGTCCATCAATAGATAAATGTATAGAAAAAATGTGGTATGTGTACATTCATCAAAAACTTTCAATATCAAAATGTTAATAATAGATATTTCAAGATGATAGGATTTAGAGTGAGTTTGGATTAATCCTTTGTACTTTTCTTTGTTTTTAAAAACTATTTATAATGTGAATATATAATTTCTGCAATTTCAATGTCTTTACTCTTTAAAAAAATACTTATGAACAAAATCATGGCATTTGCAGGTAAATGGATGGTGTTGGAGAAGATAATGCTAAGTGAATTTATCCAATCCCAAAAAACAAATGCTGAATGTTTTCTCTGATATAAGGGGGGTGACTCATAGTGGGATAGGGAGGGAGAGCATGGGAACAATAGATGAATTATAGATAGGGAAGAGGGATAGGAGGGAAAGGGAGGGAGCAGGGGATTAGCAAGGATGGTGGAATGTGATGGTCATCATTATACAAAATACATGTATGAAGACTTGACTTGGGTGTCAACACACCTTATATACAAACAGAGATATGAAAAATTGTGGTATATATGTGTATTAAGAATTATAATGCAAAAAATGTACATGTATAATGGCATCAATTGACGTGAACATACTTTATATACAGATATACAAAAAATCGTGCTCTATATGTGTAATAAGGATTGTAATGCATTCCACTGTTGTCGTGTATTTTTAAAAAATAATGAAATCAATTAAAAAGATACTTATGAAAACACCAAAAAAGAAAACTAGTTTTCAGTGACTTCAAGAAATTATAAAAATTAAGGGCTGGGATTGTGGCTCAGCAGTAGAGCACTTGCCTAGCACGTGGAAGGCCCTGGGTTGGATCCTCAGCACCACATAAAAATAAATAAAAATAAAGATTAATATTAAAGAAAGAAATAACAAAAATTAAAGCTATGCTGTATTCAGGTAGAATATTTTTATACCCTTCCATATTGGTGATGAATCATTACAAAGTCTTGAAAGTCAACAAATATTCACAAAAGAAGAAAGAGAAATTGACTAGTGAAGGGAAAATGCACATAAGTTTATACTGAAATATTAGTTTATACACCTTTGGCTCACAAAAAATAAATTAGAATACAATTCAGAGATATTCTTTCTCAATCAAAGTTACTAAGTTTATAAAGTAAGTTATAGGTTTAAATATTTATGGTACGAGGGGACTTTTACTCTCAGTCTCACTTGTGTTTTTATTTTTCCCAACTTTGAAATATCTAAATGATACATGTGTTTAGACTAAGGGCCCCTTCAGTTTACTCTATTCTCAAAGTCTACACATATCACAGTGGCTTCTATTAATAAATCTGTGTGACTTTGGTTACATTTTTTATTTCACTGAAGGCTGAATTAAGGAATTTGGGATATAACCATTTTAACTCTAGACTTTAAGTTTCTGTGACTTATTCAGCTATTTCTGCTAGATTTCCTCTACCACAACAGGCCCATTTTAGCCAGAACTTGAAATCTGTTTATTGTTTAACAACTGGTTAATGGAAGGGAGGAAATGAGTTTGACAGAAGCTTAGAATCTGCTAGCACTTCTACAGTGTTCTAAAATAACATGATTACGATTTTAAAAATACCTCACTGAGATATACAGTCTATAACAGCTCAAAAATGAGCAAACAGAGACAACTGTACATCCACCTATGAAAGGATGAAATTGGAACCCTTCTATACTTCTTACATAAAAGTTGCCTCAAAAGGGATGATAGACTTACCCATAAGAGCTAAAATTAGAAAACTCTCCTAAGAAATGCAGATATATTATATTTACTACATATATATATATATATATATATACTACTTATATATCTCTCATATATATATATGAGAGATAGAGAGATGGACATATAAAGTATATATTCATATATATGTGTATATATGTATATATGTGTGTGTGTATGCATTAAGCAAAATTTCTTGACTAAAGGCACAATCAAATTTTAATTTCTGGTTTCAAACAAATATTTGCTTCTGGAGGATGAGCAGCATTATCATAACAAAAGAACAAATATTCAATTAGGTAAGTTAGACTTCAAGAAAATAAGTAACCTTTGTGCTTTAAATGATATTATCATGAAAGTAAAAAGACAACCCATGGAATGGGAGAAAATATTACTTCTCATTTATCTAATAAGGAATGGTACCCAAAATATATAAATAATACTTATGGCTCATAATTAAAAGACAATTTAATTAAAAAGTATAAAAAGTATTTGAATATACATTCATATGAAGAAAACTTGTAAGTGATCAATAAGCTCATTGAAACATGTTGGGGCTGGGGTTGTAGCTCAGCAGTAGAGTGTTTGCCTAGTGCGTGCAAGGCCCTGGGTTCTATCCTCAGCACCACATAAAAATAAATAAATAAAACAAAGGTACTGTGTCCAAATACAACTAAAAATAAATATATATATTTTTTAAATGTTGAAAACAGTCCATGGGGAAATGCCAATCACAGTCTCAAGAAATACTGCTTCACACCCCATAAAACAGCTGTAATAAAAGAGACAGATAGTAGTAAATATTGGCAAGAATGTGGAGAATGTGGAGCCCAAATACATTGCTGGTAGGAATGTGAAATGGTATAGCATCTGTAGAAAACAGTTCAGCAATGAGAGATCTTAAAAAAAAAAAAGAAAAAGAAAAGAAACACACACATTTTTTTTCCTTTTTAACAGAGACCCAATATTTTTCTTTTTGTACTAGGTCCTTAAAATTATGTAATTAGCCCTGAATATAATTACTAGAATACAGTAGATTTCAATAATGTGTAGCATTTATAAATATATAAATATATTATTAATAGATCAATAAGAATTTTAAAGCATTAAAAGCACTAAAGGCCATTTTTATTTCACTTAAAATGCAATTTAAAGATATAATAATTATTTTAATAATGCTATATGTAATAACTATAAAAACATGAAATGTATAGATGTAAAGATATTGATACAGAATACATATAATTAAAGTAGATGTATAAAATTGGTTTTATTGTTCACAATTATGTTCTCTTTGTGTGTGTGTGTGTGTGTGTGTGTGTGTGTGTGTATGTCAGGGATTGAACCCAAATGCACTTTACCACTGAGCTAAGTTCCCAATTCTATTTTAAATTTTGAGAAAGGGCCTCACTGAGTTGCTGAGACTGGCTTTAAGCTCACGTTCCCCCTTCCTCAGACTCCTGAGTCCCTGGGATTAAGTGCATACACAACTCTGCCTGGCTATTTTCTCTCTTTTTAAAAATGGTATGCAATAATACTCTGTTTTTTATGTGAATGAAATATTTACTACTTTGTACTAGGATGATTAATATTATATCAAACACAATAATTTATGAATAGATTCATCAGGAGCCAAAGGGCTGAATCGGTCATAATAAGATATAAAAGCAAATCAGTAACATATCATTTTTGAGCTATTTATAAACTACACATTATTTTCTTTCAGAACAATTATGGAGATTTACTAACAAAAGAGGTGAAGTTCTCAACAATGAAAGCTACAGAACACTAAAGAAAAAAAAATGAGGAAGATCTTACATGGAAAAACTTTCCATGTTCTTGGATAAGCAGAATTCATATTATCAGATGCCCATACTACTAAAAGCACTATACAGATTCAATGCAATTCCCATAGAAATGCCAATGATGTTCTTCATAGAAATAGAAAAAGCAATCACGAAATTCATTTGGAAAAATAAGAGACCCAGAACAGCCAAAGCAATCCTTAGCAAATGACAACAGCAACAATAAAAAAACCAAACAAACAAACAAAACTTTACAGCTAAGCAGAAGGTATCACAATACCAGAACTTAAATTATACTACAGAGCTATAGTAAAAATAAAGCATGGCATTAGCACCAAAACAGGCAAGAAGACCAATGGAACAGAATATAAGACCGAGAGACAAACCCAAATACAGTTACCTTGTACTAGAAAAAGGTGCCAAAAACATATATTGGAGAAAAGATAGCCTCTTCAAAAAAAGGAGCTGGGAAAACTGGAAATCCATATGTAATAGAAAGAAATTGAAACCCCATTACTCACCCTACACAAAAATCAATTCAAAGTGAATCAAGAACCTAGGCATAAATGTGGTAATTAAAAAGCTTTGTCACAGCAAAGGAAATAAAACCATAAAGAGAGCCTACAGAATAGAAGAACTCAAAAAACTTAACACACACAAACACACACAAACAAATAACCCAATCATAAATGAGCAAAGAAACTGAACAGACACCTCCCAAAAGAAGAAATATAAATGGTCATCAAATATATGAAAATATATTCAATATCTTTAGCCTTTGGGGAAATGCAAATTGAAACTTCATTGTGATTTCACCTCACTCCAGTCAGAATGGCAATTAACAAGAATACAAGTAAGAATAAATGTTGGTGAGGATGTGGGGAAAAGGATACACTCATATATTGCTGGTGGGACTGCAAATTGGTGCAACCACTCTGGAAAGCAGATTACTCAGAAAATTTGGAATGGACCCACCATTTAACCCAGCTCTCCCACTACTTGGTATATATCCAAAGGATTTAAAATCAGTCTACTATAGTGACATAGTTACATCAGTGTTTATAGCAGACAATTCACAATAGCGAAGCTATGGAGCCAAACTAGTTTCCCTTCAACACATGAATGGATAAAGAAATAAAGAAAATAAATAAAGAAATAAAATAAATAAATAAATAAAATAAATAAAGAAAGAAAGAAAATAATATATAATGCCAAAAGTTTAAGAATATAGATTAAAAAGGTATAGAAAAAATAATCTAGAAAAGGAAAGAATATTGAAAAAAGTAGAATAATGGCAGCCTTTGGCACTCATCTGAGTAAATTTTCAAAGGGTGATATGAAAAAGGGTAGTAGAGTTAGGATTTCTTTAAAAAGGATTAGTAAAGATTCAGCACATATAATTAAATTATATTGAATATGTGCTAAGGACAAAACTAAGAGGAGTATATCATTAAAGTAAATAGAAGCAAAGTTTAACAATCATTTAGGATAATTCTGTATATTAGAAATTATACTAAACTCTTGACTAATATTCACACTCAATGAACTATATAGAGAACAATCACTAATAATTGTAGACCTACAATTATTATTGCCATACAATATGAGAGTGTTTAAGTCAGCTATTTCGCCAATTTGACTAAAATTCCCAACCAGAACAATTGTAGAGGAGGAAAGTTTATTTGAGGACTCACAGATTCAGGTGTCTTAGTACATAGAAGGCTGGCTATATTTCTTGGAGCTCAAGTTGAGGCTGAACATCAAAGCTGGGGAGTTTGGTAGAGGGAAGCAACTTACATGATGATCAGAAAGCAGAGAGAATGAGACTCTATTTACCAGATATAAATATATACCCCAAAGCCACACCCCCTCAATCCCAACCTTCCACCAGCCACACCTGACCACTTCAGTTACCACTCAGTTAATCCCTATCAGGTGATTAATTCACTAATTGGGTTAAGACTTTCACAGCCCAATCATTTCTGCTCTGAAACTTCTTGCATGGTCTCACACATGAACTTTTGGAGGATAACTCACATTCAAACCATAACAGGGAGTCACTAGCTACATGGTACTATTGAGCACATGAAATGCAGCTAGCCCAAATTAGTATGTATAATATGCACAGTAATTTTGAAAACTCAATAAAAATGGACAAAATGTCTCATTTTCATTGGATTAATGTTTAAATAATATTTTGAATATACTGGGTTACTATATATTTTTAAAGTATATTGTCTAAAATATATTTTATTTTTAAAATGGAAAGTAAATATAAAATTGCATGCTACTTGTATAATATTGTTCTTGGACAACACTTTCCTAGATCCAAACACATATAGACACATACACTCACTTTCCCCCACACAAAGACCAAATAAAAGAGAATCTCACAAAAACAGTACTCTGTATCCACTCTGATATAATATCAAGGGTTTATTTTGAATAAAAACCACTAAAGATCAACATGTAAAAATTATAAAGATTCGCAAATTATACAAATAGTCTTTCTAGATAGCTCAAATTGATCAGCTAATTATTAACTCTACTTTCTTTTATATGACTTCATAACAGAAAACAGTTTATTTGGGAAGAAATAAAATGGAACAGATGGTTTACACTGGTGTGATTCAAAAAACAAACTATATCCATCTAGTAAATTGCTTATTAAAATCATGATGTAGATACTACTTTATTCTGTTTAGATAAAGATATTTTATATTATAATATTTAATGATTGCATATTTATTTAATTGAGAATAATTTTTCAAAGTCTTCATAATAATTGTACTCAAATGTAATATGGCCTGTTTATTTGCAAAGGACTCAGGCAATTGTTAAACATGAAAATGAAAGCAAGGTTTTCTCTTTAATTAGATCAGACTATGATTAACTGAAACTTCTCTGGATATATTCTTAGACATATCACCCAAGGACAAATTTCCAATTCTCTGTTAAATTAGATTTTTTTTTTTTGTCAACACAGCATCCATTCCATCTTTCCTTCACTGTGAGGTAGCCATGCAATTTGGGTAGGATTAACCCTCATTGTGGGAGTGAGCATTGAGAAGCATAATCCAATTACCACGATTTTACTTCTGCAATATCAAATTATGAATTGTCAATAACTCTAATCTAAAGCAATATGAAAATATAGTATTCCTCTAGACACCATGATTTGTTCACTTTGGTTCACAATAAAGGTCTGGACTTTTGTATCAAAGTACAGTATACTGATATAAGAACTGTAACTGATATAACTATTTTTATAAAATGAGGAAGAATATCACAAAAAATAACTGCTACAAGAGGAGGACACAGTTGAAGGAATCAGAAACTGAGCCAGAAGAATGCTAGTGCCTGAATTCTTGCTCCTCGACTTTTCCAACAATGTTATGCTAATACATTTTTTCATTGTTTAAAACAATTCTGCTACTTACAATCAAAAGCACCCAAACTGAAATACCTATAGTTTCTTATTTGATTTTTACATTTCACTGTAAATGCTTCTCAGGGTTGTTTATGAAATTTCTTATTCTTCCTTCCCAACCTTGGGTTTTATGGGTTTTTTTTTTCTTGGCCCTGTCTTGTGCATTTTTTTTTCTCTCTCTCCTTGTAATTTGGCATGACTATACATAGGCAATGAAGGTTTTTTGTTGTTGTTGTTGTTTGTTTGTTTGTTTTGCCATGATTCTGTGAGAAAACTTTCAGTCAATTAGAATTTGTCATGATTATATTTTGTCTTTAGAATTATCTCTCTCTCCCCAAATTTTGGTTATTCCTGTTGCTCTAATTATAAAGAGACAATATATTTTACTTGAGTGGGTTACGTTAATTGTAGACTAACATTACAACATATGAAATTTGCCTTTTGAGATATAAAAATGCATGGTTTGAAATTGTTGCTTTCTTATCACACCACTTAGTTTCTATATTTGACTAGGTTTCCTATGAAATCTATTTCTATACCTAATAAAATTACTGAAGCACTAGCCTAAGGTTTTTTTAATCCATTATTTTTATACATGTAAATCCATTGTAATACAGATGTATTTCTATCCTATGTTCACATGGTCTTACATGTGATCTTATACATGCTATCAGTTTTTCAAGTTCCATGCCTCTCAGGACCATAATTCTTTGACTAGTCCCTACACACTCACAAAACACTATTTCTACTCACAGATAACTCTTCTGTTGACCATTATTTTCTGTCTGATGTTAGACATATATTTCACATTGTAAATGGATTCAAGCTTCGTAGACAGTTTTTATAGTAAACCAAATATGCATTGGGAAATATTATTTATAAATCCCAGATAATACTAGGCAAGATTACATAAACAAGAAGTAAAAGAACTATTACTTCCCATAGAAGGTTTGTGATGACATTGTATATACAAAGATCTGGTAACCATTGTCATGCACCAGCAGGAGTATATTCTCTGTTCAAACACCATTAAAAAGAAATTTTGCTACACCTTGGCAGGAGTGATGTACATTTAAAAAAATACAGATGAAGACTTGAAGCACTTAAAGTAGAGCCATCACTGCAATATTATAAAGCCACAATCAAGGTCTTCTAGATCTACACTAATAGAGTGGCATGTATACAAATGAGACTATTGTGCATTTGAAATATGACTAATCCAAACTGAGATGAATTATAAGTGCAAAATGTATACTGGATTTTGTATACTTAGTATGAATATAAAATAATGCAAAATATCTCAGCACATTTTTATTTTATTTGCATGATGAAATGATAATAGTTTTGTTATATTGGGTCAAAAATATTGTTTATTTAATTTGTTTATTTTTACTTTTGAAGTGAAACTACTAGAAAATACTAAATTACATACATTATTTACATTATATTCTATTGGGTGGGGATATTCTATGGCATACTGACTCAATCCCTTCCATAGAGACTGAATAAACAAGTTCTAAGTTCCAGCAATAACAATACTGAGGCAGGAAAAAAAAATCCTATCCATGTGAAACAAAAACCATGTGAGGCCTGGGAATCTTTAAACAAGCTGTTCAGATTGATTCAAGGACAGGGTCAGTTTGAGAACCACTGCTTTATAGACATTCCCAAGAAACCTGTTCATGTTCTTCATAAATTTCCAACTAAAGGACACCTTTGAGGGACTGTTATAAAATAAACATGTATCCAAAAGGCTCTCTGTAACTAGGAGTGTGGAACAAAACTAGTTAAGCAACTCACCTTCATAACTGTGGTTCAAAGATGTACCTTGTCCACCATAAGCAGAAATAGTGAAAGGAAATGCCCTATTGTGAAATTCACCAGCCTATGTATATACACATTTTTTCACCCTTTCAGGATTTAGTTTATAGAAACAAAATTTTCTTTACAGAGATATCCTCACTGTATAATGAAATTTACCTTGAATAAAATTTAAGAATGAACACTATAAACAGAAATAACACTTTATAGGATTACAAATAAACTTGTAGCAGTAATTAGAGTTTGGATGAAGTTTCAGATAACCAGTGTTACTTGCTTCTAAGAAAAAATTCAAGACAGAATAGGCATGCATGAGAGAAAACTGTTGAACCTATTTTATGTAATTATTTTCACATTCTGTTTTTAAAGTTCATTTAAAGTATTCTGTTATGGTAGGTACACAAAAACCATCAAAAACTAATTTTAGACCAAAATGATAACAGCAAGATGGTGGAATATGTGTTCGCAAGTGTCAACTCTATAGAAACATCAATTTTGACAACTTTTCATGAGCATGAGTACATTTGTGGGAGTCCAGGAGTCCAGCAAAGAAGTTAAGACAGACCACTACAGTGAAATATTCCAATAATAGATGTATTGTTTATTTGTATACTCTCCTCAAAATTGGCACCAATCAGTGGCAACAGGGAACCCCTTCTGCCCAAGATTTCTCACACAAGGGAAAGTGAGAGTGTGCTCAGAGACTACTTAGTTCTCCCAGATGTATAGGATACTGCCTAATAGTCCCACTTTTTCTTCAACCAACCCAGATACTGAGGTGATCATTTTGACTGAATGGATGGTTGGGGAAGGTTAGAATTATGCAAGAGTGGTGGAGACTCATAGGAACCAGAGTATTATCTTGATGTTCTTAGGAAGCATTAAAAGAGACTTTTCTTATATAAGGGAATGTGTGTTAAGTCTATCAATGAATTTCTCAGAAGAAACTGCAGCTCATGAGAGTATAGAATGATATATTAAAAGTACTGAAAGGAAAAAATGTCAAGAAAGAAATAGAGCGATAAAGATTTTCCCAGACAAGCAAAAACTGAGGGAGTTCATCAACACTAGGCCTGAATTAACAAAAATGCTAAAGGATTCTTAAAGTTGAAAGTATGCTAATTAGTAACATGAAAGAACATAAAAGTACAGAACTTCCTGGTGAAGGTAATTATACAATAATACTCAGAATACTCTAACTCTGCGTTGGTAATGTGTAAAACATATTTACCTCCTATCTAGAAGTTAAAAGAAAAAATATTAATATATATATATACTACCAACAAATTTTTAATGGATATACAATAAAAAATGTGAGTTATGAATGGACCTAACCACCATATACAGAACATTCCACCCAACAGTGAGAGAATAGGCTTTCCTCTTAGGCACACATGTAAAAGTCTCCAGGTTGGAGACTTACATTAGGCCATAAGACAAGTCTCAACAAACTGAACAAGGTTGAAGACATCTCAAGTATCTCCCCTAACCACAATGGTATGAAACTAGAAATCAATGAAAATGGAACACTTAAAAATGCACAAATATGTGGAAATTAAACAATGTGTTCCTGAATAAATATTTTTGTTGATTTTAAAATGTGATGTGTGTCCTTTTTTAAAAAAGAAATACTACCATTTGCAACAGCATGAATGCACCTGGAGGACATTTACACTGTTCTAATTAATGCTTCAATGAATTTGACTACTTTGATATCTCACATAAATGGGGTTATAGAGTATTTTATAGGAACTACGAATTCCTGGAGATTTTATTTTTAAAAGATAATTTCTTCCTTATGATTAGAGGGAAAATCACTAAGATGTATAATGCAAGCCCAGAGCCCTACTCACTCCTTATACCTCCTCTAGTACTTCAGATAAACTAGTAAATGGTAAGCAGGAGTTCATGAAAAGCATAAGGAATACTTCTGACAAAATTTCTATTTCTGATCTGTGAAGAGAGCATCAACGTTTCTATAAAAGGGGAACTGTGAAGTAGATTCAGGGGAAGGGAGGAGGAATGGGTGAGGATAATTACTGAGGAATAAATTTTACCAATTTATATGCATGTATTAATACATCACAATGAATTCCACTTTATGTATAACTACAATGCAACAATTAAAATAAATAAATAGGAAGAAGACCAGTAGAGGAGAGGAAGGAGAACAGGGTGGAGGATGCCAGGAGATAAAGGAGGAGCACTAAGGACTAAGGACAGAGAACTAGAAAACTATGTTTTGTGCATTTATGATTATGCCAAAATGAACCACACTATTACATTTATCTATAATGCCCTAATAAAGCACAAAAAATTTAACTCATATAATATTTGTACATATTTATGGGATAGAATGTGATAATTTGGATGTATGTATACAATGTGTAATATTCAAACCAGGGTGATTATCATTTTCATCTCCTCATTTATTATTTCTGTGTATTGGGAAACTTTGGATATCTCTTTACTGGTTATTTCCAATCATATTAAAATTGCTGTAATCACCCTACTATGCTATAGAAAAATAGAACTAATTCTTCTTCTCTAACTGTATTTTGGTACCTACTTTCTTTTATTTTTATATTCCAGTAAAACTTTTTTTAATAAAATTAGCAGGGGATTAGGTTTGCTTGCAAGATCCATGCAGCTTCCAGATCTCTCTGTTTATCCTTGAGGACAACACCCATATATCAGGTCACCTTCTATTCTGAGACATTAAGATGAATAGGAAAAAATTATCAAAGGCTAACTGAATAGTGAATAAATGTATTTAAACATTTTATATAATAGAATTTGAGCCCATATTTATGAATGCCTTTATAATTTCAGTTCCAGGGTGTTTGTTTCATGGGTAAGTATGAACAAATGTACATATACTTGTCTCTAACTTTGTATATCTGTCTTATTCTAGAATCCTAGGATTGCTTTATTAATTTTTTATTTGCTTTAATTAGTTAATATATAACAGTAGATGCATTTTGACACACCATACATAAATGGAGTATAACATCTCATTCTTCTAGTTGTTGGAACCCACCTTGTAATCTCTATTCCTCCTGCCCCTTGGCCTCTACCCTTCCCATTATCAAGTGACCATGACTCCACTATTTTCTCCTATGAGATTCATTTCTTTTAGAGTCAAATCATGATTTAGAATATAAATATAAATATTTGAAAGATACTGTAATAATTCTGAAAACCAAACTTGTAGCCCTACATTAGCAGTTATGAAACATTTTAATTTGGTTATGCCTTTGCTTCTTTCTTTTCTTCTTCAGTATTCCTCCCTCCATTCATTTCTTTCTTTCCTATGACTTTTATTCTTATTTTCTTTCTTATTCTTTAGCATCATTTTATTCCCATAAATATTATTTTGTTCCCTTTTTCTTTCTTTTGTCCATTTTATAATTTATTTTTCTATTTTTCTTTCAGTTACCTCTCTATCTTCTCTTTTCCCATCTTTCCCTCTTATTCATTCCTTTACAATGCTCTTGTTTTATTCTCTCACCTTTCTTTTTCCTCTTCCTTTTCTCTTTCCCTTATCTCCTTCTCTCATTCTCGTTTTTCTTTCCCCAATTTACTCTCTCTTTTTTCCTCTCGCCATTTCTATTTTTTTTTGCTTTTTTGTATGTAATCCTAAAACATTTTCAAAACAAATAAAGATGAAAATATTTTTTAAAATCTTAGAATTGTGTAACACTGAAATTCTTCCCATCAACTTCCAGCTCTCTCAATGTAACCACGGTTTTCTTCTTCTTAAAATCTTTTTCTTTGGATCTACAAAGAGAAAGAAAAATCAATTTATTTTTATCATTTCCATTTTTAATTACTGTTGTTGTATTGAACAAAATATTAATTGACATTTCTATATTTTGAAAGAATTTAAATGTGTCATTTTGAGGACATACACTTCTTTCTTTTTTAGAGTTTCATGGTATATCCTGGTCTGTATGCAAATGCAGTATCACAAAGTGGTAGACTTATGTTTACATGAAATGCACATGAGATTTTATCTGATTTCTACATTTAATAGAAGTAGAATCTTGAACAAGACCTTGCTTTTTCTAAACCTCAATTTTGTCATCTGTAAAATGCAGAATATAATAGTATCTACAGACAAGATGGCCTTAATGTTCGGCCTCAGTTTGATTAAATTTTAGTTAAGCTTCTTACTGATTAAGGACCCTGACCTTCATTTTCTTAAGAGTATTTATTTAGAAAACTTGTAAACTCCTTCCTTTGATCTTTTGCAATATGAGTCTATTTAAAAGCCTCTTGCCAGTTTTACAACCCAGGAATAAGTCTTTCTCAAATACACAGGAGTCATCCCTTTGAAATGAAATAATCAAGAAATAAGAACTCATTTTTACCAATGTCTGTAGGAGAGTGAGAGCCAAACTTTGGTGGGTACATTCTAAGTTGCAAAAGTACCTTCTGTCATAAAAATATGAGAAGCATAATTTCCCTTTGGACAAAGTCAGTTGACAAACTCAGATGTCCTCCAGTACTTTTCCCATAGCTCAACCCAGTGTTAAAAAACCCTCTTGCCCTTTATTTCAGCATAATTGAGTTAAGATTGAGCTCTGGGTATTTTTACTATTACAATTCAATATAGTATTCCTCATCTGTTAATTTTGTCCATTGAAATTTTGCTTTTATATGACTTAACACAGTTGCTGAGAAGGATAAAAGACTATAGTATACATAAAGTATCCAGTGTAGTACTTGGTCAATATTAAATGCTCAGTAACTATCAGTTACTTTAACTATCATAATTGATTCAACTTTTAACCTTTTACCTTGCCTGAAATTTTATTATCTCTAAAAATGTTTTCATTTTTATTACTGAATTAACACTTTTGTACATTTACTCATTCACAACTGTGCAAGGATTTTCATAGGTTATTTTACCATATAATAGTATATTTGTATTCTAAAACTTAGTAGATGCTGGATGTGGTGATGCATATTGGTAATACCAGCAACTTTGGAGGGTGAGGCAGGAGGATCACAAGTTCAAAGCCAGCCTCAGCATTTTATCGAGGCCCTGAGCAACTTAGCAAGAACCTGGCTCGACATAAAACATAAAAAAGGGCTGAGCATGTGGCTCAGTGTTTAAGCACACCTGGGTTCAATCCCTGGTACCAAATTAATTAATTAATTAAAAATAAAACTTAGTAGAGATTCAAAAACCAGATTTTAAACTTCCTAAGGAAGTTTTCCTCTTTGAGGGAAAACTTTAAGAGTTAAATCATAGAGAATGTGTTAAGGAGAAGCTGCAAATAGGCTTAAACTAAATTCCCATAAATTTCTACTTGACCTAGGTTAGCTCTAGTTTTATTTCTTTTATATATTAAAGTTAAATGTGCATTTTTCCCTAGAAAACCAAAGGACTAATTAATTCTGTTACCAAAAATAACTTGCCCAAATATTTGACAGGGGATAGTCCAAGGAATTTTAATAATCTTTCCAGGGGTTCTGATTACTATGAAATTTGATGACAGGTGGAAAATAATAGCATGAGTTTGGAATCAAATGCATCTGTGATTCCTAGGTGTTAATCCTAGGTTCAAATACACCCAGTTACAAGCTGTTACAATGCCTCCTAGTCTATCATGTGCATCACTGCCAATTACCTGCTTTAATATAACTTACAACTGTATACACAGACCTCCCCCACATCAGTGTTAGCAATCCCACTCCTGGATGACTGATTTTATGGAGCTGACTGTGGGAACCAGTTTATTGCCCCTTTTCCCCAAGTCTCATGCTCTGACATGGTTGACAGTCCTCCAAAATTGTGTTAGACATACGTTGCTTTAATCTGATGATTTTCAAACTCTAAAGTATATCAGAATCTGCTAGGGAGTTTTTAATAATGTGTATTCCCAGGTCATACTCTATACCAATAAATAAGAATGTCTGTGGGTTGGGTCCAGGTGTCAGAAGTTTGGAAATACTCCCATATGTTACCTTTAATTTATATAACAAGTGGAAACAACTGACTGATTGGGGCTTGACATGGGTTACTTCCAAATGTTTTAGGCAAATATTATTTCTTGGGTTATTTTAACTCATGTGAAAAGAAAGCTACCAATCCTAAATGCACAAATCTGGATTCCACCTTCCAATAGAATCCTAGCAGTCCCCTATCCCAGTACCCCTAACACACTCCTAATCTAATCCAATCCTAAGAATGGTCTATATTCTATACACTGAATCAGTAACAATAATTTATTGGTGGAAGTAATTACTCTATCAGAGAAAAGACTTCATTTGCTCAAGCCTTCAAAGGAGAAATGGATTTTCACAGGTGCAGACATGGAAAAAGGTAGCATTTTAAAAATTGGTAATAGCCTGTGGAAATGTGTGAATACTGAAGTTAAAAGAACAAGGTGACATGTTTTTGTATGTATTTATATTTCTCAGAATGAAAACTGAAAAACTACTGCATCAAAATCTCCTGGAGTGAGAACTAGACATCTCAGTTTCTACCAAGTAACCAGGATGAGTTTGGAATTTGGCCTTTACCTGAGAGATAGTTGAATACACTCTCATTGGTAAAATATAATTAGAGTTCACCTTACCTTGCACTCCTTTCCACCCCCCAACCTTACAGACCTGTTGATTTCTAACAGCCCCAAGGTCAATGTTTATTGACCCTTTGTGGAAAGACTTAAAGAATTATCCTTTGCTTCCCATTCAGTTGATGTGAGTGGCATTAGAAAATATATTATCCCAGTTTCCAGTATTTGGCAAGCAAGATCAGTATCATTATGGAGATTCTTGGGATATTTCTCTTTTGTCTTTCCATATTCCTGTAAAAATAAATCTCTTCTTAGATTTAGGAAGTTCAATTCCATAGCCTCCGTGGATCATGTAGTCCTGTGATGGAGGGTGAAATATTCAAATGGTGGGCCAAGGATTATGTTCTTGAGGAATGAAGATATAGTGAAAAGTAACTTTCTGGAAGTAGGGCTTTGAAAGGTTAACATAATGGAGACACATACGATGGATTGGATAGGAGAAAAGCTGAGGGTAGTCAACTGGGTCATTGCATTAAGAAACACAGAATGGTAAGGAAAGAAACAAACATGATAGACAGAATCAAATGATTTACTATTATGAGGACTGTGAAAGAAATCTGTCTTATGGTAAACCATGGCTTGTTTATAAACACTGTGACTGAAGTACTAATCATACCAGGTAAGTTTACTTCATCTAAAAAGTCAATTATTTTGAGATGAAAGTGCTAATTCACTAGTTTCATCCTATAAAGATATAATGCCTCCGATTTTCAAAACAGGACTCTGCCAGCAATCGGTGGATGGTTACTGCATCCTCTACTGGATATTTATTTCTTGTAAGACATTGTTTCTGGATGACAACTTAAACATCAATTATTTCCTACAAGAAATAATTTGTAAATGACAATTATGTTTAGTTATAGTAGTTACAATTTCAACTAACTGATCAGGTAAATTAGCTCTTACATGTAGTGGGAAAGCTATGAGAATGGTGCTTAGAACATTAAACAAGAGGTAGAGAGTGGGTCAGAACTTGAAAGTGCTATGAAGATGTTACTTTCGGGGACAATTAGTCACCTTCAGTCATCATGAGAGTCTTTGGCTAATGAGCCAAAGACTGATGTTGTTATTACTATAACAGCAATTCATATTTTAGAGTTGCTGCTTATGACAACAATGCTATCAGGCAGTAAGTACAATTATAATCCCTAGTATTTTTTACCAGAAGAATGTGAGATACATAGAAGTTGAGGAATTAGACAAGGACAGATAGGAAGTAAGAGCCAAGATTTGAAGTTCAACAATATGGATTCATTAGCTACTTTATTAGCCCCATTGTTATACCTTAAAGAAATTGTAGGAAAAATATTTGGTTTCTGTGGCATAAATAATGAAATGTCTAAGATATTATGGGTTAAATTCCACTCTTCCAAAATGATCCAGGAGGAAACTCAGTACTAAAAGATGTTAGAAGAATCCTCTAGGATAGAGAGAGAATAGTGGGAATTTGGGAGAGGAAAGAAGGCAAGGGGATACATTGTGTTAGTCAGTTTTAAGTTTCTGTGATCAAACCACCTGACAATGACAACCTAGAGGAGGAAAATTGTATTTTGACTTACAGTTTCAGAGGTTTTAATCCATTGATTGACTCCATTGCTCTGTGCTTAAGGTGAGGCAGAACATCATGAAGAAGGGCATGGCAAGAGAAAGATGCTCCACTCATGATAGCCAGGAAGCAAAGAAAAAGAATGAAAGGG
The DNA here is from genome assembly GCF_052094955.1 of Ictidomys tridecemlineatus. Classification (NCBI taxonomy): domain Eukaryota; kingdom Metazoa; phylum Chordata; class Mammalia; order Rodentia; family Sciuridae; genus Ictidomys; species Ictidomys tridecemlineatus. The sequence goes on from NC_135493.1 coordinate 50,833,562, forward strand.
TACTCAAGAAAGAAGAACCCCTTCAGGACACACCCACAGTGACCTACCTACTCCAACTATGCCCTACATGCATGCAGTTCCTACTATTCCATTCAAACTAGGATGGACTGTTTAGGTTTCTGCTCTGAAAATCTAGTCATTTCACCTACTGTATTCACACAGGAGCTTTTGGACGTCACCTACTAGTGTTTGGATGTGAGATGACCCTCAAAAGTTCACATGTGAGACAATGCAAGAAAGTTTGGAAAAAAAATGATTGTGTTAAGAGTGTTAACCCAATAAGTGAATTAATCACCTGATAGGAATTAACTGAGTAGTAACTGAAGTGGTAGAGTATAGCTAGAGGAGGTGGGACATGGGGGAATGGCTTTTGGATATATATTTGTATCTGGCAAATGGAATCTCTCTCTCTGCTTCCTGATTGTCATGTGAGCTGGTTCCCTCTGCCACAGTCTTCCACCATGATATCCTGCCTCACCTCAAGTCCTAAATAATGAAACCTACTGTTTATGTATTGAGACCTTTGAAACCATAAGCCCAATAAATAAACCTTTCTTTCCTCTATAATTGTGCTGGTTTGGGTCCTTTAGTCACAATAGTGAAAAAGCTTACTAAAACATCACCTCATATCCAAAGCATAACACTGAGTAGTTGTGGGGAAGAAGAGAGGAAAAGACACCAGGTATGGAGAAATCTTAATATAAAGGATGAATAATGATAGGTGTTATGTGAAAAACAAATATGCTGTACTATCCATTGATTCCGTATTTGTATGTATATATGAGGCTACATGTAAGAATTGTTTTGGCTAATGGACTCTCTTTTTACACCTTTCTGAGAAATTATGGAATTAAGGAATAACATAACAAATACTTCTTCTATAACGTGAAACATTTGTGTCATACAGGTATGACCTGAAACAGGGATAAATACAGTGCCATGAAATAGCAAATAATGAATCAGTTAGATTATATAACAGTAATATATGAAAAACAGCCTACATCTTTAAGGTTAAGAATATGTCATATCCTCTTACCTGACATAATTAGGAAGGTAACTTAAGAAATATCATTAGCATAGTTTGTACATGAAATAAAAATGAGTATTTTTTAAAATCTATAGAATATTTGTTTAGAAAAAAACTCAGGAAATTTATTGGATATGTCTAAGTGGTTTAAATGGCCTGCCTCCCCCAATTTTATAAGTATTTCAAAGGTTTACAGAACAATAAAATTAGTATTTAACATTCTAGATTTTGACTATATTTTAAATGATAAAAAATATCTATTGCAGGTATTTGTATAAGGCGTAGCTTATGACCATTTATATTTCTTTTTTATTTTACTCTCCATCAAATTCTTCCTTAAAAGTAAATTTTCTCATTGCACATGACATTAGTGGTCTTTTTCAGGGTGGTAGCCATGTGACATCTTATAAGCCTATAAACCTTTTCCTCCTAGCTGTCATTAGTGAAGCATTGATGTCATTGACTTTTCAAGGTCAATTGACTTAATCATATAATAACTAATTTTTTTCATAGTTTAAGTTATGATAAAGATCATCTTACCTAGATAGCATATATGTCACTGGTGCATTAATGGCAGTTTTTGAATATAGAATAAGTTTCTTCTCAACAAAAGAAACAATCTGTGAGATGAGTAGAGAGCCTACAACTTATGAGCAAATTTGTACCCCTCACACATCAGATAGAGCACTAATCTCTAGAGTATATAAAAATTCAAAAAGCTAAACACCCAAAAAACCCAAATAATCCAATCAATAAAAGGGCCAAGCAACTGAATACACACTTCTCAGAAGAGGATATACAATCAATCAACAAATATATGAAAAAACGTTCATTATCTTTAGCAATTAGAGAAATGCAAATCAAAACTACCCCAAAATTTAATGTGACTCCTGTCAAAATGGCAGCTATTATGAATACAAACAACAATAAGTGTTGGCGAGGATGTGGGGAAAAAGGCACACACATACATTGCTGGTGGGATTGAAAATTGGTGCAGCCAATATGGAAAGCAGTATGGAGAATCCTTGGAAATCTCAGAATGGAACCACGATTTGACCCAGCTATGCCTCCCCTTGATCTATACCCAAAGGACTTAAAATCAGCATACTACAGGGACACAGCCACATCAATGTTTATAGCAGCACAATTCACAATAGCTAAACTGTGGAACCAACCTAGATGTCCTTCAGTAGATGAATGGATAAAGATATGAGTTGGAGTGAATATACTTTGCATACAACCAGAGGTATGAAAAATCATGCTCTATATGTGTAATATGAATTGTAATTAATTCCACTGTCATATATAAAAATTAATTTTAAAAAGTTAATAATTTCTAATAATCTATTTTAACTCTATATGATGATTAATAGCACATACAGTATTTACTGTGTGGTAGATATTATTCTAAGAGCTTTATTCATTTTTACCAGTTTTAATCCAAGGAATAATAACACATTGGTCTTTTATTATCCCCTTTCCATAGATAAAAAGAGTAGAGCAAAAGGAAGCAACTTCCCCAATATCAAACAGCAAATAAATGGTAGATGTAGTATTTAAAAACAGGCAATAAGGCTTCAGAATCCATGCTATTAATCATTCTACCATACCATAACATCATATATATAAAACCTAGATAGGAAAGATCTTGGAACAGTGATGGGATTCCAGTTATGATTTTCTTTTTGTCCCTCCATAAATAATACAGTGGCTTTTTAAAAATTTTGCTTTCAGAGGATGTGTTTTCTCATAATGCAGTACAACTACACTTCCTGCTAAAGCTGGCCACTGATATTATCTACACATTATGCTGAGGCTTTTGAATATTATGATGTAAATTGGGGTTGAGTAATGTAGGATGGTAGTATTAAGTTGTGGGTTCCTTAATAAATAAATACTATTTTCTTTTCTAAGCTTTTGGAAGTTATACAACTACATAGAGCTCCAAGTGAAAATGCTATTTTATATATTTATTAGAATGCAATAAATTGTTTAAGTACTAAAAATTAAATACTGGAGACAGAGGATCACGTTTTTAGATATTGTTCAGTTTTTTAGCATTATTAAATATGTAACATGAGCATTCATATATTTTATACTAAGTGTATTTCAAGCTAAGGAGCTATAGTAATTTTTTTTCCTTAGCTAAATCTAAGATAACATCAAGAAAAAATCCATTATATTGGTACATATGTACTCTAGACAATATTTCTTTTTATCTGTTGGCCACACTTAAAATCCATTAATATAGTTCAACCTGATCATATACCTGAACTATACATTTTGGAAGAAAACATAACAGAAAATCACAGGATAATAGTATCAGAGATTCATGTTTAAAAGCACTTGCAATGCATGTTTTGAGGCTCAGTCGAGATTTTGCTCATTTTTCTACATTCATCGTCTTCTGCTGAGCCAGTCTTAAAACTGTCAAGTAATAACTGTCTTAATGGTGCACAAATGTTTTCTGGCTTTCCTTGCAACCCACTCAGGCTTCCCCATCTACATTCCTTCCAAAATGTTCTTCTTACCACAACAAAATTCTTATGCAGCAAGTTCACCTGATCTCAACTTAAATGTTAGGAGGGTAAATGTGATCAATACATTTAATTCATTAAGGTGTTGTCAGTGACTATGAAGCACTTAACCTTCATAGAAGTATTTGCATTAAAAGAGAGTTGTGTTTTAACCTATATATATATCTAATGCTAGAATTACTATGAAAAAATCTCTTTGGCAAAGCCAACCTTTCTGATACACTACAAATTATCCATATAGGAAAATTATCTAAAAGGTTATGGTGGAACAGGACAAAATTGCTATAGTTAGGCTCCCTCACTAAAGCTTCTTCCAGGCTATATTATATTTTCAGTGTGTATCCAGGGCAGGAACCAGATATGTTATGGTTAGTCAGGACCAGAAACATTCTGATTCAATGTGCATACTCAGAGTCTTAAACATTTGCTTGTAAGCACGTGCCCACTGATGTAACCTGTTGGCAGTGTGCCTTCTTTGTTTGGCCTGCACAAAAAAGGGCCTCTGGAAAAGTTTCCAACGCAAAGTGGGAGCTACAATGGAACGGGCTTGAGGCTAAAGCTAAAGCTAGAGGCTGGAGGCTGTTACTATATCTGAATAAAACTTGTCTTATTGTCCTAACTATGTCTTGCATCTTCTTCCACCTGCCAGAAACTTGAATCTGTTTTCTAGGTCTGAGCACTGCATGACAGATTTTTTTCTCTTAAAAATGGAACTTGATATTAGTAAAGAACATTTTCAAGATTTTTCAAGAAGGTTGAATAGATCCTAAAATCCTTGAGTTCTTACATACTTGTGAAAGATTTTTATTTTACTTTTTAAGTAAAAATCCTAAATGAATGAAAATTTATTTTATTTTATTTTTATTTATTTATTTTTACATTTATTTATTGTAATTTTTATACAGGAATGCATTTCAATTCATAATACACATATAGAGCACAACTTTTCATGTCTGGTTGTACACAAAGTAGAGTCACACCATTTGTGTCTTCAAACACTTACTTAGGGTAATGATGTCCATCTCATTCAACCATCTTTCCTATCCCACTGCCCCCTCCATTCCCCCTCTCCCCTTTGTCCTAACTAAAGTTTCTTACCATGCTTTCTTCCCTTTACCCTGTCCCCATTATGGCTCAGCATCCTCATATCAGAGAAAACATTCTGGCATTTGTTTTTTTGGGATTGGCTTACTTTTATTTTTATTTTATCTTGATTTACTTTATTGTTTCCTTGAATCCACTGTTAATAAGAATTCTGAGACCAGCTTGAGATTTTGTTTTGCATTTAAGTCATGTATTTCTTTTGTAAAAATACCTATAAGTTTCCTTCTTCATCCTTGAAGTTCAATAATTTGAAACAAATCTTCCGAGTATATTTTTATTCTGCAATGTGTAAGTCTCCTTTATTTTAGAATTTTTTTAACAGCGTGCAATTTGGGGATAATTTTAGTTCCGCCATTTTTATTGGTTCTTTCTAGTTATACATGACATGATTAATTTTGACATAATTATAAAAGCATGGAATGTAATTTGTTCTAATTCAGTTCCCAGTACTTCCACTTTCTGTCCCCATTTCCCTTCCCCTGTTCTTTTCTCTCTACTTTAATAATCTTTCTGCTATTTACTTATAGTTGTTTTTTCAATTGATTTCTAGTGGATGTACATGATCATGAGATTCACTGTGGCATATTCATATATGTGCATATGAAAGTTAACTAAAATGACACCTTTTGAAAACACCAATTACTTCATATTAGATTTCCAGCATTTTTCTTCTGTATCAATCATATTTTGAATTTAAAGTTCCAGTTCTGGCACTGAGTAGTTGTATGGCCTTCAACAAGTTGGACCATCTCTATGAGTCACTTGTAAAATGTGGCTAATAATAATGTCTGCCTTATTGTTTGTGAAGCTTGAATGACATAATTGTCATTGAGCACAGTATCCTATAGCTAATATTAGAATTAGCTCTATTATCTAAGACTTCAAACACAAAATTGAGATGATTACATATTTATTCTATTACATCTATCAAGGCAGAACAGAGGGCACAAATTATTTTCTGTAACCTTCCAATAAATAGAAAGATCAGTCAATAAGAAAGCTGGATTGTCTAAGCAATTTGATTAAAATAAATAAGCTTTATTTTTAATATATTATCCTTTTTAACATAGTTTCTTCATTCTCTTTTGCTTCCCCCTGTTTTGTGAGTTCTTCAGAGGCTCTGGGATCAAACACTTAGAAGAAGATGTAAACGCTCTAACACATTGAGACACTGAGCATTGTTAGTCACATCTAGTCACATGAGGTTAAGGTGAGATGGCAGTCCTTGAAGCTTGAGAAAAGTATTAGTGAATCTCAGAGCACTGATGCATAATTTAGATGGTATTTCAAACCAAGACTCAAATTAATCCAGATAGCTAGAGTACTGTGTAAAGTAGTAGCAGAATAAGGATTTTTTTTTTTTGTTCAAGTAGTTTCTTGAGTAATAGCCTCCTTGATTGTACAGCTGCAAATTTGGTGATACATGATGAATATCTCACTGAGCTTAAGTTATCTGAGGCAAGGTAGGCAATAATCTGGCAAGAACTTCTTTGGAAGGAAATGTTAAATTTAATGTTGCTAGGGAGTCTATGAGAAGGACTATTTACAAATGGATTTTCCAAAGAGTTAAAGTCATGATATGTAATGGCTAAATAAAATAACTATAACTATAATCAGGGAGTTTTCTAGTTTATTGCCAGAATAAGCTTTTGGTTCTTTTAACTACTCTTAATTCTACCTTTTGTGGTTTCTATTTCCACCTACATATTTACCTTTGAAGTTATTTGTGAGGTGGAAGTTGTTTTGAAGAAAGAATTTCACTTCACCTTTGCTAATTTCTTTCATATGTCTCCAATAAAAATATCTAAAAACTGTAAGCTCCATGAGGATAGAGAGCATATCTATTATATTTACCTCTGCATTTTTAATATTGAGCATAGTCCCTAGCACCTCATATATACTCAATTAATATTCTTGAATGAATGAATGAATAAATAAATATGAATAATCCATGTGCAGATCAGTGTTTCATGTCATTTCTATAACTCTGATTGTTCCCTATCTTGAAGAAACCTGTAATCTCCCTGATATAGTTACACTTTCTCCAAAAACAGTTGATAAATCATAGATTCCTTTAAAGGGGTGTCATTGTATGTTTCCTATCGTAGTAAGCTGTGATAAATATTTGAGGTCTGTCTGTATTTAATTGATAAATTTCATAGCATCTTAGCCTCCGTTTCCTTAAATTCAAAGTCAGAAATAATGGTTTATTCAAAAGAATTATCCAAGGAACAGGAAAGAGAGGTGCAGTTTATAAAGCAAAATAGAAAGAAAGAAGTCTAATGGATACCTTATAAAAATAGACACTTCTACAGGTCAATGGTTGCTTGCTTCTACTGAACCTTGTGAGAATATGTAGGAAATGCTTTCAGAATGGTCTACTTAGCTGAAGAAAGAGGGAAGCATTTATTTTTTGAATATCATTCCTTATCTGTCAAAGCTTACCCTATGAAGCATTAACTCCCTTGTAATTTCAGTTTGCATTTGTGTGAGTAGTGAGCAAGTTCCCATCATGGCCTGTGCTACAGTGTCAGGGAGGCCCAGGGCAGGACACAAGAGACATTTAGCATAGGGTTGAGGTGAGGTGCTGCCAGGCTTTACCTTCAGCAAGCTGGTTAAAGTCTGTGGGGAACTGGTTAGCACAGAAGTGGCTAGATAAGAGTAAGGCTGAGAGTTTTTAAGTGGTACATTAAAGATGGTCCATGCAAATATTAAAATGATTAGTCACTTTATAAATATGCCTTGAATAATATATTTCAGATAGCATCACTAAGTCCCAAAAGAATACTTTGGCTATAATTCAAACTCTGAAATCTGTAGCTATTTATAAATCATACACACTTCACTCTGGTGTTTTGACATTAGCAGAGTCTCAAGATTGAATTACCACATGATAATTAAAACATATTAGAAGGGAAGCAAAATGAAAACAAATGTGAGGCAAAAAAGAATTTAAAGGAGATGAAGAAACACTAATTTTCTAACAAAAAAAAATCACAATTTTTAAGAATTGAGCCTATTATCAAGTTTTAAATTGAAATTAGATTTTATTTTATTATTTTTGACATAATATTTAATCTGTTTCTCAAAACATGACTTTTAAACCTCCCCATCATGTACTTGAAAAATAAAGTTATACCAACCGACATTTAAAGTCAAACCCACAAGGAGTGTGACTTGATTCTTCTGTTCCCTAGGTAGGGATACCCATAGAAACTTTATGTCTGTCATATCAAACATAAGTAGAAAGAATAAATGCACTCACATAATGGCTAATAGAGAACTTGGCCTAACCATTACTATCAGAAGTCATCATCAGAACGACTGTGCTCCATAATACATGTATTCATTAAGGTCAAAGTTAGATGTGTCATAATCAAGCTTTTTTCTCATTTAAGTCTACTCCGTTGACATAAAAATGATTTTTACAAGTTAATTCTAAATCAGCACCAGGGTCACAGAGCTACTTTAATTTTTATTTCCTTATTCAAGATGCCCTTTAAGTTGCATTCAAGCAATGAGAGAAAGGATATACTTTGGCTATGTTCCAAAATACCATGTTATTTTTTCAAGGGAAACACAAATGTACATGTGGACTGTGATTACCTTTGCACTAGAATTTCCTGGTGAATTTGTCAATTGGCTGAAGACCAACTTTCATCCCAAGTTTTTAAACATTGACAATCCAGGCCTCAGGGATGTGGCAAAATACATGTATTCCATGAGTAATATTGAGCCTGCAGGTTGCTTTGACAGGTTGACTAGGAGGTTGGATCCCAAGACTAATATGTATTTTTCTCTGCAAGCAACTCTCAAACCAAGTACAGACATAAAATGTTTTTGTTCATGCATTTGCAGCAAATTGTGTATATCGAAGGTGATTTCCTTCATGGCACTGTGATTTCTGGCAGACTTTCTGCCTTTCCTAATTCTATTTAAGATATGAAATTAATGAGAAACAAAAAATTTGTGGGAAAAAAAGCAAAAAGAAAAACAAAGAGAGGAACAATTATCTGGTATATTTAGGCAATGTAACAGCCAATTAAGAGAAGTAATGAAAAGAGGACAAAATATGGAGTGAATATAGTTTATCAATCAAGATAGACCAAATATCAGTAGTTTAAGTAAAATATCAAAGTCATATTTTGTACTATAGTTATTTATGCAATGTAAACCAAGCATAGGATGGTGAATGGGAGTTTGAAGAACCCTATATTCTCTATGTAGTTGTCACAGGCTCACAGAAACTCCAACAACTTTCCAAAATGCTGTCTTCTCATTACAAAACTTAAGTTCATTTCAACATGGAAAGACAGAACTAAAGAGTTGAAGATGCACATTTCCATGATTTGATTTCATTATATTAGGGGAAAAATAATTATATAATCCCTTCTAACTTCAATGAAATAGGAAAGTATAATCCTTTGCATGCCTGGAAGAAAAATAGAACTGAATATTTTCAGGGATGCCAGTAATGGCTTCAATAATTTTCTTCATGACTACCATATTTGGCAGCACATCCTTGGAATAAGGACAACTATATCAAGTCTCAGTGTACTCTGTAAAATGGGGATACTATTTTCTACTTTAGAGGAAGTATAAGTAATAAATGAATCACATATTTAAGGTATTGACAGGAGATCCCACAGTAAATATTCAATTAATGATGGTCATCTTAGGTCAGAAGGAAAATATATAGCTCATTTCATTTAGTATTGAACTCAGGGGAACTTAACCAGTGAACCCCATTTCCAGACCATTTTTATATTTATTTAGAGACAGGGTCTTGCTGAGTAGCATAGGGCCTCACTAAATTGCTGATGCAGGCTTTGAACTCTCAATCCTCCTGCACCGTCTTCCCAGCCACTGGGATTACAGTCATATGCCACCATGCCCAGCCTACTGTACTTTTGACCTGAAAATATTGGTGTTTAAATGAACGCTTTAGACCAAATAGAAAAAAATATTATTGATTAAGATACTACTACTATTGCTGTAATTATTGCTATATGTTAAACCTAGAAAATACCTGCTACAGAACAACTCTGCTCAGATAAATAACTTTGTGTTTCTTTTTTTTATATAAGATGTATTTCTAGTTACTATGTATGCATGGTTTTGTTGCTCTGGGGTTATACAGATTTGATTAATGACATCTTCAGTAGTTTTTATGAGGTGCTTCATATTGTATGTTTAATGTTTGCCTTATCTTCATCAGCATCTGGGTGAGGTATCTAGTATGCCATTTCCTTTATTATTGCCTGAGAGAATTTGGGATTATGATCTTCATCTGATGAGAATCCAATATATGTTGACTAACTACTGTGAGTACTGGCAGTGTAATTAATAAAACTAACATACCTATTAAGCATCAAAACTTAAATAATTATGGTTAATATATTTCTAAAATGTAGTTCATACACTTCTGCCTTTTAAACATAGGATATTGAAAATACTCTTGGACAATTGCATGAATTCCCACAGAGGAAAACAACTCAAATTTATCTATTATGTATATCATCTGACCCAAGCTGTCCTTCTAATCTTTTTTTTTTAAAGAGAGAGAGAGAGAGAGAGAGAGAGAGAGAGAGAGAGAGAGAGAGAGAATTTTAAAAATATTTATTTTTTAGTTTTCAGCAGACACAACATCTTTGTTTATATGTGGTGCTGAGGATCGAACCCGGGCCCCACGCATGCCAGGCGAGCGTGCTACCGCTTGAGCCGATACATCCCCAGCCCCTTCTAATCTTAATCACTCTTTTGAATTTCAGGTATATATTTCTAACTATAAACAGGGCTTCCTTAACAGCATATCTTTCTTTTGTCACCTCTGATTCAAAACAAAGATGAACTCATAATCTTCCCTTCCAAGCCAAATTTAGTTGCTCTTTCTCTGGTTCTCCACATCTACAGTAGCCCAACCTAAAAGACTTACTGTCATTCTTAACATCTTCCACACTATGTGTCCAATGATTAACTTTATCCCACTGATACTTTGTGTATGGCTTATATCTTTACTTAATTCTACTGATTTAATTAATATTTTTTCAATTAAATTACTATAATACTCACCTCTATATAAACTCTTCAACTGTTTTTTCCCCACTTCAAGTAATGTTTTATACTGCTGCTAGAGGAAGCACACCTGTTTCTTGTTTTCAACCCCATAGCATTGTTTGTTTGTTTAAGTGATACATTGATAAAGTGTTTAGGACATAAACCTGTTCATCTTCTCAAATAACATCAACAGCTTAGTTTGCAAATGTGTTTGCCCACCTCTTGAAAAGCACAACCACCCGCTTTTGTAGAGTTCACTCAGTTATCTGGACTGCAAATTAAAGCCCAAGCACTGAGTACTTACCTTAACACCTACTCCAAGCCTACATGCAATAAGACATCCCTCCATTTTTGTACATGAATGAGATGCCACAGTATGCTACATAATTGGTCTTCCTGAATGGCCTCTTAAAATTTGGATGGAGCAAACTGGAAATAAGGGTGTTAATTCCTCAAGAAGTAAACTTGACCAGTAAGACAGTCAGAAAGATAATCTCTTCCTCTAGTTCCCTTCTAAGGATTGCTCCAAGAAGCAGACTTTCTTACAAGCTTTGCAAAGAAGTCCAGCAACAGTAATGCCAAGCACACACTCAGATAACTGAGTGTCTTGGGCTTTAATTTGCATTCCAGATAACTGCTGTGTTTCCTCACAGAACATGATGAAGCAAAACCCAGCTCAGGAATTCATTCCCTCACACTACTTAGTATCATTCCTTGCCTTCCTTCCCCTTTTATTATTTGTTCACAAATACCTGACTTGCCCTTCCAAATAAAGTGTCAGCACATTAATGCAGTCTCGGGCTCTACTTACACAGAACCAAGGCTAACACACATGATAAAATAAGTGAAATCAGTACAAAGGTAGACAGTACAAAAATATTTATTTCCCAGGTAGACAGTACAAAAATATTTATTTCCCAGGTAGACAGTACAAAAATATTTATTTCCCAAAGTACAAAATCTGTACCCCAAATCATCATTTTTCCTCTTCAGAGTCATCTACTATTACCAGTTTGTGTGTGCCCCTCCATACATAATCTATGCATATTAACATATACATGAATATTGCATAATGTTATTTGTAGAAATGTATGGATATCCCTCCTTTTATAACAAGTAAAACCAGAATGTACCATTGCATTGCACTTTGCATTTTGGCAAAGTAAACTTTCTAAACATAAAACCGATTATGTTATTCTCATATATAGCAGTCAGTTTCTGATTGCTTCTTTTGACCTAAAATAAAATTCAAGTTTCCAACTGAAGGTCCTCCACACTCTGGCCCAGTCCTATAACTGTCTTCATTCCTACCTAGTCACCTGCCCTAATGAACCCTTTATTTAGCCATATCAAATGTCTTTCTGTTCCCATATAAGCAATGCCTTCATATAGCCATATATTTTGGCATGCTGTTCCATTTGTGGAAAATATTCTTTCTTTGTGTATGTGTTGAATGATTGAATGAATCATCAAATCATCATGGTCAACTAATGACTACAGTTTGATGTTCTTTTCAAGTGTTAGTTTCCTTCCTCTTTTATGCACTTAACTATTTTCACAGCTGTGTGTGTATCTGCTTTGAACAGCATCCACTGATACCTCTAAAATGGCTGTACATTGTAAGGTAGGGTACGTATAATGTTTTCAGAGGAAACCAAGTAGCCAAACTAAGTAAAATGATAACTTTAATTTTCTATACTGCGCTTCTACAAGCATAAAATCCAGGTTCTAAAACAGCTGGTTTCTTCATTACTTGCTGTTTTCAGGTGATTCATTTAATTCTGGCTTTCAGTTGTACCCTGGGTGATTGTTTTTGCTAGAAATCCAATAGGAGGATAAGTGTCATGTTATTGTTCTTTACAGTTTCAAAATTCTAATGTATGGTGCACATGCACAGTAGAGAGGAAAGAAGGGGACATTCAACAAAATTGCCTTTTTTTCTGGCCTGCATGGTGAAATGTCATTACATATTCAAAAGTCGGAAAACTCATTAACATCCTGGTCATTCAGTAAGCAAATCTACAGTCAAATATGCAGAACTGGTTACTAGGACTTTGAAGGAAAGATTATCTGATATTTATACAAACATATTAAAGGAAAATAAAGTTTTTAGTCAGAGTTGTTGAGTTGTTTTAACTTTGTTCAGATGAAGAAGAAAACAAGTCTTTGAGCCCCTTGAAAAGAAGAAGTTATATATGCATGAAGTATTGATTTATCTTCTTGATCCAGGTCTCCCAGTATACCAACATTATATAATGCATCTCCATTTGTTCATAATGCATTAAAGGGCATTGTAAATTTTTTCTCATACCTGAAGTTACTTTGAAATGAAGGCTTCTTTAAGTAATATGCCCTTTTTGAAAAATAGCTTCTTGTTTGCTTTTCTCTACCACTGCCTTCCATACTGTAATCTGTTGAAAGCCTGCAATGAGTTCTTTACATCTTTCCATAGCTAAAATGAATTTTATACATGCGATGGATCTCCTTTTGAAATGATTAGTAAATTATCGTTATTCTTATGCCCCCTCCTCAAAAAGATATAAAACTAATTATTGAGTTAAACTGAAGTGTTATTTCTTTAAACGAACAGTATGAGACATTTTAATTTAATGTTATCTGCTATAGATATGAAAGAAACAAACAAGATATAAGAGATTCTTATATATAAGAAAATATCTTATTTGGCAGTGAGAACAGAGCAAGGGATTGATAATAGGTTATTTCTGCTCATGCAGTATTATCATGACTAATCTTTATTTTGTTTATATTTTTTAAATGTGGTGCTGAGAATTGAACCCAGTAGCTCACACATGCTAGGCAAGTGCTCTACCACTGAGCAATAACCAGCCCCTAATCTTAAGGGTTTTAAAGAAAGCTAAATATGTGGGCATGTTTACCAACAGGCTTTGCATAGATTAATTTATTATGTTTATATTTAGACCACTATTAGTCCCTATGGAATACCTCATGCACAAATTTCCTCAATTCCAAGGGTACATGTGAAATGTCATTAACTAATTATTTAGGTATACCTGGACTTTTTGTGGCAGATGAATAAGAAAATACACAAGTGAAAGATATTATATGATATGTTTAGAGTAAAATGAAATTTAACTCTGGGGTACCCCAAAATGACTTCACAGCAATGAGATAAATACATGTTTTTATGGACATAAGAAAAAATCAGAGTATATCCTGCCTACCCTTTTATAGGAAAAGTAGGTATAAAAACAGGCCTTAGAATATAGAAGAAGGGTAAATTTTAGTTACTACTACAATAAGAGATTTTTTTCACTTTACTTGCTACATATTAATTATACATATTTATGAAGTATAATCTGATATTTTGATACATGTATACAATGTATAATGATAAAATCATAGTAATCAATATTTTCATCACCTCAAATATTTATTGTTTGTCTTGGAAACATCCAAAACCATCTCTTCTATTTTGAAATATACAACAAATCCTTATTAATATAAACATCCTAACTGTGCTATAAAACAATAAATTTTAATATTCAAACTATATTTTGCCCTATTAACCAACCCTTCTCAATTTCAACTTTCCCACCATACTTCCTATTCTCAGGTAACCACTGTTCTACTCTCTAGTCTATGAGATCAAACCTCCACATATTGAGTGAGAACATGTAGTATGTGTCTTTCTGCAGTGCTAACATTTTTATGATTTTTCCCCATACCAACATTTAGGGGTTTCAGGAAAGGAAATGCAGAAACTAAAAGTATTATCCACTGGAAATAAATTAGATGAAATGCATAGCAGCATGAAGTAAAAGAAGCAATTATACTAAAAGCATCAAAGTACTGATGAAGACAGGCTCATTAAAGATGGCTGTCTTTAAGAACCACCTAATTCTATATATTTGAATGGGTATTCCACCACAAATGTTTTTAACAACCTAGAAGAATTACATGAAGACATTCTCTTCAAATTTCTTGCATTAAAAACATCTATTTTCTGGCTATAATTAAGTTTAATAATTATAATACTTATTATTAATTGAGTGTTTATAGTGCATCAGAAACTATGTGAAGCATTTTTCAGACAAACTTTCATTAAACCCTTATAATTACTCCAAGACATAAGTACAATGAATGATCCACATTTTAGAGATGTAGAAACTGAGACTTAGAGAGGATAAGTAATCTGCCTGAGGTCACAAATTAGTAAGAGGCACAGCTGGAATTTGGATCTTTGTCTCTGTGTGACTCCAAATTCTATACTTAACCACTAACTACTTTAGTCAGCTTAGGGCCACTTTTAAATTGAATGCTATATCTTTTGCATATACTATTGGGTTAGGGAAGAAGTAAATGACGCTGGGTAAGAACATTGATTTCTTTTTGGCAAAATGAATTGATCAATTCATTGTACTGTGTTTATTGAGCTTCGGTCTATCATGAGCACCCTACTGGAATTATATTCCAAAGCATAAGAAATACAATAATTAATAAGATATGGTGTGACTCTCAGTTCTTTGTAGTTTAATTTAGGAGAGCAAACAAATAAACAGATGATCACAGTTCAGTGTGGTAGGTGCCATGTGGTATATGCATAGTGTGCTGTGGGGCCAGATAGAATGGACGTCAGACTGAGTTTGGTGGGTTAAGAGATGCTATCTAAGAAGGTCAAGTGGGAGTTTAGATGAAAAAAGTAGAAAAGCAAAAAGAGGTTGTGATAGCAAGAATACTGGCTTTGTAGGCAAAAAGAGCATCATGTACAAAGACTTGGAGAGAAGATAGAATGTGGCACATTTGGGGAACTGCAAGTAGTTATGTAAAACTACTATAACATAACTGCTTGTCTGTTAGACCTCGTCTTTTCAGTCATAAGCAGTGGATTTCTAGACTCTGAGATCTAATGACAGGTATCCTGAATAGAGATAAATTATGCTTTTTGGAGCATATTACATTCCTACATCTCTTCAGTGGCCAGTAAAACACAAATCTACCAACCTGTCACCTTTCAACTGTCTCTTGGTTTTAAGAAAAGTAGAAACTGATGATTATTTAATATCATAAATAAAACCACGGTAACTTAGATGCTTGGTAGTACAGATAGAAATTATTTAAAACCCTTTACCCTGAGTATTTAAAAGAAATCCAGCCATAACTCTCTCTGAGTTAGTACACAACACACAAAATATATTATGACTGTGCAGGTACTACCATTAGAAATCTAAACTCAGAACAAATTTTCATACAGCATATGTGCATATCTGATCCAATTTGGGCATTGAGAAAACAATGCCCACATTACATATGTTTGAATTGGCAGTCAGTTTGTGACATGCTGGGGAGATTATTGAAAAGGAGTAAGGGAAAGTTATCTAAGTTAAATTACATGATATCCTTTCCACACTAGCATCAGAGAACACTAGGCAAAAAAAAAAATACTCAAAGATTTATAGATTTCCACTATATAACCATGCAAAGGAATTCTTGAACATGGAATCTTAAAATAGGTTCTGTCCTATTCAATATATATTTACTTATCACCTACTATATGCCAAATACTGTGTTATATATAGGAAAAGACCTAAAAATAGAGTGTAATGTAGTACAAGGGAAGAGGATAACATGTAAATGAACTCAAAATACTGGAACAGCATCTCATAACCAATGGGGAAACTTCTAATAGTTTCATAGAAGAGGTGAAAATTGGACTGATCCTTAAAAGGAACATAAACTATCATTAAGTAGAAAGGGTAGGAAAAATATTTTGAGTTGGGAAAATAATAATAACAACAACAATAAAACATAATGTCTGTTGAAACTCATTATCTGCCAAGAATTTTTATAAACACTTCATATATTTAGCTCATTTATTATTCATAGGAACCGTGTGTAATTGGTACCATCATGATACCCTTTATATATAAGGAAAGTTATTTACAGAAAAATCAAAATGATGAAATAACCTGTCCAAGACCACACCATCAATAGGGATTAAAGCTGAGATTCAAACAAAGGCACTCTGACCACAGACTTCTTATTCTTAAATGATGACTCTTAGTATATAAGCAAAGTATCAGAAGTGAAAAAATACAACAATATGTTTGGAGTATGTCAAGTATTCTGGAGATTCTGAGGCACAGGATGTGATGGAATTAAGTGTAAATAATGAAAGAAGAACGTAGGAGAACAGTTTGAAAACTGCTCATCGAAAAGTTTTAACATTCATGCTAAGGAATTTCAATTCATTACAGAAGTAATGCTTAGAATAAGACTGGGGAATAATAACTTTCAAGGAGGTAAGTGATATAATGCAACCCACTCTGGGAATGTAAATTTAACAAACACTGAGGAATGCATTTAGAAATAAGAGCATCCAGGCAAGAGAGACAAGCAACGGGAAAGCAACGGAAATACTTTATGTCCCTTCTATGAGAATTGCTACCTTAGATAAGTGGAGAGACAGTGAATGAATGATGCATTCAATTTTTGGTGCTAGAATGGAGTGCATTAATAGGAATGAAACATTTCAAAGCCCACAGCCCACTTCAATGCACCAACCATTTTATTTATACTATTGCTGTTTTTGAAATTTCCTAGGAAAGAGATAGCAGATAGGTTTTATCATGTCATGAACAAAATGACTCATCTCAATTACAATAGTACTTAAGGAAATATCTTGTACATGATGGAAAGTTAAGACTCCTAGGATTTATCATGATGACTTTTTCTTGAGCACTACATGCTTTATTTTGTAGGTGTATATTGCTCACAGTACATTCAAGAGCACTATTTAATGTATTACATTACTTCAGCAGTAAATTTGATGTCATTTTAATGGTTTAAAACTGCTGTATCTTAAAATCTAACTTTAAGGAAATGACTTAGGCATGGGGAAATCTGGTTCCTTCAGTGTGTTGTTGTTGTTGCTGTTGTTGTTGTTGTTGTTTTGTTTTGCTTAAGAGTATTAAATAATACCTTAAAAGTCCAGGTGCTACCATGGAAAATATTGTGTACTTAGCATGGGTAACTCACTTTATTCTCAGAGTCTAAGAGGCAGTATAGTATAATGGTTAAAAGTGAAGACTCTGGGAAACACTATGTTGATTCCAATTTCAGTTCCATCACTAATTGTGTTAACCTTGGTCAGGTTACTTACCATGTGCCTCAGTGTCATCATTTATAAAATAAAAATGATTACATATTTTACCTTAATTAGTGAAGATGAGTTGAATTAAGATATGGAAATCTAAAGTTCTTATTGCATGGCCAAAATATACATAATTTAATAAATGGTAGCTATCATACTAAGATTATATAAAAGGGCTTGTACTTTTTCTCCTCTACATTGTTCTTGTTAGGTATATTGGTCACAGAGATGCAGAAGCTGAGTAAAACATACATCAAGAACTATGATCAGCCAGGTGTAGTGGCGCCTGCCTGTAATCCCAGCAGCTCTGGAGGCTGAAGGAGGAGGATTACGAGTTCAAAACCAGCCTAAGCAATGGCAAGACACTAAGCAACTCACTGAGACCCTGTGTCTAAATAAAATTCAAAATAGGGCCGGGGATGTGGCTCAGTGGGTGAGTGTCCCTGAGTTCAGCCCCCAATACCCTCTACAAAAAAATAAATAAATAAATATGATCATCATATACTTGTCTTTGTCTTGATAAAAATAAGCTAACATATAAACTTTATACATAATGGATGCCTCCTTTTTTAACTTTCTAATTTGCCTATGTCAGAACCAGGGAAAATGTTGAATACCCTATGTGCAGCATGAGTGAATAAAATCTTGGTTGCATCACTAGTGATAAGAAAATGACAGATCAAGTAGTTCCACTCAGTATTTACCATCATGTCTCTAATAATTATTCTGAACATCAATGGTATATATTTCTATTGTAATTGTTGATGGTTAGCTTGTCTGAAGGACTTGAGTTGAAAAACTACATGTAAAGCTAGCAGAGAAGAAAATTATAGAAAAGGAAAAACTGCAAAGCTTATTCTTTTTTGTTGGCAAACTGATAGACATTCCATAATTTTTTCTAGTCTACAGCTTTATTGCAGTACGTTTCCCCACAGACATTTGTTTTTAATTTTTTTTTGTAGTTGTAGATGGACGGAATGCCTTTGTTTTATTTGTTTATTTTTATGTGGTGCTGAGGATCAAACTCAGTGCTTCACACAATTAGGCAAGTGCTTTGCCACTGAGCTACAGCCTCAGTCCCTGAATGGACATTTTTGACAGGAGTCAGAACTTCATCCTTCCCTCATGGGAGGTGACGTACATTTGACACCTGCAAAGAGTGATGAAATTGAACAACATGCTTCATTGTCATAGGTTTATCCCCCTATGATTAGAGTTCCACTTACCTAACACCTTCCTCATAAATCTCATTGCAAAGAGAATAGGGAATGGAGGTAGAGGATGGGATAAAAGGTGCAAAGGGAAATAATCCTTTATTCCAACAAGGGAGTACATATCACACATCATTGTATACAGTGGGAATTGGTATATATTGACAGACCCAGTTTGGTAGGTTTGCAATTATTAAGCTGAAAAATGACCACTCAAGCCCATGATAACCTCACAGGATGTTCAATGGAGATGCTTGCCTTTTGTGCTATGACTCTTTATCTTGGCAACCATCAAAATGTGAGCAGAAAAAGAGAAATAGGGAGAGAAAATAAGCTATTGATTTTTTTCATGTTGTCTTAACCTATAGTCTAATTGAAGGTCAGCATATGTATCCATCTCAAAAGCTGATTTTTGGATAGGTATCATGGTTTCCTGACACACATGGTAGAATAGGCTAGTTGATATTCTACAGATGCTATAGAAAATAAAAATGTTTCAGCTGAGGCAAACATTGTCTTAGGAAAATCTGAGCCAGAAAAGATAAACCACAAAATAACTTGTTTATAAAGAGCCTAGATAAAAGATGGAATACCTTGATTTGGTCTGTGGACTGCACATGGGACAAAGAGAAAGAAACTTTGACTGTTTTGTCTTTCATTTATTCATAGCAGAACATAGAAATATAGAAATATTCTATTTATATGTCAGAAGACTAACAGTTCTCTCTTTACTTTCCCTATTGTATAGTAATAAATGTGTGTATCTTCATATTTTCAATATTATATAGTGGTAATATTCATGTAAAAATCTAACTTATTATAAGGCATATAGTATTACTAAAAGAAAAAGAAAAACAATACCAGTCCCTTATTCACTTCAATAATATCCTCTCCCTAGTTCTTTCTTCCCTCTCTCCCACAGCTTCATTTGATTTTTAGTATATATTCAGGCATTTAAATACTGTCTATACAGTCTTTGCTTTACATTGTGTCATGAAACAGACCTGAAGAACTACTTTGAAATAAAAAAGAATGAGAAAGACCGGCTTATGTGTGGTCTGTGTGCCTCATATATGAGCCCAGTTTCTGATCAGAGCATGAGAGTAACTGGCAAGAAAATGGGGAGTGATTATAAAGTTATCACAGGTTTCTTTTGGTGGTGATGGAAATCTTCTAAAATTAGATCAGGTTGATGTATGCACAACACTGTTAACATACTAAAATTCATTAAATTGTCCATTTAAAATGGTTGGATTTTATGATTTGTATAATATGCCTCAAAACACTGTTTTAAAAAGAGAGCTGGTAAGAACTAGTCTTAGGACAAATACACATAGTGCTAAATCTGGATGAAAATAGAAAAGTTGACATATCTGGATGCTATAACATTCATACTCCAACATTTTAATTTCTGAAAGACTGTGCTAGGAAAAAAGGCCCTGGACAGCCTACTGTGCTTGATTCTTCTAATCTGATATGGTAAGAAAAACTTCACCAAAATTCCTCCTTGGAAACGGGCAGCTGCAGCAATAGAGTAACAGCTGCTTGATTTTTTTCACATGAGGCTTAACTTAAAACTTTTAGGAGTAAAGTGTTGCTGCAACCACTCCTTTCTTTTTCTTCTCTCTCTTTTACCTCAAAATTTTCACCTAGACTCTACACATCTGCCTGTGCTTTTGGACTGGCATCCTGTCCAGATGAAGTTCATTGAATATTGTAGTCTTTTGATCTACAGTGTACAAAATGTTTTATATTTTCCAAACAATCAGTGTTCAAATATATTTTTAAAAGTTTCATTAAGATCAATGTCTACCATTCTTTCTTTTCATACCTGAATCTAGTAATTGCTCTTCCAAAGGGTAAGTAAAAAACTACAGCATTCTTTTTTAACTTAGATTTATAAAAAATATAGTTCTAATCTCTGAAATCATTGTTAAAAAAAAACCTTTGAAAGTAAACTGTTGATAAATTGGTATGAATGGGAGAGAATGGAGCTAACCTTGTAAGTGGGCTTTATCAACAGTATTATGATACACATCAAATTGGGCTGATTGAGTTTCACAGATTTTAAGGGATCATCTCACTTCACATTCTTTCCCAGAATGCATGTATTGTCCAAAATTAGTGATATGATAATTTCAGTTGCTTTACACATTCAAGGAATTTGAAAGGGGTTCTTCAAGTTTCATTCAGTATACTTCAAGGTCTTTTGTATAATACAATATAATTTGCAGATGGAATGGTTAATCCTGGCATTACTAAATGCAGGAATACTTCTTGATTTTGCAGTAAGAATCCCTAATTTGTCCTTCATTCTCATACATTTGCAGTCTCATATTTAAAGTTCTTGAAAGTCACCAAATATTCCCCAGTTCTATTCTCTCCTCCACCTTCAAGACCTAGCCAAAATGCTCCTCTTTAAGATTTGTTTTTCTGATTGTTTCACTTGTCTTTCATATAAGAAAACAGATTCTACTGTTAAAAATAAGACCATGGGAATCTGACTAGTTGTACAATGCTAACATAGAGAAATTTCTCCTTTAGGGTAAATCATGTCATATTTTCATAACAACACAAAGTCTAACATATGATTCTGATGTACAGAATTAGAGGTTAATAATCCCTTGTGTAATTTAAACACTCATACATTTATGAAGGTTAATTTCTTTAATTGTATATTTTAATACATTTACTTAAGTGAAATATATTTTATTGTTTAGGTTCAAACAGAACTATTTAGAAGATTTCACTGCTAAATCGACATGGATGAGACCTCTATTAGTTTTAGAATCACTAAAAATATAAAATGATTACATTTCACTATTATAAGATCAGAAGCTACTTAAAATTATAGGATAGAATACTTAAAAATTTGAAATTCATTATTCAACATTAAAATATTTTGAACTCTTAATTAAATATATATTGCTTTACTTTCCTCAATGTACCTTTGTTTTTCTCAAACTTTATTTAGCCAACGTTATTTTAACTTGGCATATCTAGTAACATTTTCTGAGTTGTGTTATTAGAATTAATTATATTTCATTTGAAAATCTAGACTCAAAAAGAAGTGATCATAACAGGATAGTTTATAAGTCTTTTATTTATCCATCCCCATAATAGCCCCCATAAGAGGTAAGGGAGGAATATACATATTTTTATTCTTTCCCATTCATCTAGGAAACTTTTTTCCCAAACCACTGAGAGACATGACAATGATTTTAAATGCTATTATTTGAAGATACCCATAAACAACCACCCAAAATCATCTTTCATTGATCCTAATGAAATCTTTGGGTATACAAAATGAATATTATTTTGGAAAAAGAAGACTAATACAAAAAATGTCTGAGAAATATACTTCAGCCACGGTTATGTTTTTAATTATTTATTTACTTACTTACTTTTTAAATACATTTCATACCTGTCATACATATTTTTCTTTGAAAAATAAGAAGACAGCAAAATTTGACAGAAATGAAGAGAGAAATAAAAAATTCAACAATAAGAATCAGAAACTTCAATACCCCACCTTCAAAAATGCATAGAACTACACGGGAGATCAAAAATGAAATACAAGACTTGAACAACACTATAAACCAACTAGACCTAACAAAAATCTACAGAACACTCCACCCAGAAACAGCAGCATATATAATCTCAAGTACATATGAAACATTCTCCAGGTATTATAGAATAAAACAATCTTTACTAAATTTAAAAGAATTTAAATCATACAAGATACAATTCCTAAGAGGGATCAGAAAGATTGTTGGAATAGAGGCATGCAGGAATTTCTCCATAGGATAGCAACAAAGCAATAGGTATGTAACTGCTTGAGAAGATGTGGTTATGGATGATCATTGGAAATTTATAGTACAAAAATAATCTTGGCAAAATTCAAAGATTTAGGAGAGTAACAAAGAAACAGAAATGGGATACCCCAGCAAAACTTGCAATTTAGCACCTTGGTCAGGTAAAGGGGACCCTTTTCCTCCTAGCAATGTAAAGGTGAAAGAGAAAGAGTAATAGCATGTGTAGGAGGCTCTAAATAAATAAATAAGTGACCTAAACTTATTTAAATAAATAAGTGACCTAAACTTTGTACAAGTCGGCTTTAAAAAAGAAATTCACTTTATCTTTCAGCAAAATCTCAGTGCTGAGTCATCTTTAAAAATTGTCTTATTGTCATAAATTATACTGATCTGGGAGCCAGAAAATGTAGCATAATCACATCTTAGCATCACCACAGGCATCCTCCTATGATGATTGAGCAGGAAGCAGCCACATGAGACACTCTTTATTTGGGAGTGTTTATCTAACACAAACTGGCTAAGAATCTTTAATGACCACAGGGTATATGGGCTACAACAAAGAGGAGAATGGAGTGTATTGCTATCTGGAATCAGTGGATTCAGTGAACCTTCCCTCTGAATCAGAGTGACACCAGTCACATGTGATTTTACAAAGGGCCAGAAGGGTTGAAGGTGTTGGGAAAGGGTAGCAAATTGTTCAGTTCCACAAACCTCCCCTTTCAATACCAAACTCTGTTATTCAAGAGATCCTCACAACCCGCAGAATCCTTGGAATTTGCCACAACTCCAGACATATAGACCAAAAATCTCTAGAGCAAACAGAACTGGAATGGGTCACATTCCTCCAAAACATAGTCAAGGTTAAGATTATGCCCTCTGGGGCCCTGGTATTAGCCATGCCCTTGGCTGCACAGACTAAAACCCTCCAGAGACAATACAGACCTGATGTAGTCAGTAGTCCCCTCTAACCCAGTAGGAGATGTATGTCTAGTGTAGCCTAAATTCCACCCCAACTAATTTAGAGACTGATGAGAGGGGTTTCAACAAGCTGCAGCCATGACCCACTTCAGCCACAATTCAGTCATGTTCAAATCCTGGAAGATGCTTATAGTTAAAGGAAGCAGAGACAGAGAAGTTCCCAACAATTGACTCATTCCCAGGCAGGCACAATTGGGTGTAGGCTACGTTTTGGCTCCTGTGCCTGCACAGTAGTTAGAGAGAGAAAAAGAATGCAATGGTTACTGACACTGCATCTATGCAGGTCCTCTATGGATTGTAGCCATATATGGTCTGATCATGTAAGGAGGATAAGACAGAAAGTGAGTCCAATAGAGTTCCCCTTTGTGATTCCTGCTCCTACTCCTCCTCATGAAGTATCTAGATCTGCTTCAGTTTCCAATCAAAGGAGCAGAGATTCAGACCCTGCAACAGGATTTGGAACAACCAGCATCATAACTCTTTCATGTTAACAGAGCTACTATCAACAATGCTTATGGAAATACCCAACTCTTTATATAGGCTACTACTTCTATAGTAGAAACAACCACAGTGGGTGAATCCCACAAGCCTATACCACATTTGCCTGAGGTACCAGAGTTTCCCCACTCTTACAAGAATGGCAGATATATGTCTCTCTAATTTCAATATAGTATGTTCTGTATCCAAACCATTGAATCACAAAAAAAAAGAAGAAATAGGGAGATGACACTATGAAGTCCAGTTGGAAATTAACTCAATATTACAAAACTAAGCAATATCCCAAGTCACATTTTCAGAAGAAAGCTACAAACCAAGAAGAACACTACATAAAAATGGAGGAGAATAATAGAATCCAACAGATGTGCGATTCTCAACATAGAAACACCAGAAGCATGATAAAGTTAGGCAATATGTCACCTCCTAAAGTTCATAACTGTATGGTAACACATTTTAAAGATATCTAAGTCAATAAAATGCCAAAAAACTGAAAATATAATTTTTTAAAAGCTCAATGAAATCCAAGAGAACAAAAATAAGTAGTTAAATGAATTGAGCAAGTTATCACAATATATGAATGAGCAATTAAATAAAGAGAGATTTGGAAGGGAACCTAATAGCAATCTTGGAAGTGAAATTTCAGTTAGTTGGATAAAATACTCAACTGAAAGACTCAAACACAGAAGAAAGAATATCAGAGCTTGAATTCAACTCTGTTATGTAATATTTCATACATACATCAATAATAATAAGAAATAATAAAGAGATCATAAATGATATCTGGAATACCATTAAAACATTAAAGATCGGTGTTATCTGCATACTAGAAATTAAAGAGCTACATGATGAGAGTATAGAAAACATAGTCACTGAAATAATATCAGAAAAATTCTCAAAGCTTAAAAAAGACATGGATATCCAGGTATAGGATGCATTAAGAACCCCAAATAGACATGACCAGGAAAGAACCTCTCGACAACATAATGGTTACATTGCCAAAAATACAGGAGAAAAAAATATTAAAAGCACCTAGACTAAGGAAGAACAGAGATACTTTGTATTATACAGAGGGGAAGGAAGAGAGAAGAGGAGGTATGGTAATAGAAATTATAGAAGAATGAATTAAACATTAATACCCTATGTGCATATATGATTGCATGACCTATGCAACTCTACATCATGTACAAACAGAAGAATGAATAATTATACTTCATTTATGTATGATGTGTCAAAATGCATTCTACTGTCATGTATATCTAATTAGGACAAATAAAACATAAATATTTTTTGAAAAACATTGAGAGAAGTGCCAAGTCACATTTAAAGGCAAACCCATTAATCTAACAGCATGATTATTAACAGAAACTCTAAAGGACAGGAAAGCAGAGAATAATGTATTTCAACTCCTGGAAGAAAGTAACTGCAACCAAGATTAGTATACCCAGCAAGGTTATCCTTCAGAACTGAATAAGAAATAAAGACCTTCCAAGATAAACAGAAGCTAAGGGAATTCATGATCATTAGACCAGTGTTATAGAAAACACTTGAGGGAATTCTATACCCAGAAGAGGAAGAAAGATAAATAGAATCATAAGAGCACATAAAAGAATAAATCTCATTGCAAGAGGAGACACACAAATAATAAGTCAAACATCAATACAATAAATCACAAACTTCAAAGATGAAAAAGAAATGAAGAAATGAACAGAATATTCAAAACAGAAGAATATCAATAAAATGACAGGAACAAGAATATACAGTCCAAAAATAATTCTGAATGTAAATTGTCTTAACATTTTATTTAAAAGAATAAACTGACTTAATGGATTGAAAAACAAGACCTAACTGGATGTGGTGGTGCATGACTATAAATGCAGCAACTTATGAAAATGAAGCAGGAGAATCACAAGTTTGAGGCCATCCTCAACAACTTAGTGAGGCCCCAAGGAATTTGCCAAGTCTCTGTCTCAAAAAAGGGTGGCTCATGGGAATGTAACTCATTGGTTATGTACCTTTGTAATAAAATCCCTGGTACCAAAATATAACTTAAAAAGCAAGACCAAACAATATGCCCCATACATGAAACTTACCTCACCTGCAAAGATAAACACAGACTAAAAGCTAATGGATGAACAATTATGTTCCAAACAAATGAAACCCAGAAGCAAGCAAGAGAACTATACTAATATCTCACAAAATAGTATTTAAAACAAAATCAGAATAAAAAGTCACTAACATTGAACAAAAGAATATTACATCAAGAAAATATATCAATTAAAAATGTACATGCACTGACAGTCAGAGCACCCAATTTAATAAACACTACTAGAAATACAGGGTAAGATAGAATAATAGAGAATGACTTTAATGCCCCACTCTTACTAATAGACTGATTGGACAAAAACTCAACAAAGAAATGCCAGAGTTAATTTATACTATAGGTCAAATTGACTTAATAGTAATCTATGGAATGTTCTATGCAACAGTTACAAAATAAATATTATTTTCAGGAGCACATGGAATTTTTTTTTCAAAATAGAACATATATCAGGCCACAAAGCAAGTCTTAACAACTTTCAAAAACCTGAAATAATTGCTTGTATCTTATTTGATCACAATGGAATAAATCTAGAAATCAATATCAAGAGAAACTGCAAAAATCATACTATCACACAGAAAGAACAAAAACCCTATTGAAGGAACAGTGAGTCATTGAAGAAGCAAAAAGGAAATTAAATAAGTCTTTGAAGACAACAAAAATTGAAACACCACATACCAAAATCTATATCATAGTATTTAGTTCTAGCAATGAGTGCTTACATCATAAAATTACAGATATCGTAAACAACCTAATGATGCAATTCAAGGTCTTGAGAAAACAAGAAAAAACAACCCAAAATGAGTAGAAAGAAAGAAATATTAAAATCAGATCAAGAATAAGTGAAATAGATACTACAAGAAAAAATGTAAAGGAACAATGAAACAAAACTTGGTTCTTTGAAAAGATAAAATCAATAAAGTTTTCGCTAAACTAATCAAGAGAAAGGGATGGCCAAAATAAATAAAATTCAAAGAGAAAAAGGAGACATTACAACATCAAAATGTACCACATAAATTCAGTTTTCATGCCAATGAAAAACTTCATGCCAACAAACTGCAAAGTCTAAAAGAAATGGACAAATTACTGGATATATATGACCTACCAAAACTGAACAAAGGGGATATAAAAACCTAGGTAGATCAATAACAACTAGATAAATTGAAGCAGTAATAAAATGTTTCCCAACAAATAAAACACAGTTCTAGATTGGTTCATTGCTGACTTTTACCATAATTTCAAAGAAAAACTAATGTTAAGGCTTCTCAAACTATTCCACAAACTAAAAAGGAAAAACAGCCTTCCAAACTTATTTAGGAAACCAGCATTATTCTTCTACCAAAACCTAAAAAGTATTCAACAATGACAACAACAAAATATTGATCAATATCCATGATTAACATAGATGCAAAAGTCTCAAAAAGTACTTGCAAATTGAATTCAACAGTACTTTAGAATGATCACACACCATGATCAAGCTGGTTTTATTCCAGAGATGCTAAGATGGATCAACACACATAAATCAATAAACATAATACAGCACATAAACAGAGTCAAAGATAAAAAATCACATGATCCTCACAATAGATGCTGAAAAAGACTTCGACAAAATTCAACATCCGCTTATGATAATATCCCTGAATAAGTTATGTATGGAAGGACCATAAATTAACATAAAGAAGGATATATATTAAAAACCCATAACCAATATCATAGTGAATGGAGAGAAACTGAAACCATTTTGTCTAAGGTCAGAAATATGAAAAGGGTGTCTATTCAGTATACTTCAAGAAAATCTTCTGAGAGCAGTCAAGCAAGAGGGAAAAAAAGGCTTACCATATGAAAAAAGGAAATTAAAATATCCCTTTTTGCAGATGATATGATTCCATACATAGAAAATCCTAAAGATTCCAGCAAAAGTAATTTAGACTGATAAACAAATTCAATAATGTAGCAGGATAGAAAATCAACATATAAAAATCAATAGCTTTTCTATACACAAATAATAATCTTATTGAACAAAATTAGAATAATAATTCCATTCAAAAAGCCACAAAATTGTCTTGAAGTAAACTAACAGGATATGAAAGTGAGAATTAGGACACTGAAAAAAAGAAATTAAAGAAGACACTAGATGGTAGAAAGATCATCATGTTCATAGCCTATGATAATTAATATTATTAAATGACCATACTCCCAAATAAATCCACAGATTCAATGCAATGCCAATCGAAATATAAATGGGATTTGTCACATACTAGAAAGAGCAAACCTAAAATTTATACTGCAGAAGATTCCAAATAGCTAAAGCAATCCTAAATAAAAAGAGCACTGCTGGAGGAATCATAATACTTTATTTCAAAATATATTAAAGAGCCACAGTATTATAAAAACAGTATGGTGTTGAAAAAAAAACCAGACTTGTAGGGCAAACAGAATAAATAATCCAAAAATAAATCCACATATCTTGAACCAATTGATCATATAAAAACATGTGGTGGAAAACATACATGAGCATGTATGTATATTGTAAAAAGCATAGCCCTCACAAGAAATTGTGCTGAGAAATGTAAATTCACATGTAGATGATTGAAACTAGACCCCTATCTTTCTCTCTATTAAAATATCAACTTAAAATAGATCAAATACTTTATGTGGGACCTAAAAATTTGAAACTAAAATGATTTCCTGGATAAGAATGCAATAGCCTGGGAAACAAAATCAAGAATTGACAAATCAGATTACATCAAATCAAAAAGCTTCTGCACAGCAAAGGAAACAATCAACAGAATGAAAAGACAATGTACCGAATAGGAATAAATCTTTGCTGCCTATTTATCTCACAGAAAATTCATATCCAGAGTACATAAATAACTCAAAAACTTAAAAATAAAACACAAATAATCCAATTTAAAAAACAAGCAAACTAACTGAATGAACATGTCAAAAAACAGAAAGTGCAAATGGCTAACAAATATATGCAAACATGTTCAATATTATTAGCCATCATGAAATGCAAGTCAAAAATACAGTCAGATTCCATCTCACAACAGTTAGAATGGCTATAATAGAAAAAAAAACGTATGGTAAAGTCAGAGAAAACAGAATACTTATACACTGTTGGTAGGAACATAAATTAGTATAGTCACTATAGAAAACAGTATGAAAGTTCCTCAAAAAAAATAACAGTTGAACTACAATATGATCCATCTATTCAATCCTTGGGTATATATCCGAAGGAAATATAATCATATAATCAGCATACAAAAGACATCCATATTTATTTCGGCACTATTCACAATATCCAAAACTGCAATTAGCTTAGGAGTCTATCAACAGATGAATGTATAAAGAAAATCCAGTATATAAACAGGATTGAGTATTACCTGGTCATAAAGATAAATGAATTCCTTCCATTTACAGGAAAATGGATGCAATTGGAAGACATCAAGTTAAACAAAATAACCCAGAGACAGAAAGACAAAAATTGAATATTTTCTCGCATATATGGAAATTAAGAAAACAAAATTACCAGAAAGTAGCAATGGGAACATTAGTTATTGGGACAGGATTCAGGGGTAAAGGAGAGGATCTGAGAAGGGAGAATGGATATAATCAAAGCCAAATATATGCATGTATGAAAATGACACTGTAAAATCTATTAATTTGATTAACATGTGTTAATAATTAAAATAATTTAAAAATATGTCCCCTAACCACTATGCAGTTAAATTAATTACCAAAAGAAATTTAATTTACTCATAAATATGGGAAAATTATTCAGTTTACTCCTAAATACCAAATGGTTAAAAGAAGAAAATACAAGTAAAATTGTAAATTACTTTGAAATTTATGAAAAGGAAAATATAATAAGGATTCAGGAAAGATAGTGTTTAGAATGACATGTATACCTTTAAAAGCTTATGTTAAAAACTGGTTATATGGATCAGTGGTAGAGTGCTTACCTAGTATGTGCAAAGGCCTCAATTCCCCAGAACAACAAAAGTAAAAAAAAAGAGGAGGAGGAGGAGGAGGAAGAGGAGGGGGAGGAGGATGATGATCTTTAATCACTCAGTCTTCTACCTAAGGAAACTAGAAAAAGAAAAAGCAAACTAAATTCAAAGCAAGCAGAAAGAAGGAAGAGAATAAGAAAGAAACATCACAGCAGAAATTAATAAAATATAGAAAAGGAAAACTATGGATAAAAAAATCAATGAATCCTGAAATTAGTTCCTTGAAAAATTAACAGAATTGTAAAAGTTTTAGTTAGACTGACAAAAAAATAAAGAAAAAAAGATGAATAAAGGACAAAGAAAATCCAAATTCTTAGAAACAGAAAGATAACAGTGGGGTAGACAATACAAATGACCTAATAAAAAGAAAAAAAATCTGTAACAATACTATTAATACAAAACATTACCTAACTTTCATGAAATGGAAAAACTCTTAGAAAAATACAAACTACCAAAACAAATTAAAGAAGAAATAGACAATAGAACTGTAACAAGCAAAATAGATTGAATTAGTGAAAAAAAATCTCAGAAATGAAAAGCTGATATCTAGATGCAGAATTCTAAGAAACATTTAAGGAATTAACATCAATCCTGCACAAAGCGTTCCAAAAATTAAAAATAAAAAGCAACATTTCCTAACTCATAAGTTTGATGTATTGATAGCAAATGCAGAAAAAGCCATTCCAAGAAAATTGGACAACATCATCTTTTAGAGATATAGAGGCAAATGTCCTCAACAAAATATTAACAAAGAAAATACAGCAACATATAAAAGTGATTAGATACAATTAGAAACTGTGGTTTATCTCATAAATGCAAGGTTTTCAGAATATCCAAAAATTAATCTATACTGATAGAATAAAGAACATGTTATAAGAATAAAGGAATAAAAATATAATAAGAGTTTCTTTTTAGAATAGAGAAAGAATAGCCTTTCCACAAATGACACCAGAACAGCTGTATATATGCATACAAAAATAAATTTAAATATAAATCTTATACCTTTCACACAAAAAATACTTAAAATTAGTCAGTTATAGGGCCTAAATGCAAAATGTGAAGCTATAAATTTCTCTAAGACAACTTGGGAAAAAATCTTAATGACTTTGGATTTGGCAATGACATTTTAGATGCAATATCAAAAGAATTATAAAGTACAGAAAGCTGAAAAATTGGAATTTATTAAAATTAAAATTTTCTGCTCCATGTGTGACACTTAGGATAAAGCAATAAGCCATAGACTGGGAGGAAATACCACCAAAAAACATGTATGATAAAGGATTATATCTAAAATGCTGGCGTGAATTTAGAATAAAAGAAACTCTTATTCATTGTTGGAATAGCAAAAAATAATATAGCCACTTTGAAAGATAGTTTGGCAATGTCTTACCAAGCTAAACACAGGCTTATCACACAATCCATCATTAAATTCCTTGGTATTTACCGAGATGACCAAACTTATGCTCATAGAAATCTAAGTACAGTATGACAGCTTTATTTATAAATATGAAAAATTGGAACCAACCAAGATGTTCTCCAGTAGTTGAATAAATTGTAGCACATTTATATAATGTAATACTATTTAGCAATAAAAAGAAATGAGCTATCAAGTCATAAAAATATATGAAGAAAATATAAGTATAATGTTATGTGAGAGAAGCCAGTCCAAAAGGATACACTCTCTATGATTCCAACAATACAACATTCTAGAAAATGCAAACTATGAAAACAGTAAAAATGTTAGAGGTTGAAAACTGAAGGAGAATAATGTAAGACTGAATAAGTGAGGCATAATAAATTTTAAGGCAATAAAAGTATTCCCTATGATACTATAATAATGGATACATTACATTATGCATTTGTCATAACCCACATAAGTTTACAACACAAAAAATTTAACCCTAATATACTATGAACCTTAGGTAATAGTAACATTTTAATAATGATTCATCAATGGTAGCAAATATATCACACTAATGAATTGTGTTGATAAGTAAAACTATGTATAGGGATAGGGATATACAAAAGTTCATTGTACTTTACCACAAACTTTCTGTAAACCTAAAAATGTTTAAAATTAGTTTCTTGAAAATATACAACTATCTCAATAGATGAAAAGAATTCATAAAATTCAAAACCATTTTCTATGAAATGCACTCAACAAAGCATGAAAGAAATTTCTTCAACTTGGTAAAAAACTTATATGAAAAACTTACAGATAACATGATTTTTAATGGTGAAAGACTACAGGATTTCCCCTTAGATCAGAAACAAGGAAAAGAAGTCGACTCTCACCATAATAATCAGTATTTTACTGCTAGTCCTATATAGGGAAATTGCACAAGGAAAAGAAAAGACATCCTGATTAAAAGGAAGAAGCAAAACTATTTCTCTTTAATTTGTCCTTTTTAAATATACATGACAGTAGAGTGTATTTTGATATATTATACATATATGAAGTATAACTTATTTATTAGGATCCCATTCTTGTGGTTGTACATGATGTGGAGTTTCAACGGTTGTGTATTCATATATGAACATAGGTAAGTTTTGTCCAATTCATTCTAACGTCTTTCTGAATCCCATTCCCCCTCCCTTACCTTCATTCCCCATTGTCTAATCCAATCATCTTCTATTCTCCCTCCCCCACTGCATATCAGAGAGAACAGTTGGATTTATATCAGAGAGAACAGTTTTCCTTTGGTGTTTTGGGATTGGCTTATTCACTTATCATGATAGTCTCCAGTTCCATTCATTTACCAGCAAATTCCATAATTTCATTCTTCTTTATGGCTGAGTAATATAGCATTGTGTATATATACCACAGTAAGAAGAAAACTATTTCTATTTACAAAGGAAACAATTTGTACATATAAAGTGCTAATCTATGCATTAAAAAACTATTAGAGATAATAACATTCAGCCATACTGCAGGGGAAAATATCTATATATAAAAATGCATTTTTTCTATGTATTTAAAAATAAACATTCCAAAAATAAAATTTAAATTCTACTTACAATAGTATCAAAAATAACATACAAAGTAATACATTTTTTCAAAATAAATACAAATGTATTCTGAAAACCGAAAAACAAATGCATGAAAATAGAACCTACAGATTGGGAGAAAACTATTGTTGGCCACTCCTCTAACAGGGAATTAATATCCAGAATATGTAAAGAATTCTGGAAACACAAAAATAATCAACCAAGCAGAGGACAAAAGAACTCAACAGATATTTCTCCAAAGAAGTAATACAAATGAGCTACAAATATATGGAAAAAAATGCTCAACTTTCCTAGTAATGAGGGAAATGCAAATCTCTTCATTGAGATTTGAGTTTTCACCTCATTCCAGTTAGAATAACAATCATCAAGAATACAAATAGTAATAAATGCTGATAAGGAGGTGGGGTAAAAATGTTCACTAATACATTGTTGGTGGGACTACAAATTAGTACAACTGCTTCAGAAGATAGAATGGAGATTCCTCAAAAAAAAAACTAAGCATGGAACCACGATAAAACCCAGCTACTCAGCTCTTGTATTTATCCAAAAGAACTAAAATCATCCTCCTATAGTGACACAGGCATACCAATGTTTATAGTACTGCAATTCACAATTGCCAACTTGTTGAACCATCCCAGCTGCCCATCATTAGATAAATGAGTAAAGAAACATGTGGTGTGTATACACAATGGAGTTTTATTCTGCTATGAAGAAGAATGAATTATGGCATTTGCTGGTAATTGATGATACTGGAAAACAACATGCTAAGTGAAAAAAAGCCAGAATCAGAAAGTCAAGGGTTGAAAGTTTTCTGTCATATGTAAAAGCTATAACAA
This sequence comes from Ictidomys tridecemlineatus, assembly GCF_052094955.1. Classification (NCBI taxonomy): domain Eukaryota; kingdom Metazoa; phylum Chordata; class Mammalia; order Rodentia; family Sciuridae; genus Ictidomys; species Ictidomys tridecemlineatus. The sequence continues at coordinate 50,867,877 of NC_135493.1, forward strand.
AATAAGGGGAAATAAATGGTTAGGAGGGGATGATGGAAGAGAGATCAGAAGAATGGAGAAGTGGAGTAGGCAGAGATGTGAGGAATAGGAAAGGGGAGGAACAGCAGAATGAGTTTGACCAAATTATAGTGTGTGCATGTGTGAATGTGCCAAAATGAATTCCACCTTGATGTATTCCCATAAAATACCAATTTATAAAAAGTATAAATAGATGTCTGGAATGGCAAGGGACTAGAGGAGCAGAAATGGTAGGGAGAAGGGGAAGGAAGGAGGATCAAATAGGGACTGAAATGGAATAAATTATACTCCATGAATGTGTGAATACATCAAACTGAACTCCACTAGTGTATATAGCTATAATGTATTAATAAAAAAATTAAAGAAGATATAAATAAGACATATTCATGAATATTAGAATTAATATTAAGATTGCCACATTGAATAAAGCAATTCAACTATTCAAAGTGATCCCTTAAAAACTACTACCAATAGGTTTTTTCTTTGCAGAAATTGACTACATGATCCTAAGATTAATATAAGACTTCAAAAATCTTGAAAAATAACAGTAAATATTGAACAACTTTCACATCTCAATTTTAAAATGGAATTACACCCGTATGTCACAATACATACAAAAATCAACAGAAAAATGGATAATAGATTTAATCATAACAGCAAAAACTATTAGGACAAAAACATAAATGTTCATCTTCACAACCTTGTATTAGGAATCAGTTTCTGAAATACAGCAGTAGAAACATAGCCATGATAGGAAAAACAGATAAACTAAACTTGATCAAAATGAAAAACTTTCTTGTGCCAATGAATACTAAAAATAAAGTAAAAAGACAATGCACATAATTGAATAAAGACATGAAAATCATATATTTGATAAAGGTCTACTATTCTAAACTTTTATACAACAAGAGAAATACAGAATGCAATTTTTAAAATTGGCAAGAAAATTGAATTGACTTCTCTAAAGAACATATACAAATGACCATTAGGCACAGAAAATATGTTTAAAATCATTAACTATCAGGGAAATGCAAACAGAAACCATAAAGAGATATATCATTTGACACCCACTAGGTGACTACAACCAAAAAGATAGACAAATAAGTGTTAATGACAATTTGCAGAAAGTTGAATTCTCATATATTACTGATGGGAATATAAAATATGTCAGCCTCTGTGGAAAATAATTCAGTAGTTCTTCAAAGTTAAACACAGAATTGCCATATCTGACAATTTCCAAAACTATTGAAAACCTATGTCCAAATAGAAACTTTTATATAAATATTCACTATAGCATTGTCTACAATAGGCAAAATGAGTGAACAACCCAAATGTCTTGTCAACTGATGAATGGATAAACAAAATGTGATATATCCATATATCGAAATATTATTTGCCAAAAAAATGAAAGGTACACTAATGTATGCTACAACATTATTGAACCTTAAAAATATTAAGGTAAGTGAAAGACACTAGTTACAAAAGGCCATATATTGTATGACTATATTTATATAAAATGTCCATGACAAGCATATTTATTGAAACAACATAGAATGTGGTTGCTAGGGGCTGGTAGAAGGAGAGAATGAAGAGTGGCTGCTAATAGTATTGGTTTTCTTTGGGGGCTTATGAAAATATACTGAATTGTACAATTCTGAAAAAGTACTAAAAATTACTGGATTTTATTGTTAGGGTCTGTAAACAAGTCAAGATGGCACCTGGCATTTTGCCAGAGGGAGTGGTTTGTGCAGTAATGCCAGCAAGCCATTAAGTGTGGAGATTCCTTATTGGTTGACTGCTGTATCTAGTTTATGTTAATTAAGATAAGCTGTGCGTAATGTATATATACCCCTCCTGTCCTACAATAAACGGCTCCCACTCCTGCTGTATCAATGTACACAAGTTGCTCGTCACCCCCCGGTTATTTTGCTGCAGCCGGACTGTGGCATTTTATATTTAATTTAATGTGTGTAATTTTCATGTATATTAATGTATTTATTGTATAAAATTGTGTTAATTTATTGTGTATAATCATATTTAAATAATTTTTATTTAAAAAGAAAAGAAAGAAATTTATTTCCCAATATACACAGGGAGACACATGAAGATGCATATGTAGAAAAATTTGTTTAGTAAACTTGAAATTCCAAAAGACATGCTTGCAACTAGAAGGATATAATTATGGACAAAGAAAACTCACCTTTGAGTTATAGTGTGTGCATGTGTGAATGTACCAACATACAAGACATTGAAATAACTGACACTTGGATTAAATTTAAAAACCATTAAAAATAATGATTTGTTTGTTGTACAAAACTTAGACAAAGCCATATATAGTATAAACTTGTTGTAGGCAAGGATTACTTACAAATTTCTTTTGACTCTGAAAAGTTTATTGGAAGACATGTTTATTCATTTTTAATGACTGATTTTCAATTATCTAAAATCAAATGAAAACAAAAATGTTATGAAACTATTTAATATGTTGTATCAACTAAGATAGCATCTGGCTATTTAACCCAAAGCTTTGTTTATGTAGAAGCAAAGAAATGCATTTCAAATGAACAAGAATAATTAGAAAATTAAAGAGAAATTCAGTTTGATTAAAAAGAATTTTTTTCCAAGCAAGTAGATTTCCTATGAAATTCATTATTATAAGAATTTATTAAATATAAGGGGATGGTTTTTCATATAATCAAAATTCTAATATGTCAGTTCAGTTATTATATTTCTTTGAATATCCTATAATTCTTCTGTTATGGTTAGGATCTGAAATATTCCCAAAGTTTCTTGTATTTAACGCATAGTCCTCAATGCCAAATATTCAGAGTTGGGGCTTTTGGAAAGTGATTTTTCATAAGGGCTCCAACCTCATCAATGGGTTAATCCACTGATGGATTCATAGCTGAATGGACTAGTGGGAGGTGGTGGCAACTATTCCCTAAGGACCTAAAAAGAGCATGCTACAGGGACACTGCTATATCCATGTTCATAGCAGCACAATTCACAAAAACAAGACTGGGGAAGCAACCTAGATGCCCTTCAATAGACGAATGGATAAAAAAAAAATGTGGCATTTATACACAATGGAGTATTACTCTGCATTAAAAAATGACAAAATCATAGAATTTGGAGGGAAATGGATGGCATTAGAGCAGATTATGCTAAGTGAAGCTAGCCAATCCCTAAAAAACAAATGCCAAATGTCTTCTTTGATATAAGGAGAGTAACTAAGAACAGAGTAGGGAAGAAGAGCATGAGAAGAAGACTAACATTAAACAGGGATGAGAGGTGGGAGAGAAAGGGAGAGAGAAGGGAAATTGCATGGAAATGGAAGGAGACCCTCAGGGTTATACAAAATTACATACAAGAGGAAGTGAGGGGAAAGGGAAAAAATAATACAAGGGTGAGGAATGAATTACAGTAGAGGGGGTAGAGAGAGAAGAGGGGAGGGGAGGGGAGGGGAGAGGAGGGGAGATAGTAGAGGATAGGAAAGGCAGCAGAATACAACAGACACTAGTATGTCAATATGTAAATCAATGGAAGTGTAACTGATGTGATTCTGCAATCTGTATACGGGGTAAAAATGGGAGTTCATAACCCACTTGAATCAAAGTGTGAAATATGATATATCAAGAACTATGTAATGTTTTGAACAACCAATAAAAAAAGAAGAAAAATAAAGATAATAAAACTATTTTTAAGACTTCAAAAAAAAAAAAAGAAGAAGAAGAAGGAGGATCTAATTGAACAAAGTGGATCCTGTGGGCATGTCCTTGAGGACTATATTTTGTCCCAGCCAATCTCTCTCTGCTTCCCAGCCACCATGAGTTAAGTAGGTTTGCTCTACCACGTTCTTCCATCATAATTTACTACTTCATCACAGGCCAAAAATAATGGAGATAGATGACAATCAACTGAAACATCTGATACAATGAGCCAAAATAAATTTTACTTCCTTTAAGTTGTTTTATTTAGTTATTTTGTCACAGCAACAAAAATCTGACTAATATATTGTCTATCTCAATATATTTCTTGATTAGCTTTAATATTGAAGAGATTTCTTCATACTATTGATAAATGTGTTATATTTGGTTTGCTGTTTAATAATTCAACTTTTAAATATAAACCTCTGGTTACAACTATACTCAGTCCCTATTCTTCCTTGATAAGGCATAAAATATACCTGTGCTGGGTGAGGTTATTGAAAGTTTTGATGTATCAGTGATCTTAATTGGTATACTAATCCCAAATGATTATAAGAAAAAAAATAAGATTTATAAAAAATGTAAAAAAAGGAAATGAGACTGACAAAAGTTTTTTATATTATTAGCTTAAAGGATCACAAGTGTTTTGTTCAAAAAGCAGATAAGTTTATCTCCACATTATTCAAAAAATGTTGAAAGTTTAATTTCAATATTAATGTGCCCCTGTGTCTTCTGTCATTCCTTCCTTTCTTCTTTTTCTCCACTTCCCCCTCCATCTTTCATTCCTTTTTTTGTTTTATAAACATTTCTCACACATGTGACTACTCTGATGCAAGGAAATACTTTGACTTTATTTCCCCTAAATCAGCCAGTATTCCATCCCCTTAAAAGAAAGGCAGAGAAGACTAGGAAACAGGATCAGAGTGTCAAAGCCCACTGCCTAATTTTCATTTGATACCTACATCTGTTTCAGTGTTTGTTTTAATAAATCTATTCACACAGAAATCTTTATTTATGAATCAGGTTCTCATAGATATGACTTAATTTTTAGACAACCATGACACTAACATATGGTTTGGATGTTTTTTACCATCAAACTACTGCATGTAATTTTAATAGTAAAAGCATCAAATACAAGTAAACTTCTTTGGTATTTATTTTAATTAGCTATTAATTGTTTCTTGTGGTTAGTTTAAATTACTGTTAGATTCACAATTCAGCTTTTTAATCTAGAGGTCAAATCTGAGTTTACAGCATTGATTTCTTATCTGAAATTCATCAAAAGGTTACCTGATTAGTAATCATGTCCTAATGTTTCTTTTTTTAACTTCCATAGATTCTTCTCTTTTTTTATTAAGGAAAAACATCCAAGCCAGCTGGGTGTGGCACACACCTCTAATTCAAATGACTCAGGAGCCTGAAGCATGAGGATTACAAGTTCAAGCTCAGCCTCAGCAACTTAGTGAGACCCTGTCTTAAAATAAAGAACAGCTGAAGATAGAGCTCAGTGGCAAAGCACCCCTGAGTTCAACCACCAGTACCCCCCCCCAAAAAAAAAAACAGAAAAAAATTCCAAGCCAAGAGTCACTGTTTATCCTAGGATTACAATCACAGAGATGGTCATACCAGCTAGGTACTCTAAAAAGTGATGTTTTCCTGGTCCAAGCTCTGTTTCAAAAGATTACTAATAGCTGAGAGGGTTACATATCTATGAAATTTTCATGTAGAAGTATTTTCCTTCTATATGTGTGACACTTTCCTGTCCTATCAATCCTATCTTATAACCTATCTCCAACTTTCTTAAATTACCATGTTTTTGAATATAGTGAAGGTGAGCATGATATATCTGGAAAAACCTTATTTACTGAATGAATTTTAGTCATCAAAGAAATGTCTGCCTTCTTTACTATAATGCCTGACTTTCCTGCCATTGGAGCAATACTTTTTGGTTAAGGTGACTCTTAAGAAAGTCTTAATTTAAGTAAAAGTATTTTCTACAAAGAATAAAACCATCATCATTTAATAAAATATCTTCACAGGTTGTCTAGCAATGAGAATGAAAAGCCTAAGAAAAGCTTTCAAAGAAGAGAACAGCCACATTTTTATGAGGGAAAGGAATGAAAATTTTTACTGTGCAGGAAAATTTTGATTTTTATTGAAATATTCTGTGAGAGTTTTTGGGTGTTATGAGGACACAGATGCCTAGATAAGACATGCAAAAGTAAAATGGGAGATTTATGTAAATAAGAGAGAGAAGAGAGCCAAAGATAGCCCTCAAAACATAGCTTGGAGCCAGATTTGGCCTACACAAGAAGAAAAACCAATTTGAAAGTGAAAAAAATAGTTGTGTGTATGTGTGTGTGTGTGTGTGTGTGTGTGTGTGTGCACGCAGGTGTTTAAGCACATGAATGTGCCTAGTTGTATAGCTGCATGATTGTCCAAATTCTCTTAAATGTTCCTCACCAAAAATTATGCAGCAAATAAGTACCAATAATTGGCACAAAGATTTTTTAATAAAATTGGTTTTGGTACTGCTTTAGATACCAAGAAGAATTGTAAATTGACAATAGCAATTCACATATTAAATGCCGGTGCTACAAAATTTACAGGAAATGAGATAAAGTGTACCTTAACACTTGTAAGGCTATTCATGGCTCTGTTGCACATCAACAGCTCCAATTCTGCAATGGGACATTTGATAGTATAAAAGGTTTGGATCTCTCTCGTCTTAAATGGCTAAATAGAAATGTTCAGCCATATTCAGTGTAAAATGAACATCTTTTACCATTATAAGAATGGTATACAACTTATGCTATGGTCAAGGAGAATTACAATCATTTGGTAGAAATAATTGAATAAAATAGAATATGTAAAAGTAACTCTGATTCAGCCAATTGGACTAAAGAATAAATTGTTTTATCAAGTAAGGTAATTTCTCAACCATAAAAGACAGAACAAATCCTAGGGAGAGGAAATTAAAACCTGATGATGAAGGAGAAAGTTATTGTAAGAAGGAAGTGAATTCATCCTAATCAATTTTAAATCCTTAAGTTCTGGTGATTTGCATCCTGCCAAAACAGAAGGGAGTAAAATTAGCAAGCATAATTCATAGAAAAATATGTTTGTGTGTGTTTGTCAATTTCTGTTCCAGTATCCACAGTATCTATATTCATAAATCTACTTCATACAATAGTGCTATGGACTGAATAGTGCTGCAAATAATTTACATGTTAAAGTCCTAACCCCCAACTTGATAGTATTTGGAGATAGAGCCTTTGCAAGTTAATTAATTTCAGACTAAGTCATTAGGCTAGAGCCCTCATAGTGGGAATAGTGCCCTTATAAGTTGCTGAGGCTGACCTCAAACTTGTGATCTTTGTGCCTCAGTCTACAGAGTGTCTGGTATTATAGGTGTATGCCAAAATGCCAAGATAATGCCCTTATAAGACATACCCCAAAACTTGCTATGTCTCTCTCTCCTTGACATTGAAGACCCAGTGAAAATATAGCCCTCGCCATACAATAAAGAAAGCCCTAACTAGAAACCAACTATATGCCAGAAATGTTATCTTGAACTTCATGCTTTTAGAACTGTTAGAAAGTAAGTTTCTGTTATTTTTCTGTATAATATTTTTGTTATGGAAGCCCAAAATTCCTAAGAAAGATAGAGAGATCTGATTTAAAGAAACTTACAGATGCTGGTGAGGATATGGAGAAAAGGGGACTCTTATAAACTGTAGGGGTGTTATAAATTAGTATAGCCTTCTTAAAAATTAAAAATAGAACTACCATATGATCCAGCCATCCCATTATAAGGTAAAATTAATCTGAAGGAAAAAAAATTAGTATATGAAAGAAAAATCTACACCCCCACGTTTATTGAATCATTATTCACAATAACCTAGATACAAAATTAACTGAGGTGTCCATTAATAGAAGAATAAAGAAAATGTAATAAACCTACACAATAGAATATTATCATCCATGAAAAGAAAAAAATCTCATCCCTTATTCCAGCATGGATACAGCTAAAGTTAAAAATGTTAAGTAAAATTAGATAGGCATCACAAGACATATGATTTCACATACGTACATAATCTAAAAAGGCTGAGCTCATAAGTGCAGAACAATGATTAAAAGAGACTAAGGAGACAGGAGTGTGGAGAATGGAGAAAAATTGCTTAATAGGTACAAAGTCAGATGAGTAAGTATTGATATGTTATTACCAACCCAGGTACAGCTGAATCAGATAAGTGTTGGTATGCCATTACACAGAGGGTGATTAGAGTTAATAATATTGTATAATATAATCCAAAGTAGCTAGAAGAGAGGATTGAATATTCTCATCACAAATGATAAATGTTTGAGATGATGTATAACCTGCATATATCAATTTGATCCACATGGAATGCATAGTGTATAAATATACCAGAACACGACTCAGTACACCATTAAGATGTACAATGAAAAAAATTTAATAACATACCAATTGATTTGTCATTAAACTGTGAAGTGGCTTTTAAAAGGTAAAAACCAACTAGGCTGTAATAACAAGTGACAATGTTCCTTTACTCTGTGGGGCCTACATCTTCAATGTTACACTGAATTCAAGCCATTATATTTTAAGAAAGAATGTGAAAGAGTAATATCCAAAAGATAGCACACAATATTATAAGACAAAATTTTAAAAAAATAAAGCATGATTTTATGGAGACTAGGAATCAGCTTCCCCATGTTGCAAAATGCAAGGGGGTCACCATTCACATTATAGCCTGGCAACTGTACTTAGTAGCTCTACTAGAAATCAGGACAGGTGGTTTCTAATGATTCTGAATCGAACCCCCTATGTAAGAACATGTTGAAGCAAGTATACATTTTTAAGAACAAGAAAATTACTACTGAATTATAGTGATGCATCCAATATATAATTAATTGTTGCTGAATCCTTGGTATCCAACACAAAGGAAAGAATTAATCTTCAGAAAAAGGCTCACCAGGATATTCCTCACATTATGCTTTTAGGTGAGTATTTAAGGTGCAGATACTTGATATTTATTATTTCATTAATCTGCATAAAAATCCTATAGTTAGGTATAATGGTCTACATTTCACATGAGTTCATACACAGCTTTACAGTCAATAAATTTTGTTTTATTAATGTTTAATTTTTATTTGTTTATTTTTCATATTTTATTGGTGCATTGTAGTTATATTTTTATTTATTTATTTATTTATTTTTCATATTTTATTGGTACATTGTAGTTATACATAATGGTGGGATTTGTTGTTATGTAGTTGTACATGCACAAAATATAATAATATAATTTGACTGATATCATTCCCCAGTATACAGTCAATAGATTTCAAAGCTGGGTTTTCAGCCTTATTTAACTGTAAATTAAACATTTTTAGCCTTTTTATTATCCTACCCTGATCTTGAGCATGTTTTCTCATCAGTATAATGATGAAAGTCCTTTATAATGTTGTGGTAGGATTGGAAACAATTTAAGACATCTAGTATACCTTAATAGTTCTATATAAATCATGGCTGTAATTCTCATTATCTTTTTCCCCTAACCTTATGTTTCTAAACACATAAAAGAGTTTCAGGAAATGAGAATTTTCATTCCCCATTCAAGAAGATGCATTGCTTAGCTCTTTCCACAGGAGCTATCTTTAAGAATGGAAAATTTGCCTAAATTTTTAATGTCCTAGTGGGTAAGAACAATTACTAACAAGGTACTGAAGTAATAAAACTTTTTTTGAGTAACATATATTCCCATTGTGACAAAGATTGTGTGTGTGTGTGTGTGTGTTCACACAATCTAGCATTATAGTGCTAGAGAAGGTACAGAGAAAAGACATTGCTTTCAGTAGCATTAAATCAAATAATGCTTCTCTGCAATGATGTGGCTTCATACAACAGAAAACTTAAGATTGTATATTCCCCAAGCTAGTAATTTTTCTTATAAAAATGTATCCCCAGGAACTAATAATATATGAATAAATACTTATGTAAACAAAACTTCACTTGCAGCATTATTTATAATGCCAATAAACTGAAAATAACCAAAATCTCCTAAAATGAGAGAGTCAAGAAATAAAGTATGGTAATGAAACATTATGTAGCTGTCAAAAATATGCTTGCCCATGTAATCAGAAAATCTATATAGTATGTTCTTTTTTAGGAACTTGAAATTTATTTCTCTCAATTAACTGTAGTTTGGTAGCTGCTATGCAATTTCTCTTTATCCCTTTGCCCCTAATCTTCCTAACCAACGGTATTATATTCTAATCTTTTCAGCTTCCACATATGAGAGTGAACATAAAATGTTTGACTTTTTGTGTCTGGCTTATTTCACTTAACATAATATCATCTATGGTATATTCTTTTAAAAAAGAACACCAGGACACAAACCTATATAGATTATGATGTCATTTTTTAAATAAACTCTAAGATGTGTACACACACACAGAAAATATATGTATAGCAAAAATAAGGAAGTAAATAAACAAAGAAGTTAACATCAGTAGTCTCATACTGGTAAGATTATGGGTTTCAAAATGTTCTCGTTTACCTTTTTTTTCATTATTCTTGAAAGGAATCAACTGTTAATTACCAAATTTCATAAGAACACATGAAAATTATGATTATTGACATGACATTTCTGATTAAAAGTTGAAAAGTATAGTAAATTAATGTTATTATTCAACTATTGCTAACATGCCTTAATATCTATGACCTCAGGATATTGGAACTCATCATGGTCTAACATAGCCAATAACTTTTCTTTCCAAAAGGAAATCAATACAAATCATGAGCCTCTCTTGATTCATTTCATCATGTCATCTAATCTTGAATCTTGCCTTCAGGTAATTTACAAAACCTCACTTTATATGGCAAGATTTTTCTTGAATATCCTTAGCAAAGTATTCTACACCTAAACCCTTGAAGCAAAACAATCAGGAAAATTGTCACAACCATTTTTAAGCTCAAATTTCTAATAAATGCATATGAGTTTATAAAGAAAAAGAAAACAGAACATATTCATATTTGATAAATTTTCATGGCATCAAAAGAAAGCAAAATTCACATAAAACACAAGTAGGATAAAAAATAAAAATATCTTATTGTATGGTCAGCTCAGTGATGTTAAGAGTCAGAGATAGGAGACTAGACCAGTCATATCCTAATTATCTTGATGTAAAATCAAACCATGCAATTTTAGTTATGCCTTAGCATATACTCTCTTGGAAATATGATGCTCACTATTTCATTACTCTTCTGCTATTTTCCTAGCTATGTTTCTGACAGCATGAACTCTTCCCCTAGGAGTTAAGAAATCCTGTTTCTAGTAACGTAAATTCCATTATTCTAAATCTATGGTTAATTTATCATTTGGTTTAGCAGTAGAAAATTTAAAAGAGCAATGTTTAATGTCAATATTCAGTATGTGAAATCCTGTATGAATTGGATAATACATTTTGAATTGACTGGCTCATTGATTAGCATCCACCCTGTGAGCACAAGCACTGTTATGTTTATGTAGGTTATTGTATTTAAGTTAAATGGGATGAGAGTTTCTGTTTTCCATTTAACAAATTTCTGCAAGAACCAATAGCTTTCTAACCATATGCCAATTTCATATTCTCCTTCTGTGATTAGAAGTTATCTAAAATACATATACACTTTTGGCAGTACAATCCTTGGTATTTATAGAAATGAAACAAGATAATTATGTAGACTAAATGTTACCAGATACTTTTCTCCAGATGCCTACTAAGAGTATTTCATTCCATTCTCTGCTCCCAGCACCCAAATTGCTCAGAACAATAATACAAGCCTTGTGATAGGAAGTCCAAGCCCTAAAACTTATAGATCCCCAATTTGAGAAGCAACTGCTAAAATTTAGAATTCATATTTGTTTTTTATTGATTTTGTTAAAAATAAATGACAGCAGAATGCATTACAAGTCTTATTACATGTATACAGCACAATTTTTCATATCTCTGGTTGTATATAAACTATGTTGACACCAATTCGTGTCTTCATACATGTAATTTGGATAATGATTTCTATCACATTCCACCATCATTGCTAATCCCCTGCCCTGTCCCTTCCCCTCTCACCCCTCTGTTCTATCTAGAATTCATCTATTCCTCCCATGCTCCCCCTCCCTATCCCACTATGAGTCAGCCTCCTTATATCAGAGATAACATTCTACATTTGTTTGGGTTTTTTTTTTTGGAGGGGGGGATTGGCTAAGTTCATTTAGCATTATCTTCTCCCACACCATCCATTTACCTGCAAATGCCATGATTTTATTCTCCTTTATTGCTGAGTAATATTCCATTATGTATATATGCCACATTTTTTATCCATTCATCTATTGAAGGGCATCTAAGTTGGCACCCCAATTTAGCTATTGTGAATTGTGCTGCTACATTGATGTGGCTGTGTCCCTATAGTATGCTATTTTTAAGTCTTTTGGGTCTAGACCGAGGAGAGGGATATCTGGGTCAAATGGTTGTTCCATTCCCAGAATTCCAAGGAATCTCCATACTGCTTTCCATATTGGCTGCACCAATTTGCAGTCCCACCAGCAATGCATGAGTGTACTTTTTTCCCCACATCCTCGCCAACACTTATTTTTGTTTGTCATCATAATAGCTGCCATTCTGACTGGAGTGAGATGATATATCAGAGTAGTTTTGTTTTTAATGTTTGTTTCAATGTTGATATAGAATGAATGCACACTTGGGAATTAATTCAGTCTCAAAATACAAGTCTATGTAACTTGAAATATTGACCATTCCTGATAAATGTGTTCTGAATAGACAGTTGAATCTCATAATTTGGAACAAATAAAAATTTCCCCTTTAATTCCATTCCAACTTGGAAAATATTAACAACTAACGGTGTAGCCTAAACAAAATGTATGTGAAATGTGAATTGTTAATTAGATCATTTTAGTCACATATAATATTAGGGTTCATTTTGACAGAATTTTACAAGTATGAAATATAATTTGCTCCAATTCAGTGTACAGTACTTCCCATTTCTGTCCCCTCCTCCATTCCACTGTTCCCTTCCCTCTATTCCACTGATCTTTATTCTATTTATGAAATGAAATTCCATAAGATATTTCTGTTTATGATGTGTGTTGGTCAGCTTTTTCCAATGTGATAAAATACCTGAGAAATAAACTTAGATGAAGAAAGATTCATTTGCTTCATTGTTTCAGAGGTATAAACCCATGGTAAGCTGACTCAATTGTTTTTAGGCCTGTGATGAGACAGTAACATCATGGTAGTAGGGTTTGACAGAGGGAAACAGATAATCTTCTGGCAATCAAGAAGTAGAGTGAAAGAGCATATAGGGCCAGGTAAAAGACATAGTCCCCAAGGTCACATTCCCAAGGACCCACTCTATTCAGCAAAACACAACTGCTTATTGTTTCATTCAACTACCAGTAGGTCATCCAGCTATGAGTCCATCAGTGGATTAATCCACAGATGAGGTTAGAACCCTCAGGATCAATCACTTCCCAAAAGCACCACTCTGAATACTGTAGCATTGAGAACCAATTTCTGAATGTGTGAGTCTTTCAGAAACATTGAAGTTCCAAATCATATGTTCCTTTTTTTGGTAGCAGGAATTGAAACAAGGGGCTCTAAACAACTTAGCCACATCCCCAGCCCTTTTTATATTTTTATTTATACATAGGGTCTCACTAAGTTGCTTAAAGCCTCATTCAGTTGCTGAGGCTGGCTTTGAACTTGCAATCATCCTGCCTCTGCCTCTTGAGTCACTGGAATTGCAGGCATGCACCACCCAGCCCAACTATACATCTTGAAATGGTAAAATACTGGCTGTAACTTAGAGAACAGATCTTATAAAATTTGAATAGGGAACCTTTGTTTCTATAACTTTTAGTCTAAGAAATGACAGGGGCATTTGCCTTGTACTTTCATGGTTAAAATAATAGATTTTAGGATCTCTGTCTCAGAAAACAACAGGGTATAGGAACATAAATTCAATCCAATGTAGATGATCTTAGACACTCTAAGAATGCAGTATCCACCTAAAGACTTGCTATAGCTCACTTTACCACAAAGAACTTGCATTCTCTTAGAAAGAAGTTATAAAATGTCCTTGGATAATAGAGCACACATAAAAAAATAAGACTTATCCAGGCAGACTACAATAAACAGTAACAAAGAAGAGTTTTTTCTTTCATGTCTAGAGTAAGAAAAGGAATGGAGAGATCACTGACAAGGGAAGACAGAACCTCAATTGTTCAAAATACTTCCATGTGCTATTTGTGCGTAACTGCAAATGCAATGTAGTAGAAACAATTACAATGAAGGAGGAGTCATATTTTAGTCTAGATTTTGTTGTTTCCAAGCTGTGAGATCATGTGCCAGACACATGATCTTCTGCGACCTTAGCATCTCTACAATAGAGATTTTGGTCTAACCCAGGTGATCACAAACTCAAATTCCTAAAAGAGCAAAGTAAACAATTTAGGTCAGATGATGTAAAATTTCCAAATGTCAGAAAATCAATATTCTAAATAGGAAGGTTATGGAAGATGATAACATATATAAAATCAGGGAAACAGGAGCACTGGTAAACTTGAGAACTCTAACTCGATTAAAATAGTACATCCAAGCTCCAATTGATCATTGCTTTAATGAGAATACAGGTCCCATTTTGCTAAAATTCTGATTGTTCAAGAGAAACCAGATATCCAGATGTGTATACAATCCGCCCTCCCCCTGCCCGCCGCCACCCATTTTCAATGTTAGAAACCAGTTTGACTTATGAACATCACTGTACAGGACAGAGAAAACATACCTTTGATGGAACTGGGAAGCCAGTTTACAACCTCTGGCCCATGTAATCTGTAAAAATGTACTGTGGAATTAATAAGATCCTTTTTGAGTTGTTTTAAAATTCTAGCCTTAGCTTCTGCTAATGCCCTTCTTTGTCCAACCTCTGCTTTTAGCTAAATCCCAGCTGTTATAGTTTAAATATTAGGTGCCCCCCAAAAGCTCATGTGAGACAATGCAAGAAAGTTAGGAGGTGAAATGATTGGGTTATGAGAGCTTCTAATCAGTGTTTTAATCCACTGATAAGGATTAACTATGTAGTAACTGTAGACAGGTAAGGTATGGCTGGAGAAAGTGGGTCATTGGGAGGGTGTGCCTTTCACACATATATTTTGTCCTTGTTGAACATTCTCTCTGTGTTCCTGGTACCATGTTCCCACCTGCCTTCTCTAACACAGTCTTCCATTATGACATTCTGCCTCACCTCAAACCATAAGAAATGGGGCTGGCTATCTATGGACTGAGACCTCTTAAACCATGAAGCCCAAATAATTTTTTCCTCTTCTAAAATTGTTCTTGAGAGGATTTTTTGGTCACAGTGGTGAAAATATAAAACAGAAATTAGTATCTAAAAATGGGGCCATTGCAGTGACCAACCACATAACCACAACCACGTGGTTCAGAAGCTTCTAGGGCTTTTCTGGAATTTGTGAGAGGAATTTTGAGAAGTTTAGAAATGCAAACTGGAAAAGGTTGAGAATGTTGTCAGTGGACCTTAATGGGCAATTCTGGTGGGAATTCAGAAGACTTGAATGCTGATATGAATGTGGACAGTGAAAATTGGGATCCAGAGTTTTCAGAGAAAAGGGAGGATTTTATTGAAAATTCAAATAAAAGCCATTGTTTAATGTTCTGGCTGAGAAATTGTCAGCATTTTTGACCATATCCTGACACTTTCAGTGAGGCTGAATTTAAAGGTGATGTACTAATTAATCTGGAGGAAGAAATCTAGTCAATGTAGTATTCATGCAGTGCCATGTTTATTGCTGGCAGCCTTTAGCCAATTTTATTTAGATTATCAGAAGCAGAAGGCAAAGGAGTAAGATTTGGAAAAACAATTTGACCAGAAAACTAAATAAAACTGGGGTAAGGAATGATGGTCACTAAAGAAACACTAAAAATATAACCCAGAGGCAATAAGAAATATGGCTTGAGGGCATCTCAGGAATTACCAAGACCACATCCATCTCAGGCTCAAGAGTGTAAAAGGAAAAATTTCCTTGAGAAGATACCTGTGGGTCACTCTTCTTGCACAAAGGGGACTAGGAAGTTTTTTCAATGTTTTCACCCACTCAGGCTCTCAGAGGCTGAAGCAGCTATATCCTGGAGGCTTGGCTACTGCTGGAGAGGTTGACAGTCCTTGGCAGCAACCACATGCTGATGGTTCTGCAGGAATGCAGGATGTTAGAATTAGGGGGTCATGGAGGTTTTCACCAAAATTTCAAAGGAAGCCTTGGGAGGCCAGGCAAAGTGTGTTAGGATCTGAGTCTCTGTGGGCACCCCCTGAGACAGTCATGCATGGAGATGTGAGGAGGAAATTAAAGCTGCAGTGGAAAACCCCAAGATTAATAAATACAAAAGCCATCAAAAATATCTGCCAAGGAAAGCTGCAGGAATTGAGCAGAGATAACCCAAGAGAGGGGCCATGTGGACTCTAACTAGTAAAGCCATAGGGGTGGAGCCATGAGGCACACAAACACTTTAGAGAGAACACCAAGATGCCCTGTGCTTCAGATGCCAGACTGTAACTACAGGACTTGATTGCCAGCTAACACAACACAGTTTGCTTTGGTCACATCCCTTTTTTTTTTTTTTTTGGTATCAGGGATGGAACCCAGGGGCACTCAACCACTGAGCCACATCTCCAGCCCTATTTTATATTGTAGTTTATTAGAGATGGGATCTCACTAAATTGCTTAGCCCTCTCACCATTGCTGAGGCTGGCTTTGAACCCAGGATCCTCCTGTGTCAGCCTCCCAAATCACTGGGATTACACACGTGCACCACAGCTCTTGGCTCTCTCCCATCCATTTTTTCTGTGCCCCTATTTCTGCATTTTGGAATGGAAATGTTTACTTTGTGCCTTTATAAACTGGATATGTATTATCTACTTTTGATTTTTACAGGGGCTAATGCTGAGAGTTCACCTTAAGTCTCAGAAGAGACTTTGTACTTGGCCTTTTGGCAATGATGGAACTGTTAAAGACCATTAGGACTCCTGAAAATGGATTAAATGTATCATACATTTTGAGATGAGAATGAGTATTTAGAGGCCTCGGGCAGAATGTTATAGTAAATTTAGATAAGTGATATGCCCCAAAAGCTCATGTGTGAGACAAGTCAAAAAATTTTACAGGTGAAATGATTGTGTTGTGAGGGTATTAACCTAATCATTAACTGAGTGGTAACTCTAGACAGGCAGGGTGTAGCTGCAAGAGATGCATCAATGGGAGCATGCCTTTGGGATTTATATTTTGTCTAGGTGAAGAGAGCTCTCTCTATGCTTCATGGTGCCATGTCCCCAGCTTCTTCCCTCTGCCACACATTTTAACCATGATATTCTGCCTCATTTCATTACACTAGGAATGGAGTTGGCCATCTATGAACTGAAACTTCTGAAATTGCAAGCCCCCAAATAAACTTTTCCTCCTCTAATAGTTCTTGTCAGGTCTTTTAGCAATATCTATGAAAAAGCTGACCCAAACTGCAGCCTTTCACATTTACCTAATTTCAGTGATCATTGTATTTGATACCACCACAAACTTCTGTGCATCTTTAGCAAGACCTGTTCACTGATACAGGAAGACTTATCTCTGCCTGTGTAGGCAGAACTGCCTTCCAATCAGAGTTAAAAGAAACTAGAATTGAGTTTTATAGTCATTCAGAGTTCACAGTCAGGATGGAAGTCAGTAGGCCCGTCACATGAGGCATGAGTCAGTATAATCCCTCCTGGGTCACTTGTAAAATGGTTCTAGTATCAGGTACTGAGGTACTGAGGCAAAGGGGAGTATAGTCAACTTTCCAGGGGAATGGGGTCATTTGTAGGTCGCAATCCCCAACAATGTTCAACAGGTATATGCTGGAGTATGGGTCTGTACTCTCAAACTGGGCCTCTGAAATATTGGGCTCCACCACAGTTTCAAAAACCTCCTAACAAAATCCAAAAGTCTAAGACATTTGGCCATGGAAGGCTGGGAAATTACTGTTTTGTGAAAACATACAGTAACCTTGCTGATATCATTGGGATAATTAACCTTTTAAATGATGCATTGCTACATTTTCCCTAACAACCTCAAATTATTATTTTACAGC
Organism: Ictidomys tridecemlineatus; assembly: GCF_052094955.1. NCBI lineage: Eukaryota > Metazoa > Chordata > Mammalia > Rodentia > Sciuridae > Ictidomys > Ictidomys tridecemlineatus. The sequence continues at coordinate 50,885,810 of NC_135493.1, forward strand.
CAGACCTGCATTTGCTTAAAATATATCAGTTCAGTCACTGTTTCACTAGTAAAATGTGGACTACTGAAAGACTAAGACTCTCTGAAGCTCTATAATCTGAAGAATCATTCTTATTTGTTGTTATTATGTGGAGACAGAATTCAACAAAATCTGGCTTGAAATTAAATTCTAGTTTGGAGCAAACATTAGAGCAAACAGAATAAGTCTGGTGCCAAAGACTTATATCTTTTACCTTGGTCAAGCCAGTTAGTTTTTCAAGGCCTTGGTTTTCTTCTCTGTAAAATGAGCATGGTAATATCATTGTCATAGGACAGATGTGAGGTTCAAAGGACGTCATACTTTTCACAATGTTCTCACATAGGAGATACTGCATAAAGACCCCAAGATATACTTTTATGCCAGTCAGACCTAGATGAAAACAGTCTATATTGAACTTGGGAAAAAGATATGTGTAGAAGAATGAGACTCATAAGAGAGAACATATAGCTACAGTCAGGATTTTCACTTCAAAGTTATGGGAGATGCCCCTATACCTTAGAAGGAAGACCTTCAGTTTCACTTGTGTGTGCACTCTCTCCACACCCCCCACCCCACAAAGTCTCAAGTCCCAATCCTTCTCTCACCATATGACCTTTGTACTTAGTAATACTTCTGACTACAACATTTAGCCCCTCAGCTTTGAATCTTTATTCTATCACCTAAGCCTGATGGTTTCTTACCTTTCCTTCAAATTTTAGCTTTCATGTACTTCCCCAAGATATGTCTTCCATGATCTCCAAAGCTTAGGCCCTTATGTTAAAATCTCTCATTCCCTCTTGCATTTTTTCATTTATTGATTTTTAAAGTATGAAATTATATACATTTTGTGAGGTTAAAGAATGTCTGTCTCCCCTTTAAACTCTAGACTCCATAATATCAGGGGCTGTGTCTATAATTCCATCTCCCAGAAGAATGCCTGACACAATTTTCTATTCAAATTTTAATGAGCAAATGAAATAATTTCAATATAAGATTTAATTTAAAAATACTTCTGGAAGGGATAAACACCTTGATTTATGTTGATAGTAAAATCTAAATCATTGGCATTCATACCCTCCCCAAAATATATGTGGATAATTGGGAAAAGCACACAGGAAACATGGGTGAATGAGAACATGAAAGATGAAGAAAAGGGTAGTAGAAGCCAAATACAACACAAATTCAGTCTCTGTTTCACCAGACCATGGTCACCAGCATGCTCTGACTGACTGCATCTTTAATAGGGGCTGCCATCTCACAAGGTGTCATCTTTTCATTTGTAAATGTATTTCAGGTGAGCATACAATTCAGGAGCTAAAGTCTGAGAGTTCAAGATTTCAAGATTTATTTTCCTGAAACTGTCAGCTAAATGGTTTCACTTTTCTCTCCCAAGGCTTATAAACTGACAAGACTGACAAGCTTGCTGTCTTCCATCTTTGAAATGGACATACCTAGTTGGGAAAACTATATTGAATATGTTTACACAGGTGACATATTCTTTTTTAAAGATGAAATAAATAGACATCAGTGAGTTCATATTGGCAGAATTCTCTCCATAAGCTCAAAGCACATATTGGAACTTTCTGACACAGTGATCACCCATTCAGTCAATCAAGAATGGGGTGCAAGGGTGTGGTACATAACATCTCCTGACAGAACTCATGCTTAAAAGCATATTTCTTTTTACAGAAAGGTTGATGTTTTCAATTTTAAGGCCTGCCAATCTAAGTTTTAAAGAAACATTCTTGTTATAGAAGTGAACTATTATTGAAAATGAAACTATAAACTGCTGAGAATGTTGGAGAGAGATAGGTAAGCTTTGGAATTAAGAGCTAATAAGTACTGTGTGCTTACTATATCCCAAACAATTTAGATAGATATATGGACAGATAGATACTACTTCATTTTATCTCCAAAACTTTCTTAGAAAGATATGTCATCATGCCCATTTTGTAGACGGAATAATATCATAGTTTCCTACTCAATGTCACACATCTATGTAAGTAGCACAGCCAGTATTCAAACTCAGGGCTGACTCTTTTCTAAGGCACATTTTTCTGTAGCACACACACACACACACACACACACACACACACACTCACACACACACACACACATATATATATATATATATATATATATGCTGTAAAAATGGAAACAATATGGATCATGACACCTATTTTGTTTTCTACACCACTTTTGTTATTCTCATCACATAGAAATGTTCACTTTGTAATTTTATCAAAAATTTCTTTGTTTTAATCATGATTCAAATTCAGAAGAATTAGAAGTATTAAGAGGTACTAAGGAAAGCAGAACTGATTATTTGGGGTAAGGACCATATTCACTTTATTGTCCTCAATACCAAAGATAAGTCTTGAAACACAATAGATATTCAAATATGTTTGAGTGAAGAAGAAAAGACTTTGGAGCTGACCAAACTTCTCCCAGTAGTAGAAACCCTTAAGCCCTTAGAGAATCTGGCCTATGTTCTTTTGAGAGAGAGAGAGAGAGCTGCTCATGACACTGTTGAGGATATAAAGTATAAATTCACCCAGAGATAAATGCAACATGATTCTCACACACCCAATACATAAACTTATGATGACATGAAAATCAATGGCCATGTTAGAGAGCTTAGCATGTATTGTTTCTCTCATATCTAACTTCTAAAGAAGGGAACACACACTGGGGCTGTGGATGTGGCTCAAGCGGTAGCGCGCTCGCCTGGCATGTGTGTGGCCCAGGTTTGAACCTCAGCACCACATACAAACAAAGATGCTGTGTCTGCCGAAAAACTAAAAAAATAAATATTAAAAAATCTCTCTCTCTCTCTCTCTCTCTCTCTCTCTCTCTCTCTCTCTCTCTCTCTCTCTAAAAAAGAAAGAAAAGAAGGGAACACACAATTCTTTGGATCTCCAGACAGGCATTCACTAATTATCTATTATCATTTGTAAGTCAATAACTGACAATAATAAATGAAAGCTAGAATCAGCTCAAAAAACTGGTTTGAAAAACAAATCCAAAGGTATTATTGTTTTACCAGAAATATAGTAAAGAATAATGATTATATATATATATATATATATATATATATATATATATATATATTAGTTATTTTCAAAAACCAGAGAAAGGGCATCTGATTAACATGAGAGTATGAGGAATGTCTTCCTGGAATAGGCAACACCTGAAATAATTTCAGATGGATGCATTTGGTTTACCCAAGGAAGGCACAGATTTGATAGTGAGCACCTTACAGGTAGATGTGGAAATGGTAAAGGTAGGTGAGAACTCCAATAAGAATTTATAGAATAAGAATAATTTGTGCTTAAAATATAACTCTGGAAAATATTTACATTTGAGGGAGGACAGATCATAACAAGACCATGAGAAAAAAAAAGGAGGAATAGTCTGAAATAGAAGAGCTGAAAAAGGACAGTGCCATTCTAAGGTTTATAGCTTTACTTATTGCTAAAGACTAGAAACAACCCAAATGCCCAACAGCAGGTGAATGTCTAAACAACCTGTGAAGCATTCATATGATGAAATACTGCTCAACAATAAAAAGGAATGAGTGACTGATAACCAAACAACATGAATAAATTGAAAAAATGCTATCTGAAATAAGCCACATGCAAAATAGTAAAAAAAAATGTATTATTTATTCTACATGAAATACTTTAAAGGACAAAACTATTCTATAGCGACAGAAATAAAAAATAACAGTTTCATAGAATTGCAGTGGGGCATGAGAGGAATCATGAAAAGGGGACAAGAGGAAACTTTTGGGGGTGAAGGAAATATATTTCTTGATTGTGGTTGCAATTATAGGAGTAAGCATGTATGCCAAACTTGAACTATATGCTTTAAATAGAGGAATTTTACTATAAGTAAACTATACCTCAATGAAGTTTATTTTTTAAAGTCTGTATTGTCCCAGAAGCTAAGGGATTATTATTTCACAATACAGTTGTTAAACAACATTGAAACCAACAGATATGATATTTCTGGACAGGGAGCTTGATCAACAATGTTAATTTGTATGTACAACTATGATCCAGTAAGACACAAACTAGAGAGGAAGGAGAAGTATTCATTGATATTTACAAGGAAACTGGTAATACACACAGGACTTATATGATGTGCCATGGAGGTAAAAGCTAGACTACAGTGGGTTGTAGAGTGAATGTGAAGTTAGGTGACAGAGGTACTGGGTGTATATTCCGCTTCTGAGAAATTCAGATAAAAACTGAACAGTAGCAGTTTTTATTTTATTTATTCACTCTACAATACAGATGGAGGAAGTGTTGGGCAAGTTTATTTTATAATAGGATACAGTATATAGACTGAAAGAAAGAAACTGGCAGAGAAGAAGGGGATTGTGAAGATTATAGGGGTGGTAGAAATGGATAAGTATAAGAGTAAAAGTGGAGGGAATTAAAGGGTATCACTCTTTAAAAGAACTCCTTTGAGACTGAAAGAGATTATATGAAGAGGTATGTAGATATAGATGATCTTGTAGGCAAGAGAATTAGAGTTCAAGTGAGAAAATCATGATTCCATCATCTGCTGAAAAGGTATGAGTCAAAGTCTGAATACAGGACTTACAAAAGTGCTAAGATTTTGGAATATCCATGGAGGGTACTGGAAGGAATTGACATGGATGAAATAAAAAGATTGAAGGAAAATAGTGAAGGTCCACCTGGAGTTGGTAATTACATATTTAAGTGATTTCAGTATCAACTGTTTTTGGTTTATTACAGCAATGCTCCATTCTTCCATATGTAAGTATGGATAAAATGATTTTAGAAACAAATTATTGGGGATTTACCAAGCAGGTCCTTAAGAAGCATAATAGAAGGAAATTGAGGGATTTGTTAAGAGAATAATTTTAGTATTGGGTCCAGGTGAGACACAGAAGAAAATGTATCAAAAAGGAAATCACTAAACTAAGACATAGAAAAGGAGTCAAGGGAGTCAGAAGCCTTAATGCATTTTTTTTAAATGGCCTGAGAAAAGAATTTTTGAGAGAAATGAAATTTAGAGAAAATGGTATATGGAAGTAATAGATTTCTGTCTATAGGTAGTAGAGATCTGGTTGATGAATAGCCAAAGTGGAAGAGAAGGAAAGGTCACTGAATTTGAGGAGGTAAATCATCTTTGAGGGAAACTCTGCACTCACACAACACTGAAGGGCATGATGAAACATGTGGGGCATGTTGTATCAGAAAGGAGGAAACCTAACTTGATGTAGGGCATGCAACATGTAGGGCACGTTGCATCAGAAAAGAGGAAGCCTAACTTGCTGGCTGCTACCTTCTTCCCAGTCCTGGAGCCACATATGGCTAGGATGGCGCCTGGCCATTCTTCAGCCAGAAGGCATTACCGTGGGTTGTGACAAAAAATTGGACCACCTCTAGGATAGGCTCAGAACACTTCCATCCTCGTGGATAGCTCATGTCTCCCATTAGTGCCTATAGGTGTACATGTGAACTCTCCCCACCCTGCTCATCTTTATCCTGATTGGCTCCTGTACATTATATTAGCTGTATGTGTTTCCTCAATAAAGGAGATCCTGCTTTGACTGGTATCCCTCATGCATCTGATTGCCTCTGGCGAGGGAGGGCTGGGTGTGGGCGGTCAGTGGGCCCTCTTCTTTCTTGGCTTTCTCCTTTCCTGGCTCATCCTGGTTGGGGCATGCTCTCCCCATCTCTCCCACAGGTCAGGAGGAAATGAGGGCTAAAAACACCGGCACAGCACATGCACAATAAATGACTACAAAATATATGAATGGAGAAATATTATGATTGGATTCTGCGGATAGCCTGAGAATGAAGGTTATTAGTGGTGGAAGGATTCCTTGATGAGATAGACTTTGTAATGAGGATTAAAAACTAAAAAGGAGTCTTTATGGCCAAGGGACTAGGGTAGCCTTAAACACACATTGTTTCTTGAAGATTATGCCAATATGATTACTCATGTGACATTAAAGATTACAAACCAGATGCCATAGTAATCCTGTTTTCAGTTAAAGTTCTTAGAAGATCCATGTGATCAAGTAGGATAAGGTAAGGCAGTAGGGGAGAATTTGAAGAAAAAAGATAAACCATTTAAGTGTATAATTCAGGCACACCCACTTAAAAGAGTGAGTCTAATTATTAACATTGGTGTGTACTATACATTGGGAGATTCTATGTGTTTGATTCATTTAATCCTCACAAACTTATGAGATGGGCATTATTATCATCTCCATTTTACAATGGAGGAAAAAGAAGTTTAAAAAGGTTAAAGGACCCACCCAGTGTCACACAGATTATAAATGGTGGATTTGGAATTCCAAATTACAATGATTCAAACTCTTATTGCTTTTCATGTGAAGTTTTAGTTAAAGGTCCTGGGCTTTATGAGAGTTAGATCTTTGTTTCTTCTCATATGCAGCGGGATATACTTTTTTTTTTTTTTTTAAAGAGAGAGTGAGAGAGGAGAGAGAGAGAGATAGAGAGAATTTTTTTAATATTTATTTTTTAGTTCTCGGCAGACACAACATCTTTGTTGGTATGTGGTGCTGAGGATCGAACCCGGGCCGCACGCACGCCAGACGAGCGCGCTACCGCTTGAGCCACATCCCCAGCCCCAGTGGGATATACTTATTAACTTTAAAATACAATGTGGAACAAAATGTTGGCCTTATTCTACAATCTCAGATGCAGTGTCTTAATTGTACCAGGTCTATAACTCAAAATTCAGGGATGGCAAGAGAGTAACTGTGTGGTACTATGGAATACTGGCACTTTGATGCTTAACTCACACAAATTATATCTGTCGATATTATATGATACCAAAATAGCTGAGTAGTCATATTGAGTGAATTATATTACATCAGTATCTTGGTTGTACAATAGAATCTCTCTGTATTATTTCTTTAGACTGGATATGAATCTCCAAGTATCTGAAAATTTGTTTAATTAAAAAACAAACAATAAATAAGAAAATGAAATATTTCAAAAGTTCATATGAAGTAAGTGCCAATATATATTCAACCACCCTATATTTTTATTTTTTTTTTTAGTGGCAGATGGACAAAATACCTTTTCTTAAATTTATTTTTATGTGCTGCTAAGGATTGAACCCAGTGCCTCACACATGCTAGGTAAGCACTCTACTACTGAGCCACAATCCTAGCCCCAACAACAGCCTTTTTTAATGTGCTCAGAAGCTTGCAATGAATTTTTGAAATCATAGGCTCATTACAGATAATTTAAGGCAACAATAATAAAAGCTAAGATTTATTGCTACTATGATCAAAAAACTTTCAATCTCTTTATGAATATTACCTCATTGAATTCTTACCTTTTACTTCATCCCTGTGGGGTAGATATCATTACCATTATATTTTGTAGATGAGAGAACAGTCTCCAAATTTAGTGGCTGAAATAGGTTCTGAATTCAAGTCTTTCCGACTCTAAGACTTAAAACCCTCAAAATATGCTGAAGTGTCAGTGGGTCTTCTAAGACCTATTGATGAAATGAGGTAGAGCCACCTAAAATATAATTTTACTGTAATTATATCTGAATAATTAAACAAAACAGCAACACATTGGGATGTCTCTATAATAATCCACTATTGTAATGACAACTCTATGAAGACATTCCCATTCCTACAAATGAACATACCATGTATTACAAACCTGTCACAGTTTATGAGTCCAGTCCACAGATATGAAAACAAATATTTTGAAAGAGGATGTGGCTTTAAGACTGCTGACTCAAGAGAGACAAAAAGGTAATCTTCTGTAAATATTAAGAAGAAAAAGTAGTTTCAAATACTTATTTCCTTCAGGTCCTGATTCTGACCTGTATGAAAATGATACAGCTCTCCCAATCTAGTCATTCGCAGTTGTCTCAGAGTAGGAGGCTCAGATGGTCTCTCAAGTAGCTAATCCAGTGCTATTAACAGTTTTCTCTATTAATGAATTGGTCTTCTTAAAAAGCACATAGCTAGCTCTGTTCCTAGTTGAGGGGCAGAAGCCCTGGAGTCCTTCTGTTGCTTCTCTTTGATCAGGCTAGAGGATGTTTTCTGCGGTAGCAGTTGTCTGGGGAAGCTCACTGGGCTTGGCGATCTGGTTTTATTTGAATAATTCATTGACAATTTGGAAAAAACTAATTAAATCTGTGTGTGATTCTAAAGTTAGGGCTCCTACAGGGACCCAGAAGGAATAGAAGTATAAGAGCAAACATTTCAAAGATTCTGAGACTGAATTTCCCCAGTCCCACTTCCCCTCCAGTATGTGCACTTGTATGCTCCCTCTCTCAGGTTCTCACTCTGATTCTCCCTATGTTTCTTTCTCTCTCTTTCTTTATATATGCATACATACACACATTCACCACTACCAATCAGAGCTGGAAAGTGAGACTATCCCTCTGTAGGGATATTAAACTCCTAAAAGATGACTCAAATACCTACACATTCTCTTTATTCATACTCTTGCTTTCAATTCCTACATTCCCTTTTCTCTTCTTAATCTTCTACATCATAAACTGTTAACACTAGGAAGATCCTTAAAAATTCTACTCCTGCTCTATAATCCCAGTGACTTGGGAGGCTGAGGCAGGTATATTGTAAGTTCAAGTCCAGCCTTAGCAACTTTGTGAGCCCTAAGCAAATTAGTGAGAACCTTTCTAGAAATGAAAATAAATAAATAAACAAAAGGGGCTCAGGATGTGGTTCAGTGATTAAGTGCCTCTGGGTTCAATCCATGGTACAAAAAATTAATTAATTAATTAAAGATCCTAGTCTCTCAGTTTACAGAAGAAGTAAATACAAGAGCATGGATATGAGTGACTTGACCATTGGCATGGAGTTTGTTAGTGGCAGAGCCAGCATCAGACCCAAGGCAGCTAGGTATAAAATAATGGCAAGTAAGAAAGCAGAAAACCTGCAGTGCCTATTCTCCTGACCTAAGATGCTTCATGCTGCAGTGGGCTACTGGGACCCACTGGTGGCCATGCCTGGGCTCTGTTATTTGCTCTGCCCTCAAGACCTCTGGTGGTTACCCAAGATTTAAAGGCATAATTGGGAATTGATTATTTTGGTGGTAGTGGTGGTGCTGGTGGTTTGGAACTATTCATACTACCTTTATAGTCCTTTGATCTTACAGTGTATTTATTTATGATGTGTTAGAGTAGAATCCAAATCCATTGATCTCTAGCTAATAAGTAAGGTTGAATTTCTTTAACTGGTTTCTTCCAGTATGGGATTCTAAGAGAACCTATGAGCTGTCAATTAAAATGAAGCCTCTAAGTCAAATTATAGTTATAGGTGCTTACCTCTCCAATATTTTTCCTTTTAAATTACTCAAGCCCATTGAAAATTTAAATGTCAATTCAAGTGTGCTGGTAGGTACCTTATGCTGTGCTTGTTGTATACAGCATATGCAGTCATCAGTCATCCTTCCCCCACCCCCTAGGGTGACTTGATGCAATGGGTGACACATTTCTTCCTCAAACCTTTTTCTTTCTCATTTTCTCCCTTTCAAAAGTGATAAATCACCATATGAATGTAAGCAAATGCATTATCTAAGTCAGTTCAAATGCAAACTTTGGTTCTTAGACCCATCTCTGCTTTTCACCAGAAAAAGCTACTAGAATATGCCTTTTTAAAACTCAGTTCCTTCAGAATACACACTACTCAGGTAGATAAGTCTTAATAATAATAGCAGTTATTATGATGGGTTCTTACTGTGTGCCTGAAACTTTGCTAAACTAGGATTAACTCAGTTGACTTTCACAAAACAGGTTCTGATTTTAAAACCTTTAGGTACATGCAAGTGTGGAGATTCAAAGAGGCTAAGTAATTTACTAAAGACCATATAATTAAGTGGAAGTGGCAGGATTTGAATCCAGGCTGTCATGTTGTAAAATAAGGTACTTTTTTTGCTGCACCATCTCAAAGTCTTGTTAGACCCTAGTAAATGGGAACAGCAGCAAAAGAAATGCAGTAAATAGAGCCTTATCACTTAAGGCAATAAAAATTCTTCCTTCTATGCCAATTTATTACCAAAGAGTAGGCTCAAGGGAAATTCTGGCTCAATATAGGTTGAAGAATCATAATGAAAACTGGTTTTAATTTTAGAAAAGCTATAAATAAAAATTAAGTACATTAAGGTTTTTAAAAATCTTTAAAATTGTTTTTATTGCCCACTTCTCTTCATGATGAGAGTGAGTAGTTAGATTAAAGTTACATAAACCTGAGTGAGATTTTTTTCTATACATATTTCTTACATGCTGAAGCAGTCATTTTTTCTTATACAGCAGGAGCTAAAAGCATACTAGAGTAAAAGAAAACTATAAATATTAAAATGCAAAACTATTATGGCAAGGGTACAAACTTGTCTGAACGAAATGCTTTCCTTTAAAATCTGTACCAACTGAATTTTCTTATTAAAGGTTTATTTTAAGAAAAGTCCAATTCCATTCAGTGCAAATACAATTCTGACAGTAACAGCCTGTCTTTCACAGTTAATTGCTGCTTGTCTCCTTGGATATAATCATTTGCATAATTGTGATTCTTTTCAATAATAAAAAAGGATTATATAATCTTGGAGAAGCAAACATCATAAAATTTAAATTTACATGAAATTAAAGGAATAAATGTTCCATGGTAACAGAACTATTAACACCTACCAAAAGAATAAACTCTTTAATATTATAGTCTATGTGTTAATAGAAAATCACTTTACCCTACACTACTCTTCAAATGTCTTTCAAAATTAAAATTTTAGATTTTTTTTGAAATTACAGTATTAAAAGGAAGATCAGTTGTACCACCCATAAGATAATGTTTATAATAAGTAAAGCCAAGCAGTGGGAAGCAGAAATATGAGTGTGGTTTTGCCCTAGTGAGGTAGTCAGCAGACATACAAAACACAGTCCACTTGGATGACAGTTGTGCTACATTCATACACAACCTTCTAATTTATCTGTTGTGTTCTATTCGCCCTCCACACTCCTGACATTCAAATTTAGCAACCAACAGCCAAAAACCTCCTTGGTCCCTACCCTATTTCATTGCTGGGAGTAGCCCAGATGCTTCTACAAGCCAGAACTAAAGAGTTCCAGGGATGTAGGGCATCTGCCAGTCTGTTCCCAAGAAATTTCATGAGGATGAAGCCATTTGGCTGTGCCCCTGGCAAAACATAACATACTCCGCACACACTGTGCTCCTCCCTCCATTACTAATGTCCCACCCAACTCCCATCTACAACATCATCCGGACAGGATTTTCCTATGCAGAATCACTTGTTTCAAATTACAGAAAAGGTGTCTCTTAAAAAAATAAGTTTGCTGATAAGGTATTGCATGTTTGGATAACAATTATGCATTTTATATTACAAAAAGGCACTCTCCATATCTCCTAACTTTTCAGTAGTCAGCTCCCAAAAAGTTAATCCTCTGCTTGAAGTTGTTCAGAGTGCTAGGTTCCCCAAGAAAGCAGAGGGGAGGCTCCTCCCTGGGGTGTCAAAATTTGCAATTGAAAATTCAGTTCCTGTTCTTGAAGCCAATTAATGCCAATTTAATAATGAGGACAGGGTTTTAAGAAAAAGAAAAAGCAAGCAACGTATCAAAGTTTTTAGATCCCCAGCAGGCATTTCCCTCTGCAGTGGGTGCACTCAAGACAATTATGGGAAGAAAAGAAAACACTGCTTCCCTAATCTCGCTTAACAAAGGGGAGTAAAGTTTACCAAAGTTCTTAAAAACACAGCTAGAAGGGGTGTAAAAGGTGAGAACAGAAAAGCTGTTCTATTGACTTTTGGTCCCTTACAGGAGAAGCATACTAGGGACATTCTTAGGCTAAAATTTAGCTAAAGTTACCTTCACACATCTAAAGCAGATTGGAACTTGGGACTCTGCATCTGTCCAAAGTAAAACAATGCCATCACACTTAACACAGACACCGACAAAAGACACACAAAGACATAGATTCCCTTTTCAGATTGTCAAAAAAAAGAAAGTGGGTGCTGGCCCCAAGCCAACTGGGGCCTTCCCTTCAGACAAACGGATTGGGGGAGCATCCCCCTCAGATTGGGTCTGACGACCCCAGATTGGGAGATTAGTTCTCTTGCCAGGGTGTTGGGGTGGAGACAGACAGGACAATAGAAACAAACACACATAACACAAAATTCGCAGCGCGGCCACAGAATTCGAAGCGCGTCATAGATTGCTACCCAGAAACTAAAGGCTCAGGTGGACCTCGGATCTGTCAGCTACAAAATACTTTACCAAATACTTCACAAAATACTTTACTACAGGCAATCCACTCAGAACCCAGAAAGGGGCTGGGGACGTCTCCCACAAAACCCGTCGGCTGCCCTTCGGTTCGTCCACCTGGACCTTTTGCCAACCTCACAATACAAAACCAGAACTGCATGCATCCAAAGTACAGAAACTTACACATCAGCAATGCCTTTACTTACCAGCCGGGTTTTCATCACCTCTCGATCCGGGGACTAGCCCCCATATTTTATGCTTGAATTCGGGACCCCCAAAGACCACCAGAGACCCAAGATCGATGCAAGCAGTAAAGAGGTGTTTATTGCGAGCTAGCTCGGTTCTCTACGCACACACAAAGCAACTGGTGACGCTGAGAGGCCCCGGACCCAGGGTTTGCAGCATTTTTATACATTTTTTGGAGAGGGCAGGGACTTCACATACATCATAGCATCTCTTAGCAAATCATCACACACTGCGGGAAAATCAAATAACAACTCTAAAACATGATTAGCACATTCACTGGCGGGAACAAGTTGGGTAGGGGTGATTGGTCAGTACAAAAGGGGTATTCATTTGAACTGATTGGTTTAGGCCAAGAGGGGTGTACATGCTGAACTACATGGTTTCCCAACTTGTTATCAACCACCATAAACTACTGGGAGGGTTATCTGGCATCCCAGGTATTTCCCTGTCTCATGCTAATTGGTGGCTGCTAGGGGGCTGCTATGGATCCCCACCTAGCCTGACTGAGTCAGGGACACCTGGCGTGGCAGATCTCTCCTGTTGTTTGTAGATAAACAATTTAGCAGGGTGGGAATGTGCCTAGGAGTGCTCTGTGGGTTTTTTCCAAGGACATAGGCATGTCCCTTTCTTGGACAGGCTTTGCTCTGAGATAGAGTCTGGTTTTTCAGTGCATGCTTATAATAGGCTATGGGCTTCCTCCACCACACACTTCTACCATGTTTTACTGTGCCACCACAGGTACACAGGCAATGGGGCAAAGCAACCATGTACTGAAACCATAAACTGTAATATACCTTTCATCCTTATAAATTGATTATATCAGATATGTTGTCATAGGAATGAAAAACTAAGTAACACAGGTTTCTCTTTGAAGTAAGAAAGACTTTAGAGTCTTATCAGTAAGACACTTAGGCTAGTAAACTTAGGCAAGACGCTTAAACTCCCTGAACCTTAGTTTTCAATGTACAATAGGAATAACAGTAGTATATACACTATATTGTTGTTGATAATGTTAAATAAAATTACATATTTAAATTCTTAGGTTAGTGCCTGATACAGTTAAAGGTAAGCTCTACTATTATTATCATCATTATTCTGTTGATGTTGTAGTGTTATCATCTGATTTAGTTTGCAAATGTCAAAGTCATGAAGTTCTTTCTTTTTTTTTCACTTTGGTACTGGGGATTGAACTCAGTGGCACTTGACCACTGAGACACATCCCCAGCTCTATTTTGTATTTTATTTAGAAACAGGGTCCCACTGAGTTGCTTAGTGCCTCACCAATGCTGAGACTGGCTTTGAACTTGCAATCCGCCTGTCTCAGCCTCCTGAGTCACTGGGGTTACAGGCTTGTACTATCATACTCGGCCATTTTTAAAAACTGTAAAGATGAAAAAAATTGCCTTTCACTTTCCATTTTATAAAAGTTGTCTTTCATTGAAGTCCATTCATTCCTTTATTTGTATGGTAATGCCCATTCATTTCTGTGATGATGGATAAAAAAGCTTTATATTCAAATGGTTGTTCTAGTGCTCTTTGCCCTGTTTTTCCTTTATATCCTCATAGGGATGATCATATAGTCTTTTGGAAGAGCAAGATGTTGAATTTACATGACTCTCTTAGGAAAATGGATTAATCATGAAATATAAACATGTAAAGGATTCAGCCGAGAAGCACTTACATAAGTTTTATTGACTTGAATAAAAATTGACCTTGAAACCATGTCTTCATGGGCCACAGAAAGTGTTCTATTTTAACAAGAAGAAACTATTTGGCATCTTTTCCCATGATATTTATTTTTATTTTTAAACAAAGGTACAGATTAACTATAGCCTCAGAATGTCATTTTTAATGCATCAGTCACTGATGAATAAAATGTCTTTATTTTAAAGCTATTAGGGAATACATTTGCTCTTCAATACTGGTTTCCCTGAGAAAAGGATAAAACTTTTAGGACTCTTGCCCCACCACTTATTCCTCTCTTCTGAGGTACAGTGAATTACCTGGAGGGTGGGTTATAGTTAGCCATTGTTCTAAAATTATACTGTTGGTCCAAGAATAAAACCTATAAGCACTTCACATCAGACCAATGTGAGGCAGCAACTATAAGTAAGTGGTATCTCCTTCAGACACCAATTTACCCTCATGTGAGAAATTCCAAGACTGTACAAGGGAAAATAATAATCCACCATTTCATATATAATTTAGTAATAAATTTGATGTTTTGGTCTCTATCCTGTGGCCACTATATTCACTGTTTAATTGGTTTGAATGTGGGGAGATAATATGTATTTTCTTTAGCTAGAAATCTTATTCTTCAGTATTGCTGGACACAGTGGCACACACCTGTAAATTCAGTGACTCAGGAGGCTGAGGCAGGAGGATCACATGTTCACGTTAGAGCCTAACTTCAGCAACTTAGAAGGACTCTGTCTTAAAAATGTTTTTTTTTTTTTTTCACATAAATGGGCTGGGGATATGGTTGGATGGTAAAGCACCCTTGGGTTCAATCCCCAGTACCATACACACAAAAAATGACCCAGTTGATTCCTTCTGTGTTATGAGTTTATGGTAGGACAGACTATGTAAGACTCATACGGTCTACAAGGGAAGTAGCTGAGTAGAATTTATAGCATGGGCTGAAGAGTAAGACAATGTTAAATTTAAATCCTACTCTGCAACTTTCTACCTCCGATATGAGAGAAGTTAATCAGCATCATTGTGTGTCAGTTAACTCATTTGTAAAAATGTAAATAATGATATTAACCAAAGATTTTTGCAAAACTCTAGATTCTTATGAATATCTAGCACATAGTCAACTCCCAACAAATGTTGCTTTTATAGAAATACTAATTATTTTATTATTGTTTGTCACCACATTGTCATCAAAATCACTACTTTAGAGGAAGACCACTTGAATCCACACGAGTAATTTATTTAGAGATAAAAAATTTTTAAATTATATATAAATTTTATTTTTATTTCATTTTTTGGTGCTGGGGACCAAACTCAAGATCTCATATGCTAGGCAAGTACTCTACCACTGAGCTATTATCCCAGCCTTAAAGAAGACAGACTTTAAAAGGTGGTACCTGTGCCTTCCCGAAGACATCTCTGACTCCAGGGGCCACATCTGAAATTTTATATAGCCTGTTCCTGATGTCTTCCCTACAGTGCCAGATTTTTAAAAATATATTAATAGTAAATATTTTTTTCTGGTTTCAAAAATTTAGTACAATGTCAGCTCCCCCAAAACTAGTTATCTAAACTCCTCAGTAATAGAGCATATATTAATGTAGTAGTGCATATATTAAAAGTTCTACAAATAAAATAAAATCATACTTAAGATCAAAGGAGTAGCCTTTGATTAGTGACTGACAAATGGACAAAGAGAAGAGATGCAAGACCCAAAGACACCAACTAGTAGATTATGACTGGCCAGTCCACTATTTGTATGAAGGTATTCAGATGATGATTTATATAAAGTATTAGTTTAAATGTTTTATGCAATAAATAAGGAAGGAAATATTAGAGAAGCAAGTAAAGAAGAAAAATTGGAACGAAAGTTGCAGTGATTTGAAATAACTGGGAAGTGGGAGTAACAGTGAGAGCATATATCAGAAAGAAAATTACCAACAATGAAGAAATAAAGACAAACCTGCTTGACATCTCAATAATATCACTTTAGATTTGAGAAGCAGATAAATATATACTAGGTTCTCATGATAATTATTTTTAGATGCCAAATTGACTGGATCGAGGAATACCTAGAAACCTGAAAACACATTATTTTGGGTGCCTCTTTTAGGGTATTTTAAGAGGAGATTAGCATGAAAGCCCAAGTGGGAAAGAAATGCCTTCTATCTTGGCAGACACCATACAATAAACTGGGGGTTAGGAAAGGACAAATACAGAAGAGCTGGGGCATAATTGTCTACTACCTTGGGCTTCAGATCTCCTCACTTCATAACCTTTCAACTGCATACTTGTACCAATGGCCCCATCTCTAAGTTCTAAGGCTTTCACTTTTGAACTGAGAGTTACATCATCTTGGTTCCGAGGTTTTCAGTCTTAGAACCACTCTACTGGTATTTCATGGTTTCTAGCCTGCAGATGACCTATCATAGGATTTCTCAGTTGCCTTAATCATGGGAGCCACTTTCTTGCTAAGCACCACCCCCATAAATCTATATACATATCCTATTGGTTCTGTGTCTCTAGAACACCCTGACAAATAAACTTCGATATAGTAACTTTAAAGTCCTGGGATCTTTATGGGCACAAGTTGAGCTATATTGGAATAAGTAACAATCTCCAACTAATATCTTATGTACAGCAACACAACAGAAAAGTGTGAAGCATAGAAATCTCCCTTTCAACTAAGGGAAAGGGACAAAGATGTGAAAAGATTACAAGAGGAGAGGAAAAGCAACCAAGAACTAAAAGCATAGAAGAGGATTATGGATCTGAATAATAGTCTTAAAAGGAGCTAACATTTATTGAGTATTTACTAAGTATATCATTAAGTGTCTTATGGTAGCATATAATTTTATGTAAAAATTCTGCTAGTGAAGTAGTATTTTTTAAATTGTTCTAATAGTTATACATAACAGTAGAATGCACTTTGATTCATCATGCATAAGTGGAGTATAATTTCTCATTCTTCTGGTTGTACATGATGTAGAATCACACCAGTAGTGTAGTCATATATGTACACAGGGAAATAATTCCAGTTTTATTCTACTATCCTTCCTACTCCCAAACTCCCTCCCCTCCCTTCACTCCCCTCTACCTAATGCAAAATAACTTTATTCATCCCTAGCCCCCACCCCCTATTGTGAACTAGCATCCATGTATCAGAGAAAACATTCAGCCTTTGGTTTATGGGGATTGGCTTATTTTGTTTAGCATGATATTATCCAGCTCCATTCATTTACCAGCAAATGCCATAATTTCATTCTTCTTTAAGGCTGAAAAAATATTCCATTGTATATATGTACCACATTTTAAGTATCTACTCAACTGTTGAAGGGCATCTAGGTTGGTTACATATTTAGCTGTTGTGAGTTGAGCTGCTATAAACATTGATGTGGCTGTGTCACTGCAATATGCTGATTTTAAGTCTTTTGTGTATAAATCAAAGAGTGGGATAGCTGGGTTAAACAGTAGTTTCATTCCATATTTTCTGAGGAAACTCCATACTGCTTTCCAGAGAGGTTGCACCAATATGTCCCACCAGCAATGTTTGAATGCACCTTTTCCCCCACATCCACACCAATATTTATTGTTGCTTTTATTATTGATAATTGCCTTTCTGACTGGAATAAGATGAAATTCTAGTGCAGTTTTAACTTGCATTTCTCTAATTGCTAGAAATGTTAAATATTGTTTCACATATTTGTTGATCAATTGTCTATCTTCTTCTGTGAAGTGTCTGTTCAGTTCCTTAGCCCATTTATTGATTGGGTTATTTGCTTTTTTGGTGTTAAGTTTTTGAGTACAGGTAATTCACTGTAACTCAGTAGAGAGGAATAAGTGGTGCTTCAAGAGTCCCTGAAGTTTCATCTTTTTCAGGGAAACTAGTATTAAAGAGTATATGTGCTCCCTAATATATTTAAATAAATACATTTTATTCATCAGTGACTGATTCATTAAGAACAACATTCTGAGGCTATAGTTAATCTGTACCTTTGTTTGAAAATCAAAATAAAGATCATGGGAAAAGAAACCAAATAATTTCTTCTTGCTAATCTTGGAAATTAATGCTCTATAGGAGGTGTATGTAGTAAAGATTTTCTCCCATTCTGTAGGCTCTCTCTTAATGTTATTGATTGTTTCCTTTGCTGTGAAGTAGCATTTGTAAACCCATTTTACAGATGAAGCAACTAAATATTACAAAGATTAATTAATTAACAACTAATTGCACTCTGATACCAGAGTTCACAATTGAAATGCTATAGACTCTTCTCACTGTTTTCTCCAAAATAATAGTGTTTTATATTTGAAATAGATTTTGATTCCCTAAAATGCTGCATATTCAAGTTAGAATACCCAGACCATATTCTGTGTGAGATGTTCTTAAAGCCCTCTTATCTTTGTCCTAGTGCTCATCGAGAAGGTGAAAAACTTTTATAAGGCAATATATTTGACCTAATTGTGTGACTTTTCAGAAGGATGACTTTGACATTTCAAAATGAGATGGAGCATTAGAAGGCTACATATAGTTGGTATAAAAAAGACAGAAATTTATGATGCTGCAAAAGAATGTAATTTTTTCCACAAAAAAAGCCTCATCTTCTGAAAATCACCTGAATACATTATATACTTGCAATGCTAAGAAAAATGAATCGTTTTGGAAATAGATGATTACTCTGACTTTCCTAAGTGCCAATGAATCATTTCTAAACATACCCACAACCTTCTCTACATGCAGATATACACACACATGCATGTGCACACAAATACAATACAATTTTACTTTAAAGCACATAAATTTAGGGTGGCAATTCTTCCAAATTCTGGTCTGAACCAGGACGTGGCTAGAGGTGAACTGGGTCAGATGACACAGACTATTGGAGATATGGAGAGAATATAGAAAAAAATAACTTGTAATGTTCTGAAAGATTAAGAGTGCTATTGAAAATAGGCAATAGACAAAGATTAGAGGAAGTAAATGTTGAATGTCAGACAAATCTAACAGCAAATAATGGAGGCTAGGTAGGACTATGAAAACTGAACTTAAGAAAAAGACTCCAACCTTAGGAGTAAGAAAACTGGGATGCCCACCAGGATTCTACTTTTAGCAACATAAAAATTAAATTTAAAACCCAGACAAGAGGTTTATAGTGGCATGGGTGAATTTTTTTTACATTCTTTTCTGTACATTTTAGTCTTATATTGAGCAAATTGGTAAATATACTGAAGATGATGGAAACTAAGTTTCTCACTCATGAGGAACTTACAAATATAAGAATGGGTAAACCAAAATATATGCTGTGGTACTTATTTGGAATTAAAAATATCAGTATGAATTTATGTGAAACATATGTGTGTATGTACACATTTAATATATATATATTTGTATATAATCATATATTATATATTATATATATATATATATATATATACACACACACATATGGCCTCTCAATCTATTTCACATGAATAGATATATGTGAGAGAGAAAGAGATACAGAGACAGATGGAGGGAGAGGGAGAGAAGCAAAATAAAAATAATTGGTGAATCAGGATAAAGGATATATGGGAAATTCCTTGCATTGTTCTTGCAGCTATTCTCAAAAGATGAATTCACACCAAAAATAAAAATTTACAACAAATAATACACCAAGGGTAAAATTAATGGGATACCATCTGGAGGCTTGAATGTTTTGAATATCCAGTGTATGAAGGCATTGAATCCAGAATCTATGTTGGGGCCCAGGCATGAAGTAGATAATAAAGAAACCAAGTTTTTAGCATGAGGATATAAAATAAAAACTGATTAGCAAAGAATAAGGCAGACTTACTTGATGAAACCATAGTGTAAAATCAAAGGAGAAACAGCAGAGTAGGTAAGTCAGAGCTGAGCAGTTTAAACAGCTTTAATCTGAAATTCTGAACATATATGTAGGAGTTAAGTGGCCCTGCATGCTAAGAAGGAGGTATGAGCTGGGAATCAAGCACATCATTACAGTTAGAATGGGAGAAGTTTTATGCAGCTGCACAACATAACAATATGATTCAGCTGGGATCAGTTGAAGACTAGATCTTTACAGCTTATTTATATGAGTTACTAAGAAAGAAAATTTGGAAAATATTATCATCCAGAGTTTTCAAAGCATCACAGTTGGCCTCTTCCTAACAAGGATAAGTGAATGCATGGATAGACAGAAATGTTTTCTCATCTTTCTTTTTTCATTTTTGTTCCATTATCTTTCATGTCCTTCAGAAACAGAAGATAAAGAAACTATCTATCTTTATATTCTTAGTTCTCAATCATTGCTGTACTTTGAAATCACCTGGAGAACTTTTAAAAATACCAATGTCTCTGCTTCATCCTCAGAGATTCTATTTCATTGGTCTGGAAGAGGGCAAACACTAGGATTTTTAAAAAATCTCCTAAGATGATTCAAATGTGCACCCAGGGTTGAAAACTGTCAGTGTAGACATTGCTTCTAAATATGTCATTTCTTTACCACCTGTTTTAGAACCATCTGGAAAATTTATTAAAAATGTAAAATC
This sequence comes from Ictidomys tridecemlineatus, assembly GCF_052094955.1. NCBI lineage: Eukaryota > Metazoa > Chordata > Mammalia > Rodentia > Sciuridae > Ictidomys > Ictidomys tridecemlineatus. The sequence goes on from NC_135493.1 coordinate 50,906,585, forward strand.
CTGGATCCTACCTCACCCAAATCAATATTTTCAGGATGGTGTGTTTTTAACAAGTTTCCAAATGACAGTTTTGCTCACTGAGAATGACTGTTCTGGATTTTTCAACAGAGCACTTGGAAAAGGCAAAGTTACATCTCCAGGTGATTTTCCCAGGTTGTTAACTCACTTATCCTATGGAAATGGCTGCACTTCACAATATAAACTTGGGGGAGAACATTGATGCATGTGTAAAAATAATCCAAGACTTTCATTCTCATCTTAGCATAGAATATATTTCTCTGCTTCAAATTCATTAGAAGTCAAACATTCTGGAAAGCTTGGAGTACACTAAGGCACAGTGTTTTATCAGGAGAATTGCTGTCCCATGATAATGAAGACAACAAATGTGTCACTTTTGAAACATACCCTCCAGCAGAGCACAATTTCATAAATTCTTGAAATGGTGATGGATAATTTCTTTATATCCTGGTAGCAAATAATGCATGTAAGAGAATTACATATGAGCTGAAAATGTCCATGATCTGTTCTGTACAATATAAAGAAATAAGAACCAGTATTCTGAAATCAGAAAGAAATGGCAGAAACAAGTGAAGAAGATTATTTAATGGAGAATAAGAAAATCACTTGCTTTTAGCATTTAAAAGCTAAATTTAAAAGCATTTAACTGTGTGTGAATATAGTCATAGCATACTGATCAAGTAATTAATTTGTTTTACCTGTAAACAGAGAGGTAAGAGATTAAAAATAAGTGCTCACATCAGGGGCTTTTTCAAAAAAGAAATCCCAGTGTATTGTTGATGTTATTGTACCATTTATAAATGTAACCCAAAATAAATTTGCAGGTCTTGAATAATCATTCTGAGTTATTAATAAAATATTGAATGACAGCATGATATGATTAATGAGGTTGGAAAAACATCTATATCATTTTAGGAGACTTCTACCAAATTAAATGAGCAAAATAAGGCTCTGGCACTGAAAGAGTTAACTTCTGCTATGTAGAAACCTTAGCTATGCAGAATGTCCTGCCTTCCTTATTTTGTGGTATAAATTTCATAAAGTGTGTGAAGAGAACATTTTGTGATCAGCTGTCCTTCCACCATCATAAAGTAATTGCCTTCTCTTTGCTTCATTTGGCTAATATAATGTATCCTAAAAAATCAAGTATTTTAATTTTTATTCATACCCTAAAAAAATTAAGAAAAAATACAAATACATTATCATTCTCTAGAAGCATTCTAAAGCCAAGTAATTTCATCTGGAAATTGCCACAAGAAGAAAGAACAAATTTGCAACCGTTATCTTTAGATTTCTATTACCACATTTTTTTTGTTATCTAATGCTGTGCCATGTTTATAAATTTCAGCCCATAAATTGGGTGGTGAGCATGAATGTATGCTGGGAAATGCAAACACACTTTATAGTAGTTAACATGTTTTCATTTACCATAGTTAGTTTTCAAAATATTATTCTATGCTACTGTATATCAGTCTTTTGTTCCAATAAATACGTTTCCCCAAAGTTAGGTATATGAATTATATTTTTGAATATATGTATTATCTGTGTTTTCAGATAAGATGTTAGGTCAGTCAATGTAAAGGAAGTTGTCTACATTTTTTTTTTTGGTGGTGCTGGGGATTGAACCCAGGGCCAAGTGCATGCAAGGCTGCCAACTGAGCTATATCCCTAGCCCCTGTCTACATGTTTTGATTTCTAATTGGTGTTCCTTAATAGACAAAATTATATAAATTTACAAATTTGTGGAATGGAAAACTAGTGAGCAATTTGAAAAAAAATAAGCAGTGAAACAAAATTAGAAGAATGGTTTATTCCACAGTTTCTTTCACATTGTTTCAATCAATTGCATTGAAACACATTGTTTCAATCTTGCTAGTCCATAGAATCAGAACTAGATAATGGATATGAGGATATACTGAAAAAAAATTTTTTTAAAGTGTTGATTATATTCAATATGTGGAATACATTCCAAAGAGTGGAATCAGCACCTTTCAGAAACAGTTCTATAAATAGTTTGGTTTAAGAAAACTGTTCATGATCATTGCCATATGCTATCAGTCTGAGATTTTAAATGCTTGTATTAATGCATTACACTTATACATAATAGGGATTCATTATGACATTTTTTTAAAGAGAGAGAGAGAGAGAGAGACACACACACACACAGAGAGAGAGAGAGAGAGAGAGAGAGAGAGAGAGAGAGAGAGAGAGAATTTGTTAAATATTTATTTTCCAGTTTTCAGCAGACACAACATCTTTGTATGTGGTGCTGAGGATGGAACCCGGGCAGCACACGTGCCAGGCGAGTGCGCTACCACTTGAGCCACATCCCCAGCCCCATTATGACACATTAATAAGTGCATATTACATAATTTCTTCCATTTTATTCCCCAGTACTTCCCCTTTTCCTCCCCTTTCCCCTCCCCTAATCCTTTCCTCTATTGTATTGGTCTTTCTATTTATTTATGTTTTAATTAGTGTTTTATAATTATACATAGAGTGTGATCCACTGTGATTTATTTATTCATGTACATAGCATAATTTGGCCAATTTTATTCTATATTTCTTCCTGCTTTCCTATCCCTCCTCTCCCTTCAATACAAGTCCTTTACTGTTTTCCCTTCTGTTTTTATAAGAAAGTCACCCATTTTTTTCCCAAAATCAGAAGGTAGTCTTTCTGTTCATTCATTTAGCAAGTATGTTTTTGTGTTTTATTTGTTCTTTTTAGAAATATATAGTGTATTTTAACATATTAACACACAATAAGAGGAAGTGAAGAATAGAAGTTCATCAGCAAGTAAATTTTAAGCAATGACTGTATGACTTTTTCTGCACTAGACACTGGGAACATAGTCTTGAGTAAAGCAGAAAAGAAGTCTAGACATCTGAGAAACATAACCTAGATGTTCACAGGTTCATTCTGATTAAAGAAACATTGCTGCCATATCTACTTAATTCCTGAGAGCATCAAGAGAGTAAAAGAACACAACTGAAATAATGACAATATCAGAGAGGATCTAAAGTTAAAAGGCAATTCATGTGAGGTTATGTTGGGGAGAGGGAGAGAGAGAGACAGTTTTCACAAATATTTTACATGATCAACAGCTGGCCTGGGTGCTTCTGTTAATACTGAAATATACAAATGAGAAAATGACCCAAAGCTGAGTTTCTAAGGTACTAACTCTAAAACAATACCTCCCCAAGTCTCTCATGGTGGTGACAAAGGAGAGCAGAATGTTTTGGGCTTTTATTTTAGCTCCTAAGTGCTATTAAAATGTTTATTTTTTGAAGACTCCAAAGCCAAAATGAGAAAAAAATCTATTCATTCTTCTCATTTCCATGGCTTTCAATATTTCTTTTTATTTTAATGTTATGTTCTTTTCTTTTTGACAGAATTTTTATATACATAAATAGTTTAAAGAAATCTCTCAGTGCCATACCAAAATAGATTTTTTTTCTTTGATGATAATCCTCTAAGAAAAAAATGGGCTATGATTTTAAAAATTGATAGTAAAGACAAAGTGAAAGCAAAAAGCAAAAGATAACCTAAGTTGAATGACAGAAACATATTGTATTTAGAGCTATATGTTATCCTGGAATTTATACCAAAGCATGAAGGGTGATACATTTGAGAAAAAAGGACAAGATATTTGTGGGGCAGTAGAATCTTGGATTATCTTATTGACAGTATGACAATTGAAACCAAACTCAAATTTGTAGACACTTACAAAGGCTTATATGCATTATGTCTACCTCTTTGATACACAATTCCTTTTTAACTCACTGACCAACCACACACATACTCACACATACCAACTTTGTACAGACTACTATGTGCAGCTGATTATCATATTATACTTTTCTTTTGAATTCTTCACATCTGATGACATGTAGTATCCACTTATTAGATGTGAAAAAATCACTAGATCAATGATGCTAAACCTTGCTTGTATACTGAAATCTCTTGGTGAAGTCTTAAAAACACTCTGTCTAGGATACAGTGCTAGATATTTCAGTCAGTGGTGCAGTCCAGCCACCAGGATGTTAAGAAGTTCCCAGGAAGCCAGATGCAGTGTTGCATGCCTATAATCCCAGTGGCTCAGGAGGCTGAGGCAGGAGGATCAAGAGTTCAAAGCCAGCCTCAGCAAAAGTGATGTGCTAAGCAACTCAGTGAGACCCTGTCTCTTAAATAAAATACAAAATAGGGCTGGTTATGTGGCTCGGTGGTTGAGTGCTCCTGAGTTCAATCCCCAGTATTCCCCAAATAAAAAGTTCCCAGGTGATACTGAAGTAATAAAGTTGCAAACTATCTGGGCACCAGGTTATAGCTTAGTCCAGAACTTCTTAAGTTTTAATATTCATATGAATCACCTGGACAAAACTGAAAATACAGATTCTGATTCACTGGGTGGGAAATGAGGTTCTGAATTTCTTACAAGCCCCTAAATGATGCAGCTATTGGTTGCTGAGGGTGATTATTGTTCCTCTATTCGTAGAAAATCACAACATATACATTGGTAAGACTCAATCCAGCATATAGGTAAGGATACCCTTAGCAAGAAACAGAAGCTCTAACTGGCCCAGGGATTTCAAGGTTCCTAGCTGCTCAAGGGCCTACCCAGTCACTCCAAGATCAAAGTGAATAATGTCTTGGCTCATCTGTGAACCCATTTCACTAAATACTAATGATAAACTAGTTGTATATTTTTGGATTAAGCCTATAATTTCAAGACAAATGTCCAATTATTATAAACTAGACAAATGCCAGAATTATGTACATAGGAAAAAGGTAAACCATATGTATACTACCAAAGGGAATACAGGTTATCAGCAGGTAGGTCTGTCCATAAATAAGGAATATTTAAGAGCTAAAAAGGAAAGTCAATATTTTTAAAAGGAGAAAAGGCAAAGGTCAAAAGAGATTTGAAATCATTAATGAATTAAAATACGTGCCCCTTAAGCTGACTGCCTAATATCACTTTAGAATCATTTTGTGATTCTCCATTTGCAAACCTATCTTATTAAAATACCCAGTTATGTAGAGATCAGTATAATAGGAATAATCAGGACTTGACCATTTCATTAATTTATACAATTATCTTCTTAAACTTAGCTGACATATATTAATTCGTGTTAAAATTGATAAAATTTATTGCACTGAAAATTTCACTGAATGAGTTACCGTCATTTTGTTGACAATTTCTAATAGTATCAAATAGTGTTGCTCACATCTTGTCACATAGAAGAAACTTTTCATTGTAGGATTCTATTTTCTTCATTATTATCATTTAAAGAATGAGTTGCAATCCTCCAGAAATTTGAGTACATCCATGCACACATTTTATTCCTCAGTACGACTTCCTCTAAGATATTTTATGGCATGTTTACATCTCTCTTTGAGCTCTAGAGATGTAAGTGGATGTACTACTGTTTATAGCATATATAACAATGAAATTCTTTTTATTAATTTCTAAAGCTCATTTTTTAAAATGTATTTAAATATGTTTGGGAAGGAAAATATAGTTAACTATATAGTTGACTATATAGTTAACTTTCTTCTGCCTAATTGCATATAAATCTTATGCTTAATTTATTTTTATGAAAGGTAAAATTAAATTATTGCTGCCACCAACAGGGTGTTTTAATTTCCATTTGAATAAAATGCACATGAAAGGTTAGGGGATAAAAATTTAAATAAATAGTGGCTGATTCTAGCAGTTGCTCAGCATACCACAAATGTTATGCTTATAAAATCTTCTGCATAGAAATATAGCTATAGAGAAGTATTGTATCTTCTGTGCATACCCAATTCTAATTCTATGGAATTAATTTGATCGGTGGAAGATTTACATCCCCAGAGTCCCATGGGGCATTTTTATCAAAAATTAAATCATATAATTTTGTCTTTATTTTTATTATTTTCTGTCTCACAATAAGTCAAAGAATTAGCATATTCAGAATGAAAAAGAATATTAAAGAGCTCAGCTCCCATGTTTTACACATGTGGAAACTGAAACTCAATAATTCTAAGTGGTTGACCCACGTTTATATAGCTCAATAATAACATAACCACGACTAGAATCAAATTCCTTCATTAATTGTTTAGTGCTCTCTGTAACTCGAGTTAATATATGTCAGCTAAGTTTAAGAAGATAATTGTAGAAATTAATGAAATGGTCAAGCAGACATGCTCTATGTCTAAGCTGTTCCCTGAGATAGTACAAATAGAATGCTGCCATTCTTTATCAGGAATCACACAAAAGAGTCTTAAGCTTAGTAGTAAACTAAGAAGTGAATATTTGTAAGTTTATTTGACAAGAATTTCAAAATCCCTAAATGAGCATCATGGGTAACTTTTCTGGCATGAAATTATCCACTGGAATCATCTGTAAAATTGAAAAGTCTTAAGAAGGCTATCTGATGGGTGAGTGAAACAGATGTTGACCTAGGCTTTAATGAAAACATTTTCCTATTCTAGATCATGATTCATGTGGTAAGAGTTCTCTTTTTCTGATTTCTCTGCCTTTCATTTAATTACTGCAAAGATCACCAATGAGTGGGTTAACATCATTTTTTGACAATTTCTAATAGTATGAAATTGTGTTGCTCACATCTTGTCACACAAGAAACTTTTCACTGTACGACTCTATTTTCTTCATTATTATCATTTAAAAATGAGTTGCAATCCTTCAGAAATTTGAATATATCCAGGTGCATATTTTATCTCAGTATCACTTCCTCTAAGATATTTTATGGCAGGTTTATGCTTTAAATTAAAATTTGTGTAATGGAATTTGGGAGGATATGTTTTTATACTGGAATGTGGTAAAATTGTTCTTTAAAATTATCTCTACTAAAAAGCAAGTATACCCCCAATATTATCATGATGTTTCTTTTTCATACAAAAATGCAATCTGAAAATATTAAAGTTAAATGACACATTTTACAGCCAATTGTTTCCTTACTGTACTTCATTTACATGTGAAAATTCAACACAAGTCAAAGTTCAAAGGATAATTGCAGAGTGACCAAAATTCCAGAATCAGCATTTCTTTGAACTATATAAGTATTTTAATGTATAAAAGATTCTATTTTCCTGATATTTTTCCAGATAGTAAGGTTAAAGTTGGAATCTGTTATTTGGGTTATTTTGTAAAATTGAATAGCAACAGCAACCATAAAATGTGTCATTCACTTGAACTTTTCATCTCATACCCTTGCATACTTTTGAGATGCCTAAGAGCTTCCCTATTCAGGTTCTTAACAAGTTGAAAAATAAAACAAAGGAGAGGATGGTAAAGAACCAAAATATCACTTTTATTATTGATAGAGTATAATGAAAAATATATATTTAGTTCAGCTAATGAGACAAACTATTAATAACAAACTTCAGAATTAGCCACTCTAACTCACTGAGTCACTGCAGCACCGAACTGGATAAGGTTACCCTCCCTACAGGAACAGAACACAATATGTCTCCCTTCAAGAAGTCCTATTCTCAAAATACAAATATGGAACTAAGCCAATCCTGCTAGTTGTTTACCAGATAATTCACTCTAATTTGTCTCATGCAGAGTGATTAAAAGAGCATAGACCTAAGACCAAAAACAAAACAAAACAAAAAAAACTACACCAGAAAATTCTAGAACTCATAAATGAATTCAGCAAAATAGGAGATATAAAATTAACACCTAAAATCAATTGCATGCCTGTACATCAGTGATGAATCTAATGAAAGAGAAATTAGGAAAACTACTCCATTCAAGACCCCAAATGATAAATAAGAAAATAATAAAATATTTGGGAATCAATCTAACAAAAGAGGTGAGAGAATTCTGCAATGAAAACTACAGAACACTAAAGAAAGAAATTGAATAGGACCTTAGAAAATGGAAAGTTCTCCCATGTTCTTGGATAGGCAGAATTAATATTGTTAAAATGGCCATACTACCAAACACATTATACAGATTTAATGCAATTCATGTTTAAATCCCAATGATATCTTTCATAGAAATAGAAAAAGCAGTCATGAAATTCATTTAGAAAAAATTAGAGATCCAGAATAGCCAAACCAATCCTTAGCAAGAAAAGTGAAGCAGGAGGCATCACAATACCAGAGCTTAAACTATACTTCGGAGTTACAGCAAGAGAAATGGCATGGTATTGGCACCAAAACAGTCACTGGCACCAAAACAGACACATATACCAATGGTACAGAATAGAAGACACAGAGACAAAACCACATGAATACAGTTATCTCATACCAGAAAACAGTTCCAAAAATATACATTGGAGAAAAGATGGCCTCTTCAACAAATGTTGATGGGAAAATTGGAAATCCATGCTTACAAAAATGAAATTAAAACTCCTGTCTGTCACCATGCACAAAAATTAACTCAAATTTGGTTAAGGACTCAGGCATTAGATCATAGACCCTGCACCAAACTGAAGAAAATGTAGGCCCAAATCTATATCATGTTGGCTTAGTAATTGACTTCTTTAACAACACTCCTAACTCAAGAAGCAAAATTTTTAAAAAATCAGCAAATGGGATGGAATCAAACTCAAAACCTTCTTCCCATCAAAGGAAACAATCAAGAATGTGAAAAGAGAGCCTATAGAATGGGAAAAAAATTCTTTGCCACCTACGCTTCAGGTAGAGCATTAATCTCCAGGATATATAAAGAATTCAAAAAACTTAACATACACCTCCACACACACACACACATAGACACACAAATAACCCAATTAATAAATGGGCAAAGAACTGAACAGGCATTTCACAGAAGAAATATGATAGGTCAACAAATATAAAAAAAATGTTCAACATATTAGGAGTTAGAGAAATATGAATTAAAACTACTCCAAGATTTCATGTCACTCCAGTCACAGTGGCAAATATCAAGAATGGGAGTAACAATAAATGCTGGTGAGTATGTGAGGGAACAGGTACACTCATACATTGCTGGTGGGACTGCAAATTGGTGCAACCATACTAGAAAGCAATATAGAGATTCCTCATAAACTTGGAATGGGACCACCATTTAACCTAGTTATCCCACTCCTTGGTTTATACCCAAAGGACTTAAAATTGGTATACAACAGTGACACAGTCACATCAATGTTTACAGCAGCTCAATTCACAATAGTTAAACTATGGAACCAAACTAGGGGCCCTTCAAAAGATGAATGGATAAAGAAAATGTGATATGAAGACAAAATGTAATAGTACTCAGTCATAAAGAAAATGGAATTATAGCATTTGCAGGTAAATGGATGAAACTGAAGAATATCATGCTAAGTGAAATAAGCCATTCCTCTCAAAATAAAGGCTGAATGTTTTCTCTGATAAGCAGATGAAAATTCACAATAAGGGCAGGATATGCAAGAATAGAAGTATTTTGGGTTAGACAAAGGAGAATGAAGGGAAGGGATCCGGAATGGGAATAGGAAGATAGTAGAAATAATCAGACATTACTATCCTATGTACATATATGATAGCACAACCAATGTAATTCTACATCATGTAAAACCAGAAGAATGAGAAGTTATGTCAAAATACATTCCACTGTCATGTATAACTAATAAGAACAAGTAAAAGTAAGTTATTTTCAAAAGAACAAAAAAGAGTACAGAGTTGCCATGAGGGTGTTTTTAGTATTCTTTCCTCATGGAATCCAGAGAAATTGGGAAAAGGCATCAGTCTTTATTGTGCAAACTACCCAACATTTGAACCAAGTCTTTTTAACAATGCTTTGCACATCCTTATCTACATTTCACTGTTGTCATCCTATTTTACCAGGTCTCTGTTTTCACTATCAATTTGTCACTGGGACAAGTAGGGATCTGCTTATCTCTGGTTAAAATGGGTAAGAAGATAAACAAAACTTAATGGAGAGCTATGAATAGCTAAACCCATTGAGACTCTCCCCGTCCATTCTTTAAAAAAAATACAGTCAGAATTGGGCACAATGACCCATGCCTGTAATCCTAGGAATTTGGGAGGCTGAGACAGGAGGATCACAAGTTTTAAGATAGCTTCAGCAACTTAGCAAGACACTGTCTCAAAATAAAAAGGGTTGGCAAAAGCCAAATGTTCTCTCTGATATGTGGATGCTAACACAATAAAGTGGGAGCTGGAGAATAGAAGTTCATTGGATTAGACAAAGGGGAATGAAGGGAAGGGAAGAGGATGGGAACAGGAAAGACAGTAGAATGAATTTGACATAATATTCCTATGTTTATATATGAGTACATTACTGGTGAAAATATATGACATCATGTATAACCACAAGAATGGAATCCTAGTTAAAGTAAGTTTTATTCCATGTATGTATGTAGAAATGCAATCTATTGTTATGTCTTGAAAAATTAAAAAGATTTGGGAATGTCAGTCAATGACAGAGCACCTCTGGGTTCATTCCCTAGTACCACACACACACACAAAGTCAGGGAATAGAATTGTAAATGTCATGAAAGCACACTGATGTGAGAAATGTAACATTTTTGTGATAAAAAGAAGCAGTTACATCCAGCAAGAGCCAGAACAGATAAGTGGGCATGTCTTTACAGTAGCACAAACATTTTATAATTCTAGAATTTACTACATGTGTAAAAAATATCTTGCCTGTGTCCCAGCATTGCTTAACTGCTATGACATGTGTTACACAATGTGGTCAATAAAAATTGTATGATTTTTCAGCCAAAAACACTTATAGCAGCAACAAACAAGTATAGACAAAAAGATACAGAATGGATATAAATATGTTGGTATATTTTCCACATATAAATGAATCAAATACAATAAATTGATCCTATATATCTCCTTTGCATTAATAAATATACTATCTTAGAGGTAAAAATCTTATGTTTTTGAACAACTGTAATTATTAAGAACATCTATGTAACAAAAGCTTTGCACTTTCAGAAGCAGACCCATAGTAATGATACTTTATTGATTTGAGTAAAATGTTTAATCTTACAGAGATGAAGAGACAGGGAAGAGAAAATTAAGCAGTAGTTCAACTTTTCAAAGCTCTATTTTTCTGTCATCAAGCTGCAATTATCTTTCAACAGTCCTTGAATATTTCTCAAAGTTCCCCTGGTAATCTGTGCCAGGGGACCTTTGAGAAATATTACCTTACAATCCACAGTTTCATGGTCATTTGGTATGTGGTAATCCACTCTTGATCTGGGAAAATAGATGTCTTGATAAAGTGTCAGTAAGAAGACTTTGTACATTGGTTATTTTGCATACAACTAACTTATTATTAAAGCCTTGAGAGGAAAAAAATCAACATGGTCATAAAAATCTTAATGTGCTTTTCTAGGCTCTGAGAATATTTGAATGCTTTCTACCTCAAAATATTTCTCTAAGAGACCAGAGGTAGTCCACAGATCTGTACCATAATTGAGAAAAAAGGCTATTCTTCATGGTTATCACTATCAATTCCCTAAGACACAAGACAAAAGCAGATGACTTTGCTGCCTGGAAAGCAGTGACTAGGATGAATACACAGATGATCATTGTTTTCCCAGCCTATGTGAGGAGAGGGTACAGTGGGGATATATTCATCGTTTGAAATTCTGATTCAAAACTTTTCAAGAAGATAAATTAAAAGAAGAAAACAGTAATCATAACAGATTTTACCAGAATAATATTTTCTATAATCTTAAGCAGAAAACTTAAGGGCTTTTTGGAAAAGTTTATTTGACTGATATTTGTTTCTCGCCATTTTAATCTCACTCCGCCTTATAAATAAGAAAGTCAGGAAATTAGAGTTTGTCAAAGAGAAGTGAGTCTCCCCTCAAACATTCCTTCTCCAACTTGAATTTCTTACAGAATATAACTCATTTAGTTGGCATATATACCATTTTAACTTACATATATCCAACAGAATCTTCACAACTGCCATGTGAAGTAAACAAAAAATTGTTCTTTTAACTCACTGATTTATTAAGTGATAAAGATGCTTCTACTGTATTACTACTAGGTTTTACTTCTGGAAGTGTCACATATTATAATGGAATTGCACTGTAAAACCATTTGGACAGCCCCAAAATTTGCCCTGTATATGTATTCTTTTAGATCTTTCTGTTCTTTTCTTTCTTAAAACCACTAATAAAAAGAAATCCATAGTTAAATTGATATTCATTAAATGATTGTTTATTTTTTATGGTCTGTTACATTTTTATTAATGATTATTTGGAAGCTTATGTATTCTTAAAAGATTGTTCAAGACCCCATTCTGAATAGTTCTTTTATTGCTACAATATCTTCTTATTAAGGAATCTCTACATTTTGCTGACTCACTCTGAGTCCTAAACTTTGGATCTTTCAACATTCTCCAAATTGGATTGGTTTGCTAATGGTTACCTTACACTCCAGTAAACAAATGTGATATAATTTTAGTTTACATAAGTCTGTCCTCATTAAGTTTATGCAAGGAATGTACATTAAGTTACTGGGTTAAAAGATGCTAGCAATGGAGTCAAGCCAAAAAACATTAATGAAATCTAACTTAGCTTGACTTCACAATAACTCAGGCTACTTTTGTAGTTGCTTAACAAAATGGAGAGAATATTATTGAAGGAGCTTCTTAAACATATTTGGTTAAATATATCAAACAACTTGTTATCATCAATAAAAATGAATATAACTTTCTTTGTAAAATAACTACAAGAATATTTCCTGGTTATTTGCTTCTTATTCAAATTACTGTTCTCAAGAATAATCAAGTATTAAACTAGGCACTTAGATTTTCATCAAGCCCTCTTAACAACCCTAGAAGATAGGTATCAATGTCTTTGTATAACAAATGAAGAGAACAAAGTTCAAAGATAAGTGAATTATTCAAGTATATAGGGTATGTAGCCAATTTAGTATTGCAATCCAACCCAGGCCTATTTGGTCACAAAACACATGCACCTTCCCACTCTACAATTTTGTTTCTTAGTTGGAAAGAAATTGTTATTGATATGGAAGAAAGAGTAACAAATATTAAGTAGACCAAATCCACAATTTTTCTTATAATTGACCTTAAATTTCTATTTCTGGATGTGCTTTGGGGTAACATGAATACCTTTTATGCACCAATTAAGTTTATTTTCATTCCTGCTTCAGTTAGCAATGGGCCACTTGTACAACATCAGCTCTTTGCAACAGAAAAGAGTTGGGTTTCATAAGGGGAGTACAGTTTTTCATCATTTACACATTAATTCATTAGAAAATATTGAGCTAATTCTATGGGTCCTGTGTTAGAATCTGAGGATAGAGAAGAGGAAAGGAAAGGAAAGGAAAGGAAAGGAAAGGAAAGGAAAGGAAAGGAAAGGAAAGGAAAGGAAAGGAAAGGAAAGGAAAGGAAAGGAAAGGAAAGGAAAGGAAAGGAAAGGAAAGGAAAGGAAAGGAAAGGAAAGGAAAGGAAAGGAAAGGAAAGGAAAGGAAAGGAAAGGAAAGGAAAGGAAGAGGAAAAATTTAAAAATTTTTAAATTTACACAAAACAGCGTTTACCTTTCAAGAGCTATTTGCATTAAGACATGTCATGTGAGGAAGGAACAAGCAAAGGAAAGCTGTTTACACACAAGATACTTCTTTTTCTTTCTGGCTCCCAGAGAAGAATGATACCTTTGGGAATTGGTACCATAAGATGTAGGGAACCAACTAAAACGGTCACCCCAGTTCACCTGAATTCAAGCTTCCAGAGGAGTAATGTCCCAAGACTCAGTGCCTGAAGGAATGGGAATATAAAACCATAGGAGGTCTTAACATTCTGACATGTGTTTCCAAAACTAGATGAAATGATCCCTTTCTAATAGTGCCGTCATATAAGGAAATAGATTGCGTGCTATTTTTAGGAGTTTTAAGAGGTTGAATACTTAATTATTTAATTTATTTTAACTTATTTTTCGCTCATATCAATTTTTCCAAACATAAAAGAAAAAGAGAGCTATTTCAAAAGTCATAGTACAAAAGGGAGTAGGCTCTCTTGTAGCTATGATCTCATACCATAAGCAAAATTATGAAGTGATAGTTTAAGCTAAGGCAACTTTGCATCAGTATTCCTCATAAATGAGGTGGTTTGGTATTGATAGTTATATCTAGCTGCCTGTATCTACAGCATAAGTATATTTTGTTGAGATTCTTGCAATTAAATGGCATCATTGCTAACAATGTGGGCAAAAAATCAAATTTAAAAAAATATGCAGACCATTACACCTTATTGATTCCATATTACTGTGAACAATATGCACAGTATTAAACAATTACAAGTGAATAACAATTTTTTGAAGAAATAGGATATAGAATGTGGAAGGGGGGAAATCTGACTCCTTACGTTCAAAATTATGAAGGAAAGAAAATGTGTTCTACTGAAATAGATGACTAAATAAAATATTGTCTGCCTGTACATCTTAGCTTGTAAGTCATTTCTTCAAATGTCAAAACTGCCAAGGTCATCTTTGATATTACATGATTATGCATGAATGTAAATGTGTATGTGTGTTCATTTGATACATAATCTTATGTTTTCAAAAGAAAAACACGTCCCAAATTTCTGATATTCCATGCAAAACTCTAAATAATACAATCCTGGGTTCAAAGTTAAATGATCTTTGGTGCAAAGGATTACATTACTGACTAGTAGTACTACTAATTTCTGAAAAAAAAATGTACATGTTCTCAAATTTTAGAATGTTTATCTAGATAATTTTTGACTTATGTAGCTAGGAAAATAATAAGATTTCAATACAGACTTCACTGTAATTCTGAATATCCCTTACTTAGGTAATTTTCCATAATTTTTTCCTTGTTCTCTGGAGGCTAATTCAACTTCCTTAGCTTATAGTGCCACCTATTGGTAAATAAAAAATATTGCAGAATCTAAAACTTGGAAACAAAGAAATATGCCTAAAGCTCACTTCACTTCAGTAGTCAAGTTTTGATAGACAGCAGAGTGGAACCTACGCTTTTCCCCTTAGAATTATCTGTTCCTAGGAAAAAAAGCTCTATTGGACCATTTTCACTATTCTTTCATTCAGAATATTTTATGAAGGTGCTCTTGGTAGCAGTTATTTAGTAACACCATTTCCCTAGATCTGGGAAACTATAGTAAAAATAAAAATGGATACTTTGTGCTTCTATATTAGAGCTTTTTGATTTAGTAGGAGAAGGAGGCAAAACTTCTTTATGTCTTCTCATGAAAAGAATGCTTCCTTAGGGTAACCATGTCCTTCCCAAGGAAACAGAAAGTCAGCACATATTTTTTTAAAGAGATACATTTGATAAGTTTTATCATATAGTTGCAGTAAAGCTGAAAGATTGGATGGAGGGGATATTAGTTGGTTATTTCAAATATTTTGTTTTAAAAGTCTCTACAGTCCTGATCTCTGCAGCAGAGATTTTTACTCTCCATCTTATTGTAAGGCTGGGATCCACTCCCAAGCATCTGGATAATTTCAGTAGGGATCTCTAAGGGTTTGCTTCCTCTAACTAGCATTGTGAGATGTGGTATTGGATAGGAATATGTAAGAGAACTATACCTTAATCATGAATGAGGGAAAAGGGATTTCATTGATTGCCCTTTGTTGATTCCAAAGCAGTGAATAAATCCTGGATTGCCTGTTCAGAGAGAGAAAAGAGAGTTATCTGCATTAGAATTCTTTATATTTGTGCTAAACATTACATCTGAATTAAAAATAAGTTGGGAATGAGAACACACTGAAAACAGACAGAAATTGAGCTTTAGGAACATCCCACATAATTACATTTCTCTATGATGGATTAATAATGAAATACTGTAAAATAAGAAATGATTAAGTCCTTTAAAATATAGCTATGCTATAAATGTGTATAAATAAGGTCTCTTCTTCTCTAGTGTTGAACTCAATTATTATATTCAAAAAAGAAATTGGAGATAAACAAAAGAAATTATATGATGTGATCTTTGGAAGGCTGAAAGCATAGGATGATTTTATAACTTTCTGACACTGTTAAACTTGTCACTGGGTACATGTGCTTACCATTTAGCAAAAGGAGTACATTTTAAAAGAATTCCCTTTCATTTTATATATCTAAAAGTAAGACAAACATCCTTGAATTTTTTAGAAACAGACTTTCTCTGAGTGTTTATGAATCAAATGGTCTCCAAAGGCCCAGTAAACAGAGTTTCTATGGGTTTACTTAAGCACAGAAACATTATTTAAAGAACAGACAATCCAGAAAATACACCAAGACCATAACTCAGCATAGTATCCCACCACCCCTGCATAAGAAAAAGAATCAATCCCCTATTTAAATAGGATCTCTATAATTATGAGACAGAATGATATGGACCCCTGAAAAAGTTAAGAATTGAATATAATATATTTGTAGGAAGTTTTATTTAAAGTTATTCTCATCAAGTTTCACTGAACATTTTCCCAAAGGAATTGAATGAAAACTCCTCCTGCATTAGGAACAATCAGATTTTAACTCTATTAATTGTCCCTAAAAATGAGATTTCTTTCATTCATTTTGAAGAGGTGAATGTTACTAAAGAGGAGAAACTGTTTTCTTAGACCTTAACAGACTCTGGCAGTCTGTTAAGTGAGGCAACATTTACTTACCGTATTACTAGCATTTACTTACTGTATTCCAAGTACTGTATTTAAAGCATTTGATGTTAATAGTAAAGGTAAGATACTATTATCGTTGTCATCTAACATTCCCAGGATCATTCCTCCTACAAACTGGTGAGCAGATATTCTAACCCAGGATGATCTGATAAGAAATCAATTTGTGACATTTCTTCATTATATAAAGGCAAACAAGAGGTACTATGGATAAATAATTTTAGAGAGGCCAGCAAGGCTTCCCAGAAAGGTTGATCATCTAAGAAGAGACTTGAAAAACAAAAATGAATTACTCAAGTGAAGCAGGAATAACAGTGTTCCAGTCTAAGGGAAACATATAAGGCATAATAAAGAAAAAATAAGTTTTTCTTAAGAATTGTGAATAATTCAACATGAATAAAGCATAGTTGTGAGAGGGGTAAGGAGGATAAATCACCATGAAAATATTCTGAGACCATGGAAAACATTATTGGCCAAGTTAGAATTTTAAATTTATCAATGAGAGACCCATTTTAACCAGGGATGTGACATGATCAGATTTGCATTTGGAAAAGTCCATTCTGGATAAAGAGGGCAAAGTATATTGCAGAGGGACAAGACTAGAAATAAGAACAGTTAGGAGGTTGCTTCAATTATCCATAAAAGAAATGATGGTGACCAGAACTAAAAGAGTTGCCGAGGATATGGAGAAGAAAACAGATCTGAAAGATATTGGGGGAATAAAAAAAATGACAGAACATAGAAACTAAATGTTTGAAGTGAAGAAGAGAGAGAAGTCAAGTACGACTTTCAGGTATCTGGTTTGGATCTCTAGTAATTGAGACTGAAATATTTTAGAACTTATGGACTTATATATACCTGCTATAATAATCTCTGATGAAATTTATTGTTCTTTGCAAAAGATTTCATTGGGAAACTAAAAAGTCTCTATAGATCCAGAATATTGAAATATCTCTTTCATTTGATTAATATCCACAGGATGCACTGAACTCATATTGCATTAGGCAGTGAGAAAATACAATAAAAGAAGTGTAAGATATGCAACTCCCCTCTAACAGTTTGTTGGGAAGACAATAGAAACAAACCTCAAAATGCATGATAATAGAGAAGTGAGCATAAAAACATAAATATATGGCAAAATCAGCTAATACATTTATAATATATTAGCATTTAGTTTATAGATACAGTCACTCACACACACATATATATGTGTGTGTATATATAAAAATCTAGATAAGATAGTTGATGCAGCTTTAATCCAAGGAAAGTTTACTGTAGCTTTAGTCAACTGTCCAGAGCAGATGTTCTCAACAGGTTTACCAGAATTACTGAATGTTTCAGTCTTAGAGTTACTTCCCTTTCCCTGGCAGAGCAAGTCAAGTGGTTGTTTTTTGAGATAGTGGCGGTGTGAGAAACTACAGAGAAATCTAACTTTCTATATGTCCCAAAGTTGAAGAGAACCAAATATTGGTGAATAGTATCCAGGCTATAACAATATGATAAAGAAGAGGTCAATATAAGAAAGTATGTCTTAGCACTTGTGAATGAGTATGGTGTGTTTGAGGAACAGAGAAGAGAATGACTTTCTTGAAACCCAGTGTCATATTGGGAAATAACGAAAGCTAGAATTAGCTAACATGTTATCCATTCAAAAATAATGCAGAACAATGCTGAAGTGGACATGGAGAACCCAAACACAGAGCTGGCCTCACTCACAAGCTCCAAGAGTTGCATAGTGTACCTTTCCCAAACCAAATATGTGTGTCCATACACATGTATGCATTTCATTGAGTTGAAGACACAAAGCTACCATTACAAGTTTGCTTCATTATTCTTTGGACAATTAATCACTTAACAAATACTTATTTTACCCTTCTATGTACCAGTCATTCTACTTATACTATGCTAATGACACCATGACAAATAAGTAAACAAAGAAACAAAAATACAGTTCTTTCCATTTGTAATATATCTTTATCCTCTGACAGTTATAATTATTGGCAATCACTCTGGGTAATTTAAGCCAAAGGAAACTTTTTGAAAGGAGAACAGGATCTCACAGAATCAAGAAGAGTCTAGAAACTCAGTTTTGGAAAGAAATGGGGAAAATACTCAAATATTGAAAATTTGGAAACAAACTGTAGAAACAATCTAGTCAAGGTCTCACCACAGTTAAGAGTGAATGAATGTTACCTTCTATTATAAAAAAAACCACAAATGCTTATAAATTATAAATACATAACATGGAATAGCTGTAAAGAACACCAATTTTAGATTCATTTGTTACCTTCTATTGAAAATTCAAATTTCCAGAAAGAAATTTCTGACTTGCCTAGCTTGGGGGGGTAATATGGCTGCCCTTTAGTCAAAAAAAAAAAAAAAAAAAAAGAAAGAAAGAAAGAAAAGAAAAGAAAAGAAAAGCAGGGGCCCAATTAAGAATAGTAACAGATTGTATCCAATAAGGAAGAGATGATTCCTCAAAAGGAAATCAGGGTGCATTGAGGAAGAATGAATGGATGCTAGGTATCTAAAAATGAACTTTCCAATTTGTTAAATTTAAGATCTGTAAGTGGCAATTTTTTTTCCATCAATACATATTTAACAAAGAAAGTCAATGCTTATCCCCAGGAATCTAATGAGAATAGCCTAAAATAGCCTATATGACTCACATATACATACATACATACCCCACTCTAATCTTTGAAATTCATACAAATTTTTAATTATACTTTATAAAATATGTATCTTGATATTAATATTAATTTGGGAAAAACAAGTAAGCAAGAATCTATTGTGCTTATAATAGCATATTATTCTTATAGAAATCTTAATCTGAAGCCTATCATATATAATTTATCTTATAATACACATGATTGCATATAATCCTTTAAAATGTATTATATTACATTTTAAGTGAGACTCAGAGAAACTTAGCAACATATCCATTAGCCCAGGAAGTGAGACTCAGAGAGACTTAGCAACATTTGATTAGCCCAGACTTGTTGAATCTAAAACTGGTGTTCTTTACGGCTATGCCATGTTATGTAGTTAAAATTTATAAGCATTTGGGGGGTTTTGTTGCGGGTAAATAACATTATTCTAAAATTATTAACAGTGGCAATTTTATTGATCTTTTAGTATTCTAAAATTTCAAATAAAAGTCACTTTTTCAAACTATCACTGCACTAGAGGCATCTACTTTTTCAACAATTGACTTGAGAATCTTACTCATGAATCTAAAAATAAGTACTATCTGATGAAATGACTTCAAATGTTATCCCAACAGCTTATATATTTTCAATTAAAAATTAACAATTCTATCTAATATAAAATTATTTGTTTAGATAATTGTTAGGGTGTTAGTCTCTTCTTTCAATCATCCCATAATGATGAGTAACATTTAAGATTGTCTATCAGTGGTAATGTACACGAAATTCTTGAGGAGAGTTACTAAATTCTTAAATCTTATTTCAATATATTTATGGAAAAATACACTTGAAAATATCTCTTTAAATTCACAAAAATAAATCAGAAAAATTACAATTCTGCTGAGTAGTGCTAATCTTAACTTGGCAATAAGAATCACCATAATAGTGAAAAGTGTGAATGGAAATGACATTGTGACAGTTGAGCACTCCAATATTTTGAATTCTAAAGAATTTATAAGAAAATGTCTCTTTCTCAGTCCAAATAAGTGCTTTTGAGTGAAGGGGGGGGGGTAATGAAGCTATAAATAGTCTTATTTCTCCAGGAAAATACTTTGTGACTGTGTCTACGTGATGCCAATGCATGATTAATTTGGTGATTTCAATAAGATTAAAGGAATTGCATGATTTAGTGAAAAAATGTGTTGGAATGACAATTTGGTTTAGTGGGGCTGTGTGGTTGCCTTTTAACCTTCAAATGCATATACAGATGCAACCTCAGTCATTTATCTTCTCTGAATTTATCTTGCAGTGTGTTCCCACTGTAATCCATGTCAACAACAACACCAATCACAACACGAGGCTATGAAACAATGTTAAATAATTATCACTATGATATTTTCTTTTCTGATACATTATAATAATAAAAACTAAAGTTGAAAAAAACTAGTACACTTTAGACAAAAATAAAGCCATATTTCAAAAAGATATATATCATATCACCTGAGATTTATGTTTTCAGCTACTCTTTCCAATAAAGATATTTGAAGCTGAAAAAAGTTATTCAACCAAACCAAAACAACATCATACATTAGGTGAAGGGACCAATTACATTTTTATTTTTGTAAAAAGTAGAAAATACCTATATTTCCCTAAATAAAACATCTACCAAAATTGGATGCAGTCATGCATTTTCTTAAATAAAAACGAGAGAAAACTATAATTAATATTATACAGACCAGTACACATTATCTGATTCTTTTGTTTATCAAAAGAAACATATTGATAAAGAGCATGAATTAAACATCACAAAGCAGTAGCTGAGTTTTGTAGCACTGTGGAAGATAAAAAAGCAGCCACATGAAAGCAAAGAAAGAAAAACAAGCATAATAAGAAAGTTTAGGTCAATGGGTCAGAACCTGTCAGCCACACCTGTTACAATTTACAATTTACAATGTATTTTTATCCAAATAATGTAAAAAAGGACTCCTGCTATCTGAGAGATGAAGTCAGTAATCCTATGCTGCAGAAAGGCTATGATATTTAGTGTAAAACTCCCTAGCCACATCTTTTTAAATAAGTAAATGCCATGCTAAATAAATGAACTAAGCAGATAATCACATTATTTCAAGAAAAATCATTTACTTTATGTATTCTTCTCTATACATTCAGAGTTTGCATGCATGTGAAAGCTTTGTTCCTTCAATTTTGTAACCAATCAAAGGTTGATTATAGAGCACCTTATACTGTGGCTTATATTGATCTTTAAGTTGCATATATTTTCTTAAATTTTTCTTTGCAGCATTAATAAACATTTCTTTTTTAAAAAATTATTTATTTATTTTACTTAGGTATATATGATAGAAGAATGCATTTTGATTCATTGTACACAATTGCAGCACAACTTTTAATTTCCCTGGTTGTACACAATGTAGTGTTGTTCCATATGTGCGGTCATACATGTACCTAGGGTAATGATGTCCATCTCATTGCACCATCTTTCCCATCAATTAACATTTCTTGACCACTAAGTGTAACACAGAACCTGTCACTGTGTGGGAATACCAGCATTAATGATACTTCAAGTATAATAATAATTGATCTTCTCCTTTTCAGATCCCAGAATCTGCAGCCAAATATTCTAAGGAGAGGATGAATGTGGGGTCACCGTGTATGAATTTAATTGCTCAAAGAAACTCCTTTGAAATTAGACTTCCTCTCTTCGTTTTTTAAATTTATTTTTTAGTTGTAGGTATATACACAATCTTTATTTCATTTTTATGTGGTGCTGAGGATCCAACCCAGTGCCTCATGTGTTCCAGGCGAGCATACTACCACGGAGCCAAAACCCCAGGCCCTTACCTTTGTTTTTTACAGAAATTTTTATTAAGAGCCCACTCAATCCAAAACACTGTGCTATGCATTATTAGGGACTATTTACTGAAAAAAATAACCTGGTGTTTTGGTAGTATGCAAGTCTTATCTCTTCTTCATTTCACTAAAATATAGAAAAATCAGAAATATAAGTCATATTCCACAAGAAATTATTCATTACCAATATAGAATTCAAATGGAACTGAAGTGGGCCTCAAAGTATCTCATCTGATAGAATACCCTGATAAAAGTGTATCTCAGGGTTGTGCTACAACTGATATAAAACTGCAGAGCATCTCTTCTTACCTGCTCAGATTTCTGTCCTTTCTCTTACATTGTGGAAAATTACTAATGTTGACTGATTCAATATCTGGTTTTCTTCTTAGATAAGTAATTGAGTACCAAAACCTCATTTCCCTTAATACCATGGCAAAGAAGTGGTTACTTCCAGCTAAATGGATGATAGAAGAAAGCAGAACCATTCTTTTTCTTGTTATTTCCTGGCCTGTGCCAAACTAAAATGAAATATATGGAATGGTTTTTACTATATGGAAGAAATTCCTATTCATCTATATTTCAAGTCCCAAGAGCTTGTAGTTTACTCCATCAAAATCTGCTAACTTATGAACTAGTTCTTCTATCCATTAGTGAGTATGCTTTACTGAGTTCTGGAGCACTCTAGTAAACCCACAATTAAAGGAATTACAGCAAGCAGTATAGAAGAAGTTGTTTCTGATAACCCAATTTCAGTGAAAAATCCTGAATTACAGTTTGTGATTTCCAAATAACAGTCTCACAAATTTATTTCTAATAACCATATCACTCATGTTGAATAAAAAATGAAAAAAATAAGAAAAACCATAGTCTGTCTATGACACATAGTGACAAGGCTACCAACATTAATTGAGTTCCTAGTGTGGGCCCAGTGCTTTACAACTTCAATTTAAGGTTAAAAAGTGAAACAAGAGTCAAATATATATTGATTTACTAAAGCTGCCATAACAAAGTACCTCAAACTGGATGGTTTAAGCAACAAAAATTTATTCTCTCACAATTCTGGAGGCAAGAAGTTTTAACATCAAGGTTTCAGTAGGGTTGGTTTATTCTACAACATTTTCCCATAGCTTGCAGATGGATAACCTTTCTTGGTATCCATATGATCTTCCCTCTATATTTGTGTGGGTCTGTATTTCCTCTTCTTAAGAGGACACTAACTACACTGGGTTGGGGTCTACCATAATAACCTCCATTTAACTTTATTGCCACTTTAAAGACGTTAGTTCCAAATACAGTCACATTCTAAAGGACTGGGAGTTAGGAACTCAACATATTAATTGGGATGAAGAGGTCATGATTCAATCCCCAAGAGTCAAATAATCCACCCAGGATCACACAACTGGTATATGGGAAAGCTTGAATTTAAGGATTGACTTTCTAGCCTTTGCTATCTTTCCATTTAGCAAATCAGTGATTTATGAACAAACACAATCTTCATGTGAATTTACAGTAGCCAGTTGTTCTGTTTTTTCAAAATAAGTGACAATAGTTGCTCTTTAAAATATATGAATTGAATTTTCTACTCCCCTAGAGGAATTATATCTCCCATATATCAGTTTTTACAAAATAATACACAGGCAGTATGCTGAAGAGCCACTTTGGTTGGAGATGTGAATCAGTGCATTCTGTGTGAAATTAATAACTTTGGTTTTCCTTTGTTTAAGTTGAATGCAATTTTCAGAAGATGGTAGCTGAATTATGTTTACCTACTTTGTAATTCCCTGTATGATTCAAACATTCAGAACAACAAACACAAACAAAATATCCTAACTTTTGAAAGATTACGAATATAGCACAAATATAATTATGTATCATTGTAGCAAAACATTCTTGTTCATCTTCTTAAGATAAATGTTCAAAACATTAAATGACAGTAAAGGGTAACTAAAAACTACCAGGCTACAACACTCAGTAATACATTTTTGTATTTCAAGAGCATGAGAAGAAGATCACCATTAAACAGGGTCGAGAGGGGGGAGGGAAAGAGAGCGAGAAGGGAAATTGTATGGTAAAGGAAGAAGACCCTCATTGTTATACAAAATTACATATAAGAGGAAGTGAGGGGAAAGGGGAAAAAAACAAGAGAGAGAAATGAATTACAGTAGATGGGGTAGAAAGAGAAGATGGGAGGAGGGGGAGGGGAGGGGAGGGGGGATAGTGGAGGAGAGGAAGGGCAGCAGAATACAACAAACACTAGTATTGCAGTATGTAAAAAAGTGGATGTGGAACCGATGTGAATCTGCAATCTGTATATGGGGTAAAAATGGGAGTTCATAATCTGCCTAAATCAAATGTATGAAATATGATATGTCAAGAGCTTTGTAATGTTTTGAACAACATAAAAAAAAGAATAGAAGTAAAAAAAGAAATATAAATATGTTCTATAACTCATTGCTTTATTGAGTTTTCTTTTAATTTTCTTTCCTACAATATCCTATGTTAGTTTATTTTTAAAGCTTTTCTCACATCCCTGAGTTAATAAAGCATCTCTGAAATAACTAAATATTCAAGATCAGCAATATTGTTTCTATTTGCATGCCACTGTCTTATTTCCAGGATTTATTTGGGGGAAAATAATTATTTAGTGTCCTTGTCTGATGCAACAGAATAGAACTTTACAAGAACCTCTGTTACACACACATTCTATGGGTTTTGAAAAGTAGAAAGGTTAAACAGCAAAGAGAAAGGTCAAGCCATCAAAGATAAAGTCCATATTTTATGAAATTACTTGATCTACTTATCACTTTCCTTGAGGTCTGATAGACATTCTGGTATTAAATTAACTCCTTCAACTAGATTTATATGCTCTAGGCATGTTTATTTGACCTACTCTTGGAGATAATTTTATATAAGGCCTTCATTGTTTAACAATCTGATGACTCCTAAAGGTCTTAAGTAATGATGAAGAGCAGAAATAAATATGAAACATTACACATGCAGGGATGAGTTAAACTTATGGGTGGAGCTGGGGTTTTCCAGGAATGGTGATAATGTTTCAAAAGGTTTCACTTGTTGCTTTATAACTGCTGAATCTCATAGTTTTCTAGGTTTACCCCAGGGGTATATCATCTGTACTTCACCTTAGACACATAGTTCTGTAGGTTTTCCTTTTTGGCATATTAGATTTGTCTTATTACATTTTTTAGTCTGCAGCCAAGCTAAGTAGAAGTACCAGGTGTTTCATAGTAGATAGCAAAATAAAATTCTAATGAAATTAGACTTTAGAATAATAGATATAAAAGCTTTACAAACAGAACACAGTGAATAGATGTTAAACTGAGTATAGACAATTTTCCTAATATACCCTATCAGTCAAATCTAGAACACCTCCAGAAGAATACCCAATAAGGTGTTGCATCTCTCCCTGTATCTTATTAAATATTTGCCTTATTCATTGACTATATTAAAGGTTTCTCAAGTTTTGTTGGATAATATATTTTTGCAGTCTTCTTTTTTATTTATGTTTTTTTGAGGATGGACCCGATTTTATTTATTTACTTATTTATTTGAGAGAGAGAGAGAAAAGAGAATTTTTTAATATTTATTTTTTATTTTTTGGTAGACACAACATCTTTATTTTATTTTATGTGGTGCTGAGGATCAAACCCAGTGCCCGGCGCATGCCAGGCAAGCACGTTACCGCTTGAGCCACATCCCCAGCCCCTATGTTATTTATTTTTATGGGTGCTGAGGATAAACCCAGGGCCTTGCCCGTGCAAGGTGAGCACTCTACCAATGAGCCATAACCCCAGCCCTCTTGCAGTCTTCTTGGGTAGTATTAAACAGTTGTACCTAAAAATATAAAAAGGTCAATATTCTTGTCTGAGAAATGGGTGAGACGTCGATATCATCCCCTAAGCCACTGACTTTAATAATCAAGGATTTGGCTGATATAAAAATGTACTTTTATATAGTCTTTCCCTCCCATTGTGCCCTCCATAAAAGTGATAAATTTCAGCTTAAAATTATACTTCTATTCATATAGTCTCTATTTTTCTGACATCACATATCCAAGCTACCTTTTTAGAGACCACATCCAGAGAGTGAGCCTTTAAAAGATCTAATTTGTTTTACAGTTCTCAAACTATCTTAGTAAAAGCAAAATTATATGTGTGTATATGGTGGTGGGGAATTGCTACATGGATAAAAGCTCATTTTCTAAGGTGTATCTAAGGGGTATAGCCAAGTTAGAAGCTTTAAAGGTAAGTGAAATAATATTTCTAATTTTTCAAATACATACTTCTTACAATATGAAAGGTGATGATTTGAAATGTTTTGAGTACATGAGATTAGTAGTTTCAATAATATACTTGTCTAGATATAATTTAGGTCAGAGCACTCCATGTCATACACTAATATGAAGGAGTATGAAATACTGAAGGGGCTCTCCAAAGTCTCAATTTCAGGAGGTGCTTAAGCAAGGGATCATTACCCCAATTTTTTGAATTAGACAGGATATGATATTCATGATACAGGTTGAGTATACTTCATTCAAAATAATTGGAACAAGATGTGTTTCAGAATTTGGAATTTAACTGACTTGGAAATATTTGCATGTTGAGATTCCCTAATCCAAAATACTGAAATCTGAAGTGCTCCAAAATCCAAACCTTTTCAAATGGCATCTCAGAACACTGGATATCTGGATTAGGAACTATCAGCCTGCACTAAAGTTATATTGATAAGCCAGCTAATCAGGTACTGCCTAAAATGTTCATTTTCTTTGTGTTCTTTGAACACACCATGTTCTTTTCTGTCTTAGAACCTTTACAGGTATGCAGTTCCCAATCTCAGAGTATGCCTCATCACCACCACCCCAGCCCACAGGGCACATGTACATACACACACACACACACACACACACACACACACACACACACACACCCTCTTTGCCTAATTCCTATTCATCCTTCAGTTTTCAATTTAAATTGCACTCCTCAGAAAGGACTTGCTCACCATAATAATATAATATAAATCAACTCGTTTTATTATTCTTTCTCATATACTTTTTCCTTCATATAAAAATGTGTTCTCACATATAAACACGTACATCTATATTTTAATATCCACTTTCTGCAATGTACTATATGGATATTAACACATTGATGCATATGTTTACTTCTCTATATACCACTAATACATACATGGTCTGAAACTTACAATCCATTTAAAATAATTTGTTGAATATATCAATTCATAGATGACCTGTTTTAGTTCCAATTTTAGCACCTAAAATTCAGGATACTTGCCATGGAATGGTGGAAGTATCATTTTATGAAACAATGACCAAGGGACTATGGTCATTTAAGGTACTGCTAACTAATTCTCAAACATAAAAAATACAGGCTACTACTTTGAAAAAGTTTTCCCCTAAATATAGATATATTTAGGAAACTAACTAAATACTAATTAAATAGGTTACCAATGCTGAAATAAAAGAGTCAAGAAAACTGTCTTGGATGGGCCAGGGTTGTGGATCAGCGGTACAGCGCTTACCTAGCATGGGTGAGGCACTGGGTTCAATCGTCGGCCACACATAAAATAAAAAATAAAATAAAGGTATTTTTAAAAAATGTCTTGGAGCTCTCCTCTTCAAATTTCACCAGTTTTGCCTTGTTTGCTTCTGAATCCCTAGAACTCAGAACAGTGCATACCACTGTTTGAGTAAGATCTGAAGAAATACTTGTTGAATTAATAAATATATTATAGAAAAGTGATTTAGCTTAACAAGTAGCTTCTCTGCTCTACATATTCTCACCTTTCCTCTTTGCTTCCCTACTTTCCATTGCTGCCCAAATAATCTTACCATTTATTGATCATTTACTATTTGAAAAATAATTTATATTCATTAGCCCTAATCCTGAAGAAAATAATATGTTGTAGGCATTATTACCTCCACTTTACAGATGAGGCACTACATTCAAGAGTGGTTTAACAACCTGTCCATAATTATAGATTATCTATCCAAGCCAGATATCAAATACAGATCTGTTTTCCTCAAAAGCCCATATAACTTTGCTCTTTCATGCTCTCTGCCTTAACTCTCTTTTATTTTTATTTTTATTAGTTCCACATGACAGTACAATGATCTTGACATATTATACATTTGAATCAAATGGGGTATAATTTCTCATTTTTCTTAGTGTACATGTTGTAGAGTCACATTGGTCATGCAGTCACATATATACATACAACAATACTAGTGTCTATTTTATTCTGCTGTCCTTCCTATCCCGGCTTTCCCTCCCCTCCCATCACTTCTTTCTACCCAATCTAACATGATACACTTCTTTTTCTTTTCTCCTCACAACATCATACATGTATTCTGTATAATGATGAGGGTCTCCTTCCATCTTCCGTGCAATTCCCCTTCTCCCTCCCTTTCCCTCCCACCTCTCTTCCTTATTTAGTGGTAATCTTCTTCTCATGCTCTTCCTTCCTATCCCATTCTGAGTCACCCCCCTTATATCAGAGAAGACATTCAGCATTTGTTTTTTAGGGATTGGCTAATTTCACTTAGCATAATCTGCTCTAATGACATCTATTTCCCTGAAAATGCCATGATCTTGTTATTTTTTAGTGCTGAGTAATATTCCATTGTGTATAAATGTCACATTTTTTTATCCATTCATCTATTGAAGGGCATCTAGCTCGGTTCCACAGTCTAGCTATTGTGAATTATGCTGCTATAAACATTGATGTGGCTGTGTCCCTGTAGTATGCTCTTTTTAGGTCTTTTGGGTATAGTCAAAGAAAAGGAATAGCTGGGTCAAATGGTGATTCCATTCCCAGCTTTCCAAGGAATCTCCATACAGCTTTCCAAATTGGCTACACCAATTTGCAGTACCACCAGCAATGTATGAGTGTACCTTTTCCCCGTATCCTTGCCAGCAGTTGTTCCTAACTCTCTTTTAACTGATCCCTAAAGTTACAGAAGAGTATTCACCATAAAAACACTGAAGATATTTCCATTGTTTGCCAAATGTTTAGTACAGAGCATTGTTCAATAATTGTTATAATATTATTATAATATATGGAATATATTTATCCCCAACAAATAAAATTTTCTTTTTATTTAATAGCCCCTCAAAATATATTTCTTGCTTTAACACATTGATTCTAGTATTTAATCACTATCAGCGAACCTTTCACATCTTAACTTTCATACTAATATTTAAAGCTAGTTTTCTTGAAAACGCTTATTTCCCCAATAAAATATGAGAACGGACTACTGTTTTTCAGGTTAATAAATTTTGAGATTACAGGACAGATGATTAAGCATCTTTCAACATTCTCTTCTAAAAATAAACCAATGATCTTATAAATTTTTCTTTGCAATTCCTCAGAAATGTATTGATATTATAAACTATATATAATATACATATATACTTATATGTTTTGGGGTGTACTGAGTATTGAATTCAGGGGCACTTGACCATTAGGCTACATCCCTAGCCCTATTTTGTATTTTATTTAAAGACAGGATCTCAATGAGTTGCTTAAAGCCTCATCATTGCTGAGGCTGGCTTTGTACTCACAATCTTCCTGCTTCAGCCTTCCGAGCTGCTCATATTACACATGTGTACCACAGCACCCGGGTACATATATGTTTTAAGACTGTAAGTTCTCAGTAATGTTACCTTTGTATTTTAAACACCTCTATTAATAAAAGTCCACATGTAATATGCTTAAAAATAAAAAAAGAAGCATATAAAAATAAAAACAAGCAAAAGGAAAAGTTTCAGAGAAGAAAAGTTTATTCTATGGCTGCTTGTGTAAGATCAAGGAGTTATGTGACTCAGTAAAAGATACTTTTCTTACTTTGTATTTTCTAATCTACAAAGTAATGGTGGGAAAATAATAGTAAAGGGCTTTTAAGTTCATTTGAGCTTTAAAATACATAAATCTCTAATTCATAACTTAAATATTCACAATATTTTTTCACCATGGTTTGAAAATCACAAAATACATAATTAGAATATGCAGTCTTCAGCAGAACATATGCCATAATGCTTTTATAAATGTCTCTAAGAAGTTGTCATTCATTTCACAGTGAATAGATTATAACAAGATCAGAAAGAAAATGTTTTTGTGTTAGTACAGTTTACTGCTTTAATCACACTGTTTAAGAAAACAACAATAACTATCTCATAGTCATCAAAGGATTAGGTGTGCAGTGTTGCTTAAATTCAAATCATCTGTTTCCATTTAAACACATTGTGTAGCCTCCCTACCTCTAACAAGGCATAATTTAGGGCACCAAGCCTCTAATCAACCTATTACTCAGCTCTCTGTCCCTCAATTATTTACTCCAGTGGCAGACAATTTCATTAACCCCCTCCTGTGTAATAATTTGTTCTGCCACATGTTCAAGAAAAATTATTTTCTAGATGCAAAATTATGTGACCACAGTAAACAACAAGTGTTTTCTGAAATTCACCAAGGATATAAACTATGACACCTGACGTATTTGAGCTAATTTTAAAATAATGAGAGTTTCTTTTTGCCCATTTGCATGAGAAGTTTAGAATTTTAGATTTCCATTAAAATGTAGAGGTATTTAAGGACTTGGCACATCAGGGCATCTCATGACATTTGCATTTCAGAAATAGATCTGATAACACTGTATTGAAGATAATGAGAAATTCATTTGGAATACAGTGCAGAATCCAAACATCCAGTACCTTAGTCTCTGCATTACTGATTTTATCTGAAGGATTCAGCAGTTCTCTCTATAACTGGGTTGTGTCCTTACCAACTGAAGAGTTTAACTGCCTCCACAGGGTTGAAAACAATTACTAAGGGCTTTTCGGTGTAGGTAGGCATTGGAGGGAAAATTACCCAGTGATTTGGGGCTTAGTGAAGATAGACCAAACACAGGTACTCTGTGGGACAACTGTCACCCACAGAAGAATGTCCTTGTAATCTTAGCTAACAACTATAGGGGTTATCATGGGATTTTTTTCCAGCTGCATAATCACTAAATGGGGCATATAGACAGATATATTTACAAAGGTGAGATTCTGGCTGTTTCCTTTTCA
The DNA here is from genome assembly GCF_052094955.1 of Ictidomys tridecemlineatus. Lineage (NCBI taxonomy): Eukaryota > Metazoa > Chordata > Mammalia > Rodentia > Sciuridae > Ictidomys > Ictidomys tridecemlineatus. The sequence goes on from NC_135493.1 coordinate 50,937,828, forward strand.
AAATAAGCCAAATCATAAAAATCGTCAAAGAAGTTTTATCAGTGTGTTGAGATCATCTGAAGCTTTGGACATTTAAGCCTCTGAATAATATATTCATACAATTCTTTCTTTAATTCATTCAATTAGATACCTCTTAAAAAAAGATACCATGAAGGGTGCTGGGGCACAATAATGAGTAAAGATTACATACTTTCTCCCATAAATTGCATAAAATGTAGTAAGGAGACAGACATATGAATAGATTTAAGGTAGTGTATGCCAATAGAGATGGGGAAAACGTACGGAAATACTTGGGCAAGCATCCAAACCAGCCTGGATGTGGTTCATAAAGATTTCCTAAGAGATAATAATTTGAGCTAAATCTTAAAAAATAACATTAGTAGCTTGCCAATCTATAGATTGAGAAAGTAGTGCATTCTAAGCACACTAATAGCACTTGCAAAGTTTAGGGATAGCAAGAACAACGGATTGAGGGTGATACGCACAAGGCCATAGAGTCATAGAAACTAACTTTTAAGAAATAAATTGTTGAACTTAGCTTTTTTTTTTTTCTTCTTAACTGCCATTTCCCCTGAAAAATCAAATGAAGAACAATGCTACCTGAAGAGTCTGGATAATTAAAATTTTAACACAATAACAATGAACAGCAAGGAAGACAGAGGAGTGAATATAACTTCAGTATAAGAAACAATGACTGAGATTTTATTTTTAAGAACTTACAACTGACGGAGGAGCTAGGCTGGAGAGCAATGGCCCTGATTCAGGGTTTTGCATGTGTGTGTGTGTGTGTGTGTGTGTGTGTGTGTGTGTATGCGCACACACACATGTTTTTACTGGAATTTGCACCATGGATCTTATCAGTGATCTGAATTCACCATGGTGATAATTAAAGTGTACTGATTAAACCCAAAACCTCTCTCTCTCCCGCTCTCTCTATTCCCTGTCTTACTCCTCCTCCTCCTCTCTTCCCACTTTTTTCTCTCTCCCTCTTATTTTTTCATGTTCCAAAAAATGTTATAAGGTAAAATTATCAGTTTACCAAACGCATCCAAACTCAATAAAACATCATAAATTGAAAACAAGAGACAGCCAGACATGATGGCACATGCCTATGTAACTCCAGCATCTTGGGAGGCTGAGGCAGGAGGATCAAATGTTCAATGCCAGCCTCTGCAAAAGTGAGGTGCTAAGCTACTCAGTGAGACCCTATCTCTAAATAAAATACAAAATAGGGCTGGGATGTGGCTCAGTGGTTGGATATCCCTGAATTTACTCCCAGTACCAGTCCCCCAGGGGACAAAAAGAGATAATATGAGATAGTAAGGAGAAATGAAAGCAATAAAGAGAAAAAGAAGGGAGAGCTTCAAGCTACCAGATAAAAAGCATCCCACCATGTCTGATGTGATAAGAAAAGGTAGGCCACAATATTGTCTTTAAGACTTCTGTAATGCACATGAGAAAGCATACATAGTTATATTATTCTACTTGGCAAGGACAAACCATTGTTCCATAGAAGTACTGCTTGTCCTATCCTAGATATTGTACACAGTTTATTAAAAATTCTTCAGAACTGTGGACAAATATACAAACTACCTTAAATTTCCACTGAATTTGTGACCATCTCAAACTTCTTTCAAAGTGTTCTAAGTAGGTGATCCTTTCTTTTCATGGTGTGGATCCAGTTTTACTTTATTTACTTCCAAGAATTTGGTGAATTTCTATGAGGCCTTTAAGAAAGAAAAAAATGGTTATCATTACTGCAGAATTATATTCCAGTAGCAACATATGCACATACTTTTATGCTTTGGAATACTTCCTCCAAGATAACTTATCTCTCACATTACCTAGCAACTATCAGCCTGCTGCGCAGTAACTCAATATTTAGTATGTGCAATTATATTGTAGAACAAAAAAGGATTAAATATACTCATGTGGTATTTGTACTTTATCAAGTACTTTTCCCATACAATGGAAAGAATTTTAAGTTAATGAATAAAAAAGATGTTTGTTCAAGCACTTCTGTTTTTGGCTTAAACTGGTAAGTGACACTTCATCAGTACATCAGTAGCAGGTATCGTATTTGTTAATTCCTATGAAAGTGAAGATAAATGGCTAGATTGTACAGAATAAAGTTATATCTATATAGTGCAGAAGCACTTTTTCATTGCAACAATCACAGTGTTTTATAAGCATACTATCTCCACTCAAGACAGAGTAATTTATAAAATCAAAATTATTACCCCCAATTTTTCCCTCTTCTTTGAGGTTTCTATTTGAAGAAGATATTTTGATTCAAAAGTTAAAAGATATCTACTAAACTACTTCCAGCCTCCCACAGGGCAGGCTTTAGGCAACAATCTAACTGTCACAAATAGATATTTTATATTAAAATAAGTGTATTTCCAGAGACTAATCCACAAAGTTACAACTATCTTATATTTGATAAAGGGGCTAAAAGCATGCAATGGAGGAAGGATAGCATCTTCAACAAATGGTGCTGGGAAAACTGGAAATCCATATGCAAAAAAATGAAACTGAATCCCTTCCTCTCGCCATGCACAAAAGTTAACTCTAAATGGATCAAGGAGCTTGATATCAAATCAGAGACTCTGCATCTGATAGAAGAAAAAGTTGGCTCCGAACTACATATTGTGGGGTCGGGCTCCAAATTCCTTAATAGGACACCCATAGCACAAGAGTTAATAACAAGAATCAACAAATGGGACTTACTTAAACTAAAAAGTTTTTTCTCAGCAAGAGAAACAATAAGAGAGGTAAATAGGGAGCCTACATCCTGGGAACAAATTTTTACTCCTCACACTTCAGATAGAGCCCTAATATCCAGAGTATACAAAAAACTCAAAAAATTAGACAATAAGATAACAAATAACCCAATCAACAAATGGGCCAAGGATCTGAACAGACACTTCTCAGAGGAGGACATACAATCAATCAACAAGTACATGAAAAAATGCTCACCATCTCTAGCAATCAGAGAAATGCAAATCAAAACCACCCTAAGATACCATCTCGCTCCAGTAAGATTGGCAGCCATCATGAAGTCAAACAACAACAAGTGCTGGCGAGGATGTGGGGAAAAGGGTACTCTTGTACATTGCTGGTGGGACTGCAAATTGGTGCGGCCAATTTGGAAAGCAGTTTGGAGATTCCTGGGAAAGCTGGGAATGGAACCACCATTTGACCCTGCTATTGCCCTTCTTGGACTATTCCCTGAAGACCTTAAAAGAGCATGCTACAGGGATGCTGCCACATCGATGTTCATAGCAGCACAATTCACAATAGCTAGACTGTGGAACCAACCCAGATGCCCTTCAATAGATGAATGGATAAAAAAAAAGGGGCATCTATACACAATGGAGTACTATGCAGCAATAAAAAATGACAAAATCATAGAATTTGCAGGGAAATGGATGGCACTAGAGCAGATTATGCTTAGTGAAGCTAGTCAATCCCTAAAAAACAAATACCAAATGTCTTCTTTGATATAATGAGAGCAACTATGAACAGAGCAAGGAGGAAGAGCAGGAAGAAAAGACTAACATTAAACAGAGTCATGAGATGGGAGGGAAAGGGAGAGAAAAGGGAAATTGCATGGAAATGAAGGGAGACCCTCATTGCTATACAAAATTACATATAAGGAGAGTAATGAATTACAGTAGATGGGGTAGAGAGAGAAGATGGGAGGGGAGGGGAGGGGGGATAGTAGGGGATAGGAAAGGTAGCAGAATACAACAATTACTAATTGGGCATTATGTAAAATTGTGGATGTGTAACCGACGTGATTCTGCAATCTGCATTTGGGGTAAAATTGGGAGTTCATAACCCACTTCAATCTAATGTATGAAATATGATATGTCAAGAGCTTTGTAATGTTGTGAACAACCAATAAAAAAATAAAAAATTAAAAAAAAAAGTGTATTTCAATTCTCAACTTTGTTCTGTGCTTCCTGTGGAGAGAAGGCCATATGGTCAGTGAGTCTTCAATCCTAAAACTTTACCTGTGAAAATGAACCTTAGCTAATAAAGATGGACACAACATGAATCATAAACGGAAACAGTCATGTATGCCCTAAGCTTTAAAACCAGTTATAGCCCTATGTGTCAGGGACATAGTGGTGTCTTTGTAGCAAGCATTTGAAAGACAAGTTATGAGGAAAATATAAGAACAGGCACATTGATGGCTGAAATAACCCCAAGAAGGCTGAATGTGCTTCATTTGGAAGGGCCCACAAGGAATATTTTCACCCACTGCTTATATAAATTTCCTCACTAGATAGCATAGTTACAATATTCTGAATGTACCTATTTACCATATTTTAATATAGAAAATAACTTCTAAATAGCCTTTTGAACAACTGATATATTTCTGTGTCTAAAGAATATTAAATATGAAATTTTAAAGGCAACTTTTTCCTATATAGAAAACAGAAGTTACAATGAATAAAGACAAGCAGCAATCAAATCCAAAATCATAATTCTCAAACAAATCCTTTGATAGATGTTCAAGGTTATGGGTACATTTCTTGTTCAGAATATTAACTATTTATTACTAGTCTGGAAAAGACCATTAATTATATGGTGGGATTATCTAAGATTTTTTTTTCCATGATCTACTAAAAGTTCCATATCCTTTCTGGTAGCAAGTTACATATTTAGGGATGCAATACTTTTAGTGAACTATTGCCAAGATGTAACCTACCTTTCATTCCTATGACACTACCTAAATTCAAACAGAACTAAGAGGTCCCTGAATTTACATCTATTGTAAGCACCTGAACACCTTGAGGAAGTTAGCAGAATGTACCTGGATGATTACTATTTCCTCTATTGATTCTACATAATAAGAATTTCAAATACTTCTCTTAAACTAGAATTTCTAGCCCTGACATGAATTACAGATACACTCTCTATTTTCTAAACAGATGAATAAATTTCCCACTGTGAGTTGCAACCTTTTGACTTACGTTAACAACACTGAGACTGGCTGGCATTAAGTAAACCTGGATACTTGTCTTGTTTCAGTATCATTTTGAAAGCAAACAGCTTGTCTAGGGAAAAAGGTAGGCAGCAGATGGGCTTTTCAGAAACCTCATGATCTTTTCTTTCATGAGGATTCCCCTTGGGACAAAGGATAAAAAGTAGTCCAGAAGAAAGCAAGAGTTGTAGTGAAATAAAACTTCCTATTTCCAGTTAGAATGAGTATATCATTTCTGAAATTGATGCATTGCCAATGAAGTCTCTGCAGGTACTAGGCTTAGCAATGAATCATGTAATGTGGATATTGATTTAGACTCTGATAATTAAATCCAACTTGCTTTCCCCAGTAGACACATCTTTTTTTTTTTTCTTTTTTTTACTCTGAAGGTAATCTCTGCTGTGATAGATCGGGATTTAGGCCTCTAGGCAGTAAAAGGGCTCTCTAGACCTAATAACTTATCTAAGTAGTTGCTTATATTTCTTATAATTTTAGACTTACCTCCTTCTTTCAAAACTCATGAAAGTGGACTCTGGTCTAGCTGAATGAGTGACCTCTTCCACCTCATCTAACTCCTTTTCCCATGAACAGCTGGGCAATTTCTTTACAAGGCCACTAGGAGGCGGCTCATGCATAACAAAGTCTCCACTGAACTTTATTTATTTTTATTGATTTTTTTAAAAAAATAAATGACAGCGGAATGCATTACAATTCTTATTACAGGTATACAGCACAGTTTTTTTTATATATCTGTTTGTATATAAAGTAGTTATTTATTTATTTTTAATTTTAAAATTCACATATCCACATTTTTTATTTTTTAATTTTTTTGCAGTTTTTTTTATATATGACAGCAGTAGGCATTACAATTCTTATTACACATATAGAGCACAATTTTCATATCTCTGGTTGTATACACAGTATATTCACACCAATTTGTGCCTTCATACATGTACTTTGGATAATAATGATCATCACATTCCACCATTATTAATAACCCATGTCCCCTCCCTTCCCTTCCAACTCCTCTGCGCTATCTAGTTTGTCTATTCCTCCCATGTTTCCACTCCCTATCCCACTATGAATCAGCCTCCTTAGATCAAAGAAAACATTCAGCAATTGGTTTGGGAGATTGTCTAACTTCACTTAGCACTGTCTCCTCTAACTCCATCCATTTACCTGCAAATGCCAAGATTTTATTCTCTTTTATTCCTGAGTAATATTTCATTGTGTATGTATGCCACTTTTTTTATCCATTCACCCACTGAAGGGCATCTAGGTTGGCTCCACAGTTTAGCTATTGTGAATTGTGGTGCTATAAACATTGATGTGGTTTTTCCACTGAGCTTTAGAACAGCTCAAATGGCTTGGGAATTGTCTCAGATGTCTTGAGGAAGTACTCTTTACAGAACTGCCCAAGGCTCTCTGGAACCACACTAAAGATTTAAAGCAAGTCTTTAAAATACGAAAGTCTTTAACTGACACTGTCCTAAACTTCCTTTTGACGACCCTAAGATAGGGCTCCTTCTTCCAATTCTTCCTGAAGTAGCTTTGAATTAAGGCAATACAGGGTATATAATCCCTACCTGGTAGGGAACCAACTCATAGAACCATGAATCTAACAACCCTACAGTAGTTTTGCACAATTTGCCCTGCAGCTTTAAGGAATGAAAAATGTATCTAGGATAAGGATTGTTGGCACCAGATCACATAAATTTAAGTGTTTATGTAAGATCATGCAAGAGGGGGTTACCATATGTATAGAATAAATGACACTATCACCACCCATTCTTGTAAGTCAAAACCCTAGAAAGCAAGCTTAACAATTTGTACAATCCATAGCCACATCGCATCGTCAATTCCCATTGATTTTACCTTTCAAATAAATCTTATTTCTGTCTACTTCTTCTACTTCTCTCTGTTTCCCCTTCCAACACCCTAGTCAAAATAACATCATAAGACTATAAGACAGATTCTTCTTGAATCCACAGTTGTCCATTAGAATCTGTTCCCCACATGGCAACAAGAAGGTTATTTTAGAAATATAAACACTTAAATAGCTTCTAGTTGCTTTTAGGATAAAGACCAAAATCCTTAATCTGGCTTATGGAGACCCTGTATAACCCTGCTTGGCACAAAAGATTAAAGCCCTTATTCTCCCCATAGTTCTCTGCACACCATCCACACAGTGCTTCTGATAGGTTTTGTACTCTCAATGCTCCTCTATGTCTTAAGGCTTTTGCATGTACTGTAATTTCCAACTAGATTGCACTCTGCACCTGTCCTCTGCTTCACTTATTTAATTTCTACTCATCCTTCAAATTTCATCTTCAATGCCAAATCTTCAGGGAAGTCTATCTGTAACTCCCTCACCCCACAACTACAAGAAAAGATCATGTCCCCTTGGTATGTATTATAACTACTCCTGGTGTTTTTCCTTGTTGTCAGCTCTGTTTGTAATTATATGTTTATGTAATCATTTAGATTGATGTCTACCTCTCTAAACACAGGGAATGAGCTAGATTTATTCATCATTTTGTGTCCAAAGACCCATAGTAATTATTCAATGAGGATCTATAAATGGATGAACAGAAAAATAAATGAATGAGCAATGAATACAGATATCCAAAAGTGGTCCACAGATGTTGTGTGATCACTGATTTATGAATTAGTAATCTTCTAAATATATGGGTGTTATATACAAACTTCCAATAAGTTCACCAGGAGGCACAGATTTTTAAAACAAAGAATGAAATCAAATATTATTGTTATTGTTATTATTATTATTAAAAAATGAAAGCTGAGAAGAAATAAGTTTGTCAATCTAGGGTATTAAAAGGGATCAGGAAAAATGTTTTTTGTATAGAAAATAAAACACGAGTAACATAGGTTCACATTTTGGAAAGTTTTAAGTGTTATTTAGAGAGAGCCTAACCTCCTGACATCCAAATGCCAGGTATGAGCATGTAAGGAAGTCACCAAATACAACTATGAATTTTACTGGAAATAGCAGATGGGGCTAGTTGGTCTGAATGGCTGAACAAATTGTTATTTGCATATACTAGAATACTTTTGAGCAATAAAAATTGGCCAATTACTGAAACCAAAAAGCATCTGATGAAATTCAAAACCCTTTCCTGGTAAAAACACAATACAAAGTAGAAATAAATGGAAATTACCTCAATATACTAAAGACCATCTATGGAATTCCCATGGGTAACATCATACTCAATGGTAAAAGAATTAAAGCATTTTTCTAAGATCAGAAATAAGACAAGGATGCCTTTACTCAACAAAGTACTGGAAGTTCTATTCAGACCAATTAGGCAATAAAAAGAAATAAGTCATCCATCCATATTAGAAAAGGATATATACCACAGAGTAGATAACTGGATCAAATAGTGGTTCCATTTCTAGTTTTTCAAATCAGCATACTACAGTGACACATCCACATCAATGTTTATAGCAGCACAATTCACAATAGCTAAGTTATTGAACCAACCTAGGCACCCTTCAACAGATAAATGAATAAAGAAAATGTGTATAAAATGTGTATATATACACAATGGAATATTACTTAGCCATAAAGAAGAATGAAAGTATGACATTTGCCAGTAAATGGATATAAGTAGAGACTAACATGTTAAGTGAAATAAGCCAGTCCTCAAAACACCATAGGCTGAATGTTTTTGCTGATATGTGGAAGCTAAATCACAATAAAGCAGGGTGAGGGGAGAGAAGAGAAATTCAGTGGATTAGACAAAGGGTAATGAAAAGAAAGGAGGGTAATAGGAATAAGAAAGAGAGTAGAATAAATGTGACATAAATTTCCTATGTACACTTATGAAAATACCTAAGTGAATTGTACTATCATTTATAGTCATAAGAACATGGTCCTAATAGAATAAGATATATTCCATACTTGTATAATTTTATCAAAATGAAATCTACTGTCATGTATAACTAAGAAGATCAATAAAATAATAAAAATTTAGAAAAAGAAAGTTATAATTAACTTTGTTCAGAGATGGAATGATCTTATATGTAGAAATCCCTAAGAATTCCACACACAAAAATGTACATTAAATTAATAAAAGAATTCACAAAGTTGCAGGAAAAAACCAGCACACAAACTCACTTGCATTTGTGCGCATTGATAACAAAAAACTGTAAAAGAAAACTAAGAAAATAATTCTATTTATAGTAGCATGAAAAATAATAATCTACTTGCAGGGTGCAGAGATACATGCTATAATCTCAGTGGCTCAGTAGGCTGAGTCAGGAGGATCACGAGTTCAACGCCAGCCTCAGCAACAGTGAGGTACAAAACAACTCAATGAGACACTGTCTCTAAGTAAAATATAAAATAGGGCTGAGGATGTGGCTCACTGGTCAACTGCCCCTGAGTTCAATCCTTGGTATCCCCAAATCATCATCATCATCATCATCATCATCATCATCATCATCATCTACTTAAAAATAAGCTTAATCAAAGAGGCAAATGACTAATATACTGAAAGCTATAAGGATCCTTAATTGCTGAAGAAATTAAAGAAGTCAGTCACAAATGAATGACAAGTTATTTGTGTTCATGGAAGACTTAATGTTACTATGATGTCACTATTTCCCAAAGCAATCTACAGAGATTCAACACACTTTATATCAAAATACCAATAGAAATTTCTTCCAAAATATAAAAATTCACCCTAAAATTCATGTGAAAACCCAAAGGATCCCTAAAAGAAAAAAAAAATGAAAAAGAACAAAATTTGGAGGTCTCACCCTTTTTGATTTCAAAATTTATCATAAACTGATAGTAATCAAAACAGAGTAATAATGGCATAAATACAGACATATAAACCAAAAGAATAGGGAACCCCACAATAAATTTTTATGCATATGGTCAAATGATATTTTATAAGGGTACTATGACTATTCAATGGGGAAAGTCTCTTCAAATAATGGTAATGTATATCCACATGCAGAAGAATGAAATTAGATTCTTACCTTAAACAACAGGGGAAAAATCCTTAATTCCAAATAGATCCAAGATCTATAAAACTTCTAGAAGAAATCATATTAAAAAAGCTTTACAACACTGAATTTGGAGACGGTTTCTTGGATATGACATAAAAGTACTGTTGTTAATCAGCTTTATATTACTTTAACAAATAACTGAGATAATCAACTTATGAAGAGAAAAGGGTTATTTTGACTCTTCTTTTTTTTAGAGAGAGAGAGAGAGAGAGAGAATTTTAATGTTTATTTTTTAGTTTTGCGGTGGCACAACATCTTTGTTGGTATGTGGTGCTGAGGATGGAACCCAGGTCTCACACATGCCAGGCGAGCGCGCTACCGCTTGAGCCACATCCCCAGCCCCCTGGCTCTTTATTTTGTTAGTTTCAATCCAGAATAGTTTAGCCTTATTGTTTTAGGCCTGTGGTAAGGCAGTATATCATGGCAACAGCATATAGTAGAGAAAAAAACCCTCATCCGATGTCCAGGGTATGAAAAAGAGAAAGAGGAAGGGGTTGGGGTGTCACTATCTCTTTCAGTGCTATGTCCCTGATTACTTGAGCATTTTCCACTTGACCCTATCAAAGTTTCCACTGCTTCCCAAGAGTACTGAGTTGGAGATCAGGGTTAATATAGAAATCTTTGGGAGATACTCAAGATGAAACAATGGAAGCACAGAAAACAAACAAACAAACAAACAAACAAATAAATAAAAACGGATAACTGGGAATAAAATAAACTAAAATCTTCTGTGAAAAAAAAGACATAATAAACAGAAGCAGCCTATTAAATAGGAGAAAATATTTGCAAACCACATGCTAAAATTTGTGTCTCTCAACATTTATGCGTTACAAACTTGATACTCATTGCAACAGTACTAAGAGCTTTACAATTTTTAATGCTATTTTCATGAGAATAGATTAATAATTGTGGGAGTGCATTCTTGATATAAGGATGTACTCAGTCCCTCACTACCTTGTACTGTCCTTTTACCTTCCCTTGGGAGGTGATGCAACAAAAAGTCTCTCACAAAATGCAGGACCCAAGATGGTAAGTCGCAACAAAAAGTCTCTCACAAAATGTAGGACTCAAGATGGTAAGTCTCTAGAATTGTCAGAAATAAATTTCTGTTCTTTATAAACTACGCAGTCTTGGGTATTCTGGTATAACAGCACAAAAAAGATTAGAAGTTAACATACAGAATATTTAAAAAATTCCTACAACTTAAAAAAACACAAATTGTCTGTTTTTAAAGTGGACTTGAATAAACATTTTTCCCAACAAGATATGTACAATGGCCAAAAAGAAAATGAAAAGATGCTTTTGACATCACTAATCACCAGGTAAATGCAGATCAAAATCCCAATAAAATATCACCTCTTACCTAATAGGATGAATCCTAACAACCAGAAAAAGGAAAATAATAGATGTTGGCAAAGATGTGGAGAAACTGGAACCATTGTGCATTGTTGGTGGCAATATAAAATGTTATAGCCACTATGGAAAACTGCATGTAGCATATGTAGTTTTGGAACTTCCATAAAATTAAGCAGTCCTACATTCAGGAATATATGATCTGGAGATCATGGAACCTAGGGCCTCCCACATACAATATTTGTACATCCATGTTAATAGTGATCCTAGTTATAATGGCCAAAAGATATAAGCAATTCAAGTATCTATCAACTTATGAATGAATAAATAAATGGTGGTATATACATGCAGTAGGAATATTATATTATTGTATGATTCAGCCTTAAAAAAAGAAGAAAAATCTCACAGGGTTGAACCTTGAAGATATTATGCAAAGTAAAATTAGTAAGGCACAAATATTGTATGATTCCACATATGTGAGTTTTCCAAATTAATCCAATTTATAGAAACAAAGTAAAATAGTGATTCCTCAGGGGTAAAAGTAGAAGAAAATGGAGCATTATTAAATAAGTTCTGGAGATCCACAGCATCACAATGTGAATGTACTTAAAACAACCAAACTGTAAATTTAAGAATGGTTAAGATGTTAAATGATTTATATATTTTACAATTAAAAACTGAACAGACTAATTATACATTAAGCCACTTGGTTGAATCTCAAAAACCAAGGCTCTATCTCAAAAACATTACTCTGAATGAAAGAAGTTTTATATAAGAGACTCATCTACTCTAAATTGAAAAAAAAATGACAGGGTTTAGAACACACTAGGACAAAACATGACATTTTGGTATACTAAGTATTTTTTGTTTGTTTATTTTTTTGTTTGTTGGACTTAAAAAATTACTAGGCTGTGTTGTACAAACCATAAATTTTATCTCCTTTTGTTTTTCTAGTGCTAGAATTGAACTCAGGGCATCACGTATACTAGAACTCCACCAAGCTACATCCCGGCCTGAAATTCACCTATTTTAAGTGTAGAGTTAGATGATTTTTAACAAATACATACAATGCAGTTTTAGAACTAAAATCTAGTTTTAGAACATGTCCATTGCCCTACAAATTTTTTAAATTTCTTTTATCCCTTATTTCTTTGTTTGAGATCAGGGGATCATCGAACCCAGGGCCTCCCACATGCAGTCAAGTACTCTACAACTGAGCTACAATGCCATTCCCTATCATTTACTTTTTATGATTTTTATTTGTATACTATTATTACATATAATAGTGGTATTTGTTATGATATATTTTTACATACACATAATGTAATTTTATCAATTCCATTCCCTGGTATCTCTCTTATCCCTCCCTCTTCCCTATCCATGATACCCTTTCACTACTGTAGTGGTCTGCCTTCAATTATTATTTTTTTAAAATTAGTTCATTATAGTCATATAAAAGTGGAATTTATCATGGCATATTCATACATGAACATACCATAATTTGGTGAATTTTGTTCCTTGGTATTTTAAGGTGATAAAAATTGAAATACATGCAAAAGTAAGGTTTCTCTGATCTTCTCCTACTCACCGTCTCCTGAAAACAGGCCAATGAATGTAGCATTCCCCTTGCTTCCTTCCCCCTGGAGTGAGTTACAAGATCCTTATTCCAGAGAGTTCCAGCCTATATCTAAGGAAATTAATGAAGACCAGAGATGGACAAGAATATGAACAGAGTCCTTTCTAGTTTTCTCCACAATCTATTACCATTCCATCATACCCTTTTGTTCTCCAAATATACAATTATATAATTATATAATATAATATACTTTATATTATAAAATCTATAAAATTACAGATTTTCCTGTTCCTTTGGGTCTTCACTTCTAATGGCTCTCATGTCATGTAAAACTTGTTTGAGTAAGTTTTTTTCACTCCTGTGACTAAAAGTCCCAACCAGAACAATTGTAAAGGAGGAAAAATTTATTTGAGAGCTCAAAGTTTCAGGGGTCTTAGTCCATGCAGCTGGCTCCATTCCTCAGGGCTCAAAGTGAGGCAGAACATCATGGCAGAAGAGTGTGGTGGAGGGAAGCAGCTCACATGATGATCAGAAACCAGAGAGAGAGACTCCATTCGCCAGATACCAAATATGTACCCGAAAGGCATGCCCCCAATGCCCACTTCCTCCAGCCACAACCTACTCACCTTCAGTTACCATTAATTTAACCTTGTCAAGAGATTAATCCGCTCATTGAGTTAAGGCTCTCATAATCTTTTCTCCTCTAAATCTTCTTGCATTGTCTCATACAGGAGTTTTGGGGTGGTACCTCTCATCCAAACCATAACATTTATTATATAAATTTATATGTTTTTCTCTTGTTAATCTTCTGTTGTTGTTATAGGAGTCTCAAACATAAACCTTATGATGGATTACAAAAATATTTTACTTTTATTCTCGTACAAAAATAAAAAGCATATTTAGGATTGGGGATAAAGGGCTAGGGTTATGGAAAAGAAATGACTGGAAAGAAACTTAGATAAATGTAGGTCATTGTAACATTCTAGATATTGAGAATGATTGCATTATAAAGATATTATATTTTGTCAAAATTCCTCTCAGGCACTATACTTCAGATGTGTGTATTTCACTACACAAATTTTTATCTCATAAGAGAGAACATAAAAATATTAAACTTTAGTAAATTATACACATTATGTGGAGAAGGGTGTACTGATTGCTGCAGTTTACTATAATATAGAAGATTTTGTGGATGAATAGTGGAATGAAAAGATGTTCAAATATGATAAAGAAAAAACAGAAAAATTATTAATAGTAGGGTATAAGAGGCCAGTGTGTAGATACTCATGTATAATGCTTTGATTTTTTTCTCTATGCTTGAAATATTTGTTAATGAAATATTGAAAAAATGGTGACCATACACTGAGGGCTAACTATTGGCACCTTATACAGACCTTAAACACTGTACTTATCAAATGTTATGACTTTTAGTTATTTTACCTTACTAATTCTTCCACTCTACTAGAAGTCCTTTGAGGAATGACAATGTATCTGTGGAGAGCAGGCTGTTTTCTACCCTGAGTTACTCCATGATATATAGAACAGCCGTTCTCAGGCTATGCATAAACTGTTGTTACTCCATTCTATAAAGCAGTCATTTGCCATAAACTACTGCTTTTTGAGTTTAAGGGCTGAGGTGGAATGACTATACACCTTGTTTGTACAAGTTCACAACCACAATCTGCCCGGCACAACCATAAGATGTAAAATGATAAATAAATTAATCATGCTAGTAAGAATCACTACCTGTAAACTTATAAAATTAATCAGAAGTACACGGATGCATGAGTATATCAAACTCATCAGACAAACCAAGCTCACAAGCTTATCGAACACAGCAGACCACCAATAAAGTAACCCCCTGACTAGAGATCCATTAACAGAGAGAACTCCGAGACTGGAGGAAACAGAACCTTGACCCCAACACTTGGTCACTTGTCACAAATCTTGCCCAGGAAAATAATCACAGTGAAGAACCTCTGAAGCCCCAATCTCTGTTCTCAGGCTTTAGCAGAGTGCAGTTTCTCCTGCCTGTGATGACCACAGAAATCCCACTCCAAGCTCACATCTCAAGGTGACACTCCATGCTGACAGTGTGAAACTTCCATGGTCTGGACCATGCTCTAGAATAAGTTTCTGTGCTTTGATAGCTCTGCACCCTGAACAAGTTCTTCAGCTGGTTTGTAATGTTATCTGACCACCTACAGTCTGCATTCCTATCTGCTCTCCATCTTTGCTCTCAGTTCAGCCTCCTGAACTCCTGTGACTGCCTTAACTCTTTCTTAACCTTCCTGTGACATATTTATATTTATATGTATGATATATAGAATATATATTTTTGTGTAAAGTGTTATGTGTGACCTAAGTGTAACGACAGATATTAGACACTAAGATTGAAATAAAAAAAAAAAAACCTGTTTGCTAGGCTAATGATCCAGGTGATCCACAAGTATTCAGTGAACTGCCATTGCTGAAAATGATGTAGTCTGTGAATTTATTGCTATTCAATAAACTGTCATAGTACAAATACACACATATGTTTTTTTTTTTGATAGTTTTTCTTTTCTTTTTTTTTTTCCTCCAAGTTTCTATGTTTTGTTTGTTATTATTTTATTGTTTGTTATCATTATTTAAACTTTGGGTTTTCTTTTCCCAGAAGAAAAGAGGCAGAGTAGAAGACAGAGAGGTTTAATCTTATGGGACTCACTTGCTCTATTCTTTTCCTTGAGAATCCTTTAGAACCCTCCACTGGGGGACTGACTGACAAATGTGTCCTACTGCAGATTAGACAGACATCCAGGAGAAAAACATTCCAATTCCCCAACCCTGTCACATATCATGCAGTTGTTTGGAGAAGGTAGAACAGCCCTTTGTCCCTTGTGTCCTGGGCTGACTTTATAAAGTGAGAGAGGAGAGAGGGGGAGAGAGAGAGAGAGAGAGATAATTTTTTTTAATATTTATTTTTTAGTTCTCGGCAGACACAACATCTTTGTTGGTATGTGGTCCTGAGGATCGAACCCGGGCCGCACGCATGCCAGGCGAGCGCGCTACCGCTTGAGCCAAATCCCCAGCCCACACATATGTTTTGTCAATGTTACTGACATAGCAGATTCACTGCAGTGTCTTCTTTCTGTATTCCTGGTGTCAAACACACTATCACATAGTAGATATTTTTCAATTGTTGAAATAAGTAAATCCTCAAGAGAAGTGATCAGTACTCTAACATGCATCCATTCAATGGAGAAACATTACCTTGGTTCCTATAGCTGTCATTCTATGAATGTTTACTACATGCCAAACACCATGTTGCATACTTTATGCACATTACCTCACTTAAGGTTTAAAACACTTACATTTTATAAGTTATTACTTATATTTTAAGAGTAAAATGACTTGTACCCTAGAAGTTATATAATTTACCCAAGATCACAGATCAATAAGTGGTGCGATTTGAATTTTACTGATAAGTAAATTCAATCCATATTCAGAGCCACTTTAAATACCATAATATTGTTAGGCAGTAATTTATGTTTTCTGCTTTCTTAGTACACTGTGCTTGGCATTGGAGAAGCCAAGATAAATAAAATGTAAAATAAAATAAACTGACTCATGAACAAAAAGGAGATACACAACACACAACACATAAAACCTTTCTTTAGGGCCTGGGGGCATAGCTCAGAGGTAAAGAACTAGCCTAGTATGCATGAGTCCCTGGGTTCTATCCCTAGCACTGCCAAGAATATACAAATAAACCTTTCTTGAAAGCTTAAGGATTGTGTATAGGAAGGAATGAATCAGGTGTTCCCTCCACCTCCTAACACACACAAACACACACACACACACACACACACACACACACACACACACATAACAGGAGCACTTCCCAACTAACTGCTTTCATCAGCCAAGAAAATCAAAGAAAAAACATCTTTTTCCCCTCTAGCTGTTCTGGAGCACTTGGGGGCAGGAACTTGAGTGCATTCTTTTGTAAATGATTGCTTTGCCTCCGGAGAGAGATTAATTGGTTTCCATGGTCAGCTACCTTCTTAGAGAAAAAATCTGTCAAAAGCTGAGAATAGGGAAAGCAAAACCCTGTGTGTGAGTCATTTTTTAAGTAGTATTGAGTATTTTGGATGAAAAATTCTGTGCACATATGTGGCAAACTTCTTATTCAGCTTATCCTCCACACACACACACAAAAAAAGGATTTCAAAATTGGAATCCTGGCTGTTACATTTTAAAATATCTAAAGGTATAGTATTCTCTGATTATATTAACTTGTATCTTATGATAAATTATAATACTAAAATTCATTGAGCATTTACTATGGGCCAGGACATATACTATAGGTTTACATAATTCAGTAATGTAATATTCACAACTTTATGAAGAAGGCTTTATTAATATTAATCCTATTTAACAAAAGAAAATGTGTGATGTCAGTTAAGTATATGAACTTCCCTAATATTACAGGGGAAGTGGTTGAATCCACAGTCTACCCAGTTCTGAATGACTGCAGAGTCCATGTGTTTAATTTTTCTACAATAAAATAAACTGATGCTGGGCACAGTGAATGGATTCCTGTAATCCTATGGACTCAGGAAGCTGAGGTATGAGGATCACAAGTTCAAAGCCAGCCTGGCTCTGCAACTTAGCAAGGCACTAAGCAACTCAGTGAGACCCTGTCTCTAAATGAAATACAAAAACAGGCTGTGGATGTGGCTCAGTGATTGAGTGCCCCTAGGTTTAATACCCAATACTGTAAAGAAGAAATTGATTCACTCCCATCCTACAATAGAGAAGAAAGCAGAGTTATACTAATAGAACATTCAATAATAACAAGCAGAACAGGAGAAAACACTTGAAAATCATATTTCTGATAATGTACTTTTATCCATGATATTTAAGAATTCTTATAATTCAAAAATAAAATGGCAAGTAATTCAAGTAAAAAATTATCTAAGTAGCTAAATAAGCGTGTCTTCAAAAAATCATGAATATTTTTTTTGAGGATATTGTGAATGCAGTGTTTTTCCTCATTTCCATTTCAGAAGTTTTGTTGCTGATATACAAAAATGCCTTATGCATGTTGATTTTATATCCTGCCACTTTGCTGAATTCATTTATTAGTTCTACTAGTTTTTTTTGTAGACCCTTTTGGGTCTGCTAGGTATAGAATCATGTCATCCACAAATAGTGATAGTTTAAGTTCTTCTTTTCCTATTTTTATGCCTTTAATTTTTTTCGTCTGTCTAATTGCTCTGGCCAGTGTTTCGAGAACTATATTGAATAGAAGTGGTGATAGAGGGCATCCCTGTCTTGTTCCAGATTTTAGAGGGAATACCTTCAATTTTTCTCCATTCAGAATGATTCTAGACTGAGGCTTAGCATAGATAGCTTTTACAGTGTCGAGGTAAGTTCCTGTTATCCCTAGTTTTTCTAATGTTTTGAACATAAAGGGATGCTGTACTTTGTCGAATGCTTTTTCTGCGTCTATCGAGATGATCATACAGTTCTTATCTTTAAGTCTGTTGATGTGGTGAATAACATTTATTGATTTCCGTATATTGAACCATCCTTGCATCCCAGGGATGAATCCTACTTGATCATGGTGCACAATTTTTTTGATGTGCCTTTGTATCCAATTTGCCAGAATTTTATTGAGGATTTTGCATCTAGGTTCATCAGAGATATTGGTCTGTAGTTTTCTTTCTTTGAGGTGTCTTTGTCTGGTTTCGAAATCAGGGTGATGTTGGCCTCATAGAATGAATTTGGCAGAGCTCCCTCTTTTTCTATTTCCTGAAATAACTTGAAAAGTATTGGTATTAATTCTTCTTTAAAGGTTTTGTAAAACTCCGTGAAAGATTTATACAATGAAAACTACTAAAAAGAGAAGTAGAAGAAGATCTTAGAAGATGGAAAAATATACCCGGTTCATGGATAGGCAGAACTAACATCATCAAAATGGCAATATTACCAAAACCTCTCTATAGGTTTAATGCAATGCCAATCAAAATCCCAATGGCATTTCTTGTAGAAATAGATAAAGCAATTATGAAATTCATATGGAAAAATAAAAGACCCGGAATAGTAAAAGCAATTCTAAGCAGGAAGTGTGAATCAGGCAGTATAGCAATACCAGATTTCAAACTATATTACAGAGAAATAGTAACAAAAACAGCATGATACTGGAACCAAAACAGGCGGGTGGACCAATGGTACAGAATAGAGGACACAGAGACTAATCCTCAAAGCTACAACTATCTTATATTTGATAAAGGAGCTAAAAGCATGCAATGGAGGAAGGATAGCATCTTCAACAAATGGTGTTGGGAAAACTGGAAAGTCATATGCAACAAAATGAAACTGAATCCCCTCCTCTCGCCATGCACAAAAGTTAACTCAAAGTGGATCAAGGAGCTAGATATCAAATCAGAGACTCTGCATCTGATAGAAGAAAAAGTTGGCTCCGATCTACATATTGTGGGGTTGGGCTCCAAATTCCTTAATAGGACACCCATAGCACAAGAGTTAATAACAAGAATCAACAAATGGGACTTACTTAAACTGAAAAGTTTTTTTCTCAGCAGAGAAACAATAAGAGAGGTAAATAGGCATATTAATAAAGAGAATGCTAAGATGATGTTTTAAAAAAAGAAAAACTATGGTTACTAAAATAATGACTGTTTATACATTGCAGAAATGTAAACAGGACACACCTTCAATTTAACAAGTATATTTTAGTTAAATTTAAATGCAGTTGACTGAAAATGAACAATATTTGAAAGTTATATTATAAAGAATGTATATATACCTTTGGAATTTATAGCCCTGAATATCCTTAAAACTTTTCCTGTAGGAGGAGTTTGTTACCTATATTTATGGTGTTCTACAACCTTAATTAAAATATCCTTAATAGTAGAATTTACCCCTTTTTTCTCCCAATTTTCCTTCTTTTTCTTCATATTCATTGCCATTTATGGAATGTTGTCTATGTGCCAAACACTATCCTAAGTGATTTAATGACAGCATCACATCATCTTATTCTGCATCACCTCCATGAGATATATACCATTATTATCACTGATTTATGGATGAGGTGTGATTCAGGTCATTGCCCAAGTTCACACAGCCAATAAGCAATGAAACTGAGAATTAATCCCAGGCCAACTGACTTCAAAATAAATGTTTTCAGTCATTGTCTTTCCTGTTTGAGGAAATAAATCTTTTTGACAAAGTTAATAGATTTTTGCTCATTACAAATATATATACTGAATATTTCATATGTGGGAACATAATCTGATCAAATTTTTTCAAGTTCATTCACTCGTATAGGTCCAAAAATATCTTGGTTACATCTTGCACTTAGCCCTTTTGCTTCACTTTTACTAATTTGTACAACTTTTTTTTATATACATAGAGAATCTCTCTGTGTCTGGACCACCAAAGCACATCCTTTCCTTTCTTTTCTCCTTTCTTCAACTCATACCTCAAAAAAAAAAAAAAAAACCTTCCAAGAAGATTTTGTTAGATAAACATATCTTCCTGTTATTCTAGCACTTTCTCACAACAAGTATCTACCCTCATGTTGAAGTTATTAAATACCACAGTGGTCAGGAAAATGGGCAAAAGGGATCCACCACCTGGATTTTAATCCTGGTTCTAAAATTTAATATCTTTGCTTCTTTCTGATGAGTTACTTAAAGCTCTATCCCTTGGTTCTCTCATCTGTAAAATGGGTATGAGAGAAGCATGTACCTTGTTGGAATGGTTGTGGTAATGATGAAATAAGTGATTCATACAAAACATGCAAGAAAATGCCTGGCATACTGTAAGGCCTCCTTATGTTTTATCTGTTATTAACTTACTCAGAAAAGATTTTGTCACCCTATGTTCTGCATCTTTCCATTCCCTTGAGATTCAATTTCTTAGCATTCCCAGGAACCATGCAACCAAGTGTAAATGCAGCAACAACTGTATTACAGGGGTTCACTTGATGCTTTCACTATATCCAGTGCAGCTTTGAAACTTACATGTTTTTTAAAATTTTTCCCAACCTTCTTCTTCCTGGTCTTCTCCTCCCTGATCTTCTTTTTCCTGATCTTCTCCGTCCTGATCTCTCTTCCCTAATCTCATTTTCTCTGAATCACCTGTATAAAAGCCCCCTGTTCCTTCTGATGGACAGAATCTTAGCCTCTGGGACAGAAGTCTCCTGTGTTTTTCCCTTGCTAGCAAAGCAATAAACCTCCTTTTCGTTTTTCTCAAAACCATGTCCTCGTTAATGGGTTGGCACTGGGGACAAGTACCAAGCTTTTGGCAACAACTGAAGAACAAAAATAGGACTACTCTCTCTGTGTTCAGGTAAGTACACTGGGAATATTCACCCATGCTTGATGAAGATGCTGACCACAAAGATTTCCACTAAGCCAAAGTATTGACCTGCACCTGTTGCTACTGAGAAAAACATTTGGATTATTTGATAAGCACAGGGCATTAAATAGAGAATAAAAAAGACAGTGATGACTTGCAACATTAAGACCAAGAAACAATTTCTTGCCAAGTTTTCTCTTGGCCCTTACAATTTTCCTGTATTGAGGTAATTGATTCTAGAGTAAAATATACTTCAAAGTACCATTCCTCCTCCCACTCTTAGAAAACCTTATCTACTATAGACTGATGAGCCTTCCTGTACTTTTGATAAATCCCCTAGTCAGCAGAAAATAATGTTAAAGAAACATGAAGAGTCAACATTAATTAATGAAAAATTAAAACTCTCTTCTAATTACTAGATGTGTTTGACATTTTGCCCTCACTGAAATACACAAGAAAACTAATTAATGAGTTTAATGCTGCACTTTTCTTTTTCTACATTCCTGAAATGGATTCAACATAGATAGTAAAAAAGTCCAAATTGAACATGCTCTTGAGGGTAATTTCCAGTATAGGATCTCTGCCTGGGACATATCCATTCCTACCTAAATAATACCCATTGAGAGGTGTTGGCACATGTGTGGTAGGCTATCTGTGGTTTAGAACTTCACTCTGTCTATACAGTAAAGAGAGAGAGTTTTCTATCTTCTATACAATTACTGTATCTTTTCTTCCATTCCATTTACAGTCTAGTCTTCAAGATACTAGATTAAATAATTACATAAAATTTAAATTTAAATTATTTTTAGTTTGAGAAATCAAAATATTTTGCTCTGTGAAGTAAAAAGTAAAAGATTTTCTCTAATTTTCATTTTAAGTGTAGAATGTGAATAGTAGAATGGTTTCTGTTGTGATTATTAAAGAAATTCCACTTTCATTCCTTTGAGCTTATAAAGATTAAGTTATCTACCAGTAGGTTAATGAGTTTATTACCATGTTTCTATTATAAAGAGAGTTATGAATATATTCAGGTAATCCAAGAATAATTCTCTAAATACAATCCAAACACATATTCCCTTTGGGCAAGCCCTCACTTAACACATGCAATGCTTATTTACAGGATGAAAAGTATACTTAACCAAGAAATAACTATCATTTATCTATTATCTTTTTCTTCTGGTATACCTTAAATTTATTTATATTCTCATCTGCAGTGATTTTTTTCCTGACCTTTTGTTCATAGTGTTTGTTGTTTATTTGTATTTGTTCTAATTTCACCTAGTCTCATCTGATTTTAGATACTAATCTTCCTATTGTTCGTTCTTGGTTTACTTTTGTTAAATAAAAACAAATACAGATTTAGATAAGATGATTTTTTTCAAAAATATTATTACATTTGGAAATATTTTTTTTCAAAAATATCTTTACACTCTGGCCTTTGAATCAGCACGTGTGTCCAAATCAGAGAAAAGGGCTTTCCTGTTATAGGGAAATATAAATATGGGTAGAAGACCTTTTAAGGGGAAATTAGTCAAATGAGTGAGCACAAGAATAAGCAGACAGCAAATTTAGGATGATCTGACAGGAAATGTTTTTCACTGTGATCATCCCATTTCAATACTCATGATGCACTGTGTTTTCATCAGGGTTAAAGTTCAAAAACAGTCTGTTGGCAAAATTGCTTGCTTCTCTGGGGAAGTCACTCTGTTCTACTGACATCATCAAAAAATTAGAGATCCATACACATTATAGGGAATAATATGCTATATTCAAAGTATATTAATTTAAATGTTAATCTGATCCCCCCAAAAAAGTTTTCACAGAAACATGCAGACTATTTGACCAAATATCTGAGTACAGTGACTCAGGCAAATTGACACTTAAATTGTGATTCATACAATGTTATGGGGAAATGTTCTGCATTTTAATACTTTTTCTGACCTGTGGCAAGCCAAAGTTCAAGGACCTCTGTGGAGGAGAGACATCTTATTAAAACTTAAGACAAAGCAGAGGGTTAGAAACATGCAATTGCAAAGACTCCATCATTTGTTGTTTTCAAACTTCAGTTTCCTGATATTTGTCAAATTCAATGTAAACTAAGTAAGTATTTGAAAAGATTATGTGTTTTCTATCAGAATTAGCAGGACTCATAATTTCTAGCCTCATTTTCTGACATATTACATGAGATATGAACACTGGAAGAGCTCACTGAGGAGTTATTTTTGAAGGAAAGGTATTTTGGCAGGTTTGAAAAGGAAATTAAAACACAAAGCAGATATTTTTAAAATTTAATTTAAGAATAAGGTTCAAAGAGCTTTGAACTCTTTATTTAATCCCATAAATTAACAGGGACATTAGATGACATGTTTCATTAAGGATCACAACTGTTTATTCATTCAACAGTTATGTTTAATATGAGCCTGCACTGTGCAAAGCAGTGGCAACTCAAAATATCAAAAAATATGGGAACACTTAAACATTGTAGTGCAGAAGGGAGAGAGACATGAATAAAATACTCACATATCTCCATGTCACTTGGATGTCACAGGAAAATAAGTAGTTAACTTTGGCCTATATGGGTATAAGTATGCATGCAAAGGTGTGATGCCTGTTGAGTACCCCTGATCAAAAATGCTTGGAACCAAATTTTTTTGGATTTTGGATTTTTCAGACTTTTTAATATACATAATGGGATATCTTTTGGGTATGGAACTCAAGTCTAAACATGAATTTCATATATATATATATATACACACACACACACCTTATACTCATAGCCTGAAGGTAACTTTATACAATATTTTTAGTGAGCCTGTATTTTGACAGAATATATCACATGAGGTCTGCTACCAATATTTTATGCTTGTGGTTTCATGTTGGCACTCAAAAAGTTTCAGATTTTGCAGCATTTTTGGATTTTATGGTTTTGGATTAGGAATGCATGACCTATATGCATATAAAATAAATGTCACCAAGTATTTTATCTTGCAAATTTGTCAAAGTATCAATATAATTTCTAGCTGTAAATTATAAAACTATTCACATGTCTAGAAGGAAAAAACACTTATATTCTTTCTTTTTTTTACATGATTTTTCATATCTTTCAGAAAAGAGATCTCCCTTGCATATGAATTCTTTCTCAGCTATGTATACCTGGCACTTTCTACTTATCTTTTAAGACATAATTCAAATGTCATATCCTCTGAGAAGATTTCCTTTTTTTCCTGCTTAGGAAGTAGATTGTTCTACAATGTGCTCTTGCATAGCACTTTGCATGCAGAGCCTTTATTTCTTTTCATTGTACTTTTTATTTATTTATATGTAGTCTCTACCACCAAACGATGAGCTGCTTGATAATAACAACCATGTCTTTTTAGGCTTTGCAATGTTAAATTCTAGCATAGCACTGCTACTACTTATATTTTGGATGAATGAATAAATGAATCAACATATCTTGAAACTGAAACGCATGTTGCTTGGATGATTGCAATGTTTATCATTCAAAATCAACTAGATGACAATGCAGAAACACAGGCTTACAATGAAGGCTAATTTATCTTTCACACTACAGGTCTATCATGAGTCTGTGCAGCGGATCTTCTCACCATAATCACTAAGGAACTAAAATTTACAGAGCAGCTACTATCTTGAATTAAAAAGAAATATTTAAAGTTTCACATAATTAAATGTTGTGGCACAGAAGGGAGACTTGATACATCCACCACAATCCGTTCGCAAAGCTGTTCTTCCAGCTTCAATCAATCTTTATGGGCCAAGAAAACTGCAATCTTACCATTTTCCTGGAAGGAAAGTGTCAGAAATACTCAGTAAGTAGCACTAGTGACTGCTGTACTCACCAGCCAGTAATAAATATATTTCTTGGATACAGGAAGCATCTTCTGCATCACTGCAAAACATGTTTAAAAGTCATAAGAGAAAGTATGGACAGTGAAAATATATGGAATATTATATTCAAATTCAACCTAAAAGCACTGTTTTTTTTTCATAATATTGTAAAGTATCATGTTAATGTTTCCATTCTTAAAATCTCTTTTGCTTTTTTACTCCAGTTCATGTCAATTGGAGGGGAGCACTAACTTTGCTGAAGTTTTCAAGTCAGTAAAGATCTAAAAATATTGTAGGACTATCACAAAAAAAATCAAAACATTAATACTATAGTTTGAAAAATGCACAAAACAGTAGTTAATCCGTTTGTTTTTCATCAAGTGCATATTTAACTTCTCTAACTTAATCAATTATAACTTGATTTTTACAATGCAGTGTTGGAGTCTGACCTATTTAAATAGGCTTCCTATACAGAACTGTTGACAGAGTAGGCAAGAATTAGTAGATGAGATTATAGAAACAAAATCCTGAAGAACACAATATCTACTCTTCTCCCAAATAGATGCTTCCATAGCAACTAATGGAAAAAAAGAAAGAATGGAATCATCTCTCAAAATATTTTACAAATATGACCATACAATAAAAGAGTATGATACAGTGTAAAGACACCTAATCATGGTTCTAGAAGACCTGATTTTTGTCTCAATCTCTATGATTACCAACTGTAAAAATAGTAAAACTTTCTCTAACTTCTTTAAGCCTCTTCTATGAACTCAACATATTAATACATGTTCTATCTTCTTTTTACTTATGCCTTAAATATCATTTGAGACAATGTATACTATTCGTTTGTCAAGACCTGGAGAAATTTAAAGCAGAAAGCGTATACTTGAATATATGCAAAATTTAAAATACCATTTAGGAAATCAACAAATCCCAGGATGAAATGCAGAATGTGACAAAACAGTCTAAATAAATGTATTAGCAAATACATGAAACAACCCCACTGATAAAGGGGTGGGGAAACGTGCTGACCTCACTGAGTGAGCTTATATATGAATGGAGACTATAAAGTTAAAGCAAAAAGTCAGCATTGCACCCTAGTTGTTAAACATGTTTTCATAAAGACTAGGTGTTAACAATTCATTATGTGTATGCTAGAATTGCACACACATGAAAAAAAAACAGTAAATGGTGTAACTCAGATTCTTCATTGTTGGAGTGGGAGATTACAATAAGCCAGAATGAATCACAGGACCCTGGAATACACAGCAACATCAATTTTATATTTAGCTTAATAGAAACATTGATCAATGAATATGAAAGTAATTACATATGCATGTAATTACATGAGTTACTATAACCAGATAAATTTTTAAGCTCTGTCCACAAATAAGGCCTAGAAAGAATGACACCCCAATAGCAATGAGCACACCTGGTACCCAGATATTGATATGTAATGCCATTTTTCAATAAAACAACATAGGTTCCTTAGAGAAATAACTGCTTCTAAGACTGGCAAAGGGAATATAAAGAAGAGCTGATAGCATCTGAAACTGCTATCAAGAAAGGGAATACTCAAAAAAATAGAATAAAAATGGACTTTCTGTCACTGTGACAAAATAACTGAGATAATTAATTTGAAAGAGTACACTTTTATTTTACCTTATGGTTTTAGCGGTTCAGTCTATGTTGCGTTGGTTCTATTGCTTTGGGCCCCTGGTAAGGCAAGACTCACCCTATGGAAGCCAGGAAGCAAAGAGAGCCAAGAGGGAAAAGGATCAGAGATAAACCATGCCCTTCAAAGCTATGCTCCCTGTAACCTGGGAGCTTCCTTCAACTAGACCCACTTCCTAAAGTTTCCATTACCTACCAATAATGCCATCAGCTAAGGACTAAGCCTTCAACACATGAGATTTTGAGGGACTTTTTATATCTAAACCATAACATGAAAACCAATACAGGAGTCATGGCCAAATCTTGATCAATTTGAACAATGTAAAGAATAATTGAACTATAACCCCAGATACAAAATAAAATTCAAAAGCCATAGCGATATAAATGATAAAATAGATACCTGGAAATTATGGGAACAGAAAAATTTCCCATACAGAAGAATTCTAACTCACAAATATGGCTATTTCTGTCATAAAATTAAACAAGTATAACTCCTGACTTCTTAAATGTGGGTGGCACACCCTCTTTTATAGAAATAACATCATTCACATAGCCAAAAGCTGGAAGCAACCCAAATATCCATCAACAGATACACTGAAAAACAAACTGTGGTACACATATACAGTAGAATTTTACTCAGTCTTTAAAAAAGAAATAAATTTCAATACATGCTACACCACAAAAGAAACTTTAAGTATTATATAGATGAAATAAGCCAGCCATACCTTGGATTTTATCACAGTTTTTTTTTTCCTTTGGTACCAGAGATTGAGCTCAGGGGCAATTGGCGACTGAGCCACATCCCCAGCCCTATTTTGTATCTTATTTAGAGACAGGGTCTCACTTAATTGCTTAGAACCTCGCTTTTGCTGAGGCTGTCTTTGAACTTGCAATCCTCCTGCCTCAGCCTCCCGAGCCTTTAGGATTATAGGCACGGGCCACTGTGCCCAGCTTTTATCACAATTTTTAAAAATGTAAGCAGCACACACTGACTTCCTTCCAAATAGTGCACTATGAGAAGGAGAAAGAATAAAAGAGTTACTTTAAGCAGGGGAGAAGTACAACAAACACTGATCTAGGTGATCAAAATCAATATCATCAGAAATAAATAATGTTGATGGCTATACTACTGAGAAGATGAGAATGACATTTTACCTCTATGATCCTCCTCTCCCAAAACACTGCAACCATAGCTTAATCATGAGAAAAAAATCAGTCCCAAAATTGAAGATGTTCTACAAAATACCTGACTGATACTCCTGAAAATTGTCAAGATAATCAAAACAAAGAAAGTCTAAGAACTTTCACAGTAGAAAGAAATCTGAGGAGGTATGAAAACTAATGTAATGTGGTAAGCTGTAATAGGATATTAGCGAAACCTAAGAAAACATAAAGGAAGTAGAGACTCTAAGTAATAACAATGCATTTAAATAATTTTACTGATGTGATACAGCAATCTGTATACGGGGTATAATTTGCAGTTCATAACCCACTTGAATCAAACTGTGAAATATGATATATTAAGATCTATATAATGTTTTGAACGACCAACAATAAAAATAAATAAATAAATAATTTTATTAGTTCTGAAAAATTTATCAGAGCAGTGTACAATGTTCATAATAAAGGGAACAGGATCTTTGTAGATGTGATTAGGGTCTCAAAGATCTTGATAAGTGGAGATCACACTATTAGCAAGGTGGACTCTCTATTTGCAAGAGATCTTGTAAGAAAGAATCAGAGATACTTGAAACATACACAGGAGAAAACAATGTAATCACAGAAGCAGAGATTTGAGTTACACAGTCACAAGCCATGGAAAGATGGCTGTTATCAGAAGATGGAAGAGTCAAAAAATGAGTTCTCCCCTAGGAACTTCATAAAGGAACAGAATTCTAACAATAACTTGATTTAAGCCCAGTGACACTGATTTGGGACTTCCCGTTTCCAGAACTATGACACAATAAATTGCTTGTTTTAAGCCATTCAGTTTTTAGCTGTTCATTACAGCAGCCCTAGGAAACATATACAAGAACCTGGGCCAAAATTCATACACTGATTAGGTTATAGAAGAGGTTCCCCAACCAGGTTTTCCACAACCAGAGCCTACATGTTTACCCACAGTGCTACATGTTTTATTTTTATATCTAAAAGCATAAATGTAAACTGGAAAACAACTTGACTCATTAAATTTAGAGACCATGTGATAATATTGCTAATCTCAGGGCCTACATATTGTTTAACAAACAGGTGTCATTTTATTTTCAAAGTACAAAGAAAAGACATTGCCAAGAAAATAAAAGCCTCTCTGGGAATCTCCAGAAGAAAGAAACCGATCTCAATTACAGGTACAAAAGAGGAATTGTTCTTCTCTCATGCCTATAGGTGAATAAAGCACTTAATTCAAAATTCTAACTTATCTCCTATTAGAAATCCAACTTGGGGGGCTGGCATTGTGGCTCAATGGTAAAGCACTTCCCTGGTACCTCTGAGGCACTGGGTTCGATGCTCAGCATTACATACAACTTGGAATTATAATTTTTTATATTATATATCATATTTGCTCCCAATAAAATTCAGGTTATGTTTGAATATGGTTTTTATTTCAAAAGAATGGTTAATTGAACATAATTGTTAGTAGGCTGACTCTGATAAGTTTATTGAAACAAAATGAAAAGCAAATGCCACAGAGGACTTTTTGAAACTGTTAATAATTACCACTTTATCATTACATAATATTTTCTAAGTTATACAGACTTTTTACACATACCTAAAACACTGATTAGACAGACTTGATTATTTATAATCCTTATTAATCATGCCTTTCTTCCTCTCTGGATAATGGAGCAAAGAGTCACTTTCTAGATGTTGATTCTTTGATCATGCACTTCCCAGTCTCCAGAAGTATGAAAAAATAATTTTGTGTTCTTTATAAATTACCCAATCTCAAGCAGTATGTACTAGCAGATAAAAAATGGACTTAAAAGTATACATTACTGGGGGTTGGGGTTGTGACTCAGCAGTAGAGCACTTGCCTAATACGGGCAAGGCCCTGGGTTCAATCCTCAGCACCACATAAAAATAAATAAAACAAAGGTACTGTGTCCAACTACAACTAAAAAATAAATATTAAAAAATACATTACTGTATTTGATCCATAAACTATTTTTTAGGTAAGCAGTGAAGATTAATACATTTTTTTCTCCGTCTTTCAGATATGTTTACATGTTATAGATGATATTACTCTAATCAAATTTAAGCAAAATATCCAGGTCACATGGTCTGTAAAATGACTATAGCCAGGCATGATGGCACATGCCTATAATCCCAGTGACTCAGGAAGCTGAGGCAGGAGGATCACAAGTTCAAAGGCAGCCTCAGCAAAAGTGAGGCACTAAACAACTCAGTGAGACCCTGTCTCTAAATAAAATATAAAATAGGGCTTGGGATGTGGCTAAGTGGTCAGCACCTCAGAGTTCCATCTCCCGTGCCCACCCCAAAAGAATTTGGGGCTGTAACTCTGGTGTTCTAAACTGTAAACCAGTTTTTCTGTGACCACAGTGGAAACAGAAACATACCTAAAACACTGATTAGCCAGACTTGATTAATTATAATCCTTATTAATCACATTTTCATTTTGTTGTACCCTGTTTTCAGAAGGAAGAGGTGTCATGATTACTAGCACATAAAAATTTATAAAATACATCATAGTAATACTGGGATGTAAAAGTTATATGTTCTGACAAAATCTCTTAAAAATTTTTATGTACAGGTACAGTCATGTCTACAAATGATTTATGTTATTAATGATGGTCAATGGCCCTGGTAAGACATTTAATCATCAAGAATCAATTACCTTCACTGTACTCCCATTACTGAGGCAGAAAATTAGACTAACAAAACTATGTTTAAACTGTTTTCACTAGTAAGAAAAAAATATTTCTTTTAAAATACTTATTTAGGCAAAAACTTTGTTAACCTGAAAACACATCCCCAAGAATTTTAATATACTGAAGAAAATTTTTGGTACTGGGGGAATGAACCCAGGGGTGCTTTACCACAGAGTTATGTTCCCAGTCCTATTTATCTTTTATCTGGGATAGGACTTCACTAAGTTGCTGAGGGCCTCACTGAATTGCTGAGGCTGGCCTTGAACTTGTGATCCTCCTGCCTCAGCCTTCCAAGCCACTGGGATTACAGGTGTGTGGTACCACACCTGGCAATATATTGAAATTTTATTATTATACTTTCCTACAATATTCTAAGTTCATCAAAATCTTATTTTGCAAAGGACTGCTAATTTCTTTAAAGGAGAATCTATAATCTCTGAATATATCCACTTTCTGAGATGCCAAGGATTAGAATTTCAACATATAAACTTTTAGAGCGATGCAATTCAACTCATAATGGCCTTCAAACTTTTAAATAAAATTAAATAACAAGATTCAAAATGTGTTTGAATATACTTGGCCTATTATGATCTGAGGTCTTAGATATTTATGTTATAGTCACAAATTATTAGCGCTAATTATAATTTAAAATTTTCTATTCCAAGGGGAAATTACTCTTCAAGCGGAAAATATGACATAATATGTTGATGGATTGGGCTAATTATTTATGGGTGAAAGGATCTCTAGTGATGTATCAAGATCTTTTGAATTTTATCTTTCAGCATACTTCTGCCATTTGGAAATAAGGTCTAACTGTTGCAAATTGATGTCGAAAGTCAAATGCATGGGGAAACTATGTTGAAAACCTACTAACTAACTATACCTCATTTTCTATCCTCTAAATATTTGGTACATTCACATTGGTATTATTGCTGTATCTCTGAATCAAATGCTACTCCATATGTAGATGATCATTTTTCTATAAGGTGATTGTGGCTAAAGACCTTGGGTGCCCTGTGGCATAGAATGTATTCATTGTGAGGAAAAAAATACCATGATTATATTTCTATTCCAACTAGTACTACACCACTCTTTGTTTCATATATTTGAAACTTTTAGTTTGAAATAAATTTAGATTTATGAAAACGTTGCAAAACAGTCTACAGTGTTCCTATATACCTTGCACCCAGATTCCTACATTATCATCTCACATAATCATAATACAATTATCTAAACAGGGAAATTAATACAAAATCAACACTATTAACTGAACTATATCTTTATTCACATTTCATTATTTTTTTTCTTCTGATGTCATTTATCTGCTTCAGAATTAATCTAAAGTCCCATATTGTATTTAGTTTTCATTTCTCCTTGGTGATCTCATCTGGCACAGTTCTTCATCTTTCTTTTTCATGACCTTGACTCTTAGAATACTAACCATTTATTTTGAAAAATATTTCCTATTTTAGATTTATCTGCCTTTTCACTGATTCAATTCAGATTATGCATCTTTTAAAAAATATTTTTTAGTTGTCGATGGACCTTTATTTTTATTTGTATGTGGTGCTGAGAATTGAACCTAGTGCCTCACACATGCTAGGCAAGAGCTCTACCACTGAGCCACAACCCCAGCCCCAGAATATGTTTTTTGTGTGAGAATATACTTTAAATGATCTGTGCCATGTTCAATGCACTCTATGTCTCATCACTTGTGTTTTTAACTATGATCTAGAATAAACATGTTGTATGAATCACATTCTTTAGTCCTCACAACCCTGTATATTACACTTTATTATTATTATCCATAGCTCAGATTTAAAGAAACTATGCTTTCTAGGGATTAAATAACATGTTCACATATACAGTTTGTAAATAGTGGAGGCAGAATTTGAAACTGAGTGATCTATTTCTTGAACTTCCACTCTGAATCCCCGTGCATACTGTCTTCTTACCCTGCAAAGCTGAGTTTTTCCATCTTTAAAGTTTTTATCATTTGGTCCCTGTTGGTATTTCTCCTCAGTCCTTCACTATATAGACCATTGAGAGTCGATCATAATTTATGATATCTGAAACTCACCCCCTCTCAATCCCAAGGGGCATTAATAGGTTGTAACTGGGTTTTGAGATTGTTTCACAACAGACTCTGAAATGAATTCAAACATTCATTTATATATGTTTGTGTATTCCAATGCAAAGCATCACTGAATTCATGTATATGTGTTTGTGCATGTATATATACATCACAATGACATTTCAGTCATCAATGAACAGCATAAATGATGGTAGTCCTATAAAATTATAATGGAACTAAATGTGTTATGTCATAATGATGTCATAACTGCTATAACATTATGATTCAATGCTTTATACACATATTGATACTAATGTAAATAAACCCATTATTATTATTATTATTATTATTATTATTATTATTTACAGGATACACAATTAGGTATAGTATATGCATTAAACTTGAAAATTATGATAAATGACTATGATATTGATTTATGTATTTATTTTACTCCACAGTTTTTATTATTAAAATAGTATACTGTGTTATACCAGCAGCAGTCACATACATCTGTGTATACCACATCTCTTAACCATATAAGAGGTCACAGGGAATAATTGATTTATACCATTTAGGTTTGTGGAGATCCATTCTGTTATGTTCACATGATGAAATTAACCAATGACACATTTTTAAAGCCATGTCCTTGTTGTTAAGCAACACATATTGTAAGTGTGTATGTGGGTGCATTCCCACACAATTCCAAAGGTGGATTTAAGAAAATGTCAGATATGTAGAACCTATGTTCTTATTCACTGAAGACTGTTAGGTAGATTTGACATTGTGCTAATGTTAAGGTATCTAGCCAGGATCTATGTTTTAATAGATGGCTGACTTACTTCAGCACCTGGGATGAGAATGACTTACTTGAAAACAACTATAGAGGTTTTTTTTAAGGGTATAGAAATGTTTCAACACAAAGATAAAATGTCAATCAAAACCCTTGAATGTTACACCATAGAGATGGATGCAGTGTTTTTATCATGTACATTTTAGAAAAATAGATATTTTTAATTATTCAAGAGAGTTATAGAAAATAATCTAAATCAGAACTCATTTAATACTTAATTTTAGGTATTAATTTCTCCGTAACACTAGTTTCCTATGGCACCTTTAACAAATAATAAGAATTATTTTCTTAAAATAGCAAAAAAAATATTATTTTTCAGTTTTTAGAGATCAGAAATGAAACCTCAGTTGAAGACAACATGTTCACAGACATTTCTATCTAGAGTTCAAGCAAACAATGTATCTCCTTAGCTTTTGCAGATCTAGAAGCTACCCATAGTCTTTGACTCTGGCCCTTTCTACATCTCCATTTACATTCTGACCTCTCTTTTTATCATCTTAGCTCTTCTGATACCTCTACCTCCCTCTTTGATCTTCTAAGATTACTTATGATTGCCTCCAGCGCCTACCTTGACAGTCCACAATAATATCCCCACGTCAGTGTCCTTAACCTCTTCAGAACCTCTTTTGTCAGGTAGGGTAACAAAATAACAAATTATGGGACTTAGAACTTTAACATTTTGAAAGGATTGTTATTCTACCTTTCACATATTCCAGTGATTAGCAGCTATCCCCAAACAATATAAAATGAGAGACAAGTGATTTGATTTAATGAACCCTATGAGGTTACTGTTTTTTAGGAAGCAACACAAGATATGTATCAAATCTAGATTTTATTTTCTGTGAACAAAAGGCATGTTACATTTCAGTAAATTTTCTGAGCAGACTCTAAATTAGTCTGAATTTTTAAAAAGGCCAAGTCTCAATTACTAGCTCTATGACATTCTAAGTACATTAACATTAACCAACCTTCCCTGTGAGAACATCTGAAAGTGATGGATAATGTATTAAATATATTTTATCTATGAAAAGAGTATGTAGGATGTAAAGAATGCCATATCCTAAAAAATCTTAACACAGTTATCAAACAAATCTATTCTTAAAGCCATATGACATGAACACAATGTAAAAAATTAATAAATTACGTAGAGTAAAAGAAAATATGAATTAGAGTGATTAGAGAAATTAAAAAGCAAAATCAGATCTGCAAAGGATTTAGAAACTGCAAACAAAAAACAATTAGGTTAAACATATTTAAATAAATGAAAAGGATGAAAAATATGAAAGACCAAAAAACCATAAAAAGACAAGAATATTTAAAAGAAGACCAATTTTAACTTTAAAATGAAAACAATCAAATAAGAATTTTCATTAACAGCAGACCACATAATCTCATTTAACCTTCTTGCTGAAATATTTGTATTAAATATTCTGGGAAATCATTTTCTAAACTATTTTTTAAATGTTATATATAAAGAGGTAATGGACAAAATTATTTAGGCCTAATTATACCTGCTTATCCCTCTTTTAGTACAACTAAAAACTGTACATATACAACAATTGTGGGAAGACTGAAAGGTGGAAAAACAAGGAGACACTGGCTACGAACCTTAGGACTTAACGAATGACATAACAATAGGTTCTCTAGGTTCTCTTTTAATCTTTCATATATCTTGGCTAGGTGTTAGAGAATCCTGCAATCCAGAACACAATCAGGTTCAGACAAAAATAAGCCTTTCAAAGAAGCCTGCCCTAACCAGAGGACCGGGAAGAAAATAGCTCAACAGGAAAGAAACCTTTCTGACTTGACAATAAGTGCCCTACTTCAGTCAAACACCATACATTATCACCTTCTCTTGTCTGGTAGACAAAACCAACAAGAAAGTCAGATTCCCAATTTTACCCCAAATGCAGATTGCAGAATTACGTCGGTTATACATCCACATTTTTACATAATGCCCAATTAGTAATTGTTGTATTCTGCTACCTTTCCTTTGGGGTAAAATTGGGAGTTCATAACCCACTTGAATCTAATGTATGAAATATGATATGTCAAGAGCTTTGTAATGTTGTGAACAACCAATAAAAAAAAATTAAAAAAAAAACATAAAAAAAATAAAAAAATAAAATAAAAAAGTAAAAAAAAAAAAAAAAAAAAAAAAGAAAGTCAGATTCTACTGTCCCAAGTGGTAAAAGAGCCCACCCAAGAAAGTGCATTTTTCCACCAATGAGCAGTGTTGTAGAGACAAGGCAGGAAATGTAGGCTAGAGGCCTCTCACCTTGTGGTAGTAAATGACTCAGAGTGGCATTTTTCAACCCCAATAGCAATGAGAGTGGATAGGGAGCAAGAGGCAATAGCAGGATTTTGTCTGCCCTACCAGTAGTGCTGTTTGGCCTGGGGAGGCCCTCCCCTCCCCTATTGGATGGATCAGGGCATTTGGTATCACAAATCCCACATGGCTATAATAATAGTGAGGAGAGATGCTTTTTGTCTCCCAGAGGGGTAGTATCTGCAGAGACAGAGTGGGAAGTCTGGTTTGAGCCCCTCAATAAGGTAGCAGCAAGGAACCCAGAAATGTATTTTCCTCTTCCACTGACAACAATGGTGAAGGCTAAGACAGAAGTCTGGACTCTACTCCCCAAACAACAGAAGCAGTTAACCTAGGGTTTTATTCCTATGTTGGTATATAATAAGAAAAATCAAGTAGAAGGTCTGGAGGAGCACCCAATAATATCAAACAGTGCTTATCTTCTTCCTGAATAGACAGTAAAAGAAGTCTATCATAGAGAAGAAAATGAGAGAAAGAGATTCTTTATATCTGCATAAGAAGTCCTGGGAAGACCCCAGAATGACTCACATCTGAAAATAACTAGTATCAAAACACTGAGAGGTCTTAAAACAGAACTATAACAGAAAATCACCCTACTTTTCAGAATGTCTTTCAAGTGGTGCACAAACAAAGAAGACAAGAAACTACTGCAAAGGTTCTGGATAGTAAATTGTCATTGGAAACAGTCTAAACAACAGCCAGGATTCACACCTAAAATACCCTAAAATAGGGTAAATCTCTGGAAAAAACTGAAGATTCATTTAGACTTTGAAATCCCATATAATAACATGTAAGATGTCAACAATTCAATTGAAAATTACTTATTATACCAAAAACAAGGGAGAAAGAAGTCTAGAAAAAAACAACCAATAAAAGGCATGAACTCATAAAAATATTTTCATGATAAATTATAATTATTCTTTGAACAATGACAAAATAGAAAATTTTTCTATTTGATTTCTTGTAGAAAATACAAGAAATCAAAAAGAGGCAAGTAGAATTTGTGGAATAAAAAATACATTAGCTAATGTAAAAATGCAGTGCCTGAGTCCAACAGTAGATTAAAGATGAAAGAGAGAAGAATAAATGAGTTTGAAAATAAAGCAAGAAATTCTAGATAGGGAAGATGGGTGGGAGGGAAAGGGAGGGGGAAGAGGATTATCAAGGATGGTAGAATGTGATGGTCATCATTATGCAAAATACATGTATGAAATTTTGAATTGGGGGCCAACATACCTATATACAAACAGAGATATGACAAATTGTGGTATATATGTGTATTAGGAATTGTAATGCAAAAAAAGAGTACATGTATAATGCATAAGTTGGCGTGAACATACTTTATATACATACATACAAAAAATTGTGCTCTATATTTGTAATAAGGATTCTAATGTATTCCACTGTCTTGTGTATTTAAAAAATAAATTAAAAACAAGAAAATAAAACAAAGAATGTGTCTAATATAACAACAGACAGGATATAGACTGAAAAGATGAAAAAAACATAGGATTCAATGAGACAATAATAAATGATTCTGCCATTATTGTCGCAGAACAAGAGGAGAGAGTGGAACTAAATGAGTATTCAAAGAAATAATGGCTAAAAACCTCCCACATGATGAAATGCATAAACCTAAATAGTCAAGAAGCTCTATGGACCCGAAACTCTTTCTAAACTCTTTCTAAAGAAATTCTTGCTAAGATAACATAATCAAACTTCTCAAAATTAAAGACAAAAACAGCTTGAAAGCAACATTACTTACAGGTAAATAATAAATGGATAATGGTAGGTTCCCTATCTATAAATAGGAAGTACAGAAAAAGTGGAATGTATTCTTCAAATGATGAAAAAAAAAAGAAGTGTCATCCAAGAATTCTAAATCCAGCAAAAATATCCTTCAGGAATGAAAATGCAAAAAAAAAAAAAAAAAGCTTTTAAAACTCAAAGAAAAACTACAAGAATTTATCACCAGCAAGCACATCCATTCAGAATGGCTAAAGAGAGTTATCAAAAAAAAGAAAGAAAAGAAAAACCTAAACAAAATAAAAATATAAGACTTGAAACTTCTGAATAAAGATATAATAAATTAATTGGCAAATATATGTGTGAGTATAATAGACTGTCTTCATAAGTTTTCAAAAACATGATTAATTTAATGGTTGAAGAAAAATGTATAATGCTCTGTGATGTGACCATTTTGTTGTATGCATAATAAATATTTAAGAAAATTATATTTAACAAGCAAAGCCAACTTACAAAGTCATATATTGTAAAACATTGTACATAAATAAAGATGGGATTTTAAAGCTTTTTTCCAATTGCCCACAGGGAAATAAAATTAGAGAAATTGAATAATGAAGAAAAGAGGAAAACAAGTGTAAAATATATAGTAAAATTATAAGAGGTGAAACTTTATAAACAACAGAATAAAGGCGTTACAGGTTGGATATGAGGTACACTTCTAAGGCTCCTCTGTTATATTTGAAGGTGAAATGACTGGATTATGGGGTTTGTAACCTAATTGGTCCATCCTAGTATGAATGGACCAATTGAGTGATAACTGTGGGCAAATGACATGTGGCTAAGGGAGATGGGTCATGGGATTGTGAACTGGAAGGATTCATTTTCCTCTCATTCTCTCTGCTTCCAGGTCACCATATTCTGAGCTGCTTTTCTCTGTCACATTCTTCTGCCATGATGTTCTGCCTCACCTTGGGCCCAGAGCAATGTAGTCAGCCAACCATAGACTAAACCTCTGAAGCCATAAGCCCAAATAAACTTTTCATCCTCTAAGCTGTTCTTGTCATGTGTTTTAGTCACAGCTATGAAAACCTGACTAATGCAGAAGACCTTGGTGACTTAACTCTCTCTTTCTCTCTAAAACACTATAAAGCCATGAAAAACAACTAAAATAAACCATTTCAGAACTCTAGCAATTATAGTATAGCAAAGTCACGCTACAACCTGAACAAAGTGTATATCAAAAGAAACTATTGAACCTGAGTAAGACAGTAGAGTCTATAACATTTTTATTTTGGGTCTACTCCCTTTCACCCTTTCTCACAGTTCAGTGGTTCAGGAGCCAGAACTGAATAGCATTTCAGACAAAGGAGATCTCTAAATGCTTCTGGAGCTTTGTTAGAGCACAATCCCCAGACAATAGTTAGTAACTTTTCTGAAGTTTCAGCTCCATCAGAAATCTCTCTTCTCAGAGTGTGGTGGCTATTTGACTCACAGTTCAGCTTAATGAGGAAAAATTATGCTATGTCTAACTTTGGGCACTACCAAAAAATAAAAAAAATAAAAGCGAACACAGCTGGTAACATCTCTGCTACCTAAGATTGTAATTTCAGTTGGGAAAAATAAGTGCCATTCAGTAATTGAAAAGTAAATCCTGGAGAACTGGATGACCACAGGAAAAGCTCAAAAATATTTCTAGGGATTTAAAAAGCTGTATGCATGTATGAATCTATTTACATGGCCAGGGAAGGACAAGGCATAAGTCATTTACCTCTAGCTGACCTTGTCACTCTATATAACAGAAGATGAAAAATAAAGCCTTTTCGTAAACTGCCTGAAGTGAGAAAATGTGTCTTCTAACAAAGATCCTCTTGGCAAAGGGTAGAAGTCATTTTGGCAAGGTATTTAAGGAAATCTTCGACCAATCACTAGCTGACCATTAAATTTGCAATAACCCAGGTGTGACCACTAGGAATTCATGCTTAAAATAAAAACAAGAACTAAAATATAAAGTAAAAGAAATCCAAGAGGTCATGCAATAAAAGAATAAAGAATTTTGAGATGGGCTGGGTTGTGGCTCAGCAGTAGAGTGCTTGCCTGGCATGTGCAAGGCTCTAGGTTCAATCCTCAGCACCACATAAAAATAAAGACATAAAATATTTTTAAAAAAGAATTTTGAGGGGGGCTGGGGATGTGGCTCAAGCGGTAGCACGCTCGCCTGGCATACGTGCGGCCCGGGTTCGATCCTCAGCACCACATACCAACAAGGATGTTGTGTCTGCCGAGAACTAAAAAATAAATATTAAAAAAAAAATCTCTCTCTCTATCACTCTCTCTCCTCTCTCACTCTCTCTTTTAAAAAAAAAGAATTTTGAGGGGCTGTAGCTGTAGCTCAGTGGCAGAGCACTTGTCTAGCATGTGTGAGACACTGAGTTTGATTCTTAGTACCACATTACAAAAAATAAAATAAATAAAATAAAGACATTGTGTCCATCTACAATTACAAAAAATTTTTAAAAACTGAATTTTGAGAATTATTCCAGGAAAGTACTAAATAAATAATCATTAACAACAAACAATATCACAACAAAGCCAGCAACAATACCAAAACTTTGGGGCATAGTAATATGATAGCAGAGAAGATAACATATAAATTAAAGGGTTCAGTTCTGACTTTAAAAATTAAAAGACATTTAAAGAAACAAAATATGCCATAGACTTGAGAGAAAAAGCGATCAATAAAATCTGACCCTGAGAGTGAACAAGATTATGAGCTTAGTAGACAAAGACATTAAGTTGACTATTATAAAATATCTTCAAAAGCCATACTTTAAAAATTAAATGAGAAAAAAAAAGTGTCTCCTCAGAGTACATCAATAAAGAGTTAGAAATTTTAAAAATCAAATAAAAAGTCACTGGTAGAATCATTGACAATCAGGGAAATGGAAATCAAAAATAAACTGATAACAACACAGGTGGCCAGTGAGTTCAGAATGGCCTTCACATACTGAAGGGACTGTATAAACACAGTAACATAAAATTATATATTAACCATAATTTATGTTATGTCATTAAAATAATTATATGCAAAAAAACAAACTGAGATTTCATCTCATACCAGTCAGAAAGGCAGTCATCAAGAATACAAATGATAATAAATGCTTTAGAGGATGTGGGGGAAAAGGAACAATTTTATATGGTTGGTGAGATTTTAAATTTGTACAACCACTAAGGAAATCAGTATGGAGTTTCCTCAAAATATTAGACATGAAACCACCAGATAGCTCAGCTGCACCACTCCTTGGTTATTTATTCTCAAGGATTAAAGTCAGTATATTATGATATATGCATACTCATTTTTATAGCCATACAATTTACAATGCCAGACTATTGAACCAGCCTATGTGTCCATTTATGTATCAGTGGATAAAGAAAATGTGGTATATGTGCACAATGTAGTTTTATTTAGCCATAAAGAAAAATTAAATTATGTTACTTGCAGTCGAATGGATGGAAACTGAGACCATTATGTGAAGCAAAATAAGCCAAACTCAAAAGTTCAAGGATAGCATGTTTTCTCCCATGTGTAGAAGCTAGAGAATAAAAAGGAAAAGAAAGCTGGAGGAGTCTCATGAAAATCAAAGGGAGATCATTAGAGAAAAGCCACCAAAAGGTGAGAGGTAGGGAGGGAGTGGTGGGTGCAAGAGAGCATTATTGGACAAATTATATTGTTATATTGTGTGCATGAATGAATATGTAACAATACCATCATTATGTATAACTACAATGGACCAATCAAATGTGGAAAGATAAAAAAATTCATGAATTGAGAAATGCAATAACACGTTTTAAAAAATCATCAGAGGAACCTCAAAACAGATCTGAATAGTAGAAGAATGAAGCTGAAAGCATGGAGTAAGGGAATATTTTTGAATATTTTTGTTCAAAAAGAGCAAAAATAAATGAAGAAATATAGAGCATCATTAGAAGTCATAAACAACAGTAGACAATGAGGTGACATCTTAGAAAATAACCTTAAGTCAGGAATTTTATAAAATCTCCATTAAAGGATCTGTATGTAGGCCAGAACTTGCAGACAGAGTAACTAGAGCTGCCCAGACATCAAATGGATGCCTGTACCCTAGTGGGATAGACTCAAGTTCTTGCCTGTGTCACCACCATATGTGGCATGGGCTTGGGTGCACCCTTGGGACCTTCAGGTCCTTGCAGCTCTGAGACAGAGGTTTGATGCAGCTTAGCATCAGTCTTGGTGGCCAACGGACTGCTTTCACTAATATAAACCCAACCTTGGGCAACATAACTTGGAGCAAAACCCCATTTTCAGGGGATATGACAGGGTACTAAGCACAAGACTTTGCCTAGGTACTCAGTGGCAGGCTGATGAAACATAACATTGGACTGATCCTAAGACCGCATACACTCAGGCCAGCACCCACAGGCAGGAATTCTGAAACAGCCCTGGTGTCAGGCATGGACATGTGGCCCCAGTCTATCAGATGTATATTCTGGCCAGTATCACCTGTGACTGGTTGCAGTGATCTTAGACTGTGAGTACACCTCAGCAATAGGCTGTCCACAGCAGTATGGCCTTGGTGCTATCCAGTGCTGTGCTGGTCTTGGTGGGCTTTGTGCTGAGGGTATGACATAGCATTGTATGGTATGTGTCCACAAGTATGGTGGAAGAGAATGGGGCTCTTCCCTCCATGGTAATTCAGCCCAGAGCCAGTCTGAATCCCACAGTTCCTGACCATAGCCACTGTTTTCAAGGCATTTGGTCCTACCTTGGTCCCAGAGAGAGAGGGTGGTGGGAATGGACTGCTCTTTGTAGGTAATCTATAGTTCATTCTTAACAACATACTAAATTGTGGATTTGGAACAAACCTATGCTTGAATCTCCCTCTAATGTTGACATTAACAACACACCAAGAATAGTATTGTGGAAAAACCTGTTTTAAGGTCCCATCTGGTGTTAAAATTGTGGAAGTGACTACAGGTTCTGAGAAACTAGTAGCTTCTTGGAATTTCTGGGAAGACAGGCACAAATAAGGTCAGATTATGAAGATTGTATTAGTCACCTAAATCTTCAATGTGTAGATGATATTGCAAACCAACAAGCAATGTTTTAGTGAGGTAAAAGAGAATGGTGTTCTTTTAGAAAAAAAAAAAAAGGGTGATACAATAGCAGCCCAATTAATTCCAAATTTGTTCT
Source organism: Ictidomys tridecemlineatus (assembly GCF_052094955.1). Taxonomy (NCBI): domain Eukaryota; kingdom Metazoa; phylum Chordata; class Mammalia; order Rodentia; family Sciuridae; genus Ictidomys; species Ictidomys tridecemlineatus. The sequence continues at coordinate 50,980,799 of NC_135493.1, forward strand.
CAGCTGTGTAAGGACCTGAATGCTCTTCATGAAAATCATGAAATCCCCTTTCAGATTCCAATTCATGTTTGGCATACTTTAAAAACCTATATATGTTTCTTAGAATCCAAAGTCATCTTCAAGTGTTTAATATTTTATATCATCATTTTATATATCTGTTGCATAAATGAAAATAAAATAAAATAAATAAGTGTGAATAAAGTAGAAATGATTAGAGATGTTCAAGAGCAAAAATAGTGAGCACTTGCTGTTTTAAACATCAATAGATAAAAAATATTTTGGTAGATTCAACATGTGAACTTCATGACATCATCTTTCTGAGGTTATTTTCTGTTGTGGGGATGAATACTAATATTATCCCTTTTTCAGGCTTGGGAAGATTTAGGATGAGAAAAGCAAAATTTAGTTTCATTCAAAGTTAATGAGCTTTATTATACATGATAGTTTAAGAACTTCACTTTGGGTTGTTGAAGTTGAGTTTTATTTCTCTACCATAGATACCTTCTTTGTGAGATAATAAAATGTTTCTAAAACTCACTCTAATGACAGTTGCATATATCTATATATATACCTAAAGCCAATGAAATGAATACCTTAAATGGGCGTATTGAATAGCATATGAATTGTATCTCAATAAGCCTTCTAAAATTAAGTTAGAATTTTAATAACAACTGATCAGTTCAAGACATATGTATTGGTTTCCTTTTTGCTGCAGTAATACATGGAGTTGTACTAAAACCTCCATACTCTAATACTGATATTATGTACTGTAGGGCGTGGCTGCCTGCTTCTCGGTTTTGGGGCTGCACATGTGGCTGGGATGGCTCCTAGCGATCAGCCAGGAGGTGGTACTATGAGCGGTGATGGAGGAGGCGGACCACCTCCAGGATAGGTCCAGGACTTTTCCATCCTTGTACCTTCCCTTATAGACTATGGGATGGGTGTACATGTGAATTTGCTCCACCCCTCTGACCTTTATTCTGATTGGCTCATGTGCAGTATATAAGCTGTGTGTACTTCCTTATTAAACAAGATCCTGCTTTGACTGTTCTCCCTGGCACTGCTGATTGTCCTCCCAGGAGGGAGGGCTGGGTGTGGGCGGTCAGTCAACCTTTACCTCTCTTGGCTCCTCTTGGTCGGGGTGTGCTTTCCCTGCTTCTCCTGCCGGTCAGGAGAAGATGGGGGGGCTAAAAACCCCGACAATGTACATATTTTAAACAGTTCTGACTGGCAGAAATCAGATCTCTATCTCTCTAGGCTAAAATCAGGATACCAACAAGGCTGTGCACCTCTTGAAGTATGTTGGAAAGAATTTAGTTCCTTGCTAAAAAATGCCTGTACTGTTGGCTTATATCCCCTTCCTCTGTCTTTAAAGCCAGAAATCTCACAATTCCAACTTTTATATATCTTATCACATTTCCTTTTCTGATTCCTCAGCTTTCTATACTTAAGGCATTGAGATAATGAATACATTTACACACATACTACAATCTGATATAATCTCCCATCTCAACATCCTTAACCTAATCATATATACAAAGTCCCTTTTACCATGTAGAATAACATGTCCATTAGTCCACATGTTCAGGATTAGGATATGGGAATTTATTTTTGTAGGAGGGTATCATTGTGCCTATCATATCTTCTAAATGTACCTATAATTTATTAAATATGTCAACCTGATATATAAGGATTTTATATATTAGCCAATTAATTAATAAAGATCATCTTCAAAGAGAGAAAAGAAGATGCTTTGGTTTGTTTTGGAGCACTTAAAATTGAAACAATATTTTTGACAATTAAACAAAATATCCCAGATGTCTTTCAGTGTCTATCCTCTTGACAGTAAAACAATGTATTTTTTCCTTTTTTCCTATATGTTAAGTATTACCAAACATTATGACAGCCTCTCACAAAGATGGGGCACAAGCCAGGCACCATAGCTGACGCCTGCAATCCTAATGACTCAGGAAGTTAACAGGAGGATCTCAAGTTCAAAACAACCTCAGCAACTTAGCAAGGCTCTAAGCAACTTAGCAAGATCCCATCTCAAAATAAAATATGTTCAGGATGTTTTACTGGTTAAGTGCCTCTGGATTCAATCCCTGGTACCAAAACAAAAATAGATAAATAAAAGGTGGGGAAAATATAGTACAATAGAAAAGTTCCATGCTCTGGAATGAGATCACTTGGATTCACATCCAAGCCTTATCATTTATTATCCACACAATCTGAAGTAAATAACAAGCACTCTAAGTCTCAGGCTTCCCCATCTATAAAATGGAGCACTGATCCCATTGGGTTGTTATAAGGTTTAATTAAGTACATATATAAAATAGCACTTATAGAATATCCTGAAACATATCATATACTTAGTAAAAATAGCCCATTATTATTATTATTATTATTATCTATGAGATGATCATTTTTCAACATATACTTTTTCCCATTAGTTAATTCTTATTAGTAGGGATTATAAGGTTTATTTCATTTTTTATGTTTCTAATATTTTTCTTCCTCAATTAAGCATATATTCCTTATATAATTTCTAATCTAAGGAAAGAGAGAGAAAGGGTCTGATTGGCTCAGCAGGACTAAATTATAGGTTTTATATTAGCATCAAGTAACTAGGAATTAGCATTCATTTCATAAGGTTCAGTCCATAACTAGTTTCTTTCTCCTGTCAAATAAAAGTTGCAGATTCTTAAGTGGTTCCTAATAGATTACTCAGAAATGATGAATAGAGGAATAACTCCAATTGGATACTATGATATTTTGATTTTAACTACTATAGGCCTCTGTAAAGCATCCAATTCTGTCCTTCAGCAGTGCTATGACCATAATCCAGATCACTACTTTCTCTTACCTAAATTATTGAAAAAAGTTTCCTCATTTTTTTAGCAGGTTGAATAGGAAGAGTTGCAATTTATAGAGTACTAGTATATGCCAGGAGCTGTAGAAAGTGCTTTTCATTTATCAGTTTCCATGACTTCCATCAGAACGCCATTAGGTGGGTCCTATGAAGGGGAATCTGAGAATTTGAAAGACATTTATTTATTTTCTACACATAGATTATCGAGCAGCAATTGCTTGAAGCCAAAGCACATGTTCTTAAAACTTTTGCTACAACTCCATTCTTACAATTCCATCTGTGCCCTACAAAGCAATCCACACTGAAACTAGAATGATATTTTTAAGTCACCAATCTGGCCCCTTTAGTTAGATCTTTCTAGTATATCATTAACCTCAGGGTAAAATTCAAAGTCCTTAACATGGCATGCAAAGCCTAATATGATCTAGCCCCTGCCTAACTTTCAAGCCTTCTGTAATGTCTCCTCAAATATCACACACTTTGGTATCCTTTTGCTAAACACCTTGGGCTTCCTGAATGTGCTTATGCTTTCTTGACTCCACACCTTTATCATATATTTCTTACTGCTGCTTGTAGTTCACTCATGTGTATTTCTTGACACACCCTGACTTTAAGACTCAGAACAAGTTTCTGCTCCTCTCCTTGGTATACAGGCAAATGTACACATATCATTATCTTTGGTATTATAGTCAGTATTTAGAACATGCTTTTTGTAGTAGATTTTGTGTATCTATTGGTCACCTTCATTAAACTAGGATGAATGCAAAGTAGAGATTAGTTTATTCACACTTGTATCTGCATATATTTTATGATATCTGAAATACAATAGGAAGTTAGTTATAGCATTGAATTGAAAATTAACAAAATACTTAATTTATTTAGGCTTTCCTAATTACTTCTATTTCCAAGGTTCTCTTTCTTAAATACAGCCTCATCCTAATAACCCCTTAAAATAGTCACTGTAGTATTCATCATCAAAACATGCACTCTCAAAAATGAAACTTATTTAAGAGTAACTGATGGAGGTTACATGGACATATGTAGATATAACCAAATTGAAAATCTATATGCAAATTCAAGCACAACTACCTATCCAAAAGCGATGTGTCAATCTTCTTAGCCTTTTATTTAGGTGTGTATAAATGTGGTCAGCAGCCTCTTTGATAGATCCCAATGTTCTGAACCATTAAGTATTCTGTTTCTGATGTCATCATCTCCTATTATGTTACCTGGGCCTAATGGTTTTCCTTTTTTGTTTTGTTTTGTTTTTTTGTTTGTATAATTTTTTCCAAAATATTTTGGTGCTTTGTAGTTGCACATAATGATCAGATTTGTTGTTGCATATTCATACATGCATACAATACAACAATATAATTTTGTCAATATCATTCCACAACACCGTTTCCCTCCCTACCTCCCACCCTCTGGACCTTTTCCTCTACTGATTTCTCTTTGAGTTCCCACCCAGCTTCCTTTCCCTTATTCCTCTGCAGCTTCCACATATGAGAGAAAACATACAATGCTTCACCTTCTGAGTTTGGCTTATTTCATATAACATAATATTTTCAAGTTCCATCCATTTTCCTACAAATGTCATAATTCATTTTTCTTCTTGGCTCAATAAAATTCCATTGTGTACATTTACCATTTTCTTCATCCACTCATACACTGATGGACATGTAAGCTGGTCCAATAGTTTGGCTATTGTGAATCATGTGGCTATAAAAATGGGTATGCTAATTGCTAATGATGTTGAACGTTTTTTTCATGTATTTGTTGGATCATGGCTTGCTTCTAAGGAAAATAAATGATGTTATGTCATTGCAAAGATTAGGTTATATAAACATTATATAAATTTGATAAAAGTAAAAAATGTGTGACTTCCAGCTTATATTATTCCAATCTCTTTTTCCCTGTCTCCCTCCCATTCCTTCCCTATCTTCTCTCTTCTTTGTCCCTTCCTCCATCCCGCCCCTCAACTTTCTCTTGCTCTCAGATCAAGAAGCCACGTGTGCAGCCCTATGGAAATAATATTGCCATCCAACAATTGCATGATTAAGCTTGAAAATGGATCATGTCTAGGTGAATCCTTGAGGTAACTACAGCCCTAGCTGGCACATTGATTGCAGCCTGTGAGAGACTCTGTGCCAGAACTATTGAGCTGACCTAAAAAGTCATCAAATAAAAGTACTTATTACTGTTTTCAGCCACTATGTTTGGAGGTAACTTATTACATGATGTTATAACTAATACATTATTGTAGTCAGCTTTTTCACTGCTGTGACAAAGAACCTGACCAGAAAAACTACAGAGAAGGAAAAGTTTATTTGGGTGCTCATGGTTTCAGAGGTCTCAATCCAAGACAGCAGGATCCCTTACTCAGGGCTCAAGGTGAGGTTGAACATCACAGCAAAAGAGTGTGGCAGAGAGAAGCAGCTCACATGATGATCAGAAAGCAAAGAGAGAGATCTCCACTTGCCAAATACAAATATATACCCCAAATCCATGCTCCCAATGCCCCACCTCCTCCAACCACACCCCAGCTGCCTTCAGTTATCACTCAATCAATCCCATCAGGTGACTACTTTACTGATTGGGTTAAGGCTCTCATAACTCAATCATTTCTTCTCTAAACTTTCTTGCATTATTTCATACATGAGCTTTTGGGGGATGTGTAACATACAAATCATAAAATTCTGCTCCTAGTTCCAATAGGTCATGACCATCACACAGTGGAAAACACATTTAGTTCATCTTCAAGAATCCTCATAATCTCAACAATTCAAGGAGTGCCTAAAAGTTCAATTCCAAAGTTTACTCTGAGACTTAGAGCAAACTTGCATCATAGATTCCTGTAAAAATCAAAATCTATTTACAAGTGTCCGATATATAAAGGTACAGAATAAAAATTTCCATTCACAAAAAATAGAGGCATAGAAAGAAGAGATGGGACCAAATCAAGACTGAAATCCAGCTGGGCGAATAATTCCTGTAGTTCTGTGTCCAGCATCTGGAACACATTGCATCATAATGTTCTCTCTGAAGGTCTTATATATATCCACTCCTGTGGCCTTGTTGGTTGCAGCCCAAGTGGCCTTTCTTTTGGCTTGTTTCTGCTCAATTCCTGCAGCTTTCCTAGGACGATATCCCATTTTATTGGCATTTCTTAATCTTGGGGGTCTCCACTGCAGCTTTGGATTCCTCCTCACATCTCCACACTATGTCCTCTCAGGGGCTACCATTATGGGCTTTGACCCTGCTGCACTTTGCCTGGCTTCCCAGGACTTCCTTTGAAATCTTGCTGGAAGCCTTCATGACACCCTAACTCCACATCCTGTAAACTTGCAGAACTAGCACTATGTGGTTAAAGCCAAGGTCTGACACCATTTCCAGCAATACTAAAGCCCCCAGCAGCCTCTGGATATCTGGGTGGCCGAGTACCTTGAAAAACCTTCCTAGGCCCCCTTATGCAGGAAGGATTCCCCACTGTTCTCTTCTCCAGGCTCCACTTCTGATTGTAATTCTCTTGCTATTTCCACATATTTGCAGTAACTTCTTCTACTGAAGCCTTGAATTCCTCCAAGTCTCCCATTAGAGTTGGAATCATCTTAATGTGGATATTTTGACCACCTTCCATGAATCAGCAATTTTCTTAAGGGCATCTAGAATGGTAAATCCTTTCCAAAAAGTTTTGAATCGACTTTGCTCAGATAGATCACAGAAATCATTACTATGGAATCTATGGCCTTACAAATGTATCTTCTTCAATAATAAGTTCTAAAATCACATATTTAAAAAAATATTTTTAATTTAATTTTATTTAATCTTATATGTGGTGCTGAGGATCAAACCCAATGCCTCACACGTGCAAAGCAAGTGCTCTACCACTGAGCTACAACCTCAGCTTCTAAAGTCACTTCTTGATCCATGTACTAAATAATGAATGTTAGCAGGATTGAAAACGTTGTTAATAACATTGTGTATCTACATCAGAACCTTTGGGTGACTAGGAGTATTATCAGTGACTGGAAATATTTTGAAAGGATATTTTCCAGTTGTATGTCTTAACAGTGGGCTAAAATATTCAGTAAGCCACATTTAAATAGTTGTCCTGTCATACTAGTTTTGTTGTGTCATGTATAGAACCAGAAAGAGTAAATTTATTAGAATTCCTAAGGAACCTAGGACTTCTGGAATGACAAATGAATATTGCTTCAACCTAAAATTACTAGCTACATTAGTGTCTACCAAGAAAGCCTATACTTTGAAGTTTTTAAGCCAAGCATTGACTTCTCCTTGGTTATGTAAGTCCTGCATGGTATCTTGTTCCAATGAAAGCTGGTTTTTCTCCATTGAAAATCTCTTGCTCGTTATAGTCACATTTATCAATTATCTTATCTAGATCTTCTGGATAACTTGCTGCAGCTCATACATCAATACATGCTATCCCACCTTACTTTTTTGTTATGGAGATGGCTTCTCTCCTTAAACCTCATGAAACCACCTCTGATAACTTCTAACTCTTCTTCTGCTGCTTCTCTACTTCTCTTCACTTTCAGAGAAAGAATTAAAGAATTAGAGAATTGCTCTGAATTAGATTCTGGCTTAAGGGAACCTTGTGTCTTTCTTTCACTTGAATTCTATGATGCCATTGCAGGGTTATTAATTGATCCAATTTAATATTTTTATATCTCAAGGAATAGGGAGGCCTGGGGAGAAGAAAGATGAGGAATGGATGGCCAGTGGAGCATTAAGAACGCACAATATTTATTGATTAAATTTGCCATCTTATATGGGGGTGGTCATCAGAAATCACTGATCTGAGATCACCATGATGTAAATGATGAAAATGTATAAAATATGGTGAGGATTAACAAAATGTTTCAGAGACACAAAGGCAGAAAATGTGGGTGGAAAATGGCACCAATAGTCTTGCTGAACTGAAGGTTGTCACAAACCTACAATTTATAAAATTATAATATCTTCAAAATGCAATAAAGTGAGGTATGCTTGTATGTATTAAGCCAAAGAACAAAACACACATTGGTGAAAAAAAGTATTTATCTTTATTTAAGTTTTTTTTTTATTAAGGAGGCATAAATCTTGTACTACATCTCTATGAATGGAAATTCTGAGTAAAATTGCCATTTCGATTTCCAATAAGCAACCAAAACTGAGAAATTATATATTAATATTTCTTTTAAAAATAAAAAACCTCATTATGAAAAATGTGCTCACATAGTGAATATTTTGAAGCTAATCATCCAGTGTATTGATATGAAACAAATGTTGTTTGTGATGGATATATTTTTATTGACCTTGTGATTTGACTGTCACTGAGTCCCCAAATGTAAAACTGCTCTTCCTTACTCTTTTTTTCTATACAGATAGACACTAATTTGTCAGCATGCCAGCTTTAACTAGCAGAGATGAAGCTAAGCTAATTTAATAGGAACTGTTCAATAGCTTCGACCGACCTGACACTGTCAGTTAAAGTGTCTCTATGCCCCACTGTCTTTCATTATTCCCAATTCTTTCTTGAGAATGGTTGAACACCAAGTCAAATAATATGCTTAGTAATCAATAGGCCTGACTTTTTTCTCAAGGACATTCTTTTGGTGCCAGAAACTGTCAAGTGGAAAAACATGTACTGTGAAGGAGAGAGGACACTAATTAAATATACATAGCTCTAGCCAAAGAAGCATGAGGCACAGATTGCTGAATGAAAACTCTACTGCTTGCTTCACTAAGGTCACAGCTGTTGACTTGCATAAGTTTCTAAGTTGCAGTTTCTCTTGGATATGAATTAACATTCCTGTATTTACATTACACATAGGCCATCCTCAAGAATTTGTAGCATAGATGCAAGTGTAAATATTCTGGTTCAGTTAGGAATGCTTCATCTTTAGGTCATTGAATTTCTCTATCTCTTCAGCTACAAATACTGTTTTTACAGTATTAAAAGTTATTCTGACCTGTGTAGAACATGTAATATAAGCATGAAATAAATTGGAGTTTGGTGTGCCATAAAAAATTGTAGTAATGCTCTGGATTCAATCAGACTTCTTTTGAACCCCTTGATAATATTTTAACCATTGGCTTGCTAAAGCTGATATTTTTCCTTCATTCTCAGGGTTAGTATGAAAACAGAAAAACAACAACAAAAAAATGAACGTAAAGTTTTTATCACAAGGCCTGGCTCTTCTTATGCACTCCAAAAGCTATCACTATTAGTATAGTTCTGAATTTAAGAAACAGCACTTTGAAACAGGATGTTCTAGGTGGCCCTTCCACTTTCTTAGTAAAATCTCCCTTTCGCCTCTGCCTTAAATCCTCCATCATCCTTAAGCATTACAAAATCAGTGGAGTTTTTTCAAACTGAACTATCCCCTAAAACTTAATAATTTCAGAGACATAGCTATATGATTCAATATAGCTGCACTATGTCATAATAGAGGAGCTTATAGGTGAAAACATGATGTATAACCTCTTATATGCTAGATGATTTTATTATATTTATACTCTGACTCTCAAGTAATAAAACATCTTAATAATAATTTCCATATTTAAGAAACAATATAAATCATCAAACATAAAATAAATTGGGTATTCTGGAGGCCAAGCATAACCAAACACTGCAGTATAGATTATGTTTGCAAACTAAGCTCATCATTTTCTACTCATTCTCCCCGAACTCTCAGAAGGCACACAGCATATTTTCTATTCATTTGCATAACATTATATATATATATATATATATATAAATGTGAACCTCTTTGTTTAATTAGGATATATTGTTATTTACAAATTCAATCTCTGATAAAGACATCCTGAGTAAAAACGGTATTGTCTTGATTAAAAAAAATAGTGCATATGATTTCTCATAAAGAATTTTTCTGGTTTGCTTCAAATAAAGACTAAACATTTATACTACTCACTGCCTCTGAATTATTCATTCCTTTCTTGGTGGGAGGGGTGTGCTGGGGATTGAACCCAGGGCCTTGTGCATGTGAGGCAGGTACTCCACCAACTGAGCTATATCCCCAGACATAGTCATTCATTTCTTTTTTTAATCAAAGTATCATTTCATTATTTAATAAGACTGGGGTTTAATCTACATACCCTGTATTTCTAAACAATGAATGTCTAAATTAAAGAAAAAAATAAAGAAATCAGATAATTTACGATGATTTATATTTTAAATTATATAAAATAATTTATATTAATCCACTCAGATATAAAGACTATTAATGTCTTAGTGATATATGTTCTAGATATTTTAAGTGATACATTTACATGTAAAATGTATTCACAAATATATTAAAAGAATGATTTTTTCCATAAATGTATATATTTAAAGTTTTTTTTTTCAAATTAACAATAGATTTTTGACGTCTTCTCATGATGGTATTCATAGAACTATATCATCATTTTGGACCTGTACTTAAAAAGATATGTGGAATCTAAAAAAAATTGAACTCCACAGAAATACAGAGTAGAATGATAGCTACCAGAGGCTGAGAGGCAGTCATCAGGGAGAAGAGTAGGGTAGACAGGGAAAAGGGAGACATTATTTAAAGTGTATAATGTTTAAGTTTGGAGGAATAGATTCTGGCAATCTATTGTACAGTATAGTGGCTATAAATGATAATATATTATTTGTTTCAAAATTTTTAAAATAGTGGATGATAAATGTCCTCAACACTAAAAATTTATAAATTTATAAGGAAATGTATATGTTAATTAGCCCAGCTTGATCTTTCCGCAATGTATCCATCTATCACAATGTTAAAATGTACACTATGAATACATATAATGATTATATGTCAATTAAAAATAAGATAAAATTTAAAGAAAATGAAAGAATATATAAATGTATATATGTAAGGCACCTTACCTTTAGAACAATTAATTTTACATATTCTCCTCTAAATATCTCACATGATTTCTACTTTTTATATTTTGGAGAATTCTTTGTTCCTATACTCTAATAGTTGGGCTAGGGATAAGTTTTTAAATATCAAAAGTTAAAAATAATACAGAACCTTACACTAATTCTAATCTGTAAACAAAAATACATAACCATCTTTTGTGTTCTAAAATCATTTAATTAGGTCTTATGTACCACATATCATGTCAAAGGTTTTTCATGGATTAATTAATTTAATCCTCACATCAAATATATATGGTACAAATTGTTCTCATTTAACAGATGAAGAATAAGCAAATCTGATTAAATTAACAACAATCAGAATCCTAAGAAGTGATGGAGTCAGGATTCAAACCTAGATCATTTTAATTCAAAGACAATGTTCATAACCATGCTACCTTTGTAAAAAAGACACTTACCTGAAAAATACAATACAAATTATTAATTTATATTACCTACAATTTAAGACATTAAATAGTGTTGTGAAGTCTACTATAATGGGATTTCAAAGAAGATTTTTTAATGTGTAGAAATAATATGCAATAATGTATTAGATGTAAATTTTCTGAAGAACAAACAGTATCTATCATATGCCTACTTTGTTCTCACAATACAGCACAAATTTTACTCACATATGTGTTCTTTAAGAAACAACTTATTGGGCTGGGGATATTGCTCAAGTGGTAGTGCACTTGCCTGGCATGTGCGGGGCACTGGGTTCGATCCTTAGCACCACAAAAAAATAAAAAATAAAGATGTTGTGTCCACCAAAAACTAAAAAATAAATATTAAAAAATTTATTTTTCCAGTCTAATAATATATGCCAACCTACTAAATTATCAAACTAGTATCTTTTATGTTGTTGATCTCATCCATAATAAACTGAAGAATTAAGGAAAACAGGGCTACTATAGTTTGTATCTGGAGTGTTCCCAAATACTCACGCATTCAAAGCTTGACACCCTCAGTGTAGCAAGGTTCAGAGGTAGGATTGGGGGGGGGGACTGATTGGATAATAATCTCTGATTTCATCAATAAATCTATGCATTAATGTATTATTGGATGAATTTATTGGGAAATGGTGTAAACTTTAGGAAATAGTCCTACTTGAAAGGAGTGAATCCTTGGGGACTTGTCCTTGGGAACTATATCATGTCCTTATTTTGTTTCCTCTCCTGTCCATATGCCTCTCTCCCTTCTCCCCTCTCTCTGTCTCCAATCTTCTCTCCCTCTCTTTCTCACTCTACTTCCTGGGTATCATAAGGTGATAAGCTTTGCTCTTCCATGCCCTTCCACCTTATTTTAGTCAGCATTTTTACTGCTGTGACCAAAAGTCCTGTCAAGAACTATTTTAGGAGGAAAGGTTTATTTGGAACTCATTATTTTAGAGGTTTCAGTTCATAGAGGGCTAATTCCATTTCTCTGGGCCTGGGGTGATGCAGAACATCATGACAGAAGTATGTGGCTGAGAAAAGTAGCTGGGGACATGGCATCAGAAAGCAGAGAAATAGACGTCCCTCAAAAGTGGGTTGGAAAGTTGGAAGACAGTGTGAGGGTGTCTTGCTCTAAACTTGCCCAACCAGCTTGTCCGGCACCCTCAGGGTTCCTGGGGACCACTTGAGCCACCAATCAGTGGGCCCAGGCACCAGCCTGGTTCCCAATTCCCTCTCTAGTCCACCATCCACCAATCCCCTTCTCCCACCAGGTCCAGCAGCCAACAGGGCCCTCTAGCTCCCAAACCCCAATCTCCCAAACCATTCCTAGCCATCAATCCAGGTCAACACTTGCAGCTACATGGCCAGCCCATAGCTCTCAGCACCTGGTCTTGATCTACCTAATACAGAATAGCTCTTCATGATAGGATCACAGATCATGGTGCTCAGCCCTGAAGATTGCCTGGGATAGAAGTGCCTGACCAGGAATTCAAAAGGGTGGGGGCAGGAGAGATCAAATTTGGAGACTAAATCAGAGACCATGAATTGTGGGGTCCAAAGACAATGTAAGGGTCTAAGATCAGGCTCCTACATCACATGAGTGGAAGCCAAAGTATATTCCTGGGGTGCAGCCTTTCAACATGGACTGGCAATTGTTATACCCGGTCTCCAGGAGTTCCTTCTCCAGGACTAATTCTCCTATGCTAGCAACTCTCAACTTCTGAAGTGGCGCTACCATCACACTCCAGACAACACCACTTATTGGCTGAGAAGTGAAATTGAGAAACTTTTGAACTCCAACAGAAACAATTGTTGAATTTTCCATTGAGAATTTTTTTTCTTTTTTTCTTTTTCTCTCATATCTCAACCATTTTTTAAAGGAGAGAGAGAGAGAGAGAGAGAGAGAGAGAGAATGAATGAATCTTTTTTTGTAAATGGACACAACACAATGCCTTTATTTTTTTTTTTATGTGGTGCTGAGAATCGAACCCAGGTCCCGCCCATGCTAGGCAAGCGCTCCACTACTGAGCCACAATCCCAGACCTCTCTACCATTTTTGAAACCAAATATTTTTCATGCCTCAGTTCATAGAGGAGTGGGATGTCTGAATAGTACATTACAGTTTGGTTGTGTGTTTTTTTAATTTTTACTTTTTCTTTTCTTTTCATTTTATTATATATATATATATATATATATATATATATATATATATATATATATATGAAAACTCTATTGATCATCTTTCAGTCTTCTCATAATTTTTTACTTCTGTCTTTTCTTCTCCTTCCTCATAAACATCACATAATACACTACTTCTGTTCCCTCTTTACCCACCATTAGAAATTTTAAACCATTTAGTATTAAACTTATCATTTCTGTTTATCATGATAAAATTGTAGACAACTTAATAGAAGTTATTTGGTTTAAGGGTGTATATTATTAACATTAAGTGCTGTTAATATTGGTCTCCCCTTTAAAGGTAAGGTACTGGAAACCTTCAGGGACACTATAAGACTACAAGATAAAAACTGTATTGCCTCAGATCCACAATGCTAGATGGAAAGACACACAAATAACATGAAAAAATAAGGGGAAAAAAAGTGCCACAGACAAATCAAGGTGCTCCAATAATAGAATCCATCAAGAAGACAGTAGAAGAAATGTTAGAGAAAGAGTTAAGAGAATATACATAGTTAAACCAATCTGTGACCTAAGGGAGATGGAAAGAGTAAAATTAGAGATAAATCTCAAGAGGTGAAGGATCACTTCAGTAAAAAGATATAAATTATGAAAAGAAATCCTTGAAATGAAGGAATCAATGAACCAAATTAAAAATTCAATGGAAAGTATCCCCAACAGACTAGACCACTTGGAAGATAGAACCTCAGGCAATGAAAACAAAATATATAATCTTGAAAATAAAGTTGACCACACAGAGAAGATGATAAAAACCATGAATAGAACTTTCACGAATTATGGATAACACGAGAAGACCAAATTTAAAGTTTTTTTGGAGGTAGATGAAGGTGTGGATATATAAAACAAAGGAATGCACAATCATATCAATCAAATAATATCAGAAAATTTCCCAAACCTAAAGAATGAAATGGAAAACAAATACAAGAGGCTTTCAGGAATACAAATATACAAAATTACAACAGACCCACACCAAGGCACATTATAATGAGAAAGGCTAAAATACATAATAAGGAAAGAATTTTCAAGGCCACAAGATGAAAAAAAAATCAAATTACATATGGGGGGGAAACCAACTTGGACCTCAGCTGATTTCTCAACCCAGACCCTCAAAACTAGGAGTCCATAGAATAATATATACCAAGCTTTGGAAGAAAATGGATGCCAATTAAGAATTTTATAACCAGCAAAATTAAGCTTCAGATTTGAAAATGAAATAAAAACCTTCTATGATAAACAAAAGTTAAAAGAATTCACAACTGAAAAGCCTGTACTATAAAACATTCTCAACAAAATATTACAGAAGGATAAAATGAAAATAAAAGTACAAATCATCAAAGGGAAGAATTGCATTAAAGAAATAGTCAAAGGAGAAATTAAGTCTAATTAAAAACCAGAAATAAGCCAAAATGACCAGAAATACAAATCACATCTCAAAAATAACCTTGAATATTAATGGCCTAAACTCACCAATCAAAAGACATAGACTGGGAGGTAGGCTTTAAAAAAGACCCAACAATATGCTGTCTCCAAGAGACTCACCTCATAGGCAAAAACATCCACAGAATGAAGGTGAATGGGTGGGTAAAAAAGGAATCACTCATTGGTCTGGGGTTGTGGCTTAGTGGTAAAGTGCTCACCTAGCATGTGTGAGGCACTGGGTTCGATCCTCAGCACTACATATAAATAAATAAAATAAAGGTACTGTGCCCAACTACAACTAAAAAAAAAAAAATTAAAAATAAATCCTCATGTGGATCATGTGAGTAAGCAGGGGTTCCATCCTCATATCAGATAAACTGGACTTCAAGTCAAAGCTAATCAGAAGGGACAAAGAAGGACATTTAATACTGATTAAGGGAATGATACATCAGCAAGATATAATGATCATTAATATTTATTGCCCAAACAATGAAGCATCTATGTACATCAAACAAATCCTTCTCAATTTCAAAAAACAAATAGACAACATCACAATAACACTGGGTGACTTTAACAAACCTCTCTCCCTAATGGATAGATCTTCCAAATAAAACTAAACAAAGAAACTATAAAACTAAATGATACAATCAATAACTTTGACTTAAAGGGCATATATATACTATTTCATCCATCAATGAGTGAATATACTACTTTCTAAGCAGCACACAGATGCTTCTCTAAATAAGATCATGTCTTAGCAAACACAAAAATATAGAGATAATATCCTTTATTCTATCAGATCATAATGAAATGAAATTATAAATCAATGATAAAATAAAAATAGAAGCTGCTCTTATACCTAAAGACTCAATAATACATTATTGAATGATGAATGGATAGCAAAAGAAATCAGGGATGAAATTTAAAAATACTGAGTGATAAATGAGAATAGTGATACAACATCAAAACCTCTTGGACATTATGAAGGCAATGATAAGAGGAAAGTTCATTGCATTAAGCTCATTCATTAAAAGAATAAAAAGTCAATGAATAAATTACCTAACATTATATCTCAACATCCTAGAAAAAGAAGGGACAGATCAACACCAAAAGTAGTAGAAGACAGAAAATAATTAAAATAAGGGCTGAAACCAATGAAATTGAAACATAATAAACAATTCAAAAAATTGACAAAACAAAAAGTTAGTTTGTTGAAAAAAATAAGTAAAATTGTTAAACCCTTAGCCACACTACTGAAGACAAAGAGAGAGAGAGAGAGAAAATACAAATTATTAAAATTCATGATGAAAAATGAACTAACTCAACAGGCACTACTGAAATACAGAAGATAACTAGAAACTATTTTGAAAATTTATATTACAATAAAATAGAAAATCTTGAATAGATCTATAATTTTCTAGAGAAATTTGACATTTCCGTACTGAATCAAGAGGACATGCATAATTTAAACATATTATTTTAATGCAACTAAATAGAAGATGTCATGGAAAGCTTATCAATCAAGGAAAGCCCAGGAACAGACAGATGCTCTGACAAGTTCTCAAGACCTTTAAAGAAAAATTAACACTGATACTTCTCAAATAATTACATGAAATAGAAAAGGAGGGAACCTTTCCAAACTCATTATATAAGGCTAGTATTAACCTGATACCAAAACCAGACAACGACACATCAAGGAAAGAAAACTTTAGAAAATATCCCTAATGAACATAGATGCAAATATTCTCCAAGAAATTTCTGGCAAATTGCATTGAAAAATATATTAAGTGGGGTTGATTAAGTGGAGTTTATCAAGGGTGCAAGGTTGGTTCAATATAGATAAATCAATAAATGTCATTCTTCAATCAATAGACTTAGGACAAGAATCATGATAATTTAAGAGATGGAGAAAAAGCATTTGATAAAATACACTACCTCATTGTATTAAAAATACTAGAAAAACCAGAGATAATAGAAAAATACCTTAACATTGTAAAAGCTACATATAATTAACCCAAGGCCAACATCATTTTAAATAGAGAAAAAAATTGAAAGCATTTCCTCTAAAAACTGGAACAAGACAAGAATCCCTCTTTCATCACTTCTACTCAATATAAGTGGAACTCTAGCCAGAGCAATTATACAAATGAAAGAAATTAAAGGGATACGAATAGGAAAATTTATTTTAATTTTATTTTAATTATTTTCTGTCTTCTACTTTTGGTGTTAATCTGTCCTTTTTCTAGGATGTTGAGATATAATGTTAGGTAATTTATTCAAAACTCAAATTATCACTATTTGCAGATGCTATGATTCTTTATGTAGAAAATAAAAAAAAATTCACCAGAAAATTTCTAGAAGCAATAAATTCATTCAGCAAAGCAGCAGGATATATAATCAACACCCATAAATCAAATGCATGCCTATGTATCAGTGATGAATCTATTGAAAGGGAAATTAGGGAAACTAACCCTTTCACAATAGCCTTAAAAAAAAAATAAAATACTTGGGAATCAATCTAACAAAAGAGGTAAAAAAAAAAAAAAGCTCTATAATGAAAACTACAGAACACTAAAGAAAGAAATTAGAGAAGACCTTAGAAGATAGTAAGATTTCTCATGCTCTCGGATAGGCAGAATTAATATTGTCAAAATGGCCATAGTACCAAAAGCATTATAAAATTTAATGCAATTCCTATTAAAATCCCAATGACATTCTTCATAGAAATAGAAAAAGCAAGCATGAACTTCATTTGGAAAAATAAAAGACCTAGAATAACCAAAGAAATCCTTTGCAAGAAGAGTGAAGCAAGAGGCATCACAATACCAGACATTAAATTATACTACAGATGAATAGTAACAAAAATGGCATGGTATTGGCATCAAAACAGACACATAGATCGATAGTACAAAATAGAAGACACAGAGACAAACCCACAAAAATACTGGTATCTCATACTAGAAAAAGGTGCCAAAAACATTCACTGGAGAAAGATAGCCTCTTCAAAAAATGGTGCTGGGAAAACTGGAATTCCATATACAGCAAAATGAAATTAAACTCCTAGCTCTCACCCTGCATAAAACTCAACTCAATTGGATCAAAGACTTAGGCATTAGAACAGAGACCCTGCCCTGCGATTAATAGAAGAGAAAGTAGGCACAAATCTTCACAATCTTGGCTTAGGATCTGATTTCCTAAACAAGACTCCTAAAATGCAAGAAGTGAAATCAACAATAAATAATATGGGATCAAACTAAAAAGCTTTTCTCAGCAAAGGAAACAATCAATAACGTGAAGAGAGAGCCTACAGAATGTGAAAAAATCTTTAGCACATGCACCTCAGATAGAGCATTTATCTCCAGGATATATAAAGAACACAAAAATTTAACACCAAAAAACCAAATATCCCAATAAATAAATTGGCTAAGGAACTGAACAGACACTTCTTGTTCACAGAAGAACAAACAATTGATCAATCAACATATGAAAAAATGCTGAGCATCTCTAGCAATTAGAGAAATGCATATCAAAACTAACATTTCATCTCACTCCAGTCAGAATGGCAATGATCAAAAATACAAGCAACAAATAAATGTTGGTGAAGATGTGGGGGAAAAGGTATACTAATACATTGTTGGTGGGACTTCAAATTGGTACAGCAACTCTGGAAAGTAGTATGGAGATTCCTCAGAAAACTTTGAATTAAACCACCATTTGGATTATTCCCAGCTATCTGATTTCTCAGTTTATATGCAAAGGACTTAAAAATCAGCATACTAGAGTGACACAGCCACATCAATATTTATAGCAGATCAACTCATGATAACTAAACTATGGAATCCACCTAGGTACCATTCAACAGACTAATGTATAAAGAAAATATGGTATATATAAACAGTGAAATATTACTCGACCTTAAAGAATTTTGACATCTTGGCATTTGCCAGTAAATGGATGGACTTGGAGAATATTATTGTTTTAGTCAGCAATTCCACTACTGTGACTAACCAGGGCAGTTGTAGAGGAGGAAAAGTTAACTAGGTCTTAGTTCATAGAAGGCCAGCTCCATTCTTATAGCCTCAAGGGAAAGCTAAACATCTCAGCAGGAGAGGGGACAGGTAGCTGAGGGAAGCAGCTCACAACATAATCAGAAAGCAGAGTAAGCCTCCACTCCCCATATACAAATATATACCCCATAGTCACGCCCCCAATGAATCACTTCCTCCAGCTACACACCACCTGTTTCCAGTTACCACTTAGTTAATCCTATCGTGGATTAATCCACTGATTAGGTTAGGGCTCTGGCCCAATCATTTCTTCTCCAAACTTTGCATTATATTACAGATGAGCTTTTGGAAGACACCACATCTAAACCATAAAAAATTATGCTAAGCAAAATAAGCCAATTCCCCCCAAAAAAACCCAAAGGTCGGTTATGCGGATGCTGATTCACAGTAAGTGGGGGGTAGCTAGGGAAGAATAGAGATACTTTGGAATAAGCAGAGGAGAGTGAAGGCAGGGGAGGGGATATGTGGTTAAGAAGAATGGTAGAATGCACTGGACATTAATACCCTATGTGCATATACGACTACACAACGAATGTGATCCTACATCATGTATAACCAGAAGAATGAGAAGTTATACTCCATTTATCTATGATGTTTTAGAATGTATTATATTGTCATATATAAATAATTAGAACAAAACAACAACCAAGAAAACCTTATGCCAGTAAACCTGAAGTATTAGATGAAATGAAATCTCCCTGAAAATATGTAAATTACTGAAACTGACTCAAGAAGAAACAAAATGTGGAAGATTCCAATAACTATAACAGACACTAAGGCAGCCTTTTATGATTGAGGATGCAGCTCAATGATAGAGTATATACCTAGCATGGATGAGGTCCTCAATTCAATCCCCATTACTGCTGTTATAGTTAAAGCATCATCCCGGGGTTTCATAAATTGACTTCCAGACCACTCACATATAATCAGATCAAGCCTTTATTGAAGCATACCAGTGGCAACTAACCAGAGCATACAGCTGTTGCCCTGATCAGCCCCAAACAATTGCAAGGGCACTCCTTATAAGCCTGAAAACTGCAAAAGGGACTTTGGGGGTCTAGCCATGCAAGCAAGCCAAGTTATAGAAGCGGAAGAGTGCTGTCAGGTGGTGGGATGTTTAGCCAATCACAAGTAGCCCAGTCACCCCAGTTACAGAAACAATGCCCCATTAGGTAGTGTTCTTAAAGGTTTCTATAGCAAAAGGAAAAGAACAATTTGCCCCAGTCATGATCTTCTATTTGGCACAGTTGTTTTATGAAATGGAGTTACTAAACAAAATGGAGTCACTTTGGTTTGACTATCATACTGCAAATAAAACTTAAAATTTTAAAAAATTATAATTTTAAAACTTTTTAATAAATAAACACTAGACCTAAAGAGTTGTACAAGCAGCATTTTCAAGGAAATATCTAATATTATTTAAACACTTCCAAAGAATAGAACAAGAGGAAATATTATATAATTTATACTGTGAAGGTGGTATAATCATACAGATTTCAAAAAGAATAGTAATAGAAGTATCAATTATATTTGATTACAGTTGAAACTTCAGATACCATGATCCAAAACAAAGAGGTAACTAAATCGTACTTGCATTGAAGAAGAAAGCACACTATTAATAAGCTAAGTTCAACTGAGAAGATTAGGAAAGTTTAAACACACATTTTACCACTTTAAAGGAGAAAGATGATTGATAATTTCATTGCAGGAAAAGCATTCACAGAAAGGAACGCCCATTAATGATTGAAAAATAAGTAAAAGGACTATTAAATAAAGATCAATAGAACTGACCTCTCTTAAACTTAAGAATATTTACAAGAGAGGTTGGGGTTGTGGCACAGCAGTAGAGTGCTTGTCTAGCATGTGGGGGACACTGGATTAGATCTTCAGCAGCACATAAAAATAAATGAATAAAAATGTCCAACTACATCTAAAAATAATAATGATGATGATGAGAATATCTATAAGAATTTATAACATCATGATCCAAAATAGGAAAAGTTAAAAGAGCTTCCTTTCAAATCAAGTCACATGAATGCCCACTGTTATCACATCAATTCAACATTGTTCTATAGGTCCTAGTCAAAGTATTTAGAACTCTGCATCAACTCTGCCTTGGAGTGCATAAATCAATTCTTTTCTGACAAAAATTCAATTGTCAGTACTTCCCATTCTGTCCTACTTTATACTGGTGAGAAGGAAAGCTGAGAGCTATTACAACCAGCTTCAGTTCCAGGTCACTCCAGCTGGCAGGTTGGTGGACAATATATGGAGAAATTCCCATATTTTGGTGTCTTATACATGTTATAAGTCTAAGAAGAAATGGAAAGAAGGGTGGTCTGGGATAGGCAGTGAACAACCACCCTTGTAAACAGTTTTGACCATCTCAGTAGAAATGAATCATTTTTATTAAGAATTTTTTCCTCTTCTAATTTTTCTATTTCATATGTGTATGCACATGAGTGTATGCTGTTGCATAAATTCATATATAACAATGTATTATTAATAATAATTACATATAATATTTGTATTATTAAGGCATGAGGATTTTAAAAGAAGAAAATAAAATGTCCATTATTTATATCTGACAAGGTTTTCCATATGCATAAGCCAAAAGAATCTACAAACTAGGAGAAATAACACGTGTTAGCAAATTGGCTGAATACATAACATCAATTTACAATTACACTTGTAAACACAAGATACTGTATAATTATGCAAAATAAAAAGTATAAGAAAATATTGTACCAAATAATCAAATATAAAAATGGTCACAACTGAGATTTATTGAAGAGAAACTAACATTAAAAAAATCAAACAATGCAATTCTCTGTATCAACAGAAAAAAGTCGTTTATCATCATCTACATAGATTCAAAACAGCATTTGTCCAAATTCTTTGCCCATTCGCATTACAAACAAACAAAAAAAGAAGACCCCTCTATGAGTAGGGAAAGCATATAATGAAGCTCCCTCAATCTGATAAAGAGCATCTACAAAAAAAAAAAAAAAAGAAAGAAACCAGTTCTAACACAATACTTACTGGTGAAAGATCAATGGTTTGTACTTCAGAATAGTAACAATGAAAGGATGTCTGCTTTCCATACTTCCTTTATTATTGTACCAAAGCTGATATCCAGTGTATATCAATGTATATCAAGACAAGAAATTTTTTTTAAATGCATGCAAACTGGAAAGAAAGAAATACAACTGGATCTATTAACAAACACCCAAATTGCTTTTATAAAAAGTCCCAAATATACAGGCATGGTGGAGCACACCTGTATTCCCAGCTACCTGAGAGGCTGAGGCAGGAAGATGGCAAATTTAAGGCCAGCTTAGGCAAATTAGTAAAACTCTGTCTAAAAAGAAAAATGAAAAAAAGGACTGAGAGTGTAGCTCAATGGTAGGATATTCCTGTGTTCAATTTCTAGTACCAAAATAACCAGACAAACAAACCAATGGAACACAACAGATTACACAGACTCAGACCCATACCCACTCATACCACATATATGTATCCAAAAGAGTTTTGACCTCAACACGATAAATTGTGCTTCAACTATCAGAAAGCAATGTCCCCTAAATGAACATTGACTCATACATCCCACAATATACAAAAATTTAAGCCTAAATGTGTAAGAGACTTAAATGCAAAACCTAAAATTTTAAAACTTTTACATGAAAACACAAGTAAGTATATTTTGACCTTGAATTAGGCAAGGGTTTCTTATGTATGATACCAAAAGAAAAATCTATAAAATAAAGAAATGGATACATTGGATTTCATAAAACTCAAATTGTCTGCTCTTTCAAAGACACTGAAAAGATAAGACACAAATTAAGTGAACTAATATGAAAACATATCTAATAAATGACTAGTACCCAGAATATATAAAGGGATTTCCAATTTAATAATTAGAAACCATATAACCCAATGACAAACAGGAAAAGATTTGAACAGATGCATCTCCAAAGAAGATAAACTAATATTAGATATGTACATGGAAAATATTCAGCATTATTTGTCATATATTTTGATCTTGATGACGTTTGCCAAAATTCACAGAACCATACACTTTTTTTAAAAAAAGATACATTTTACTCTGTTAATTGTGCCTTAATTAACACTCATTGAAAAAATAATGAATAAAGAAATGTCAAACCTGCATTTGTATACATGCACAAACAACCAGAAAACAACTTTTAAAAAAGGCAACATTTTTAAGAACAAATAAACTATGAACTATTTGCAAATAAATCCCACAAAAGATGTAAATGGCATATGAAAATGGGTGATAAAAAGCAATGAAATGTGGGGCTGGGTTTGTGGCTCAGTAGTAGAGTGCTCCCCTAGCATGTGTGTGGCACTGTGTTTGATCCTCAGCACCATATAAAGATAAATAAATAAAGGTATGGTGTCCATTTACAAATAAAAATATTTTTAAAAAAAGCATTGAAATGCATAGCAGAAGACTTACAAAAATGAAGCAACATCAAATGTTCATGATTAGAAGACAACAGTATTTTTTTTTCTGTTCTCTCCAACTTGATCTATAATAGGATTGTAATACAATTCCATTCAAAACCCCAGAAGAATTTTTCTGTGGAACTCGGCAAGCTTATTCTAAAATTTAAATACAAATGGAAAGAATAAGAAAAGGAATAATGACCTACCAAATATTAGGTAGAATTATGATTGTGTAGCAATCAGGGTACTGTGATATTATCACAAGAACTTGACAAATTTTTTCAGTGGAATGTAAAATAGACCCAGAAGCACACCCATGTATATGTGTGATATTGAGTTGTGAATAAGATGGTGTTTAAAGATAAACTTAGGAATATTTAAATTCTGAAGAGTTTATTTGAGCAAGCAGGAACTCATAAATTGGGCAGTGACAGATTGCAAGCAGTTGAGGCTCCACAGAGGTATGCAAAGGGAAAATTTTTATGAGGAAACCTAGAAAGTGAAACAAAGAAAATATCTAATTGTTTAAAGTGGGAATATAGAAACTTAAGGTCTCCAGTTAGATGTTAGTTGGTTATTTTTTGATTGATTAAATCTTAAGTTTCATTTTCCTAGGATATGATCTTTTATACTAAGTTGGGTCTATTTCTTTACATAAAATCCCAGGGCACTGGAGCTACTTTAGCCTATTGGTCTCCCAATTAATGTTTATAAACAGTGGCATAGAAGATCAAGGAAGAAGGAACCATTCGCTAAATGGACCTGTAAAAGACTTGTCCACATGGAAAAAAATGAAATTATACCCTGGTCTCATTCATACATAAAAATAAATACAAAACATATTTCATATTTGTCAAAAGCAAAATTTAAAACTTTTAAGCAAAAAGTATGAATAAATATCATTGACCTCAAGTATCTCTTATATACTGCTGGTGGGATTGTGAATTCATGTACATGTAAAAAAAAGAATTGCATTGTCTTGAAAGTCAAACATTCACATACCAAACAATATAGGTATTACACGGACACACATAGGATATTACATTACACATATATACATATAATACATATACATATGCACAGATACACATATACATAGTATTTCATAACAGTGGTATGCTAGGTGTTCAATTTTAAATATAATTAATTTTTAAATGTTATGAAAATATTTTCCTCAAAAATGGAAAAACAAAAGCCTTCAATTCAATATGGATTAAATGTATATGACAATCAGGGGATATCATACAAGTATGTTCATGATGCCCATGACTCAAATTCTCAACTGGCTATCAATAGCTGAAAAACATTTGCTTTGGTAATGGTTTCTAATATTATTTTAATATTTTTTAATTCTCAGTTATATTGTTTAAAATAATTTAAAACCAAAGTGGGCTATTATTTAAATACTTAAAACACAAGAATCAGTAGTGTTGAAAGACAAAGTGAATGAGGAGCATAATAATAATAATGAGTTTGCAAATTTACTTTAGGATCATATCCAGAAGATCCATCCGATAATACAATTGAAAATTCCTCTTCAGCACATCAAGATAACTCTGTTTTTAAAAAAATTAATGTTAAATGAAACATTCTAATGATGCTTATATTCTATTTTTCTTTTCAGGTAGAATAATAACAATCCACATCTATGGTGTATTATTTTGCAAAGAATTTCCTGGAAAAATATCAGCCTTGAGTTTTGGACAGAATACATATCATACTGCTTCTTCCATAATTAATTTAAAGTATATTTGAAAATGTGTATGGCTTGCAAAATGAAAAAAATAGAAATTTGTCTTTGTGTATTCAATATTATCAAATATTGTTTTTAAATGCATTTTATATAATAAATATTTAATAGAGTGATTTAAAATAAGATAATTTAAAATCACTTTTCTATCCTATATCATATATTTGATGACAAAAAGATTTATTTAACCTCCAGAGAGGTCCAATAAATAATTAATTATTCATCATTGAGTGTCTGTTATATCAGGCATCATTCTAGGTCTGGATATATGGCAGTGAAAAAATAAAAATGGTCCCTTTTATGAACCTTATGTTCAAATGAGAATGAGGAATATGTGATGTGAAGTGTCAAGTTGAAAATAAGGTAGATTAAGGCAGTAAACTAGAAAACGATATACGGGATGGTCAGAGAAATCCTCCAGTTGAGTTAACATTGAATGGACATCTGAATAAAGTCAGGGAATGAGTATGTCAAGATCTGGGAGTATAATGTTCTAGGCAGAGAGAACAGCTAGCACAAATGTTCAAAGGAAGTAGCAGGGAGGTGGCTATAATAGTTTTTGACCAAAACATTTTGGAAACTCACTCTAAGTATTACTTAACAAATGTGAATGTTCTTGATTAAAAAGAATGTAAATTCTGACATTCAAAGAACAAGGACTATTTCTTACATGTCCTTTCATTGAATGTCTTTAAGCTAGAAGTTTGTCAAAGGTAAGAATCATGTCTTATTAATTTTATTCTGTAATTGTCTAATACCAAACACTTTATATGTACTTGACAGACAAAATCACATGAAAAGTACATCTGACAGTTTTCCCTGGCCTTTTAACTTTCAGAGAACAGCCAATTCTAAATTCAAAAACAGAAACAAACAAATTAAAAAACCTGAATTTTGAATATTAGTAGTTTACGTTCATTGAAGTTGATAAATAGGATGATTTGGGCTTTATGAAAAAATATGGATTCCAAATCTAGGGTCAAGATAAGAAGGGCTTTCTATGTAACATACAACATAAATTATCCTTTGTCTGACTTGAACTTGCTTTCCTACAAATTAGGATTAATCTGCAACTATATTATGATTTTAAAAGAAACAATTAAAATTGAGCTTCCAGGTAGAAAATTATATTTGAAATTTAGTAATGAGAGGATTGTGTAAGTATAACTTGTGGAGCCAGTGAAACTTATGTGAGATTCAGAACACGTTCTTGGATCACTAAAACGGTATATACATCTCCTGTTCGAAATATTTATTTATTTATTAATATTTTATTGTAGGTGGACACAATACCTTTATTTTATTTTATTTTGTTTTGTTTTATTTTATTTTCATATGGTGTTAGGAATCAAACCCAGTGCCTCACACATGATAGGCAAGTGCTCTACTACTGAGCCACAATCCCAACCCTGTTAGAAATATTTAAATTGGCATTTTGAATATGTCAGATTCATGTGAATTTAGTTATTGATAATTCTTCTTAACCACATCACCTTTGCATAAATAATTCACTGAAGTCTCTACAAGTCTCTAAAGATCCTGATAATTGTTGGGAAGAAATTTTCAGCTGTTCTAAATAATATATAAACAAAATTAGAGGAGAGGAAGAAAGAGTAGAAGAATGAGGAAAAGTAAAGGAATGTGAAAGACAAAAAATAGGTCACACAGTATTATAGTAGGTTTGTGCTTGAACTGACATAAATGGTCAAGGACTTTTTAAAGAATATGCAAAATAATATTCAATTTTAAATTAGCTGCCATTTAGTGCAGTGTAACAACAACAGTTCTGAATCTTTAATAATAGTACATGACACATAGTTATTTCATGCAAATGTTATTTGGAGATGGGATTATTTATTCAGAACCAGTACACCCTACATTCAAGACGATGCCAGGGAGAACTAAAGGAAGACACAGAATGGAAACTAAGAATGCGTCAGAAGTTACAAATCAGTCAGAATTGACTGGAAAAAATATAAGCCTCCAGAATTTATAAAAACAGATGTGATTCTGCAATCTGTATTTGGGGTAAAAATGGGAGTTCATAACCAACTTGAATCTAATGTATGAAACATGATATGTCAATAGCTTTGTAATGTTTTGAACAACCAATAAAAAAAAAAGAGAAAAAAAAAAGAAACACAATTTCATATATAAAAGAAATCAATGTAATTGCAGTAAAGGAAGATAGTGGATGTTAATTGACAAAACATGTCATACTGAAATGACAACTACCAGATGTTCAGAGAAAAGAATGAATATTGTGCGTTTGACTAATTGGAAAATACTTCATAAAGAATTTACAACTTTAATGTAGGTTCAAAAGAAATAAAAGAATTTAATAAATGACATGGATACAAGTTTAAAGACTAAAAAAAAAAAAAACTACTGGCAAGAGCATTAGACTTTCTACAATACAAGCAAATGATATACAAACTGATCTTATCTGTGTTTAATGGGCAAAGTGACCTCATCTGACAATTGGGTTACAACTATCCAAAAGGCCATATTTAAGCACAACAAATATTTATTGCATGCAATTTCCTGTGCTAGAGCCTTCAAGTCATGAAGATGACCCTATGTCAAGGGAATATAAAATTCAGTGCCTACATATATTATTATTTTAGTATCATATTTTGGTATTATGGGACTTGCCAGAGATGGCATTGAGAGAATGCCTGAGGTTCTAAGAGGAAAATGATTTTTGTTTGAAATCTGAGAAGTAGAATCAAGGGCAATCAGAGGTAGTCTAACAATAAAATCTTATTTTAATGGGAATTAACATCTCAGTCATGTAGCACTGAATCCTACTACTAGTTACCAATCACTCAGAAACCCCAGTTACAAGAAACCTTTCCTTATATCTCCCTAACACTCTGTATAGGACAAGGTATGACTGTATATCATTTCTTAAAGGGAATAAAGTAAACTTTTAACTGTCTGTGGTCCTAAAGAAATTCAGCTGGAGTGTGTGATATATCAAATAATTCAAGAAAACAGAATTAATAGATTTAGTGCCATTTAGCAGATGAGGTTGGATAATAACATACAACACTCAAGAAACCAGTACTAAATTATTATTACTAACAATATGTTAAGAGCATATTAATGGTAACATAATAGTAAGATACTACTGATCATATATTAAATATATTCCTATTAATATTACAAACAACACAATTATGTTTCCCATGTCCAGTTTATTTTATATGGTAGAGGAGGTCAGCTAATACAATCCATGAGAATAAATGAATTTATGGTTTATAAGTATTTAAAAGGAAGACACCAAACTCATTTGCAGATATCATGTTAATCTTCTCAGAAAATTCATGATTTTCAGTGGAATAGTTAATGAGCAATTGGAAATATATAAAAAAATTTTTAAGGAAAGTATGAAATTTCAATAGCTTTCCTATATGCCAAGAATAACCAAT
Source organism: Ictidomys tridecemlineatus (assembly GCF_052094955.1). Taxonomy (NCBI): domain Eukaryota; kingdom Metazoa; phylum Chordata; class Mammalia; order Rodentia; family Sciuridae; genus Ictidomys; species Ictidomys tridecemlineatus. The sequence continues at coordinate 51,009,374 of NC_135493.1, forward strand.
TTGATCATTCCACTGCCATAACAAAAAACATTATAACTATTACACTGAATCTTAAAAATAAGTTCGTAAGTAAAAATAAATATATGAATATACAAGAAGAAAATAATAGGTATCTTCTAATAAATGAAAAGAACTCCAGAAAATATGGAGAGATATAGCACATTCTTGGATGGAAAACTCAGTAATATAAAGCTAAATCTCTCAAATTATCTACAATTTAAATGTCATCACAACCAATTATCCATGTCAAAATATTTTAAGAAACTTCACCAATATATTCTCAAATTTATCTGGGAGAGAAAATGAATGAAATATACACAAGAAGTTTTTTTTTCCAGGTGCAGTGACATATGCCTGTAATCCAAGTAGCTTGAGAAGCTGAGGCAGGAGGAGCATAAGTTCAAAGCCAACCTCAAAAAAATGAACTCAGTGAGTCCCTGTCTCTAAATAAAATACAAAACAGAGCTAGAGATATGGCTCAGTGATCTAGTGTCCCTGAGTTCAATTCTCACTACCCTACAAAAAATTAATTTTTAAAATATAATTGAATGTTGAGTTAAGGTATTGAGCATTCATTTCTAAAACTCTGATTATGGAGTTTTAAAAATAAAAGTTATATTCTAGTAAAACTATAATTTCATGGACTTTACCCTAATAGTGTCCTTTTGGGGGTTGAATAATAGCTCCAAAACATATATCTATATCTTAATATTCAGAACTATGAATGTTACTTTATTTGAACAAAAGTATCTTTTCAGATGTAATTCAATTAAAGATCATGAGAGGAGGTTATATTATGTTAGGTGGGTGGACCGGAAATCCAATGACAAATGTCCTTCTAATTTGTGAGGTAGAGGAAAATTATACAGACAGAAGAGGAGAAGGCAGGTAAAGATGGAGACAGATATCAGGCTGATGTAGCCACAAGCCAAGGAAAGTCTGGAAGCAGGTAGATTCAAGGGAAAAAAATCCTCTACAGTGTCTGACAGGAATGTGGTCCACAGGCCCAAGGATTTTACATTTCTGGACTTTAGAAATGTGAGATAATATATTTCTGTTTTGAAGCTACCCAGTTTATGGTGCAACATTACAGAAGCCACAGGAAACCAAGATAACCTTCCAATAACCATAAAATACAATAAAGGTATTATGAAGTAAAATAATATAGTCCTGGAACAACACAGAAAAACAGTCCAACAGAAAGATTTATTTTTATATAATTGAGTATATGAGAAAAGGAGTTATTCATATATGTATGTATGTGTATGGATGTATGTAAAATAATGTATATTCAATAAACTACTGGGGCAATTGAATGAGTATTTTAAAAAAATCAACCCCAAATTTATATCAGGAAAAAAGTACCTTTATGATGTGGTTAAAAGTTAACATGTAAAAAGCAAAATGTATTAGAATAAATGTACAAATCTGTTTATAATTTTGATATATGAAAGGTTTTCTTAGGCAAAGCACAAAGTTAGAACGTGTAACAAGAAGAATAAATGATTTTTTGGCATTTGAGATGTTGATCTTGGAAAATATGTGGATGAGCAAAGAACCAGAAATAAGAAAAAGTCGGAGGCATGTGTCCAACCAGATATGAACATTTACTTGAAATTACTTTGAAACACAGTTTGGAATTATGTAGTAAGTTGAATAGGTGTTCCTATTATAACTCAACATTTCCTCTCATGGATAAACCTTAACAATTTTTGTAGGAATAAAGAAGTAGTTCAGTAGTAGAATGGTAACACATGCAAGGACATGGGTTCAATCCCCAGAATTGCAAAAACAAATCTCTGGTACATCAAGAGAAAATGTCTCTTACTTTGCTTACATAAATATATAAGACAATCTAAATGCTCATCAACAATGAAATATAAAAATTGTGTTATATTCAAAAAGTTAAATACAACAGTGAATATGAGCTACTTCTACATGTATTCATATAGATGAATTGCAAAACCATTTTAAACAACACATAGCAAGCCATGAAGGAATTCATATAATGTATCAATGTAGCTGGGCCAAAGAGTGAGCAAATATTTGGACAAACATCATTCAGATGTTTCTGTAAGTCTGAACATGAGACTAAAATTTACACTGGCAGACTGTAAGTAAATAGAATTGACTTCCATCGTGCAAATGGGCCTCATCCAACCAATTGAAGGCATGAATAGAACATAAAGACTGGGCTTTCATGACCAAGAGAGCATTCTCCAGCAGAATACCTTTGGGTTTCATCTACAACATCTACAATATTGTGTAGTAGATGGACTTCAGACTTTAACTGGGGCATCAGATCTCCTGAGTCTCCAGCCTGCTGAATATTGAACTGAAATTTCAACATAGGCTCTCCTGGATTTCTAGCTGAAGATTTTGGGCTTTCCAGCCTCTAATTCCCTATAACAAATTCCTTTCTATATTCCATAATTTTATTCTGTTTCTGTGGCAAATCCTAACTAATACAACTAGAGATGTAGCTCAGTGATAAAGCACCAGAGGGTTCAATCAATCCTCGGTACAAAACAAAACAAACAAACAAACAAAAAATGCCCCCAAAAAAACCACAACAGAAATAAAGAATGTTTTTATCCAGCTTATCAGTAGACTGGACATGACCAAAGAAAGAATAAGTGATCTTGATGATATATCTCAAAAATCATAAACAAAGATTTGAAAAAAAAAAGAAAAAACAAAACATCAAAGAGTTTTGGGGCAACTGTAAAAAGTTTAATATATGCATAATTGGGTTGTAAGTGTCAGGGAAAGAGAATAGGACAGAAAATACATGAAGTGGCCATGGCCGAGAAACATTTACAATATTAATGATGAATATTAAACCAAAGATCCAGAAATTCAGGAATTTCAGGAACACCAAGCAACACAAATACAAAAATAAATAAATCTACACCTAGATATATCATAATGATGTCAAAGAAAACTAAAAACAGAGAAAAAGTCTTGAAGAAAGTTGATGAGGGAGCAGAAACACACCTTAGTGGAACAAAGATAAGAATTACAGTGAACTGGTTTGAAACCATACAGGCAAGAAGAGAGTAGAATGTAATATTGGAGATGGTGAAAGGAAAGACAAACGAATGTCTTGGCAAAATCATTTTCAATATCAATATAACACTTAAACTTAAGATTGATACCCTAAATTATGAAGTAAGTACCTACAAACTGAGGGAAAAAAATTCAAGAAAAATTATGAGCAAACAACATGGATTAGCAGACTATGAAGAAATATGCTCACTCTTACTAGTAATCAAGGGAAATGAGAACTATAATAAGATGGTGATTTTTTTTCTTTCTGACTGATTGGTAAAGTGTAATAATATCTACAGTTGGCCAGGCTGTGCAGAGATGGGTATTTTCATATACTAATTGTTGGGGTATGATTTTGGAAAGCAACTTGGCAGTATCTTTTAAAATTAAAAGTGAGCGCAGCAATTTCACTTTTTAAGTTTTTATCTTTTAAAGAAATATTTGTACTTGTGCCCAAAGAAACATTAATAAATATGTTCACTGTGGGAAAACATTCTTTGTATGAAATCATAAATAAGCAAATAACAGCAAGAACAAAATTTAAATGTCCTTTGGAAAGGGAATTCCTTAGTGAACAGTGGTACATTGGTATTAGTCATTAAGAGAAAAAGTAAAAGTAGATCTATTTGTATTGACATGGAAAAATATTAATAGAAAACTAAGTTGTAGAACACTATGCACTAGATGTTTCCATGAATGAAGGAGATACACATATATACAGATATTTGTGTGTGTATATGTATGTGTGTGTCTATAGGTAAAGATAGACAGATGTGTGTATATATGATTTGTACTTCTATATGGTATTTAGTTATAATGGAAAACTTTGAAAGGATACAATTTCTTCTAATAGCTACCTCTTAGAAGAAATCAGGCATTTGGAAAAGTAGGGCAAGTGGGACTAGGCAGTAAAGAGGAAAAACTCACATTTTACTCTATAGACTTTTGAATCATTTGAATACTTTACAGTGAGGATAACTTAACACAGTACTTGTCTAACCAATTTTTTAATTAAAATAATAAAAAGGACATGACTTTTTAAGAATTTGGAATGGAATCAAATGCAACAAATGTCACAGGGTTTATGAAATGGCTGTCAATGAAAACATTTTAGATGTGATTTAAAATCAAATTTGAATGATCAATCATGCCTTCATCTATAAGCAATGAAAGCAACAAGATTACATTTTTTAAAGTGGCTCTACTTTCTTGTCATGGCTCTTTAATTTGACAGCCATCTCCTTTACAGCCAACACCATCATAAACGACCAGACCAATATACTTGTCAATGAAACCAATTAATCTTAGCTCACACAACATGACAGATCTTAACAGATTCATTCTATATTCATAACCATGAAGCAGTGCTTTGTCTTCATACAAGCAAGCCCTCAATATGAAATGGTCCTCTTATTATCTGCATGTCTCAGCATCAAAAGTTCAGCTTAATAAGATATAGATGAGGTTACATAAGATCTATTTTTGTTACCTCAAACATTTATGTGGGTCATAAATTCTTAGTACAACTTACTTAAGCAACTCCCCAAAATAAAAAAAAAATGTTTATCTTTTTTCTAAAATTTTCTGTCTGTTGCTATTCTTTGACAGGACCTGAGACAGTTGCTGCTAGAGATCAAAAGATGAGTAAGATGTGGACTCTATAATACTCTGCTGGGTTAAGTATGCAAGACTTTTAAAATATATTTTCCTAAAACATGATCACTGTCTAAACTTTGAGAATTTATAAGAAATATAAAGAAAAATAAAAATATTCAATATTACACTATCCAGAGAAAATCCCATGTAATATTTTGATGTGTTTTTTTCTGATCTTCTTTCTACAAATTAGGATAATATTAGTGGTATGATTCTGCATAACACTTTTTGTTGTTGTTCTTGTTTAGAATTTCACTATGGAGATTTCTTTCATGATTACAAGTGTTTAACATTTATGGCCCATTATAATTATGGCAAGCAGCTAGTGATAAGAGGTGGATTTCTGGGAACAGTAATATTTCTGCTGAATCCTAATAGATGAGTTGATGGGATGGGAAGTCTAGTTGGAAACAAGGAAAATGAAAAGTATCCAAAAGGTATTACAAAACTACTAGATGCAAAGGAAACACAGCACTTTCTAAGAAATGCAAAGCAGTTCAGAACTACTAAACTACAAGGTTTGGGCAGAGGGAAAATAATGCCAGAGGTATGGACAAGAGCCAGATTGTGAAGAGGAAAGGTAAACCTAAGCACTAGGCACCATTTCCTTTATGTCTGAAATCTACTATTAAGGCAATCAGGGGTGGGGATGAAGTAGACAAAGAGAGATTTTAAGCTGGGAAGTTACATGATCAATTTGGTAATGTATAAAAATTGTTCCAAGAATTATGTTTATGATGTCTTAAAATACTATATGACATAAGAATGCAGCATTGTAACAAATTGGAGGCTGTTATTCTCCAGACTTCGGTAGAATGCTAGAACTACTAATTTATATAAACAAACATAAAAATAATAGAAGGAAGACTGTTATATGCAGAATCTTTGGACAAAGGACCATTTGTAGTTCTTTGGCATCAAAGAGGAAAAAAGAGTGAAGAGTAGTGGAAGGCACTTAAAAGGAAGAGGTTTGAAGAGGAATTTCAGAAGGTGCGCTGTGGCTTGGACTCAACTTCAGTGTTGTGTTACCACTGAAAGAAAATCTGCAAATTTCTACTTTTAGAGTTAGACTAAAGTTCATTTGAACATAACTCTGTAACAGAACTTCAAGAACAAGCCTGCTGGCTTTATGCAACTTAAAACAATATGTATACATTGTGAATTAAAAACTATCTAAAAACATACAGTGATAAAGAATCTTTAAAAGCAAAGCACCAAAAATTAATAGTGGTTGTGGCTGGCTGATAGAAGTACATATATTTTCTCTGTTCCAATTTTCTCTATTTTCCAATTTCTTGCAATGGATGAATTTTTTGTAACACCAATGAAAACATGTTTTTTGAGCCAGGCACTGTGGCCCATGCCTGTGATCCTGGCAACTTGGGAGACTGAGACAGTTGATCACAAATTGGAGGCTAGGTTTGGCAATTAAGCTGAGACCCTGACTTTAAAAGCTCAGTTGCAGCGTGCTTCTTGGTTTAATCTCCAGTACCACAAAAAAATCTAGACATTTTGAACAAAGGTCTATATTTCAGATTCATTACCATTTATGTTACAGATTAAGGTAAGTGTGTAGAGAGCTGGCGTTGTGGCTCAGTGGTAGAGTACTTGCCTAGCATGTGTGAGGCCCTCGGTTTGATTCTCAACACCACATATAAATAAATAAAATAAAGGTCCATTGACAACTAAAACAATATTAAAAGAAAATTTAAAGAAAAAAAGGATAGATGTATAGATGGCATAATCCATGAGAGTAAATTGAACACAAATGGACTTATAATAGCTTTCAGGAACATTGCTAGCAAACCCAATGGAGGGAAGCATACAAAAAAATTGTAATAAGCAGCCTGGGGGTTAAAAGAAGCAGGAATAATATTCCTGTAATCTGACCCAAAGGAAGGCAAGACATTCAAGAAGAGAAGGATTAAAGGTGTCAACTTCTATAGATCAGAAAATTGTTATGTGATTTGGTACTTCCAGGATCTTTGGTGTTTCCAAAAGCAACGTTAGGAGACTGATTGTGAAAAAAGCCTGATTATCATGGATTGAATTGGAAATTAAGGTGAGAATAGTGGAAGATTCCTTTTTGAGAAAATGTGGCTGTTTTCACTAGAGAAAAGTTATTACTTAGCAGATATTTAGCCAACCATGATGAAAAATAGTTAAGTATAAACTTTCTTCTTTTTTCTTTAAAATTTAAGGTAATTTTAAAAATGAAAATAAAATTTTGTTTACCATGGAGATTATTAAAAGGACTATAAGGAAGAAATAAATAAAATATAAAAAAGCTTCACACAGAGCCAAATACGAGAAATTCAAACAATGTTGGTGTTCAGAAAGAACTGCATCAAAAGTAATAACTGTAGTCAGGTTGGAGAAATATATTTTTTTCTTTTCTTTAGTGTCTAATTTTTCTAAAATTAAAAAGTAAGATAGTGGGAAGGTAAATGAATATAATACATGAAAAAAAGCATCACCCATTTATCTGTTGCTCTAGTTCCAATCTTGCCATGCAATAAATCATTCAATCTCTCTAAATCCCTATACATCATTTGTGAAGTAGAGAATGGAGATAATAATAAATATCTTATATCACTCTTAGGATAGTCTTGAATATAAACAAATGATTTGAGAAGCATTTACTTCAGCTTGTGGTAGACTTAAACTTTGGTATACCACTAGGAAAGAGGGTGCAACCAAAAGAAGTGTGTGTACCCAAATCAAGAGTCATAGGAAAGAGCTGCACTAGAACCATTATTACCAAAGTCTCCTGGAAGTGGGGAGTATGGCTCAATGGTAGAGCACTTACAATTGAATTGAGAGTTCAATTCCTAGCAAGCATGGTGGCAGAATGGGGCAGGGAACCTCACGGGAATAGAAGGGAACAGCTTTTCACTCTTATTCCCCCGATAAAAAACATTTTTAAAAAGCCCTCTCTTACCTGAAAAAAAGATGGAGAAACTTTCCTGATTTAGAGGTCAAAGAGAAGAAACTGAGTATTTGTTACTCAGTGCTTTCTGGTATCAGATTTTCTGTGGAGGCATTCTCTGATGTGTGTATAAAGGCCCTAGATAATGAATCCATTAACAGTGGCTGGGTCCTCAAGGATAAAACATTAGGAATTCACTTATGGCTGTACATATGTCATGTCCTTCCCTCCAGCATTTATCATGTATAGACTTTTTGTGGTGTGGAAAACAAAGTTTTAGTTATTTCTTACCCACTAAAATCCCCAAAGGATTCATTCCCAGTCATCTCTCATGAAACCAGTAACTTACAAAGATGTAGCAGTGTAGCAAGAATTTCTTTCATTTCCAGAGAAACCATTCAAACCAACTGCCAAATTGCCAGCACTTGGGGGAAATAATAGAGATCTAAGCTTCATCACCACATCAGAAACCTCTTTTTGTTTGTTTGTTTGTTTTGTTTTGGGTTTGGGGGGCATTCCTTCCCACACCCCCATCCTAGTACTGGGGCTTTGTCCAACCCAGGACTTCCTGCATGCCAGACAAGTACTCTACCACTAAGCAACATCAGCAACCCTTTCGTTTGAGATAATCTCCTTAAGTTGCTCAGGCTAACCTCAAACTTGCTGTCCTCCTTCCTCAGTCTCCCAAGTAACAGAGTTTACATGTATGCACCACCATACCCGATTTTTTTCTTTTCTTTCTTTTTTTTAACCATTTATTTACAGCTCATCTCCTGTGCTCATTTTGTCCTGGTCACCAAATGTGGTACCTAAGTTTGTTTTTAATTTCATTTTTCCTCCTTACTATCTCATACATAACTATATGTTCTCCAAAGTATGGTGGATTAACTGTTCAGGTAGTTCTTAATTCATAATTTTTGGATAATAAATCTTGAAACAGAGTTGTATCCTCTTTTATTGGATATAACCATTTGTGTTTATTACTGGTAGATATATTTATTCCAGGTTTATGCAGAGTTCCTTTGATTCTCCCTTCAATATTTATACATTACATGAGTAGAGAGGATGAGTGCATATTTTATATAGTCAGATGTGTGCATAATAGAATGAGACTATCATACAGCCTACTAAGTTATTTATTGACATTATTTAAAGGAATTGGCTCTTTGATTACATGATAATCATTTTATAAGAAATAAAAAAGTTTCAGAGAAATCAAATAACTTTTCTAAGGTATATAGCTGGAAGTATCAGAACCACAAATTGAATTCAAGTTTGGCAAATTTTGTAGCTCGTGTTTTTAAACACTTCTTATGGCTTTAGGCTGTGAAATAGTTTGGGGGGGGGGCTATTTGGTTCTTAAGTTTTATATTGGAAGCATTTTCCTTATGTTTAAATAAAAATTTCAAAGATAGAAATAAGTTGAGTTTTACAGTGAATACCAATATAACCACCATCTATATACCATAATTAATATTTTACTATTTGCTTGCCACATTATCTGTCCACTTACCATACTTCTGCCTGGTATTCCATTTCAATTTTTTATGTATTTTAAAGTAAATTGTAGGTATCAGTACACTTTCTCCAATAGCCCATCATATGTATAATTAACAGTTCAATATTTGGTTATATTTTTCGATTGAATTAAATTTTACATAAAATTAAATATATAAATCTTAAGCATACTATTCCATAACTCTCCTCCACCCCTCAAAAGCATGCATCTATGCAATCCAAAGTCCTATGAAGATACAGAACATTATCATCATTCTAGAAGATTTCATTATCTCTCTTTTTAATAAATCTGACCCCTAACCACCAGAAGCAATTATTATCTTGGTTTGGCTTCCACAACATATTAATTTTGTTTATGATTTGTAATTCATGCAGTATATACTTTTATATAAGGTTTCTTTCTCTCAACATGTTTCTAAAATGTATCTATGTTATGTCCATCATTTCATACCTTTTTACTGAGGAGTGGTATTTCATTGTGTGAGTTTACCACAGGTTGTTTATACATTGTCTTGTTGGACACCTGAGCTATTTCCCTATTTTGGCTATTACAAGTAAGGCTTTCATATAATTTTTGTGAAAGTCTTTTGTTATATTAGAAGTATTTTAATTATCAAGATGTGTGATCTGGAAAGAAAATGTAAACAGATGAGGAAAAGATGAAGATGGAGGAAAAAGACTTAGGTGCTAGGAAAGCTTGCACAGTCTTCATATACAGGGTGAGCTGTCACGTGAAGAAAGTGAACCACACTGATTTTATGTAACTGTGAGAATTTTCTTTCTCAAATCTTAGTTTTGTAATCTGTGTTGAGATAATAGTACTTCTTTTCCACGGTAGTTGTAAGCATAAAGTGAGATGATGCATGTAAAGTGCCTTGCCATTATTTTTATTTTTATTAAAAATTTTTATTAGCCATTTTTATGTTTTTTAAATACAGTAAAGTGATTTCCAGAATGCTATGTTGATGAACTAGCTTGGTAGGATTGATAGTAAACCCCAAACTCAGGAAAGTTAACACACAGCAGTTTAGAAATTACTTTATGATTATTCAATGAACTTCCTTAATCAGTTTATACAACGTTCAATTCTATTTCTGACCATCTACTACATCCCAGCATCCTATTCTGAGGACCCGAGAATGTCACAGTGAATAACACAACCTCAACACTTATGGATCTCAATAGAAAAGACAGAAGGAACAAATATAAATTGGGAGGAGGCAGTAATTAAAGAAGCACAGAGAGTGCTTTGGAAAGTATATATATATGTATAACCTAATTCTCAAGCTCATCATGAATCTATTTTTGTTTACAATAGCACCCCAAGGAAAATAAATATACAAATATTTTAATATAAGTATGTAAAATATATTTACTCATTTTTCCTATCTCCACTCCATCCTTTTATCTTTGCCATCCCTATCTTTAAGACTATCTATTTAAGAAGGATTGAAAATCTGAAGTGTTAGTAAAAGCATCTAAAAGGATACAGATGAAAAAGTAAATCACTAAAGGATAGGACTCCTTACCTGCTAACCATCCCTTTATTTATAGCAGTTTACCCTAACTTTTCCTCCTTCCCTCACTTTAAACAGCCAAAACTCAAGACTGTATGGTGGAATTGATATGTGGTGCTGAGGATCGAACCCGGGCCTCACGCATGCCAGGCGAGTGCGCTAGCGCTTGAGCCACATCCCCAGCCCATATGTATGGTGGAATTGAAAGGGGTAAGACAAGATAATACAAATGGAAGAAATGATTTACAGTAGAAGGGGTAGAGAGAGAAAAGGGGAGGGGAGGGGAGGGGAGGGGGGATAGTAGAGAATAGGACTGACAGCAGAATACATCAGACACTAGAAAGGCAATATGTCAATCAATGGAAGGGTAACTGATGTGATACAGCAATCTGTATACGGGGTAAAGTTGGGAGTTCATAACCCGCTTGAATCAAACTGTGAAATATGATGTATTAAGAACTGTGTAAGGTTTTGAACGACCAACAATAAAAAAAATAAAAAAAATAAAAAAATGTAAAAAGAAGGAAAAAATAAAAAAAAGAAAATAACAAATAAATATGGTTATACTCAGCCCATCTCAACATTTAATAGTTCTTTGCTTAAGTAAATTTACTTTAACAATTAACAATAGTCTTATTTTGGTTTTTAAGTGATCAGCACATTAGTACACTTAATAATATTCTTCCGAATGACAAAATTACTAATTTCAGAATAAACTGCCAACATGGTATTTTACTCTGTGATTGTTTTTATATGGGAGTATTGTTTTAGTGAGTTTCATTACTTTGGTTTATGGTATAATTATTTAATGATATGGGAAATTACATATTATGAAACAAAGTGGTTCTAGTAGTTTATAGAAAATTACTTCACTATTGATTTCAATTTTTTTAAGTAAAATTATGCATCAAAAAAACTGAAAGGTTAAAAAAAGCAACTGGAAGGTTTTAAACCAAAATATCAACAGTGTTGTTGATATTGTTGTTCAGTGATTAAATATTCTTCCTCTTGCTTTCTGTGTGTTTTAGAGTTAGAGTGTTCAGACGGGTTCACAGTCCTCAGGTATGTGGCTTTTTTGAATATGCATTAAGAAACATGTATATTCTCAGAGAGATAACACAATCTTATGTGTAACTCTCACACACACAAAAAAAAAATAATTTCTAGTCCATTTTTTGTTGTTGTTCAATTCTAAGAAAGGCAGTGTCCTCACCCATCTGCAGTGCTAAGTTCTAGCCCTTGCATAAGATCACACAAATACATCTTTCCATAATGCTATAATATTTACAGTATCTTTATAACTTTTGTAAAAAGTATATCAGAATTTTTTCTTTCATATCTATTCCACTTTTGTTTAAATTTTCTTTTGTTGTATTCTTGTTTTGTTACAGATCTCCATAGTTTAGACAATATTTCCATTAGCAAGCACATGCTTTGTATCATATAATGTTGATGGTGGAAAAATTCTAGAAGTATGGTTAATACATGAAAACCCTTCCAAAAAGACCAGAGAAGCTTCAATCTCTTTAAAGATTTTTATCATCAGTCAGGCAGGTCTGGACCAATCAGAAGGCAAAATCATACATTAAGGAAAGAGAAATTTGTCATTTGTACCATCTTAATAGCACTAATTTAAAGTTAATACAAACAATTATTAGTTCCTTTAGTTTTTCAACAGTAGCTCCACTTACCAGAATTATTAAAAATCTTTAAAATGCAACATGGTCTACATTGAGGCCCCCAATCCTTTGAGGTTAATTTACTTTATATTTTCTAGAGTAGCTAACATGTGCTTAATGCTACATTTGACAGACATTTTCTATGCATACTTTACTTCAAACTATCCTTGCAATGTCCCTATTGGATAGGAAATTTTTAAATCTACAATGTAAAGATGAGGATATAAACTCAAAGAGGTAAGATAACTTTCTCATAGTCATACAACCAATAAATTGGCGATTGGCAATTTGAACATAGCTCTATCTGTTCAAGTGCAGGAGAATCTGACCACTATATTGCACTAAACCAGTAGGATTCCTGGGTTCCTCTGAAGTCAGTTCATATACATAAAATCTAGATACAAAACCTCCAACTTTGAAGAAGAAAGGAAAAAATACCTGAGATTCTCATCCTGTCATCATTGCCAAAGATTTAAGAAGTTCTGGAGAGGAATGACTGAGGAGTGCGTAAGATGCTTGGCACAGTAATTCAAGCCTTAACTAAGATTCCTGTATCCAGGTTTGGTACAAAATTATATTATGTGTCCCCATACTTGACAGAGACATTTAGGCTGAGATCAATAGGCTTCTCAGTGTCATCTGCAGGATCGCACATCTGAAGATCAGTCTTTTACCTAAAATACTCATATAGTATGAGATTTTAAAGATGTATCATAAACTCTACAGGATAGAGAACCTTAAAAATGAGAGTTCACATTTTCATGAGTCCTATGGAATACAGGCTAAGCAGTAGATATTAGGTTGTTATAGAAAATGTAGTGATATTTCAAACACACTTGAGTCCATCTATGTCTTCTACACTTATTTCTATATATGGTATCACAGTATATCCTCAACTCACAGTATTTGGAAGCACTTATCACAGAGCTTGGTATATATGAAGCACTCCATAATGGTTAGGTGAACATATTTTAGATGTGTAAGAAATAAATTTTGGGCAGGCATGGTGGTGCATGCCTGTAACCCCCACAGCTCAGGAGGCAGAGACAGAGGATCATGAGTTCAAAGCCAGCCTCTGCAACTTAGGGAAGTCCTAAGCAACTCAGCAAGACCCTGTCTCTAAATAAAATATAAAAAGATCTGGGGATGGGGCTCAGTGGTTAAAAATCCTTACATTCAATCCTGGTAGCAAAAAAGACAAAAAGGAAAAAATAAAGAAATACTTTCTGAGTAGAACTAATGGCTTATACAGCTGTGCATTATATCTGCCAAATAATTCAGTTGATCAAAATATTTTAGTATAAATCTATATACTTTGGAGGTAAATTTTAAAACAATGAACAATTATTAATCATTTTTGAAAGTGCTTTTTATTTTGCAAATCCATAAATTTGATGTCATATCTAATCTAATTTTCTACTTTGAAGGCTCTTGTTTATAACTTATTGCCTTAGCATTAAAATTTGGACACAGATAGTGATATATCTACTTTTCAAACATGTTAAATTGCATTTGGTCAATGCAAAATGCATATACATGAGTCAGAAAAAAAGTGTGACTAATGTGGCTAACAGTTTAATGTCATATAGTATGCAGCAGATTTATGTTCTGGCTATGCAAAAAGAAGTGTGGTGCAACTATGTATGGGCACACAGTTAAGATCTGTCCAAATTCTGTTATAATAAGTACTGGTTTCTTAGGGAGTTTCTCTTGGCAATCATGACAACCAATGTTATTTTATGCATATTCTTCTTGCACTTATAACTGTGTTTCAGAATTTTAAGAGAAATTGAACATATCCATTGAGTTACAAAATTCTTTATTTCATGCCAGAGAGATTTCTAAAGTTTCTTGTTTATTATTAGATCCTCTTGAAATAAAAAAGAAGCTTGTTAGAGAGTTTTAAAACAATTAATTTTAACATATCAAACACCAGGCAAAAATGCCAAATTTATTGTGATACAAAGATGAGGATACATACATTTTAAATTTTTAAAATAGAGATTAGCCTGATTAAATGAAAAAGTATGATGCTGGACTTTGAATAAAATGTTTCTAAAATTTAGCATTCTTCTATTCTTAAAAGTGGGCACCATAGATCTATTATATTACAATAAAGATACTGTTTCCAAGGTTGGGATTTACTTCCAGAACTTTTAGCCTACTTATTTTATAAATAATATCACTGAGAAAGATTTAATTAACTATAAAGCTGGGCAAAAAATATTGTATGAAATCACAAATTTTGTTACCATGATATGTTAACAAAGAAAATTGCCATATTTTTGTTATATTCTATCTTCAATTCATTGTGTACTTAAAACCAGTTTGAATAAATTCTTATTTTATTCACCAAAATAAACTTTCACACGCTGGTTTTATGCCCAAAGAAAAATGTTCAGATCAACAATAACAAACTTATTTTAGCTGATGATTAAACTTAATCAGTTGCTCTCAGTTTTAAATTTCATCCTCTGATAATCTTTCAACCAATTTCCTTAGAACCTTCATTTGCAATGTTGAACCTCTATGTGATTGAACTGTTTGTATACCTGCTACTGCTTCAAATTATAATATTCTGGCAGTTAGATACTATGTGTGCTTTCAGAGGGGAATTATGATTGTTATAAAAATCTTAGAACATTATTTCTTCAAAGATATTTATTCCAGAAAATTCATATTTATTCTTTATTTTCAGCATTAGCCAGTCAAGCCAAACTAGTTTGAATCAAATAAAAAAGCTAAGATACAAATTGCAGAATCACATCCGTTACACATCCACGTTTTTACATAATGCCATATTAGTGACTGTTGGAAGTTCATAACCCACTTGAATCAAATGTATGAAAGATGATATGTCATGAGCTTTGTAATGTTTTGAACAACCAATAAAAAAATAAATTTAAAAAAATAAATAAATTCTTAAACATTTTGTAAATGAGTGTAAGTAAAAAAAAGAAAATATTTACTATATTAAAATTACTGCTTGAATTTCAATTTTCACTTTATACACACAGTTTCAAACATTTTTATGTTTTAAAAGTAAAACAAAATATAATTAGTAGATGTTTGAGTAGCTTGAGGTAATAGAGGTAAGAAAATTGAATGATATTAGATACTTTAATAATAAATCCAGTGTACAAGCCTGAACAACGTTTTACCAGAATAGGCACTCTGTCAACAAATATATTTAGATAAAATATTTAGAAACCAGTGTTAATAATAAATAGTTTTTGATTAAGCTGTCAAAAAAAGCTAAGATAAAGCAGACATTTTTAGTTTCTGTATCTATATATTTTGAGGAAATATATGGAGATATCATTGCAATTTCTTGTGGAAAAAATGTGGCAATATACTACAAGAGAAATTTGTTATAGTGAATATTGACTAAAATGAGTATTTGGGTAAGATTTAAAATTTTTCATCATACTGGCATTTTTATTGTGATGGTGTTCCTGAAGGAGAGTTGACCTTTAACAGTAACAGCTGTCAAGAGAATTATTCACTATGTGAGAAAAATAAAATTTCTCTTCCTGAAATTTGTAATATCTATGTGTTTTATCTTCCCCACAGGCAAATAAGCTGATAGTCTCTGAGGAGAGTCAGATGTAGGATTTAGATGAAAGTGCTCTGGTGATCACATGAGGTAGTTAATGACAGAGAGGAGCAACTGGCTCAAAACACAACATTCTGGTTCAGTAGAAACTGTACTAATATTTTTTAACAAAAGCATTCTGGTGCACTAGAAACTAGAGTCATAGTTTTCTAGATAAATAATGTAGTTGATGCAATAAAGAAATGATGAGGGCTGGGGATGTGGCTCAAGCGGTAGCGCGCTCACTTGGCATGTGTTCAGCCCGGGTTCTGGGTTCCATCCTCAGCACCACATACAAACAAAGATGTTGTGTCCGCCGAAAACTAAAAAAATATATATATATTAAAATTCTCTCTCTCTCTCTCTTTCTCTCTCTCTTAAAAAAAGAAAATTGAAGAGAATTAAAAAAACCTTCCAAGATAAACAAAAAAATAAAATAAAAGAATTCTTGACTGTTAAGCCAGAACTACAGAACTTAAAGAAATACTTCATAGAGGAGTATTTAGAGCCCCCAGAGCTCACAAATTAACATGTATCATTTGAAAAGGAACTAAGCAAATGAGAAACAGAACTAAATTAAACATTATAAATACATCAAAATGGCAGGAATTTATAAATATCTTTATATAATGATATTAAATGCAAACGATATCAACTCTCCAATTAAAAAACATGAGCTAAATTAATGGATTAAAAAACAAAACCTAACTATTCATTGTTTTCAAGAGCCTCACAGGCAAAGACAGACACAGGCTGAAAGTGAAAGGCTGGAAATTGATGTCCATGTGAATGGAGTCCAACAAGAAGCAAGAGTACCTACTCTCATATCTGACAAATCAGATTTCAAAGCAAAATTAATCAGAAGAGACAAAAAATATCACCTCTTACTACTTTCAGAAATGATCCAACAAGAATATATGACAATAATAAATATTTATTTACCCAATTTTATTGCATATTTTTATGCAATAAAACTAATTGCATAAAAGAGACATTATTCAAAGTCAAGACTTGGATAGACCCCAGTACAAAAATACTGGATTATTTCAATACATTTACATCATCATTATATAGGTCATCCAGACATAAACTCAGTAAAGATTCTTTGAACCTGAAAAGTATTATGAATCAAATGGACCTAACAGACATGTATAGAATGTTTCATCCCCAAACAGCTGAGCACACTTTCTCCTCAGCAGCTCATGGAACCTTCACCAAAATAGACTATATTTTAGTCAACAAACTCTTAGCAAATACAAGAAAGATATAATTCCTTGCATCTTATCAGATCATAATGGATTGAAATCAGAAATGAGGAAGAAAAAACCTATAGAAAATATATAAACACATGGAAATTAAATAATACACATTTGAATGATGAATGAGAGAAAAAATCAACAGAGAACTTTTAAAGATTCTAGACTCAAAAGAGAATAGTGATACAATATACCACTCAGAATCACTCGGACACTATGAAGGCAGTACAATGAGGAAAGCTTTTAGCTATGAGTGCCTACAAAAAAAATCAGAAATATTCCAAATGAAAAAATAAAACCTAATGATGCATTTCAAGGCCCTTGAAATTGTGGATCAATCCAATTCCCAAACCAGTAGAAGGAAATAATTAAAATTGGAGCCAAAATCAATAGAATTGAGAATAAAATATATTACAAAGGATTAATTTTAAAAAAGAGTTAATTCTTTGAAAAGACAACAAGACTTATAAGTTCCTAGCCAAACTAAGCAAAAGAAAAAGATAGAAGATTCAAATTAATAAAATTAGAGATGAAGAAAGAGAAATCACCACAAACATCACTGAAATCCAGTGGACCATTAAGTACTATTTTCAAAACTTATAATCTAATATATTGGAAGAAATTGATACATTTCTAGACACTTATGATCTGCCAAAACTTGATTAAGATGGCATATAAAAGCTGAATAGACTGACAACTTGTAATGATATACAAGAAGTAATAAAAAGCCTTCCAACAAAGAAAAGTAGAGGACCAGATGGACTCTCAGCTGAATTCTACTAGACCTTAAAGAAGAACGAATGCCACTTCTTCTAAAATTATTCCATGAAATAAAAAGGGATGAAACACTTACAAATCATTCTGTGAAGCCAGTATCACTCTCATACCAAAACCAGATAAAGGCACATTAAGGAAAGAAAACAAAACTCCAATATCCCTGGTGAACTTAGATACAAAAATCCTAAATAAAATATTAGCAAATTATTTAAAATAACATATTAAAGAAGATGTACATCACAATGTAGTTGGTTTTATTCCATAAATATAAGGATGGTTTAACCTATGCAAATCAATAAATGTAATTTATCTCATAAATAGAATTGGGAACAAAAAATCACTTAGTAATCTCAATAGATGCAGAGATGTTCTTCGGCAAAAATTCAACACCCATTCATTATAAAATACACTAAAGAACTTAGGTATCAAAGGAACCTATCTCAACATCATAATGGCTATATATGGAAAACCTAAAGCCAACCTCATAGTAAATGGGGAAAAACTGGAAATATTTTCATTAAAATCTGGAACAAGACAAGGATGTTCACTCTCACTACTGTTATTTAATACAGTGTTAGAAACTCTGTCAAAGAAATTAGGCAATGAAGGAAATAAAAAGGATATAATAGGGAAGAAAGAAGTAAAATTACCACTTTTTACAGATGATATGTTTCTGTACTTAGAAGATCCAAAAATCTCCACAAAAAGACTACTAGAATTAATAAATAAATTCACCAAATCAGGTTATAAAATCAACATAGAAAAATCAATCTACCAACAATGAATCTGCTAATCACAATAGCCTCAAAAATAAAGTATCTAGGACTATATCTAACCAAAACGGTAAAGACTTCTACAATGAAAAGTATAAGACAGTGAAGAAAGAAATTGAAGAAGACCTCAGAAAATAGGAAGCTCTCCTATATTCATGGATAGGCAGAATTAATATTGTTAAAATGGTTATATTACCAAAAGCAATTTACAAATTCAATGCAATTTCCATCAAAATACCAATGATATTCTTCACATAAATAGAAAAAAAAAAGTCCTAAAATTTATTTTGAATAACAAAATGCCCAGAAAAGCCAAATCCATTCTAAGCCCCACCCCCAAAAAATCAATGCTGGAAGCATCACAATACCTGACTTCAAATTATTTTGCAGAGCTATAGTAACAAAAAGTGCATGTTACCAGTATAAAAACAGACAAATAGACGAATGGCACAGAATAGAAAACACAGAGACAAGCCCACACATGAGTCATATGACACTTGATCAAGGTTCCAAAAGCATACACTGAAGAAAAGACAGCCTTTTAAACAAATGGTGCTTGGACAACTGGTTATCCATATGTAGAAGAATGAAACTAGACACTTATTTTTCTCCTTGCATAAAAATCAACTCAAAATGAATTAAATACCTCAGAATTATACCAGAAGCCATGCAACTCTTGGAGGAAAACATAGGGTCAACATTCCAACTATTAAGCACAGGCAATGACTTTCTCAATAGGATCCCTAAAGCTCAGGATATAATGGCAAGAATTAATAAATGGGAGAGCATCAAAATAAAAAGCTTCTGAACAGCAAACAAAACAATTAAGAATGTGAAGAGAGGATCCACAGAATGGGAGGATGCCGCAGTCCGGCTGCAGCAGAATAACCGGGGGGTGACGAATAACTTCTGTACGATTTTCATGCACCCTCCGGTAACGAAAAGTATTTAGTAATAGCCTTTTGCTGCAACTTTTTTTCTGATAATCTTTCTTCTTCTGAACTTTCTTTTTCTTTCTGACTAGAGTTTCTGGGCTCTTATCAACACATGCCCTAATTATTCTTCGTTCCATTGGGGTGCCTCTTTCCCTTATCAATTTACTTCTCACCCCTTCCATATTTTCATCATAAAGACAATACAATACACTGAGACAAAACAAGACACAAACATACTGCATCAATCTTCTCCATTTTCTCGAAATGGCCATTTTTCCTCTTGCCCTATCTGCCTAGGGACGAGCAGATTGCTCCCGTCCTATCTATGGACGGGCAGCTTTTTTTCGTCACTTACCCCCGAGTGTCCCGGGGCTCTTCCCCGTACGGGCCACCATCTGCTGGAGGGCGACAAATAACTTCTGTATATTGATGCAGCAGGAATGGAAGCCGTTTATTGTAGGACAACAGAGCTATTTATACATTTTGCACAGCTTATCTTAATTAGCATAAACTAGATACATCAGTCAACCAATAAGGAATCTCCACACTTAATGGCTTGCTTTTGTTACTTCTCAAACCACTCCCTCTGGCATTTTGCCAGGCACCATCCAGACTTGTTTACGAACTCTAACATTTCTCTGGCAAAATACCACGTGTTATTTTGACTTGTCTACAGACCTTAACAGGAGGAAATCTTTGATACTACTCTTCTGATAGGGGATTAATATATAGAACATATAAATAACTCAGAAAGCTCAACACCAACAAATGAAATAATGCAATTAAAATGGGCAAGTGAATTAGACATACACTTCTCAAAAGAAGAAATACAAAAGGACAACAAATACTTAAAATTATTCAACATCATTAGCACATAGGGTAATGCAAATAAAAACTACACTGAGATGTCATCTTATATCAGTCAGAATGGCAATCATCAAGAATACAAATGATAATACATTCTGGGAAGGATGTGCAGAAAAAGGAATACTTGTACACTGTTGGTATTGAACATTAGTACAAGCACTACAGAAATCAGTATGGAGGTTCCGTAAAAGACTAGACATGGAACCACCATATGACCAAGCTATAACACTTCTTGGTATTTGTCCTGAAGAATTAAAGTCAGCATATTATAATGATACTGTTGTAGGGGACAGACGAGGCAAGGCCCCAAAGATAGCAGGAAACAGTTTTATTTGGCTGCAGCCAGGTTCAGAGGGCACAGCTTTTGCTGTCATCAATTAATCCCCTGAACCCTGAGTTCAGGGAGTTCACAGTCTGCAGAAGTTCACATAATAGCAGCCTTTTCTTTCACTGTTCTGGGCAAGTTAACTCTTCAAGGACAATACCTAAGAAGGGGAGAGCTTCTTCTTCCTCTTTCTTTCCTCCCCCTGCCAGCTGTTACCATGGAGCCAAATTGTAACTTATCCTAAAAATGTAGACATCTCTGTGAAGCCCAGCTCAAGGCCAGAGGCCTTGTTTGCACATTTCTTCAAAGTACTATACTGGATACATTTGTGAAAACTAGTAATGGGGTGCCCAGCACCTGGAGTGCTGGTATCTTCTCGGCCAGTGGCCAAGTAAACAGGGCCACATGAAAATAGGAAGTTTATCTACAATGAACTCTTTCACAGGGTCTCTTTTGCTGACAGTCTTAAATCAGCCTTTTCTGTGGAGAAAGAGGGTGCCACTTCAATACATGCATACCCATGTTTATAGCTGCCTGATTCATAATAGCCAAATTATAGAACCAGCCTTGGTGTCCATGAAGAGATGAATGAATAAAGAAAATGTGGTATATGAAAGGCGAGTGACTCACTAGAGATTCAACCAAGAGATTTTATTGGGGGGCTGCCCAAAAGGGAAGAAAATGAGAGGCAGAGAGCAGAGAGAGGAGAGGAGGAGGGAAGAGAGAAAGAGCAGAGAGGAAGAGGGAAGAGAGCAGAGAGAGGAGAGAAATAAGAAGAGGAAGAGAGCAGAGGGCAGAGAGGAAGAGAGGAAGAGGGCAGAGAGCCTGTGCTCAGAAGCTTCTGCTTAAGAAGGGTTGGATATGGGATGAGGCCAGTGCTGATTGGCAGGGTGACTCAGGAACAGCCAGCAGACACTGTGTCCTGTGGGGATTGGTGGAGGAAATCTTTGAATTTGGTGGTCTTGGGTGTGGCGCCCTTTGGAGAGGAAGGGGAGGGGTAAGGGATTCCTTGAAGTTCTCCTAAGACAGAAACTTAACTTCAGCAGGGAGTCTCCCACACACCCAACAGTATGTATACACAATGGAGTTTTATTCACTCATAAGGAAACATGAAATTATGTCATTTGAAGGAAAATAGATAAAAGTTGAGAATATTATGTTACGTGAAATAAGCCAAACCCAGAAGGTCAAGCATTGCATGTTTTCTCTCATATGTGGAAACTGCAGAGGAAAAAGAAAATAAAGGTGGGGTCATGGGAATATCATTAAAATCAAAGGAAGATTAGTAACAGAAAGGGACCAGAGTGTAAGAAGCAGGGAAGGATGCAGGAAGTTCTGGGACACTATATTGGCTAAATTATATTTTTATTTTATGGACATGTATGAATATGTAACAATAAAACCTTGCCATTATGTACAACTATAATGCACCAGTAAAAATATGGAATAAGAAAAAAAATTAAAAAGAGCACTTCTTTAAAAAATATATTTATGTGTGTGTGCATGTGTGTATGTGTGTACCTTTCAGACTAATTAACAAGCTGGAAAGAATACGGACAGAATTTCATCGATTTACTTAGTATACTGAATAATACTAATATTAATATTAATGATATTTATAATTTATTGATCAAGTTTTATGTGGCAGAGAATTTATATTAAATTCTTTGCACATTATCTCCATTATTCAATGCAACTTTATGGTACAGGTTTCCCTATTATTCCTATTTACTGATGAGTATTTTCAGTTTGGAGGAATTAAACTAAGTTGCCTCATCTATCTTGACCTTGGATTTAGGTCTGTCTGACTTCCTAAAAGAAGAAGAAAACATGGTAATGATTAAACTTGTTTATTTATTCATTTTCCAGTGAAGAAAATTTCCCACTAAAAGAACTGATTTCCAGTAGGGATGTCAGGATATGGGCCAATTATTGTTAAAGAAATGAAAATTTCCTGGAAAATACACAGTGAGCAGAGGGCTACTTCTTATATAATAGCAGAAAGAGGAACCAGGAACCTCAACACACACAGATTAATGCCTTCCTTATAAGATGGGAAACACTGGACCTCTAAGAGTCATTGAAGGTAGCCTCTCTAAGAATGGTAATTGTAGTTTGCAGATTTTATAAAAGTTATGGGGAGAAAAATAACTTTCTCAAGGTGGGGATGTCAGGGCAAAGGAGGACTACTGTGAATAAACTGTAGAATAGTGGTTGTATTCATCAACATCCTGTAGAGAAAGAACCCAGTGGAGAGAAGAGAGGAAGAGTGTAAAAGAGAGACTTATTATAAGGGATTGCCTAACACGATTATGGAGGCTGACATGTCCCATGATCTGTAGTCAGCAAGTTGGAGACCAAGAAGAGCTAATAGAGCAGTTTCAGTTTGCAAGCTGACAGGCACAAGATCCAGAAAGAGACAACATTTGAGTCTGAGTCTAAAATCAGAAAAAAGTTGGGAGAGTCAGCTTGTTTTTTTTTTTTTAATTCAGTCCCCCAAATGACTAGATGAGGCTCATCCACGTTGGGAAAGGCAAACTACCCTATTTAATCTAAAAATTAAAATTTTAATTTCATTCAAAAACCATATCCCAGACAAACTTAGAATCTAAGTTTGACCAAATATGCAGCACCCCAGGGCCCAGTCAAGTTGACACATTAAATGAATAATCATATTGGTTACAGGTAACTAAAATAGTGGTTTTTAGAACCAGTCCTTCTAAGAGAACACTTGGGGCTGGCAGGAAATATTTGTGTGGGAAATTTTAAACAGTTGACTGAGAACAGATCATTAACATAGTGAGCTAAGGTATAGTGGGACTTCAAGGCCCTTACAGTAAATATTTTCCCCAAAGAATTACTGCAAGAGTAACCACCTGAGCAGTAGGTTTAGAGCAGTATAGGTAACACTCTTTAATATTGCTTCTGGGAATGAGCCTTGCCCCTGCATAGTATGTTGAAAACATACTGACCAACAACATAATATAACTCCCATCTCCCTCTCCTTTATCCAAGTACTACTTAAGCAATTGAGAGGGGGAAAATTACCTATAATATTACTGAAATCAGAAGTTTCTGTGACGAATTTAAAGGAAAGGCCTATTTGGGAATGGGAATTCTTAGTAACAAAAAAAATTTACCAACTACCATTTTACATGTTTAGTACTGTTTCTTCTTGACTGTTCTCCAAGAGAAAGTATAAGTGCAACTAATACCTTGTTTTAAGGAAGAATACATATCCTTATATAATATGATAAAATCAACAAAGACTATAATAGAAACAGGCAGGAAAATATTAAACTATAAATCAGAAACTTTATAAAAAGAAGAAAAATAAATTATAATATAAATAAAAGGTAATAAATTGTAAGGTAAAAATATTGCCAAACACCATCATTTTGCAAACCATCTATGGAAAAAGAATAACAATTAAGCATCAAACTTTTCATTTCTTCATTTAAGGAGTGCTCAATTCCTAGAATTATTATCTTTCCACAAGCTACATATGCTTTACATCTAAAATTTGAATTAATTGGACAGGTCAATCTCTATCTGCCTTATCAGTGCACAAAGAGGAATTAGTATCACATAGGTGGCAATTTAATATTTGAGTTATTTAGTGGAACAACTAGTTTTAAAATCCTAGGAGTATTACTGAAAGAGATAAAGAACTATAGACACCAAAATAAACAAATAATTTTTTAAAGATATAATTGCAAGCTGAAAAAGAAATTAAGAAAACAATTCAATTTATGATGCCATAAAAAAGAATAAAATACTTAGAAATAAATTTACTCAAAAATGTGCAATGCATCTATGCTGAAAATATAAAGCACTGCTGACAGAAATTACTTTTAGATAAATGGAAAGATATCCCACATTTATGAATTTGGAAGACTTAATATTGTTAACGTGGCCACACTCCCCAAGTAAATCTACAGAGTTCATGAAATCTATATTCTAGCTGAACTTCATTTTTCTTTTGATAGAAAATAAAAACCTGATTCTAAAATTGATACAGGAATAGTCAATATAATTTTGCAAAGAACAAAATTTGGCGCACTTCGCTTTCCAATTTCAAATGTGATACTGGTATGAAGAAAGATAAATAAATCAATGGAAGAATGCTGAGTTCAGAAATAAACCCTGAAATTTACAATTAATTTATTTTCAGCAATGATGCCAAAGACAATTTAATGAGGAAATAATTATCTTTTAAACAAATGATGCTAGGATAAATGGATGTCCATAAGGAAAAAATTCCTGCTTTACACAATACTCAAAATTAACTCTACATTGATCAAAGACAGAAATGTAAGAACTGTGACTTTATAAGTCTGAGAAAATATAAGTTTAAATTTTCATAACATTTGGTTATACAATTGTTTTCTATCTATGACAACAAAATCACAAAATAAAAATAGTTAATTAATATTTACTCAAAATTAAAAACTTTTTCCTCATTGATATCATCCAGAAAGTGAAAAAGCAATCAGCAAAATAGAAAATTTTTAGAAAGCATATATCTGATAAAGGGATTTGTGTTCAGAATATATGAAGAATTTTTATAACTCACCAATAAAAAGACAACCCCAGTAATAAGTGGGCCTAGGATCTGAAAAGATACTTCTTCAAAGAAGATATGAAAATGATGAGTAAGTATGTAGAAAAATGCTAAATATTATTAGTCATCATGAAAGCACAATAGGATTCCACCTCAGTTCCAATAGGGTGGCTATAATAAAGAGAATAAATGTGTTAATAAGAATGCCAAAAAATTGCTAGAGGGAATGTAAAATGGTGCACTTCTTCAAATGGTTAAACATACAGTTATTACATGAGCAGCAATTCCACTCCTAGGTTTATTTATACCTAAGACAAATGAAAAAAATGTCCACACATATGTTCATAGTAGCATTATTCTTTTTTTATTATAGCCTTTTAAAAACGATTTTTATTTGTTCTTTTTAGTTATACATGACACTAGAATGTATTTTAGCAAATTATGAATACATAGAGTATAACTTATTTTATTTAGGATCCCATTATATGGTTGTACATGATACAGAGTTACCCTGGTCATGTATTCAAATAAAAGTCTAGGAAACATGTATGATTAATCCTACTGTTCTTTCTATTCCCCTTCCACTTCCTTTTCTTCATTCCCCTTTGTCTAATCCAATGGATTTATATTCTTCTCCTCACCCTTCATTGTTTTGGGTAAGCATCTACATATCAATAAGAACATTCAGCCTTTGGATTTTGTGGATTTGCTTATTTGACTTACCATAATATTCTCGAGGAAATTCCATTATTTCCTTCTTCTTTATGTCTGAGTATTATTCCTTTGTGTATACATACCACATTTTCTCTATCCACTCATCCACTGAAGGACACCTATGTTGTTTCCATTACTTGGCTATTGTGAGTTGAGCTGCTATATACATTGATGTGGCTGTGTCACTTTAGTATACTGTTTTTAAATCCTTTATGTATAGAAAGAGCAGTGGGAAAACTGGGTCAAATGGTGGTTTCATTCAAAGTTTTCTAAAGAATCTCCATACTGCTTTCCATAGTTGTTGCACCAATTTGCAGTCCCACCAACAATGTATAAGAGTACCATTCTCCCCACATCTTCACCAACATTTATTGTTACTTGTATTCTTTATAATTGGCATTCTAAATGGAGTAAGACAGAATCTCAGTGTAGTTTTGATTTGCATTTCTCTAATTGCTAGTGTTGAACATTTTTTCATATATTTTTGACTATTTGTACTTTTTCTTCTGTGAATTTTTTTTTCAGTTCCTTTGCTCATTTATTGATTTGGTAATTTATTTTTCTGGTATTAAGTTTTTAGTTCTTTGTATCACCTGGGGATTAATGCTGTATCTGAGGCACAGGTTGTAAAAATTTTTTAAGTCCAAAAAAGTGAAAACAACCTAAATGTTATCAGTTGGTGAACGGATAAACAATAGAAGTTATATAAATACAATGGAGTATTATTTGGCCCTTAGAATTAATGAGGTCTTGATGCATGTTATAAGAAAGATGAAACCTGAAATATTTTGACCAAAAGAACTCAGTACAAAAAAATATATAATATAATTTCATTTATATGAAATGTTCAGAATAGGCAAATCTATAGAGACAAGAAGTAGATTAATGGATGTCTAAATGTGGGAAGACTAGTAAGGGGAAGGTTGGGGAGAAGAGGGAGTGACTATTAAAGAGTACAAGATTTCTTCATCAGGTGACAAAAATGTAATGATGGGTGCATACTCTGTAAATATACTAAAAACAATTTAATTTTATACCTTAAAGGTAAATTGTAATGTTTGTGAATTGTATCTCAAAGAAGTTTTATTTTTCAAAGAACAGAATAGCAAAATAATTTAATTACTTTTGTAGATTGGAGAAGGGTGAAAACTTAATTTTTTCCTCAATGGTCTTATGGAGAAGAACAAGGGTGAATGGAAAAGTACTAGTTACATTCACTCCAATATTATTTTTGTTTGTTATTTTTATCAATACATCATGTTTGTACATATTTATGAGGTGAAACTTGATGTTTTCATTCATGTACATATTGGGTAGTAATCAACTCAGTAATTAGCACATCCATCACCTTAAACTTTAATCATATCTCTATGTAAGTATATTAAAAATCTTTTCACCTATTTTGAGATACATAATGCATTATTGATAATTATATTTACTCTCATGTGTCATATAACACCAGAACCTCTTCCTCCTTACTACAACATTATACCCATGGATCATCCTCTCCCATCCCCTCTTCTCCCTACTTTCCCCAGTCTCTGGCAATCACTATTCTATTGTCAACTTCTCTGAGATTGTTTTTTTTTTTTTTTGTTAGATTTTACAAATGAGTGAGATCACACAGTACTTGTCTATCTGTTCCTAGCTTACTTCAATTATCTTAATGATCTCCAATTTCATCCTTGCTATTAGAAAAACATAGTTTTGTTCTTTTTATGGCTAAATAGTATTCTGTTGTGTATATATATATATATATATATATATATATATATATATATATATATATATACCACAATTTCTTTATCCTTGTGCTGGCTATTGTGACTAGTGCTGCAATAAAAATGGGAGTGTAGGTGACTTTTTGATGTGCTGACTTCATTTCCTTTGGCTATATACTTCAGTATTATTTAAAGTTGTAAGTTATAACCATGTTTTAGAGACTCAGCAACTGAAAAAAAGCATACCCAATTACTAACAAAAAACTTAAAGTCTTAATTGTGCAGAACATAAAAAGGTATGAATTGTGTTCAATCTCAAAATTTATTCTACTTTGATTTCTATAATTGGTATATTTGGACTTTTTTAGGCTCTGTCTGCAAGTGAGGGTGCTGTTGTTACTTTATTTTGTATCTTTATGAAAAAATAGTTATTTCAAGAATGAAGGTAAATAAAGCTAGAGAGAACAGAGCACTAGGAAAAATGAGAGACGCAAAATGAAACAGAGACAAAGAGAAATAGACAATTGAAAAAAATTATTTATGCCTTATTCAAAATTCTCTTGTTGGCTCACAGAAAGAAATTCATATGATCCATATCTGAATAATGCAGACTGAGGAGCAATTTACTACTGCAATTGTTTTATCTATAACACAGTGGTTAGATTAGCTGTGGCAAATGTGGGATTGCTGCTGAAGAAAAAGCATATTTTAAGTTCTCATTGGGAAAACAGCCTTTGACTTGAAAAGTGGAGAAAAGTTTAAAGCACCTGACTTAATCTCCAAGAAATAAGAGTAACCCTGACCACTTGTAAAGAAGGAGGGGATCATGGGGATTCACAATGTGGGAAATAAGTTGGTATGTACAACATAAATGGCATAAGATAGGACTGCCATTGAGGGATCCCTGTTCAGAGTCATACACAATAGATCTCTGATAGCCAGTTTTGAACTTTCCTTTTTCTGTCTGGTAATTTCCTTCACCATCCCAAAATCATTAATAAAAAATTGTTAGGAATAACCTGGCAAATATAATCTATGATTGGAAGAATTATGTCTTACTGTGATGGGTTAATTCTTAGTGTAATATAAATTGAGGTGACAGCAGCATGGAAAATTGTTTGTGTGATATATAATATGACCAATAGATAAGTCTAAAGCA
The DNA here is from genome assembly GCF_052094955.1 of Ictidomys tridecemlineatus. Classification (NCBI taxonomy): domain Eukaryota; kingdom Metazoa; phylum Chordata; class Mammalia; order Rodentia; family Sciuridae; genus Ictidomys; species Ictidomys tridecemlineatus. The sequence continues at coordinate 51,038,410 of NC_135493.1, forward strand.
TCTGTCCTAAGCAAAAACCAGTAAGAGACATATAGACATTTTTGGAATATATAACCAAGCATTCTATATAGTTTCTCAGAAAAACATGGAAAAAAGAAATGAGGCTGAAAGTATGCTACTTGGTCAGGTTACTTAGGTGGCCTGGAGGGAGGGAGGCTCACTACAGTTTATATAGGTATTAAAGGGAAAAGTGGCCATTGTAGGTCAGAAATGTTAAAAAAAATTAGTATAGATCTATATTATTACTTTAAATGACTTCATCTTTTCCAAACTTATGAATAAACCATAACTTATAAACTAACATATTATTGGACATTTAGATTATTTATAATATTTCACTACTATAAACAACACTGAAATGAACACCATTGTAATTTCCTTCACTCACTACTATTTCCTTAGGAAAAAAATTCCCTGAAGATTGGCTGGGTCAGTGTATGTACACATTTAATGATTCAATTTTTTGTTAATTGTTACCAAAAAATACTACAGAATATGATTAATGTTTTATCTTTCCACTTGCAGTATATAACAGTACATTCTTTCCATATGATGGAACAATGATGAAAATTTGTTATTTAAATTTTATCAGCAAAGAAGTGAATAACAGTATCTCTTGTCATTTGAATTTTATATTTTTAATTACTATCTAAGGTGAGCATTTCACATATTTATTACATGATTATATTATGAATTGCCCATTCTTTTCTTTTTTTTTTTTTTTTGGTGGTATCAGGGGCACTCAACCACTGGGCCACATTCCCAGCTCTATTTTGTATTTTATTAGAGATGGGGTCTCACTGAGTTGCTTAGCACCTCACTTTTGCAGAGGCTGGCTTTGAACTTTTGATCCTCCTGCCTCTGCTCCCCAAGCCGCTAAGATTACAGGCATGCACAACCATGCCCAGCTCTATTCTTTTCTTTTATAAATAGTTTTCTCCTAAGTTTGTCATTCATCTTATACATTTTTTTGTGAGTGGTGTTATATGGTCTTTAACTGACAATATCAGAAGAGATCCTAAAATTAAGAATTGTCACCCAGTCTTCTTTCTTCTATCTTTCTTTAGGTGAGAGAAAACTATCACAAAGCAACAGATGACAGGCCAAATAAAGAACCTCAAACATCATAAGTTTCAGTAATTTTTTTCAAAAGCACTTAATGTATTTTTGGAGTGGATGGAAATATATTAATCTGCCCTGAGTAACAAAAATTTGGTTCAACTCTATTTACACAATTTTGTTATCAACAAAGATTCATATTAGAACAATGCAGAGATTTGAGTTACACTCAGTATTAAATAAGTGTTCTGCTTCAAATAAAATAACTAAGTATTCTCTTTTCATATATTTATAGAATAAAAGCATTATAAGGTGTTCTAAATTTAGTTCCAGGCCAGGAGATGGATGACCAAAACAATAATGCTCTACATTCCTTAGCTTATGTTGAACCCTCCAGGGGTAGACCATGGAGGCATCATCAAATTATGCTTATAGGGGTTAGAGCTGGGGGTCAGTAGTAGAGTGCTTGCCTTGAACATGTGAGGCCCTGGGTTCAATCCACAGTACCACATAAACATAAACAAATAAAATAAAGGTATTTTAAAGAAAAGCTAGGTAGTTTTACAAAATTATACTTACAACCTAAAGAAATAACAAGTATTTCTCCTTTTAGACCATCCCTCTACCCCAAAACTTTACCGAGATTCTTGTTGTCCACCCTCTCTATCCATAGTCAATATAGATTCAATGTAAGAAATTTGTTTTCTTTTCTCCAAATTCTCATTACAAAATAATCTGACTTCTATATCTGTTGAACATGTTTCCAACTGCTACCTATTAATGTTGCTGGTGGTTTAGTGAATAGATCCCAGGACCAATCCTTTCTTTCTGGCTAGCATTTGGTATGACTCAATAAACCTTTTTTATTTCATGAGACCTCTTGATCTCTAGAATTTTCATTTCATAATATAAATACAATAATTGAGGTTTAAAAAAACAAGTAATTAAAATAGGCAAATGATCTGGATAGACACTTTTAAAAAGAAGAATATACTAATGGCCAAAAACAATATGAAAAAAACACTCAAAATCATTAACCCTCAGGGAAATACAAATAAAAACTACAGTGAATTATTATCTCACACAAGTTAGAATGGCTTTTATAAATAAAATAACAAATGAGAGTGAGGATATATCATTTGTGTACTGCTGATGGCAATTTAACTTGCTATAGCCATTATAGAGAACTATATGATGATTCCTCAAAAAACTAAAAAGATCTGTTATATGATTTGGTTATTCCACTTCTAGGTACATATCCAAAGGAAATGAAATCAGCAGATACTCACATGCCCATGTTTATCATGGCAATATTCATAGTAAGTAAGATATGGCAACAGCCTAGGTGCCCGTCAACAGATAAATGAATAAAAAATTATATTAACAATATATATATATATATATATATATATATATATATATATACATACATACACACACATACACACACACACACAGTATGGAATGTAATTCAGGTATAAAACAATGAAATTTTATCATTTCCAGAAACATGGATGAATTAGATTTCATTATGTTAAATGAAATTAGCTGTACATTGAGATACAAGTGCCACATATTATTTTTTTTAGAAACTTAAAAGAAAAAAAATGGACTTGAAAGTAATATAGTGTTTATTGGGGATTGGGGAATGTGTGTGTGGCATGGCTGAATGGGATTAATGCATTTAATGCATGCTGTATACATATATGGAAATATCACACTAAATTCCATTTATATGTACAATTAATATGGGTTAGTAAATGAAATTACAAAATTAACATTAAAAAAGAAAATCTCTTGGAATAAAAATCACACTGCTGGATTAATATTTCTTCAAACTTACACCTTACTACATAGCATTTGTTTTGTTGGGTCTTTTAAAGTTATTCAACCACTACTAACTATATTTTTATTGATACTTAATAATACAAACTAAATAAACCTAAACAGAACATGTGAAAAGACCTTATTTCCAAAACTGTTTAGAAAATCAACCAACAATTTATCTAAACTAGAGAAATTTTGTGATGCTCTCCAATGTGCTACTTAGAGATTACTCCTTTACTACAAATTGCAAAAAGTCAGAATTCACTTCCTTAAAGCTTTATCATCATACAGATTTTATAAAATAGCTATCTTCTTTCTCTAGCCTTCAGCCTAATTAAATACAGCTGTACTCTTTTCAAAAAAGAATTTCAATTAATTGGAAACCTGCTGACACAGTTATTATGCTATAAAAATCCAATTTTTCCAATATTTAAAAGTATATTATAATTATTGAGATGCTTTATTTTGCACCCTAAACTCAGTAAAAATATAAATAAAAAAGAAAATGATACACAAAAGTGATTTATTTATTCTTACGAACTGTTTTTTAAATCTCTCCTTTAATTCAAAGTCTGATTAATTTTATTAAAAGCTGAAGTATACCTGAATAATCATAAGCAATGAAACTTATTCTCAAAGTCCTTGGTTTTTTAGTTGCATTAAATGGACTCTTTTGCTTAAGGAATGATAAGCTGCTATGAGTTAACAACAATTTCAGAAGTTCTAATATTGTGACATTTTACCCAAAGTTGCAAAAGTGGTGGTGATAGTTTACAAAACAACAACAACAACAAAAATACAAGAAATGTCTCTACTTTCCTCAAATTTCATTTCTCACTGGATACTGTGCAAATGTTTTAAATAAGTATGATTTGGTGTGCCATTCATCTCCTTTAATTTATGGTGTTTTCCTAAATTTCTACAAGCAATTTTTAAAAATTAATTTCCTATCCAAAAGTTCATTTTCAGAAACCATGGTGCCAGGGGGAGTGACACACATGTGTAATCCCAGCTGCTGGGGAGGCTGTTGCAAGGAGGATCACAAGTTGGAGGTCAGCGTGGGCAATTCAGCAAGGCTCTGTCTGTCTCTCTCTCTCTCTCTCTCTCTCTCTCTCTCTCTCTCTATATATATATATATATATATATATATATATATATATATAATTAAAATGTTCCATGTTTGTATAATTATATCAAAATGAATTCTACTGTCATGTAACTAAAAAGAACCAATAAAAATAAAATAAATAACTAAATAAATAAATAGGCTGGGGATGTTGCTCCATGGTACACCACCCTCAGTACTGCAATAAAATAAATAAACTGAAATAAAATATAATAAAATACCCAGCAAAAAATATCATTGACCTGTCTCTGTATTCCCTAGGCACCCTGAAAACTAGAGGAGATTGTAAGGAAAGCATTCTATACTGAAAATAGTTTTTGAATTCCTATCTTTTCATTTCACTGGTGCTATCAATTAGATACATATAGAAATGGTGGTTTAGGGCTCTGGAAAAGATCTTATCAACACTGTATTTTGTAGACTTTTGTTCAGGTAACAGATTAGGTAAAATATTGTTTTGTTTTTTTTTTTTGGAGGAGTGGATAAAAATTTTAAATGACCTTGAGAGATATTCAAGGTATAGGAATAATAAAAGCTGTAAAGTGTTTACTAGGTTATAAATGCAGAGCTATTGATTTAGGTAAGAAAATACAAGAAAGGACCAGAATGGTTACATAAAATCCATGAAAATGGGGGATTTTTTCCTCATGAAGCAACACAGGATAGAGTGAGTTAATACTATTTTAGACATCTTTAGTATCATGACATTTTACCTATAATTCCAAGTTAAAATATTATTTTAGTGATTATTCTATGCCCAAGTGTATGCTGCGTTTGACCTGAAAATTCCTTGTTTAAGCTTTATAAAGTTCCATGGGTGAGGCAGGTAATGGTCCCATTTTATAGATATGGAAAATGAATATTAAAGGAATTAGGTAACTTGCATAATGTCACACAATAAATGTCAAAATTTGGAGTCAATATCAAGTCTATTATATTTCATATCTGTACTTATATTTCTTACAATGGCTAATTCTTGTAAATACTCTTTGAGTTATCTTCAAGTATGCTAATAGTAAATAGCTTTTCAGTTTCTTTTCCCTGGATTCAAGGGCTATTTGTTGCTGCTAACTACAGAAAGGCAGAGAACAATAAAAATTTATGAATTTGGAAAGCCAAAATAAATCTTCAATAGTAACAGATTACTACACATTTAATTGGAGTATAAGTTAACTAAGTCATTTATCATTCCCTGGATATGATGGGTATGAACTGGGGACTATCCTTTACACAGAAGACTATCCCTTACTTCACATATGAGGTACAGGTAGATTCAGAGAGACACTGCTAAACAAGATTGGGATTCTTTTTTGTCTCCAGTTTGTAATATATATATATATATATATATATATATATATATATATATATATATACTTCTGCTTCCCTTGGCCTTATCTACTACATTATTTTTTTAAAGAGAGAGGGAGAGAGAGATAGAATATTTTTAATATTTGTTTTTTAGTATTTGGCAGACACAACATCTTTGTTTGTATGTGGTGCTGAGGATCGAACCCGGGCCGCACGCATGCCAGGCGAGCATGCTACCGCTTGAGCCACATCCCCAGCCCTGGTCTTATCTAGATGTGAGTATGGACAAGTAGAAAAAATAGTAGAAAGTTGGTATAATACAGCATTTAAGAACATGGACTCTAGCCAGGCTGCAAGTTTAAAGCCTGGTTTAGCTGTGTGAGCTCAGGCAAATTACTTAAACTCTCAATACTTCAGTTTCCTCATGTCAAACAGAGAAAATAATGGTATCTACTTAATAGGGCTATACTAAGGATTACATTAGTAATAATATGTATATACCTTGCATACAGTAAACATATTTACTATCGATAAAATTAAATTTTCAGATTTTAAAAAGGAGGAAAGAACAGACCTGGGTCAAATTCTTATAAATAATTGGAGATTAATGGTTAATGAAATGGAATATATTACTCAGCAATCAAAAGAACAATGTATGTATATAAGTAAAACTTGGGTGGACCTGAAGATTGTTATACTGCACAAAATCAGATAGATCTGAAGAGTTTACATGGTGTATAATTCCATTCCATTTATATAACCATCTGTATGATTTTGTCATTTAAACAATGAGAACAAGTTGGTGGTTGTCAGGAATTAGAGACAGGAACAGGAGAGGTTACTCAAAGGGAATTTCTTTGTGGGAATGAGATTATTCTAATATTGATTGTAACAGTAGTTACAAGAATCTATATGTGTAATGCAGTTGCTTACACACACACACACACACACACACAGACACACACACACACACACACACAATAATGCATATAAAATCCAGTCTGATCTGAATAAAGCTTATAGATTGTACCACTCTTAATTTCCTGGTCCTAGTATTGGTCTATAGCCATATAAGATGTTACCATTATGGGAAGTTGAGTGAAGGGTACGGACATTCCTGTAATATTTTTGCAACTTTCTATGGATCTATGATTCTCTCAAAAAAGTTAAGAAAAATAGTGATAAAGGATGTTTTTACCTATAGGTAACTCTGGACTAGCTTATGTAGTTGGTCAAAAGCAACCTTAACTAGAACATTAGTAACTTAGGAAAACTTTTAGTAGTTGTGCTGCAGAAAGTTTTCTAAAGTTGATACATTTAGAGAATACTATATATTCACTTCTCAGAAATTCCCCTTATGTTCCCTATGTTTCTCAATCCAGGCTGTTGTATCATATTCATCTGAATAAAAATTCAAGGAGTAAATAATTTTCAATAATCAAAGAAATAGCCACAACTTCAGTGCATGCACTGGAAAGAATATCTGGAAGTTACAGTGAAATTTGGATAAAACAGTGCAGGATTCTAAGTTAATGCTTGCTTCCATCCATCTCAGGAAGGGCTCACATTCCAAGTGTTCAAACCCAGATGATTTGATTTAAGGCTATTGCAGACAATAATAGAAGCAAAGAATGATCCCTTAGGCAAACAGCTCCAGAACACAGAAGAGGAGCAAAGTAAAAGGGAAATGACACCAGCATATCATCTTCATTTTTTTTTAAGAGAGAGTGAGAGAGGAGAGAGAGAGAGAGAATTTTTAATATTTATTTGTTTTTAGCTCTCGGCAGACACAACATCTTTGTTGGTATGTGGTGCTGAGGATTGAACCCGGGCCGCACGCATGCCAGACGAGCGCGCTACCACCTGAGCCACATCCCCAGCCCCTCATCTTCATTTTCTGAGAGCATCCAGAGACTGCTTCAATATGAGGAGAGAGATAAGCAACAAGTAGCCTTAGAGATGTTAGCCCTTCAGTTGAGCAGAAATTAACTATATCATCCTCACAAAACATCTCTGACTCAAGAAATTTCATGGAATCTTGACCTCACAGTTCATTCCAAAGATTGCAATGGTGAAGGATGAGGAAAGAAAGAACACCATTAACTTAAGGGAGAAAAGGCCTCCAGCAGAAGACATGACAATTTGGAGAGAGATAATATATGAGACAAATATGAATCAAAGCTTCTGAGATGTGAAAGTTCATTTCCTCCCACCTTTTTACCTATAACACACAGTTAACCCTATCCAAGGATAAACAAATAAACAACAAAAAAGCAATTCCTAAACACAGGTGATTAAAAACGAGAAAATTGCATAAGTAAAAGGCATACAAGGGGGAAAATTGAGAAACAGTCTTCTCAAAGATATTCATAAGCCATTTAACACACACAATTGAAAACTCTACTAAATAATATAAGAAATACTTGATTAAAATGGAAAGATAAACCTTACTCTTGGATGAGAAGATTGGATAATATAAAATTCCTGATTCTCTGTAAATTTAACTATACATTCAAATAAATCCTAATCATAAATATTAATGGGTTTTGATAGGTGGGGGTAAACTTGAAAAAAAAAGGTGAGACTCAGGTTCATTTTGGGGAAAAATCAGATGAAAATATCCAAGAAAATCTAAAAAAATGCTAGTTTTATGAATAACAATTATTACCAGATAGTAAAATGTGTGTGAGAAATTAATATTTTAAAAGATTTATACTGGTACAAAAATAACACCTCTGAAGAGCAAAGTCCATAAATAGATCCTATACTATAAGGAAATGAATTGGGTAAGAAAGGAAGCTATTAAATTCATTGATGTTTAATTTTCAATGAATATCATTGAAACAACCATTAGTTGTGTTAAGAGAGAAAAGGTGGTATAGTTATCTTAATTTTTACATCTAAATTATTCAATAAAGTTTAAATTGTTAAAAAATATAATATTACTAGAAAAACATGAACAAAAATAATTTTAACCCAAATACCTAAAACCCAAAATGAGAAAAAAAGATGTTACTATATAAAAATTAGAACTCTCCTGCATGGAAAAAGAAAAATATAAAAAAAGGAAAAATATACGCAACATTTTTTTCTCAAAAACAGTGCTTATAATTAATAGAAGAGGAAAATACCTATTGCCTAAATACTCATAAGAAAAAAATAAAAGAAGTTATGGTATATTCTTTTAATGTATATTAAAAACAATGAAGTGTTATGAAAAGGGTCTTTAAATATCATATATATATATATATATATATATATATATATATATATATATATATATAATAGAAAAACAAATGGTATAAAACAGTCGTATGAACTGAAGTTTTCTGGAAAAGCTGCTTATGTATTAAAGATTCTACAGAGAGCTTGACCTTGGCTAAGTAGAACATCATGATTGTGGACAGAAGGAATATTGTAGATGGAGAGCCAGAATAATCTTGGGCTTTCTTAAGCTCTGTAATAGGCATTTATCTTAACTTTTGTATCAGCCCTAATATTCTCCTGGGTATTATGTAAACTTCTTGGAATGTATCACTAAGCTTAGCATACCTATAGCCTCCACCAACACTAAAGCTGAGAATGCTATAGCATCTAAAATCTATGGAAGAGATTTTCCTGTTTTTCTTTAGCCTGCCTACCTGATGCTCCCACCAATATAATTGGTGAATGTATTGATTTGCTACTTTTTTTTCTTCTATGACTATGAAAGTTCACATAATGTCTTCCACAGTGTAATATTTCATCAGGATCACTTGATTCCATGTTCAAGGCAATGATTACTAATATTTGGTTCAGAATAAACTATGTTCTTATTTCCTTAAAATAGTTATGCTTTTACATTGACAGCAGTTACCATGCTAATAAAGATATTGAAAGATATTTTCATGTAAAGTGTGATTAAATTCAATGTAAGGTTGCTTCAAATTATTTTATGCCTCTCAGTATATCTCCCAAATTTCTACGCATTTTATATAAGAAATTTTATAGTAAGAAGAAACTGTAATAAAATATACTACGATAACTTTCAGTCAAGCATAGTACAAAGAAAATAAGTTTATTCATCTTAGTTTAAATAACTAAAGAGTAAAAGAGAAAAACACAACACTTTTATTAGCACCATGTGGGAAATAGCTTTATTATGATTGTTTATTCTTTTTAAGTAGCTGAGTCATGTAAAATGTGAAACCATAAGCAATCTAGGAGAATTTATATTAATGTGTGTTCCTATAAATTTTTAGCTCAACATTGCTTTATTTAAATGGTAAAATTTTATAATGTTCCATTGTATTATATATGTTATATTTTTAAAGCAAAGTAATGAAGGCACATGGAGTACAAGTTAATATAAACCCTTCCAACTTACATTGGTTTCTCCAGTATATTTTTCCCAAAGTATTAGCCTTAGTGATGAGAACTAAGAATTTTCACTTTGCTCTCTAATACCTATATGACAAGAATGAATAAACTATATGGCAAAAAGTAAAGAGACTTTAAAGAATTTGCTGCATTCTATATCTTTTGAAGAATGATGTTCTTCTGAGTGCATGTGTTTTAATACTTAATCCATCTTTGATATTTTAAAAATTTACTCTGCAAAAACAAAACAAAATTTTAAATAATGCATAATTTTGCTGAAATTATTATACTACAGGTTATGCACTTTGTTTCACCAAGCCATATGTCATATTTTTTTCTCTAAACCCATGTTCAAAATATATTCCAGACCTTGAAAAGTCAGCTTTTTCATCTTATGAATAGTTGGGTCAGGATCTCAGCCAGCCTTTTTCTTTGCTTTAATCCTTGAGTTGAAAAGCTCTCCTGTTAAGGGCAATTCTTGTCTCTGAATTAGAAAAGCAGTTAATTAAGTTCTAGTCATTACAAGGTCATAAATGAATATGACATTTTCCCCTATAGGTCCCACTTTTATGCATAGTAAGATTTCAGGAAAACTATAGAAAATAAAGGTTTTGAGAACTCATTTTGGGGGTTGGAGTGTTCCATTTAAAAGGTGATTACTTTTGCTTTTAGAAGGGTGTTCTTTATTTCTTCTGGTCTGATATCCTTCACAAATCTGAATCATGACCACAATCTCTTATTAGGGGAGGGGGTGCCAAGGATTGAACTCAGGGGCACTCAACCACTGAGCCACATCTCCAGTCCTATTTTGTATTTTATTTAGAGACAGGGTCTCACTGACTTGCTTAGCACCTTACCTTTGCTGAGGCTGGCTTTGAACTCTTAATCCTCCAGTCTCAGCCTTCAGAAGTCACTGGGATTTCAGGCGCCTATGCCCAGCATAATCCCTTTTTTTTTTTAATGTTCAAAGAGGAAAGGATCAAATTTTATCTAACAATAGCTATCTTTTTCATCACCTTAGCTTTGAAATATTTATTTCATCAAATGTAATATAAATGTGTAACTTTTTTTAAAAAGAAAGTCAGCAGATACGCTGTATTTAAAGGATTTTTTTCTAATTAATTTTCACTTTTACAACTTTTATCCCTCTTTTTGTTCCTAAAATTTACCAGTCACCTCAAAATCTGGATCCCCGATACTCAAAACCACTTCACTTTCACAATATTTTGCTTGTCATCTTTAGGTATAACTGAACAATGTCCTTATACATGCGCAGGGAGCCTCAAACACAAGAGATGGTTTTTACACTTTTCCCCCAGCGCCTGCAATTCCTGATTATCATCTTAACACATTACTCCTGCAGTTTTTAAGGGCAAATAGACCAGTGTGGGGAGACAGTGTGGCACAGCAGGCTTGAAGCACTCTAGGTGTCAGAATGAGGCATTTGCATCATTTGTGTTGACATTTTCTTTGCTCAGCTCAAGTTTTCCCATTATGTCTTCAGCAGCCTCTGCTGCTGCTGCTTATGAAAAAGTCCCTTGTTATCTCAGTCAGCCAAATTAAAGGAAAATAACAAACATTTCAGAGTGATTCGTGGATACTCAGTGCCTAACTAAGGACAGGAATGAACTCATTAAAGAGCAGATGGCTGCAACTGCAGAGGAAGAGGGGGTAGCCACAGTGGCCACATCCTGGATAGGGCTGGGAACAGCGAAGGGGCAGCTGGCCTCAGTTCTGGGTCAGAGCAAAAAGAAACAGCGCACCAGAAGGAGCATACAGGAAGAGACCCAATAAAGCACTTCTAAAGCCCTCTGGCCTCAGTTCATTAGCTTCATTCCCACTGGGCTTCTCCTTGCAACATTACTCATTGACTGAGCAGGTGTGATAGACAAACGTGCAGCCCAATAAATGTTTCAGCCCAACGACTTCCCCAGGTCTACCTACCTTCTTCAACCTGCTAAAGGGGTTTAAGTGTTCAGTACAGACCACTTGCATTTCTGGAATTCTAACTTTACTGTTGGAGAAATACCTCAAGTACCTACTTGACATCCGTCTCTAGGCTTCAACCTAAAAGTTAAAAATAGTGGTAAACTGTTTTTCCAATTAGCTTCTCTTACATTCATCCAACTTTAATTTGCCTTTCCATTTGAGTCAATGAAGGAGAGAAAATTCACCAATATACAGGCAGGGCATATCTTAGTGTAGTGTGCTTCTGGGTGTTTATTTTCTGAATTATGAAGAGTACAGAGGAGGGTGGTATTAAATACTTTAGTAAGAGTTCTAAGAGGCTATAACGATTTTGCATTCCATTTTAAAAGTCTTAAGGGTTTGCTATCTGTGATGTATGGCAAGCATGGTATATATCTAACTTGGAAACCTATCCAGCCACAGGGAGCCAGGTACACCATAATGGTTATAGTTGTCTTTTTGGCCCTGGCATAAAAGTAAATCTGGCATAAAAGTAAATTTCTTTTTTTTAATATTTATTTTTTAGTTGTAGGTGGACCCAATACTTTTATTTATTTATTTTTGTGTGGTGCTGAGGATGGAACACAGGGCCCCATATGTGCTAGGTGAGCACTCTACACTGAGCCACAACCCCAGCCCTGGATTCTTTTTTATTAGTTCTTTTTAGTCACACATAGCATTAAGTGTTTGATACAATTATAAATGCATGGAATATAATTTGTTCTAATTCAGTCCCCAGCACTTCCCCTTCCCTTCCCCCCTCCCTCCCCTTTCTCTTCCCTTTAATGTACTGATCCTTCTGCTATTTATAGTATTTAAAAAAATTAGTGCCTTGTGAATATACATGATGGTGAGATTCACTGTGGTATATTCATATATGTATATAGAGAAGTTAGGTCCATTCATTCTATTGTTCTTCCCTTATCCTGTCCCTCCTCCCTCACCCTCAACTCAATCCCTTTCCTCTACTAATCTTTCTTCTATTTTGATCCCCCCCACCCATTTCTTTTTTCCTTATTTTGGACTAGCTTCTGCATATCAGGGAAATCATTCAACCTTTGATTTTCTGGGTCTGGCTTTCATTTAGCATGATGGTCTCCAGTTCCATCCTGTCCTTCATGAATGCAAAAATCTCAGAATTAAAATAAGCACTCTCAAAAGTTCAACAGTTTGCTAAAATCAATAAATTGCTTCCTGATGTTTAAATCACAAAGAACATAAAGATCAAAGTATACATCATGTGTTAAATATAGAATATCATGGTTTGCATTTTTTTACATTTATATGCATGGGAGGACAGAATATTGTTAAGCAAATACAAAAGCAAGATGTTAAACTATACACAATGGAATTTTACTCAGCAATAAAAGAGAATAAAATTATGGCATTTTCAGGTGAATGGATGGCATTGGAAAAGATAATGCTAAGTGAAGTTAGCCAATTCCAAACAAATAAATGCCGAATGTTTTCTCTGAAATAAGGAGGCTGACTCATAGTGGGGTGGGGGGGGGAGCATGGGAGGAATAGATGAATTCTAGATAGGGAAGAGGGGTGGGAGGGAAAGGGAGGGGGCAGAAGACTAGCAAGGATGGTGGAATGTGATAGACATCATTATCCATAGTACATGTATGAAGAAATGAATTGGTGTCAACATACTTTATATACAACCAGAGATATGAAAAATTGTGTTTTATATGTGTAATAAGAATTGTAATACATTCCACTGTCATTTATTTTTTAAAATCAATAAGAAAAAATTTAAAAACTATATATGACGGAATTTGGGAAGATTATTAGCTAATTTCTAACCTGGTGACCCAGAAAGTCTTCAATCTGTCATCCTCCTGTCATACTTCTTTCCTGTAAAATCTTGAAGGAAAATATCAGAATGTGAATAAGATAATACTTTATCATTTGCTATGCTTATGACTTCATGCCTAGTGCAAAGTTCTTTGCTAAGGCCCTTTTAAAGGCCCTTTGAGTTTAAAGGGCCTTATTCTCTTAGTAGTCTCAAACCAAAATTTCAGGATATAATTACCCTGTAACCAGCTACACAGTATAGCACATAGGAGATGAGACCATTATGTTACCTATAAGAGAAATAGAGCCATGGTCAAGTCAAGTCAAAGTGAAAAGTGGTTCTGGTCATGGGAAAAAAAATCAACTTAAAACAGTTGGCCATTTTGGATGAGATATCCCTGCCTTCCTCCCCCTCCTTCCCAGAGTTCTCCCCCCCCACCACCATTCTATTTCTTACCCTCCTCCCCTCCCCTTCCCTTTCCTCCCCTAATCTTCCCCTTTCCCACCCTCCTCACCTCCTTCCATTTTTCTCCTCTTTCTCCCATTTCTTTTCCCCCCTCCCCTATCCCATTTCTTTCCAATAACTTGAATGTGCATCCTTAAAAAAAACTAGGATCTAGGAAATATATCAGAATGTTAAAAAGTCATGTTTTTTTTTTAATTTTACTTTTTCTCAGCTAAGTACCACAATTTTATAATTAGGAGAAAATGCTAGATTTTAATAGCATCATACACTTTATTTGACTTTTATTTATTTGAGGTTGCAATAAAGGATCATGAAACAAGTATCAAATAATGTAATCATTTTCAGTGAAAGGTAAAGTAAAACATAATACAAAGAAAATGTGATACCTTTAGTATGCAATTACACAATGTGATAAAACTTTTTTAAAAAAATACTGTCATATTAATACCTTAGTGGTAAACAATAACTTCATTATGATTGATTTATAAACTATTATTCACATAAACAAATCCATATAAATCAAATGTAGTTTTGACAGACATTCTTAAAAGTATACTCATTTTTTTTCAAGCAGTCAAATTTCACAATGCACTGTTCTAGTTAACAATAAGTAGTGTATTTCTATAGCAAATTAATGAAGGCACAGCTAGTGCAAGCAGATTTAAACCCTTAGACTTCCGGGCTGGAAAAAGGAAAAAATAACAATAAAACCCTTGCATTGTTACTTCAGGAACTTTTTTTTCCAAGCAAATATTTTTCTAATAATTCTGACAGTTTTCACAGCTACAATCTAAGAGGAACATGACAAAAGGATTTCACAAAAATCAACATTCTGTAGCACCAAACTAACATGCTTTAAATAACTAACAACAGTTTACATATTTTGAAGAATATTACACTATAACAGGCTCAATAGAATAAACTAATACTTAAGACACTTTATAGAACAATTTTTAAATGGGCTAAGAACATAGGAAAACACAAGACATTTATAAGAGTAATAGTGTTCAGGTTATAGGGCAGGTTTTTATTTATTTCAAGGCTACATAAACCTGCTTCACTTCTGCTTGCTTGAATTTTTAAGATTCTTGAAAATTTTTTTAAGCCAGCTTTTTTATTTTCGGTATTTCCTATTTACGTAATCTCTGCCATCTTGATAGTAGGTATCATTGACTTCTCCTGTATAATAATAGATTGACTTCAGAATGACATTATCATGTAAGATTTGACCAATTTCAAAGTCCTCATCAAGGATAGCATCTTCTCGTGGTTCCAGCTTTCCAATCTTAGGAATCTCAGGAGGACTAAAGAAATTGAAGAATGATGCATTAGGAACCTCTCTTGGCTGAATTTCAATTTCTCCAGTAGCAGTTGTACGACTATGGGTGGTTGTCACAGTAACATCTTTTCCTCTTCTCCAATCTATCTTGCAGCCTTTGCAATCTTCAATTTCCCATCCCCAAGAGAAGAAGGGATCATTGTGATCTGGTTTTGACTTTATTATGTATGTCTTCATAAGCAACTCATTTCTGAAGTATGGATTGGGTAGGAAATGGAATTCAAAGGTGTAACTTATAGGCTGGCCAGGTTTTGAGAACTTCAGACTAACATCAGACAAGAATTTCAGAATGGGCTCATCATACTTCTGAATCATAGGCCCAAGCTTGTCAACATTCTTTAAAACGGTCAGCCAGTAGTCAGGAATGCCTTTAGGATCTTCTCTTTTAGGTTTCCCCTTCCGAGCTCTTTTAATACTCACTCTTTCTTTAGGCCTTGTCTCAGGAACTCTTTTATGAGCCTCTCTTACTGCAGACCTTGCCTTTGGCTCTGTTACTTTAGGTTTTTCTTCCTGTTCTGCCTTTGCCTGGAGGGCTTCTTTAGGATCTTCTTTTTCTTCAGGAGTTGCTTCCATACAATCTGTAGAATCTGCTTCTTCACCCTTTATTTCAGGAATTTCTTTAGGAACTTCCTTTTCTTCAGGCTTTACATCAACAATTTCTTTAGGAAGTTCCTTTTCTTCAGCTTTTACCTCAGGACTTTCTTTAGGAACTTCCTTTTCTTCATCCTTTACCTCAGGAATTTCTTTAGGAACTTCATTTTCTTCAACCTTCACCTCAGAGTTTTCTTTAGGTATTTCTTCTTCTTCCTCACCCTCTAAGGGAGGCATTTCACTAGGAGTGTCATCCTGCACCTCCTCATCACTGCTGAACTCCTCATCCTCTGAATTCCACTCACATTCTTCTTCTGTAGGCTCATATTCTGCATTGATGATTTGAAATCGCCTATCATACAGAGGCTTATTGAGTTCAGCATATTTTCTTTCAAGATCATGAATTGCCTTTAAGAACAGGGCGTCTACCTTGTCACATTCATCTTGAATATTCTTGAGGGCCTGCACACGATTTCTAACTGCCTGGGGCAGCCTATCCACGAAATTTGTCCCTGAGGGAGCCCGCGGCGCCCTTCTGGAAGGCTCAGGTACCTGCTTCTTTCTATACAAGCGGCTGTGGCTGCTGCTGCTGCTGCTGCTGCTGCTGCTGCCGCCGCTGCTGCTGCTGCTAGTGCTGCTGCTGCTGCTGCCGCTGCTGCTGCTGCGGCTAGTGCTGCTGCTAGAGCTACTGCTGTCAGATTCGTCCCCAGAATCACTAGCTGAGCTAGCCATCTCTTCTTCAGCAACCCCCTGGGCGGCAGGTTCCGTGATCATTTTAAGATCCGCTTCTGCCATGTTGCAAGCCCGCAAACCTCTTAAGGTGGTGACTACCACAGAGACCGCGCACCCAGAAATGGGCAGAAAATGACTCACGGATGCTTGGCTGGCGACGGTGAAGGCCCGGGCTGCGGAGGTGGCACTGGCGACCGCTGCGGCAGCTCAGGGCGGGGCGGGACTGCAAGCCGCAAGCCGCGGTGCTGTAGCAGCAGCTTCTAAGGCGGCAGCGGCAATGGAGACCTGGGCGAGAGCCACGGGAGTAGGGCCTCTCCCTGTTGCAGCAGAAGCAGACCGAGGCGTGCCGCAGTCCAATGGCGCAGTGTGAGATCCTGAGTTCTTTTCTGGGCTCAAAACGTGAGCCCCCTCCCCTTACAGTCAGATCTCCTGTTAGTTTCGTTCCCAGTGTGCCTTTAGTTCGTTCTTCATTCGCTGGGCAACTTTGATTGACAAACCCTACGCCCAACGAATGGCCTACCGCAACACCCCCCCCCCCGGCTCCACCCACCTTCCCAGACGCTCCTTGGTAGCGGAGGCACACACCCCTGGAAGACGTTCTCCCCCACCCCCACTCAGAATTTTTTTTCTTTATAATTTTATAATTCAAAGAGAAAAAAAAAAGTTACACGAGGTAAAAATGCCAGCTACAGTTCCTAACAAGGGAAAAAGAGGAGTGTTTTCCTTCTCCCAACCGCCCATCCTGAGTTGGTCACGGGCCTCTTAACAAAAAGCTGTTTAAAAAAAAAAAAATTGGATGAAAATGCTCTGAATGGCGTCATTAGGTTGTAGGACTCTGGGTGATTAAAAAAACAAACCTGAGTTCCTCTAAATGTCCTGTGAGCATGTGTTTTTTACACTGGAAAAAAGGGGGAGTCGTTTATTGGCAGAGGGGGAGGGGCTAGACAGCAGGCATATTGCATTCCACGTAGCAGATTTAATAAGTGCTGTCTGTGATGTTTGGCAAGCCTGGTTTATATCCATCTACAAGGTTTGCGAACCCATGTTGCCGTGAGTCAGTTACACCATTTTTTAAAATTATATTTCTCTTTTTAAGCTGTCATATAATATACCCCAACCT
This sequence comes from Ictidomys tridecemlineatus, assembly GCF_052094955.1. Classification (NCBI taxonomy): domain Eukaryota; kingdom Metazoa; phylum Chordata; class Mammalia; order Rodentia; family Sciuridae; genus Ictidomys; species Ictidomys tridecemlineatus. The sequence goes on from NC_135493.1 coordinate 51,056,105, forward strand.
TGCTGCTGAATTGCCACGAAGCCCTTTTCAATGCTTGCAACAACCTTTTAGATAAAGCAATGGGGTATTCAAATGTTAGGAAGTATTGTTAAAAAGCAGACGGTTTGTTTTATACTTTAGTGCAGCAGGTTTCAATTCCACAAACTGCAGGATGGGAGGGGGAATTTGTGCTAATGAAAGCATCCTCTGCCAGTGTATACGATGTCATCTGCCACCAGTTTCCTTCTTATATTGTAAAATATTAGCCATATTTAAGAATGATTTACAAGTCCTGGAGTATATGAATAAACTTTTGTAAAATGAAGCTTAAAAACAGATATATGTTGTTTTTATTTACAGGATTCTTTTCTGCTACAGATCAACTCCCTTGGTACAACCAAAAAGACCAGTGTTTACTTTTCATTGAAAGGTAAGGATGCTATTTAGCCCATATTTATGAATGACATAAAAATACCCAACTGTATTTGAATAGAAATTCATGGATATAGTCTTTTAGAGATTTAATTGGAAGATGTCTTTATATTTTTATAGAATAAAAAACCACAGAGATGATTTGGCATAGTAATGTAGAACCTAATCTACTAAACCACATTCACTATATAAACTTGGTCATGGAATACAAGTAGTATAATAAATTATAAAATATAATGTATTATTCATTTCAAATGGGGAAAGAGGTATTAAATTTAGAGTAACCATTATATTACTTCTTATTATAGAATTTGTGTTTTGTCATTTAGTCAGATATTTTTAAAAGTTAGGAAATGCTTTCTGATTTTGTCAAAGATTTCACCTTTACTTATCTCCAATTTCCAAAATATATGAGCATTGCAAAGATGAAACTTCAAATAGAAAATTTTCATGGCAAATAATGTCTTATTTTTAAATAGATATATATTCCATGGAAATAATTGTCTTCATTTATTTTATCAGATTTCTGTTGTAGGGAAGCTGTGTCGACACCATTTCTCTTTTTTTAATATTTTTTTGTTAGTTGTTGATGGACCTTCATTTTATTTATTTATTTACTTATTTATTTACTTACTTACTTATTTATTTATATGCGGTGCTGAGAATCGAACCCAGTGCCTCACACATGCTAGGCAAGTGTTCTACCACTGAGCCACAAACTAGCCCCACCATTTCTCTCTTTATAAACACACACCCTGTTATCAAATAATGCCCCTGGATACCTAGCGAATGAATACATATATGCTTGAGAAAATCAATATAGTATGAATTCCTAGAAATAGGGGGGTAGACTAAAGTTTATGCCCATTTTATCATTTTATACATATTACCAACACATGTGCCAGGAACACTTGTAGAGGATGGCGGTATAATGGTAAATAAAACTTACTATATGTGTGTATACTTTCATTTCATAATTTTACTCTAAACATATACCATAGAAAAAATCATTTAAATTAATGGGTTATACAGTGAATATTGTTTTGCAACTTAATTTTAGGTAAAATGATGGATTTTTTTCTTTTATTTTATAGTACTTTAATGATTTCATTTCCATGTTAAGGTTTGTACCACCAAGAATTAGTATTTTTGAGTCAATAAGTCAACATTTTTATTAGCTAATTAATTCATACAGAACCATGATAATGTTTCTGTTCTATACCTATTTGAAATGCCATCTTTATCACATTACTGAATTGACTTGGTCTATTACTAAATTTCTTTTCTAATCACTTGACCATAATTTTTCTATTAAAAAAACTCATAAGGCAGTTTTAAAATGACTTTATATTTTGTGAAAATAATATATGTCAATTTAAAAATGTCAGACAGTATATGAAATACAAAGAAGCAATTAAAAGTAATTCAAGGTATACCAAGAGGTAATCACAATTCATATTTTTAACAAATATATTTAAACTGATTTCTCAATATTATGTATTTATATTTCTTATTAGAGATATTATTGAATATCTTTTCATATTTATTGTCTATTTGAATGTTATTTATATCCTTTGCTTGTATTCCATGAAATTAAAAAAGTAATTAATCAGCGGTGAAATCCTAAAGGTAAAAAGCTTTGGCCTTTGTTTAAGGCAACTATGACTCTTTTAGAAAATACCTCTGTTCTGACTCATAATATTAGTCAAATGTGACTCAGTTACAGCTTTTATTCTCAAATTATCTACTTGGAGGGTTTCTTGGATACTTTTCAAAATTTAATTCTTTTGACATTTATTTTTTTTAAGTTGTAGGTAGACATAATATCTTTATTTCATTTTTATGTGGTGTTGAAGTTTGAACCCAGTGTGTCACGTGTGCTAGGCGACCACTCTACCACTGAGCCAAAACCCCAGCCCCTCAAAATTTAGTTCTTAATCACTCCACCAATACTAGAAATATTTGGATAATAAAAAGAAGAAATATTTATGAAAGGCCTCATAAAAAATAATATGCTAATTATTGTGATATTCAGTTTGGAAGTGTTTATTTCTTAGTTGTACATTATGTCAGTTTTTAAAAAGTAGGTGATTGTTACAGTCACAATACCCTACTTTTGTTGTGTGTATACTTCCCTGGTATCTCATAATATATTTTTATTTTGTGTTTTTTTTCTATTATTTTACTTAGTTCTATATAGTATATATAATTTAACTTATATATTACACCACATAATTTCTACTGTGAATATATTGTGAAATATTACTTCTAACATATCCTAAGCTTATTTTTCTTTAAAGGTTATATATAAATTTCTTGTACAGCAATATGTTCCTTGTTCAATTATTTTATAATTGGGGGGACTAAATGTTCATGCTTTTACATGATATGCTACTTCAAACGGAATCTGTTAGTATACCCAGACTGAACATAGCTCTTTGATGTCTGTTTACATTTTCCCTGAGATAAACATATACACAATCCCTTCCACATCCACACACATAAAAATTATACAGTGGCAAGCATCCCAATATTGTCTTTTGTTCTAGATATCTGAGATGCTAAACATTGAAAATTCATTCATTTTTAACTTCATTTTTTGTTCATGTAGACAGATTTTATCTATTTTAATACACAAGTCAATCCATTTTAAATGTTTTATTGAATATAATATATATAATAATTGTACATAAATTATATAATTTTATAAATGTTTATGCCTAAAAAGTATTATTTACATTAAGATAATGAAAACTTTTATCATCCCAAAATTTTATCATGCCCCTCTGAATCTCACTTCTATCCCCAGGCAATCACCAATCTATTTTTTTGTTCTTATCAATTAATTTGCATTTTTCAAAAATTTTATATAAATGAAATCATGATCTTAGTATATGCTCTGAAGCCAGAATTCTAAGATTTTAATTAGTTTTTCCCTTTCCTATCTCTCTTAGTTTATTTCATTTTCATTACATCTGTTTCCATCTCTAAAATGGAGCTAATAATGGCATATAAAATGCAGATTTAATATTCTTTGCTATTTTACATATTGTTTATCAAGATTGTATGTAAAAAAACCATTCTTGTTGTATGGCCTCAGCCTACTGCTAGCATTTCCTCCTGCTCATGTTTTTACTTATATTTTAGAAGCAGCAAGGAAATATACAAATAAATATTTTGTCTAATTTGTATGAGGTGGCAATTTCAAAGATATTGGCCACTCTTTGATATTAATAATAATACTTGGTCCTAATATTTCTAAGAACAAACAGACACTCATCCTGCTTAACATTATCCAACTAGGGAATATCTTCTTTTACTTTGAATGAAGAAAAAACACATTTTATATAAAATTTCAATTTAGGTATTGCTTTAATATTTTATATCACACAGTACCTTCTTTCTTAAATTACCTTCTTTCTCTTTAATTACCTGACTGTTCTAAATTATACAAACCTTATTTTCCAAATCTCAACTCATTGTATGTCATATCTATTTTTATCCCATTTACCTTTTTATTCCATTATAAAACTTATATACAATTAACTACTTATCTTTTATGCAGTTAACTACCTTTATCTTAAAATTTAGTATATCTAAATTTGTTAAGAATATCTTTTGTTCTAGATATTACCATTTTTTCCTTTGTATATATAAGTTTGGGGTACTATGTGTTGTAACTTTGTATAGTCATCTTTCATAGTTGTGACCAAAATACTTGATAAAAGCAACTTATAGAAAGAAAAGTTTATGGCTTGTAGTTTTAAAGGATCAGTCCCTAGCCAGCTGACTCCATTACTCTGGACTGGAGGTGAAGCTTCCATCATGGTAGTAGAGGATAGTGGAGAAAAGTTGCCCAGCTCATGGTAGCCAGAAAGCAGAGAGAGAGGCCAAGAGCACAAGGAGCCAGGGACAAAATATATAATCCCATGGAACAATCCTAGTGACCTTCCTCTAGCCACCTTTTTACAGTTACTACCCAGTAATCTATTCAAATCCACTGTTAGGTTACAGCTTTCATAATCATTTCACTTCCTGCATTAACACAGTAGCTGTTTGGGGACACTTAATATCCAAATCATGACAGATTTAAGTTAAAAATCTCACGTAATACTTTAGATTTTCTTTGTTCTTTAGCTTAGAATAATAGCCTCAAGTCTAATAGCTGTGGAAATATTTTCCTTTTTGGAGATAGAAGGAATTTGAGAGATCTTGTATAATTTCCTTATACACATTGGGGAAATTGAGAATTTCCATGTTGATAAACATTCTCAATATTTCTAGGTATTCATCACTACAAATAATTTTGATTAACATACTTTTAAGTATATTATTATTTGTTCAAAATGTCTTTTTTCACAAATTTTAGAATTTGAGTTTGGGAGCAGATTAAGAAATAAATGAAAATCATTCAGTCCTCCAAGAATGGATTATTATCCTCAGCATTATGCAGTTAGTGTTGATAGCTGTCAATGAATAATAATAATTAATTTTATCACTTTAAATGTAACATTGGAGGTATGGTTGTGGTTCAGTGGTGGAGCACTTGCCTCACATGTATGAGACACTGGGTTCAATCCCCAGCACCACATAAAAATAAAGTAAAGGTATACATAAAAAAAAATAAGTGAAATGTTTAAAAAAGAATAAATTATGTTTAAAAAAAATGGACCAAGTGCTTTGTTTTTCCAATTTCATTTTAATGAATCTATTGAGGGTATTATTACTATCCTCAAACCATCTTTATATGATATTGTCATCATATTTGAGGATACTAAGTCATTTACTTACTCAAAGTCACATAGTTTATAATTGGAAGAATCTGCATGTGAAAACAGATGGGCTCATATTAGATGTTAAGATCTTAACCACTCTACTATATCTGCTTTGATGAACAAAAGTGAATGGACTCCTGGGACAGAGGCATTGAAATTAGAGTTACATCCATGACCACTCTTCCATGTCTCTTATAGCAGTTTTATTCTCACAGTGTCAACAAATTTGTGATCACCAGTCCTAAAGTTCCTCTGGCTTACACAGACTCTTGCTTGAAATGACAAGTTATACCAGAACAAATTAATTTAATAAAAAAGATGAGTTCATTAATTATAACATGCCTAATGACTTTATTTCATTAGCATTCAAACACCAGGATGTCAGAGGTTAAAGTTAATGCCAATGTATCCTAATCAGAATTAAACAAAAATATTATTGGTATTTTTCATTTAAGTATTACTAGCAGCCAAGAAACCTATACTTTGAGGGATTCGAGACTACTCATTGAAATCATGAAATTACCTTGAAATCTAATACTGTAAGCATAAATTTCTTTTGAATTTAAATTATATTCTACTGTTTATTAATGTTGATTTCATATAGGATAAGTTCTGTTCCTGAGTGGAGGAAGATGCACAATGATGATACCTATTCCTATGAGTTTTAGGTGACAGCTCAGGCTCTGGGGTCAGACCACCTGGATTTAAATCCTGCCACATTACTGCATATTTGACCCTGGATAAGTCACATTTCTCTGAATCTCAGTTTCCTCATCTATAAAAGAAAAATAATGCTGGGCACAGTGGTGCACACCTGTAATCCTAGTGGCTCAGGAGGCTGAGGCAGGATGATAGCAAGTTCAAAGCCATCCTCAGTAAATGTGAGATGCTAAGCAACTTAGTGAGACCGTGTCTCTAAATAACATAAAAAAATAGGGCTGGGGATGTGGCTCATGGCCAAGTGCCCCGGAGTTCAATCCCTAGTACTCCTCCTCCAAAAAAGAGAAAGAAAAATAATGATAGAAAATATTCCATAAGGGCCTGGGTCTGTGGCTCAGTGGTAAGCACACTTGCCTGGCATGTGTGAGGCACTGGGTTCGATTCTCAGCACTGCATATAAATGAATAAAGGTCCATCAACAACTAAAAAAAATATTAAAAAATAAAATGTTCCATAAGATTGTTATATAAAAATTAAGGTGCTGGGAACAATAATGAACACCTGTAATCCCAGCAGCTCTTCTATGTCTCTGATAGCAGTTTTATTCTCATGGTGTCAACAACTGAGGCAGAGGCTAAGGCAGGAGGATCTCAAGTTCAATGACAGCCTCAGCAACTTAGTGAGGCCATAAGTAACTCAGCTAGACCCTGCCTTTAAATAAAACATAATAAAGGGCTGAGGATGTGGCTTAGTTAAGCACCCCTGTGTTCAATCCCTAGTACCAGAAATGTAAATAAATAAACAAACAAATATGTAAGTAAAAATATTATAGAATATTTAAAAGATGCTTAATGAATAGTGTCTATTATATCTTTCATGGAGCCACATAAGGATTCCTATCTCAGTTAAATAAGCATGATCCAAGGTTAAGGCTAGCAAATTTAATCAGTTGATGCTACTGTATTTTACATGTGTGCCATCTCTTTCAGTTTAGGAAGTAAAATTTGCCTTGTGATCCAAAGTCACATTGTGTTAATATGAGAAAAATAATATCTTTGGTTCAGTTATTCTCTACTCTGTCAGGTTTTTCTATTAGATTATATTATTAGCATGTAGCAAAGACTAATGCTTAAGCAAATCTAGTATTAATACTTTGAAGGTGAAGATAGCTAATGTTCCACTCTTCTCTTACTCAGCAATGAAAAAAGAAGAGAGGTAGCTGCATCATGACTGACTACATGTGAATAAATGAGCAAGATTTCTGATGAGCTAATTGTTACTTTTAGTTATAAAAATCTGCTTAATACAGAGAAGGAAACAAGAAATAGAACTACAAAATCTCCGGATTCTTTTGTTTTAGTAACTCTCTTAAATGTAAACAAAATATTGAATTTGTTATATTGAGCAATTTTCTCTGTTTTCCCTTATATGCAAACTTTTTCTAAGAGTAAGCATTCTCTCTTTAGAGGTAGCAAAAACTTCATTTATCACCATTTCATCTTCCAACATTGTGAGAATGTATCTAGCCTTCTCTGTAAGAAAGATTAAATATAACATGAAGAATTACATAAATGATCAGACTAGTTGACCATTCTGTTTGCTGAAGCCTCTAGGCTACTTCCTTAGCTTTTCATATATGCGATGCAGTTTTTTGATAAATCCTCCTGAAAATAATTTTTACATCACTTCTGTAATCCCAAACTTACTGATACTCAACTGTCCAAAATCACGCCTGTGATTAAGCCATATTTTTTACCTTCTGGCAATACTGGGCAATTTTTTAAACCAGCTATGTTTTAGTTTCCTCATGTATGCAAGGAGGATTATAACAACACCTATTTCATCAATGCATGGTGAGCTTTAAATGACATATATAAAGCTCTTAGAACACTATGGATACTCAATTAATTCTTACTAAACTTATGTTCTCCAGGAACACTTACTCAATAAAATGCAGTTCTTTAGCTCTTCATTTCCTTCAAGGCTTATTTACTTGGACTACAATACATTTTTGTATGTCTTATGAGAAACATAAATCATTTCTTATGTGTATACAGATACATTCTTTTCTTCAGTACATTTTACATTTCCGTAGGACAACACCAAAATACTTTCTTATGTATAATCCTCTGTCCTCATACAATATGTTCCTTTGCACAAGAACATACTTATTTCTACTAAACTACATAGTTCTAATGACCTAACTTCTCCAAGAAATGAATTGCCTTTCTGACAACAGGACCATTTTTACACACAGCTCAAATAAAAAACACCATGTAACTTTTGATTACATAATAATTTTGTTTACCAGTCATTCCCTATATGTGTCAAAGATACATGACTGCCACACAACAAATAATATTAGTTTTCTAAAATTTCAGATTTATAGAATTATCATTTTAGCAACCAACTTCTAAACAGGTACACTTAACAGACTTTATTTAAATAACTAGGAGGCCATGCAGAGTCTTCAGAAGAACAATTCTTGAATTTAATATGGATCCATATTTAATATTAAAATAGCTGTTTACTTAAACCTTTTTTTCATTAATATTTTCTTTCTATAATATTTCTAGATAATAATTAGTTGAAAATTGTTTTACATGTAATAGTCATAAAAATGAAAGTTTAATCACAATACCAGAATTCCTCCTTTTAGTACTCAGATTTATGTATTTACTTTTTGTTATTAAAAACTTGTTGCTTGAATAAAGCATAATCTACATGCCACATTGAATTTTCATTTTTTATGAATTATTAATATCCACCAATTTCTTTATTGCTTAAAAGGTACTTTTTATTTGATAGTCAACGTTTTTATACAAAAACAGTTATTGAAAGATTATGTAGTTAGTAAATGCCCCAAAGCAGAACTTGAGATCATATCTGTCTTGCTAACCTAGAAAAAAAACAATGGTTCTCAATATACACAAAATATGTCCTTAATATGGCCAAGTGAAAGAGTGTGTTGCAAAACAATATATTTACTATTATTTTACCAGTGTAAAAAGTGTAGATGTAGACATACTATGTATGCATATATCTGTTTGCATATACATAAAGAAAATGTCTAGTAACATACACATGAAACTAATGTAACAAAAAGATAGAAAAAAAGCTGTAACTATTTACCTTTATTAATTTTTAAGCAACAAGCTTGTATTATTTTTGTGATTAAACAAAAATTTAGGATAACAGTGAAAAGCATTGGACAAAATTTGGGCAAACTTTATACAGAGAGCTGAAGTAGTTCCTAATTACCTCTTGCAAAGTTATAATCTTTCTTTCATATGAGCAGCACTGTTTATCAATGAGGTCATGCTTTATTCTGATTTGTGTATGACGCTTGTTTATACATTTGGGTTCTTCCCCAAACATCATATTTTGTTGGAATGGCTATAAAGTCATCAGAGGCAATATTATATATTACTGTATTTCTCAGCATTATCTTCACAGTGCAAGTACAGTGAAATTTCTTTCATTTGAATTATTTTTTTCTTTTATTTAATATCTTTTAACCTATTGACTTGGACAGCTATTTTTAAATGAGAAAATGTCTCTTATTTCTAGAGACTTTTGTTTCTTGAAAAATGAAGATTATTAGTGGGCCAACATTTTCTGAAAAGATTATTTTACACTTGTAGGAAAAATTAGAGCCATTTTCTAAAAATGTCTGTCTAGATATCATGAAATCCTTTTTTCCTCTTGTTTTGTGATGATTTGAAGAAATTTTGAGCCATAAAATTCTGCTTGATCATAAAATCACTAGGCGTATTTCACTTTTTCAGCAAGTGATGTGCACCTAATTTAGCTGCAAATGGTGTGTATGCCTGCTTTTAAGTTTATAATATGCTTACTAAGTGATTCTTTTTAATTCAGTAAGACTTATGCTTACTGGACTAGAATTTTATATCACTGGGCTGAAGTTATTATAAAATAGTATAAAAACCCATTAATGGGATATATATATATATATATATATATATATATATATATATATATATATATATATCAGACATATAGCTATGGCAACTGATAGAGTATTCTAGTTACTATTCCTTTCTGTACTCTCTTGCATTTCACTATTCAGATACCTGTCCTTTCTCACCTGGATTCTTTAACTCATCATCTTCATTTATCCTACCTAAAGGTTTCTTGCTTCCCTTCCAGCCTATATACTGCTATGAAATTAACCTTCTTAAAATGCCATTTTCATTATGTGAGACCCATCCTCCTGAAAAAAACTACAGGAACGTCTCATTAAAAGGCATTGCAGTGTAGGGAAAAAGAACACTGGTTTGAAGATTTAGAGTTTAAATCTTGACCATACCACACAGTCTTTAGTGAATAATTTTATAGAATTTATAAAGTCAAACATACTCATTACTTGCTAGCTATGTAGCCTTAGAAATTTACTTAATCTCACTAATTCACAGTCTCCTTATCAATGAACTGTAGAAAATAATATATAACTATGTCAATTAGGACTTTTTAGTTGCAAATAATAGAAATATACACTAGCTAATTTACACAAAATTTAGTTCATTGGAAAAATATCAGAGTCTCACAGTATGTGCAGTAGGGAATACAATGAGGCCCCATGGTAAGAATAGTTTAATAGTGATCTCAAAACCAACGTCAACTGGAACTTCAGTCATTTTCAACTGTATTACTTTCTACTTAGCTATAGGAGGGTAAAAACTCTGATTATAGCTCTAAAGGACTGTTACCAAAATAAGATGAGTGCTATGAGACAGAGAAAATGGATGCCCAATATCCAGCTCACATGAGATGTTCACTATTCACATGAACCACAAGTCACATAAGTGCTCAGTGAATGGCTATTTTTAACAACTCTAGTCTCCTTTACTAGGAATTCAGAGCTATTCACTTTCAGGCTTCATCCTTTTCAAATTTAACTTTCTCTCAAATCCTCTGTATAAACCCTGAATTCTCATTTCTTCTATTCTCACTCTGTTTTCCAGTGTTTTCCCCCCACCTGAAATTTACTCAACATGTCTTTTTAAAGTTGAGTTTAGCTCTCCTCTTCTAATCCTTGCATCATTGATTTTCTGTTTGTATTTCCTTAATTATAAACTACTTCTTTATATCTTTTTAGAATGTTAGTCTTGCATTATTTTCTAACCATTAATATGCCTTGCTTCTCTCTGCAAGATTATAAACTCCTTGAGAGGAGAGATCACATATCACTTATTCCTTTGTTTGATTGATGGCATTTATTTCAGTGCTATGCACACAGTGAGTTATCACAAATTTATGATGTTTAATGAAAGAATGTGAATCATTAATTTAAATCTACATTGATTTAAAGATAACCTACTGTTGCTCAGCAATACAGTGATTATCTTGAGATTACAGGAAAAAAAAGAAAAAAACAAACAAACTTGAAAGTTGCATTAGGAGTATCTCATGGTCTAATTTAGTAGAGGAAAAAAAAGCATGAAGCACCCCAGGAGTAATTATATAAATATGTAAAAACTACCAGTGTGAAAAAAATTATGCATGGTGTTATGGATACAAGAAGATAAAAAGCAGATTTCCTTTTCTGGGATAAAAGGTTAAAGCCTAGAAATAATAGTATGTGGTATTGAAGAACATAAGGGTTGGGGAATAAAAAAGTGTTGTGAATTTAGACTTAATATATTAGGGAACAGCAATAATGATATTTTTTGCGGGGGAGGATTTGTTATAATACATTCATACGTGCATACAATAAAACAGTATAATTAGATCAATTTCATTCCTCAGTATCTCCCCTTTTCCTCCCTTCCCTCCCCTGAGCCCCCTTTTCTATTCTATGGTCTCCCTTCTATTTATTTTTTAATAATTTGTTCTAATTAGTTATACATGACAGTAGAATGCTATTGCCAGTAGTGTTTTAAAGTTTTTAAAATTTTGGTAAGAGAAATAATCCAGTTAAATAAAGTAAAGTTCTTGTACACAAAAGAATGCTAATCAACTATCAACAGTGATAAACATTTATGGATTTAGAAAGATGATCATAACATAGTATTCAGACACACAAGCAGGTTACACAATGTTTGAATAAAGGATATAAATATATATATATTTCAAATAAAGGATATAAATATACATGAAATAAAGGATATAAATATATATGAAATAAAGGATATAAATATACATTAAAATTTCTGAAAGTATAATCAACAAGGTAGTAAGTATGCTTACATTTAGACAGTGTACTCAATGCTTACTTTTATTCTCCTGTATTTAAATTTATTTTCAATAGAAAGTTTGGTTAAAAAAAATGTGTATTTTTTTTTTTTTTGGTCCTAGGGAATGAAGCCAGGTGCTCTTAACCATCAAGTCACATCCTCAGCCCTTTTTTATGTTTTATTATTTTATTTTATTTTATTTTTTAATATATACATAATGGTGTTTTATTCATCTAAAAAGAAGAATGAAAGTATGCCATTTTCAGGAAAAAGGATGAACTAGAGGTCATATATTAAGCAAAATAAGCAAAACTCAGAAGATCAAGGATTATACATTTTCTCTCATATGTATAAGCTGCAGATTATATATGTTTGCCTTATGCAAAAAAAAATATTTAGACCACTTTTCACAGCCAAACATGTGGAGCAGCATCACTTCTACTGACCATAGTCTGACTTTAAATTGAACCCTCTAGAATAAGATCTGGTACCAGTTCTGGAGCAAAAGCTAGAACCAGTGACAGAACTAGATGTCCCAGAGCTAAGTTCACCTCCATATCAATTCTTGCTCACCTTCTGCTAAAAGACCATAGTGAGTGTCAGCCCCAGTAAAATAGCTAATATTTTAAAATTGCTCCAGAACTACTGTATGAAATAGAGACAATCCAAGCACTTTCCCAGACACCATACTGGTGTCTCTACATCAACTGTAGCACAAGTACCAGAGATAGAGCCAGCCCAGTTCTGCTGTCAGCATTAGCTGCTAAGCTATAAAAGGGCTATCTCCAGTGCCAGAAACTTACTAACCTGCCTTTGATGGCAAATATTTTATTTTGATCCTCTTTTATTTTATATTCTTTTTATTTATTATATTTAACATTACATTTTTACATAAATGAAATTTAACTTTGTAATCATTTAAAATTGTATATTTACAAAGCTGTAGGTGTCACCATCTCCGTCTCCAGCACCAACTCTGGAAAAATGTCAAGGGCAAGATCAAGCTGCAGAAACAGCCACAGATCTAGAGGAGTTTATGTTATTAGAAGCAGTAGTTATAGAACTAGGCAGTCCACAACCATTTCTAGCTGCAAATGAGAAGTTACAGCCACCTATGCAGCATCAGCAAAAGAAAGCCCATGATAGCATAGTACCATTTATCCCCAAGGAGCTGCAGTTAGCTCTGTTCCTGGCCATCCCTAGAATGAACTCTTTATATATAGTTCAAACCAAGTCTAGTACCAGGCATGTCAGCTTCTGTAGAACTTGAGGCTGCTCTACATCAACTTCACAGAAGTGTTCATACCAGCAAAGGGCCCATCTAGCTGTGGAAGTGGAACTATCTCTAGTAAGTCATTTAACATCAGCTCCTGAGATCCACCCAGTGCCTTCTCCATTGCCAGAGCAGCCATTTTACTCCCTAAGATAGTGTCTTTTTATTTTTAATTATTTCTGGTTTTTCTGTTGTATATCTTAAGTATTCATGTCAAAAAAAAGTTAAGAATTTAGTAATTTTGAGTTGTACAATTCAGGGGCATTAAGTCTATTCACAATGCTGTGTAGCCATCTCTACTGTTTGGAGAATATCTAACCACCACAAACTGATAACCTGCTACCATTAGACAACTGCACACAACACCCCACATATAACCCTAAAAAACATTAACTTGCACCCTGCCTCCAGATCTCCCTGCCTTGCCTGTGGACCCCTCTCAAACATATCTCACAGTCCCTTTGTCCTTTCCCCCAGGACTGAAGTCCCCTGAACATGCAAACAAAAGCTATGACCTTATCCTGAAGAAATGACACTTACCAATAGGAAGAGAGTTGGGTTTGGGATGAGCTTAACCTCTTAGCACAAAGCAGAATTTTTTAACAAGAGCATTTACTGAGTAATGCCCATCATGGACCAGCAACAGGGCTACTTTCTCCAGGGTCTGGATGACTGTTGGCAAAGCATGTAAGATTGAAGCATACCAGGTAACCCTGGCAACTTCTGTCCACCTGCCATGCCAGGACAAACCAGGCTCCAGTTTTACTTGAACCTCCTGCTGCTGAACATACACCCATTGGAAAAGAGACTCTTCTGTTCTCTTGCTCTGTCACCTCATCAGCTCCCTAGGGATTATTCTAGCATCTTCTTCTGAGAATGTCCTCAGGTGTGTGTACCCATAAGTACCTCTATTATTTGGGAAATCCTGAGGCAGGAGTCATGTGTCACTTCCCTTTATCACTTTTTGTAATAAATATCCCCTGGTCTGGTGAAAATTTCTGGGTTTGAGGAGAAGACACAGCTAGAAACATCAGGTTTCTAGAGTTCTCTAGCATCACATCTCTATATTAAGTCTGCTGTCTAGGCTCCACACATTCCCATTCCCTGAATGGCAGTGGTCATAAAGTGCAGACTGATTCAGGACTCTGGGATGAGATCTGGATTTCTGCATATGTAGCAACCTATCTAGTGATGACAATGCCAGTGGTCCAAGGGAAGCTCTTTAATAGCAATGAGGTAGAACATGAAGTATACTGTGTGTTTTTGCATACCCTCATGGGGGTGAATTTTCCTTGCATTTTGGGTTAATCTCCCTCCTGTCACAAATCTAACCTTCTTTGTGTTCTGAGGAGTTACTTTTTAAACAAAATATTTCTTGTATTAGTTATGAGAAGTATTTTAAACTAAAGATGAAATGATTCCTCAGGTCACACTACATAGCCCACATTCTGAGGAAGCTGTGTTTGACTAGAACCCGAGAAACTTTCACAGTTCCATGAAGCCTTTAATCATCCCAGTTACTACTGTATTCATCCTCTGTACATGTTCTTGGCCATCCTCTTACAATACAAGTGGTGCGTGGTATTTATCTAAATACGTTTCCTGGTTTTCAGGGTGCCCAGAGTTGTTGCTAAGGTACTTTCAGCCCCTGTGTAACACAGAAACCTGGGGCTTCTTAGAACAGGAGAGGGAGTCTAGAAGTGAAGCCAGAGAATCTTATGTTTTATTTCAAGGCAGGATTCTCACAAAGCCAAGAGCATGCTGGCTTTGAACTTGTGATCCTTTTGCCTCAGCCTCCTGAGCTACTGGTATTAGAGGTCTGCACTACCACACCCCTCATGTATATGTATATTTAAAGGTAATATGGGCTGGGCATGTGGCTCAAGTGGTAGCGTGCTCACCTGGCATGCGTGCGGCCCGGGTTCGATCCTCAGCACCACATACAAACAAAGATGTTGTGTCCGCTGAAAACTAAAAAATAAATATTAAAAATTCTCTCTCTCTCTCTCTCTCTCTCTCTCTCTCTCTCTCTCTCTCTCTCCCTCCCTCCCTCCCTCTTCCTCTCCCTCTCTCACTCTCTCTTAAAAAAATTCAAAAACATACCCTGAAAAATCTGCTTCCTATCCTGAGCTTTCATTCTAAAATAAATAAATTAATTAATTAATTAAAAAATAAAGGTAATATGGATTTTCAAAGATAGTAGTGATATAAAAAATTGTGCTTATAGTTAATGACTTTAACAACTATATATAAGGTTCTAAAACCAGCAAAGACTGCTTGATTAAATTTTGATTAAATATTCTTGGAGAAAAAAATAGTTACAGAAAATATGGAAAATTATGGCACTGGAAAGAAACAAGCAGAACTTGGAGATGCAGAAGAGCAAGGTTTATTCAACACCCCTGTGGGCTCCCTGGTGGAGTCTCTTCCAAAGGCTGAACACAGTCCTTTGTTCTCAGTATCTTTACTTCCAGGTTTCACAGCTTTCTCATGCAAATAGCCTTGATTTCTTCCCCTTTCTCCAGGCAACTCAGATTCCTGCCACAGCTGCTGAGCAAGCATGATTACAGAAGCAGAAAATAGCAGGTTGCAGCTATTAACAGAGATAAAAAGAAATATCTTAGAAAGGATTTGCAGATTTATTCCACTTCCTTGATGCTCAGGATGCATCTGCAGCCTTCAGAGAGCATCAGTTTTACCACTTGTTGGTATCTTCTCATAAGTAATAGATGAGAGGCTTACTGTTTTTTTAACAACTGTTTTATATATATATATAGATAGATAGATAGATAGATAGATATAGATATAGATATATAAAACTTCTTATAATGCTAATTAGGAGAGGCAGGAGGCAAGTAATAAGTAGACATCCAGTAAATGTAGCCATAATCACCCCAATTATGGTCTTAATTCCTCTTATCCATGAGAATCATCCTTCAAAGTGTTTGTGTCCCATTCTTTCCAAGTCTGTACAGGAACATGGGCAATTTTTACCATATGATCTGTGATCTCTTTTATAACTTCCCCTGTGTCATGTATTTGTAAACAACAGTTACTCACGTTGAATTTTTTATAGACCCCTCCTTCAGAGGCAAGTATGTAATCTAAGACGAAACAGTTCTGGTAAATGGCATTCTGTATCTTAGTTGTTTTTGAGCAAGTATATTGAAGGCCTCTGCATACTTGCTTGTTATAATCTCCAAAACTGCCTGTAGCCTGATAATATGTGTACATTATCCCCACCACCTATCTTCTGCACAAGTGGCAGGTTCATAGTACTGATTTACATGTTCTGGGGGTCATTTATCATCTTTTACATCACCAATCTGCAGGGCCCTTTGATTTTTCTGGGTTCCTGTGTATTCAAATGGAATACATAGTTCTATTGTGAATACAACCCTCCTGAATTCCTCCTGGGCAGGAGAAATTAGTGGAATAGAGCAAAGTCCATGTAACTTCCTGGTCTGACTGAGTTACTCAGATATATGGGTCACATGAAGACGTCTGGCAGGACTGTAAGGGACCAGATTAATAACAGCAATCATAAGCATACATACTGAGAAAAGGAAGACAGTATATAACAGTAAGGAAATATTTGTAGAGAATAAAATAGTTTGTTTGTTTCACGAGGCAGTCAACTCCTTAGGCTTTAACTATGCATTGATGACCAGCATCTGGTGTGGCCAGAGCAGGGCTTTGAGATTGTTCTCTCCTTTGTAGTATCAGGCACAGGGTTCTCTCTGGATTAAGGACTGTTCCCCATTTTTCCTGATCCTTAGTTGAGCCATAATGTTTGGCTCTGGAGTGGTGGATCTAGGTGTCTATTCCTCTGAGAACAGTCCTGGTGGTTAAGATTACAGTGTAGGGTCCCTTTTACATTGGTTTTCAGGGTTCTTTCTTTAATATTTTATATATATTTAGAACCCAGGTTTATGGGGGTAAACAACTATGTCCAAGAATATGGGTATTCTCTCTGTGACCCACTTATGTATTTGTAAGATGGTGAGCTACAATTTTTGTAGCTGTTTATGGAAAACTAAATCTCCTAATTCTCTGGTGTCTCCACTTAAGCTGATCAGCCAAGGTTGTCACCCATCCAAGATTTTCAATGGCAAAAATCCTATGTTTGCCCAGGGCAAGCATCTTACTTTTAAGAGCCCAATGGGCAGGGTTTCCACTGAATTTTTTAAAGCCTTTGTCACCTATTGTATTGTCTCAGCCACAAACACTGGTTCATTGTTTGACCATATGATTAGAGGCATCCCATATCTGGAAATAACATCCCTCAGGAGAACCTTAGCTACCTCTTTTGTCTTCTTAGTTTAGGTTGGAAAGGCTTCATACATTCCACGTGCAGACAAAAATAAATATTTATATCCTAGGCTCAGGATGACTTCAATGAAGTCCAATTACATATTCTCAAATGGGGACAGTACACAGTGCTTTGTTTCCCACCAGTTTATTGGACTCCTGGTGAGCATTGTTTTGTAAGCAGGTCGTGCAATGCTGGAAGAGAGAGAGGAGCAGAATGCGGGGAGACAAGTAATGAGGTGGCACCAGCCTAATAAGGTTTCTATGGTAGTTTTCCTCTTCTGGGTCAGATCATGCTATTGGTGGACCAATCTGTAAGCTAGTTGTTTTGGAATATAAACTTGATGATCTCATATGAGCCATTAATGTGTCTTGGCCTTGGTTTCTCCTTCCTTTTTAAAATTTATTTCTCTTTCTCAGGAGAGTGCCTGGGAATAGCCAGCAATTCTGGAGTTAGCAAGACTTTGGATTTTTCTTATGGCTGCTTCTGGGCATCCTGTTTGGCAGTGACATCAGCACTGTGGTTCCCTTTTGCACCGGATTGTCTCTCTTTTAGTGACCCTTGTAGTAGACAACTCACCTCCTTTGGCTTCCATACTATTTCTGGAAGTTTCAAAATTTTAACTTGGTTTTTGGTTTCTTTGTTTTGCAATAAGGAGTCATTTTTCCTTGTATAAGGCTCTATGGACATGTAAAGTAGCAAAGCCATATCGTGAGTCAGTATACATGTTGGCTTGTTGTTCTTGGCTGAGTTCTAGTGTCCTGATTAATGTCTATAATTCTGGTCTTTGTGCTGATTATCCATGGGAATGTGCCTCTGTTTCTACCACTTTAGATTTGGACACCACAGCATACCCAGTAATCCTATTTTTATCTTTCATAAAATACTTTTAACAGTATATAAGACAAAGTCAGGGTTCTGGAGTGGTCTATCAGTCAAGTCTGGCCTGCTGGAAAATATTTTATCAAGTACTTCTAAAGAGTTATGATCAGGGGGCCCTGCTTCATATGGTAGGAAGGTAGCTAGGTTTAGGATTTGGAGAACTTTGTTTTACCTGTGGATTCTCACATAGCAACACTTGATATTGAGTCATTCATGCATTCCTGAGCCAGTAGGTAACCATTGTTATCCATGAGGGTTACAACTGAGTGTGGGACTTCAACATTGAGGTTTTGTCCCAGTGTCAGCTTGTTAGCTTCCCTTATCAGGAAAGTAGTGGCTGCCAGTGCTCTGAGGCAGGGTGGCCATCCAGCTGCAAGGGAATCAATTTGTTTAGATAAATATGCCATTAGCCTTTGCCAGGGCCTAAATTTTTTGGTTAGGACATCTAAGGTCATTTTGTTCTTTTTATGAACAAAGAGGTTGAACAAGAAGTCTCAGGGTTGGGGCCTCAGAGACTTTGGCCTTGATTGTCTGAAAGTCCATCTGGCTTGGTCCCCACTCATGGGTGGATTTTTTTTTTCTCTTTTTAAGGCCTCATAGGGGTCTAGCCAAGTCTGAGAATCCAGGGGTCCATATTCTGCAGAAACCTTTGTTCTTAGGAACTCATGAACTTTTTGATGAATGGTAGGGGTAGGGATGGTACAAACTGCAATTTTTATTTTAGTCCCCAGCTTTTGCCATTCCCACATGATGTTAAAACCTAAGTATTTAATTTGTATCTGAGAGATTTGTTAAAATGGAAGTATTTGTCTCTGACAGATTTGTGACTTTTTTTGATATTCAATATTTTGCTTCTGTTTGTAGGTAAAAGGAGGGCCTATGTTCCTTGTAGGCATTGAGCCTGGGTTGAGCTGGCCAGCAGAAGATCATCAACATATCGTAATAAGAAACAATTTAGGACAGGAATCCTGGAAACCCAGCCAAAGTCAGTGACTAAGGCTCTACTGAAGAGTATAGGGGAGTTCTGATTGGATCCTCTTATCTTTTCTGTTATGAGAAAATGTCTAATATATTTCCCACTTTGATGCTTGGATCCTTTTAGGGTTAAAGAGCATCATCCTGATTTAATGGTTTATATTTCCTAACATCATGTCATGAGTGGTGTTTTCCTTTTAATTAGAGCCTCTATGAAACTAGAAATAGAACTTATCAACAGGGCTAGCAGGCAAACCAAGAGAAGGCAGACCCCTAGCATAAAAATCACAATACTTACGACAATACTTATGAAACTCTTGAATTTCCCCCAAAGTTGGAAACTATCTTTTAAGTAATGTCCTGGGGTTTCACCCTTTTTTAGGTCTGGACTGGGATTTGGGTTACCTTTTTATTCAACCTTTAGGTTCCCCATATAGTTTCCTGGTAGGAGAAATAGGTTTGATAAAGTAGGGTTGTGGTGATACCTTGGCTTGATTGAGTCAGGAAGACATAGGCTACAAGATGAGAGGCTCAAGTCTACAAACAGGAGCCAGACCTGTTTGTAGACTTTGTTACCAATAGTAACAAAGTATCTTGTTAAAAGGAGGTAAGAGACTGCTAATAGATAAGCTTTTTAACCTAATACCAACCATTTGGAGCAGTTGCTATTAATTCTATAGTGAAAACTAAGGCTAAGACTGTGGCAACTGAGAGAGACAAAGGGTGGCAGTGCCAAAGCATCAAAGTAAACAGACAAATATAGAAAGTAAGAGTAGTCAATTTATCCCAGTCAGCAGCTGATACTTCAAGTTTTTACTGTGTGTAGATTAATCAGCTGAGATTCCTCAGGGGTTACTCTTGGGACTAGTGAGAAGCCTTTTAGCTCCTTTAGTGTTATATACCACTTGTGCCATCTACTAGGATGGGTTGAAATTTTGTTGACCATGTGTAGCTTCCCTTGGAAGTATTAGGAACATTTTTCTTTTTATTTACCAACTTATAAAAATATTTATATTACTCAAATATGCATTACCTTATGGAATTTAAGAAGTCAATAGTTCTTAAATTTATAATTAGCAATTGATATTTTAGTATTTTAACTTTGTAAATTAACTAAATGAGGGTTGGGGTTGTGGCTCAGCATTAGAACACTCGCCTAGCACATGCAAGGCCCTGGGTTCAAATTTCAGCCCCAGGTAAAAATAAATAAATAAAATAAAAGTATTGTTTCCAACTATAACTAAAAATTTTAAAAAATATAACTAAATGACTTTTTAACAAATACATTGATAAAATTAATCTGATTTATGTTTAATCTAATTTACTCAATTTTAATTAACTTAAGGTTACCCATAAAAACCAAGGTATTGAACAAGTGTAGTTAACAGTTCAAGTCATCTGTTCTGCCAAAGAAAAGTCTTAAAAGCATTGGGTATTACTTTAAACATTTTATAGAAACTAACATTCTGTTGATTGTTTGATCACCTAGAAAAATGTGTGGGTTAGTAATTTTAAAGACATTTTTATTTTTATCTGTTTAACTAATTTAAATTGAAATTTTAAAAAATGTTTAAGTTATATGGACTAAGAAGTATTTGGATCAATTATTAATTTAGGCATATTCATTTATAAGCCCATTTTGATACCATGTACATGATATATATAGACACAACATAAAAAAACATAGCATTTTCTTGAACAATTGACCTCTGAACAAAGACGGCAGGAAAAACACAGGACTAAACCTTCCAATTGGACAAAACAAGACTAATTGGAACAAAAGGTATTAATTCAGGCACACGGGAACAAATGTGAATTTATCATAGAAACCATAAATTTAAATAAGTCAGAGGTTTTGAATAAAAAAATGACATGGCCATTAATTACTCTCAAGCTGTTATTGTTGTCCTTTAAAATCATTCCTTGTTCACCCCCCCCCAAAAAAATCTGAATATCCTTTTGGTATTGCTCTAATTCCTTCCTTAGTTTGAATAGTGAGATATGCAGGGCATTTGGAGGAGTGAAAGCCACATAGCTAATTTAGATTTTCTTTACCCCTCATTGTTGGCATCATTTCTGGAGGACAAGTCAGGGAGTTTTGACCTTGAAGAGGCTTAAGTTTGAGTTAGAACACTAAAAGCTTTTGGATAACTTCTTGTGTCCAAATAAAATAACAGGATTTTATAATCTCTTGGGCTCTTTTTTCCTTTTATCCTAGGACTTTTACAAAATATTTTAACAAGGGGCTGTGATTGTAGCTCAATGGTGGAGTGTTTGCCTTGCATGTGTGAGGAACTGGGTTTGATCCTCAGTACCACACAGAAATAAATAAATAAATTTTAGTTGTAGATGGACACAATACCTTAAGAACAAAGCCCAGAGGGTCATGTGGGGGAATTTTGGTGTCTTTTCCCCTTCTGGCATCCTCTTTCTCTAGACTAAAGGTTTTGAAGCTGAGCTGCCCATTACGTGAAAGTTCCCACCCTGAGATGGTGTCACAAAATGAGGGGGAAACACATTCATCTGCCTGGCTGCTCCCTTCACAGAGACTTAAGTGGTTCTTTGCATCTGTGGCAGGTCAGTATAAGTCCCTGACCCTAACTAATCTTGCAGGGTGGGACTTTTGATCCCCTAGGGTTTGGCATTGCCTTAAACCTTGTGAGGTCAACCCAGAACCACAGATTAGGACTCACTGAGGCTCCATAGTATAAAGACTGTGGAGCATAGACTCTTTGTTATGCCAATCTCTCTCTCTCTCTCTCTCTCTCTCTCTCTCTCTCTCTCTCTCTCTCTCTCACACACACACACACACACACACACACACACACACACACACACACACACCCCAGAATTAACAAACAGACCTCCTGAGTAAGCAAACCCTGTACTGAGTGACTCCAGTCATGGGCAGATGTCCCCAGAGGACTTACCAGTTTGATGTCCTGTCCTGAAACCTACTTCCATTCTCCTTTGGGAAGTAGTGAGAGCCAGGGCCAGCATGGCTCAATTGAGTTTCAGGATGTGGCAAGTCACCAGCCAGGAGCCATGGCATTTTCAAGTTCCTCGACAATGGTAACAAAAAGGACCATCTTGGATGATGGTTCCCTGGCCAGTGCACAAAAATACATTACTGAAAATACTGAAAATTATGGCACTGGAAAGAGACAAGCAGCACTTGGAGATGTAGAAGAGCAAAGTTTATTCAGCACCAGTGTGGGCCCAGTGCAATCTTTTCCAAAGTCTGAGCACAGCCCTTTGTTCTCAGTATCTTTTCTACACCAGAGACTTCAGGGTTTCAAGACTTTATCATGCAAATAGCCTTAGCTTCTCCCCCTTTCTCCAGCAGCTCTGGTTCCTGCTCTAGCTGTTGAGCAAGCATGATTTCAGAAGCAGAAACTAACAGGTTGCAGCTATTTACAGAGATTGAAAAGAAACATCTTTGGAAGGAGTTGCTGCTTTAGTTTGACTAGGTTTCTAATTTAATGTGTAAGATAGACTGAAAGCAGCACTTGAGCTATCAGTACCACTAATACTGTGAAATAGAGATGAAAACAAGTGATGGGAGTTAATTTTTACAGGGAGTAGTGTGAGAAGTTATGTATATTTGAGATGAGAAACTAGAAAAAAATTAGTAGTCAGGGTTAGAGATATAGGCTTATATGTAAAAAGTGTTAGTACAGAGGGAGAATTTAAACGGCTACATACTGTGGGTTTAAAGAAAATCAAACCTTAAAGGAAGGTCACCATATTTTTTCTATTTGTCTTTGGGTTTTTTTAAAAAACAACAGTCTTACTGAAATATAACTTGCATACCATAAAATTCACTTACTGTATGTATATAACTCCATGGTCTGGGTAAATTTATTGAGTTATGCAACCCTTGTCATAATTCAGTTTTAGAATTTTTCCATCTCCCCCCAAAAGATTTTTGGGGTCTGTTACCAGTTAACTCTTGCTTCCATATATAGGCTTTAAAAACATTCTTCTGTTTTCTGTTTCTACAAATGTGCTTTTTCTATACATTTCATATAAATGGAATCATACAATATGTGGCCCATAGTGTCTGGCTACTTTCACTAAGCATAATATTTTTTAGGACAAAACGATTATAGATCAGTATCTTGTTCCTTTTAATTGATTAATAGTATGGATACATCACACTTTTTTCATCCATCAATGGGGGGATTTTTTTTTCCAGCTTTTTTGTTATTGTTAGTAATGGTCCTCTGAATATTTACATTCATGTCTTTGTGTGTATATGATATAATTTTTTATGAGTACATTCCTAGGAGTAGAATTACTGAGTTGTATGGTGTTTTAGTCAGCTTTTGCACTGCTGTGACTAAATCACACAACCAGAATAACTGTAGAGCCCTTATTTGAGGGCTCACAGTTTCAGAGGTTTTAGTCCCTAGAAGCTGGGCTCAGTTCCTTGGGGCTCAAGGTAAGGCAGAACATCATGGCAGAAGAGTGTGGCATAGAGAAGTGGCTCACAAGGTGATCAGAAAGCAGAGAGAGAAAGAGACTCCATCCTCCAGATAGGAAATATATACCCCATGGCCATGCCCACAATGAATCACTTTCTATAGCCCCACTCCACCTGTCTATAGTTACCATTCAGTTCATTCCATCAGGGATTAATCTACTGGTTAGCTTAAGGCTATAACACAATCGTTTCTCATCCAAACTTTCTTAAATTGTCTCACACATGAGCTTTTGGAGGATACCACATCTAAACCTTAACATAGGGAAATGTTGTGTTTAACTTATTAAGAAACTGATAAAATGTTTTTCAAACTGGCTGTATCATATTACATTCCCATCAGCAATGTACAAGAGGTCCACTTTCTCCACTGCCTTGTCAACACTTGGTACCATTTTTAAAAATTTGTTCTAATTAGTTATACATGATAGCAGAATGCATTTCTATTCATTGTACACAAATGGAGCACAACTTTTCATTTCTCTGGTTGTTATAATGTAGAGTCCCACCACATGTGCAGTCATACATGTACCTAGGGTAATGATGTTCATCTCCTTCCACCATCATCCCTGCCCCCATGCTTCCTCCTCCTCCCTCCTCCGCTTTGCTCAAATTTCCTCCATTCTCCCCACACACACCCTCATTATGGATGGATGCTGGTATCATTTTTTATAGTCATTCTAACAGATATGGGGCTTTTACATGCATTTCCTTGATGATTAATGATGCTGAATATCTTTTTATGTTTAGTCATATGTATGCCTTCTTTGGTGAAATATGTATTCAAATCATTTACCCATTTACAAATGGTTTTATTAATGTGTTATGAGATTCTTTCAAATATTCTGGATACAAGCCCTTTATTACAGCTGTGGTTTGCAAATATTATTTCCTTGTCTGAATGTTGCATTTTTAATTTTTTTAATAATGACTTTTGAGAAGCAAAAGTTGATGAAGTTCAATTTATCAAATTTTTTATATGGATCATGGTTTGTTGTTGTTTATGGTACTTGAGGTTAAACTCGGGAGTGCTTTACCACTGAGCTCAATTCCAAGTCTTTTTAATTTATTTATTGTTTTTTTAAATTTTGAGACAGGGTCTTGCTAACTTGCCCAGACTGTCCTCAAACTTGTCATCCTCCTGCCTCAGGCTCCCAAGTTGCTCAGATTACAGTATGTGCCATCACTTCTAGCTCCAATTAATCATGTTTTAAATCTTGTTTCTAAAAATATTTTCCCAACTTAAGCCCATGGAACTTGTCTCCTATACTGACTAGAATATTATAATTTTAGCACATACATTTGAGTCTTTTAGGCTTATGATCTATTTTGAGTTAATTTTTTGTATATGGCATGAAGACTATTTTAATATTGTTGTAGATATTCTGGATCTTTTGTACTTTTATATAAATTGTATTATCTACTTATAGATTTGTGCAAAGAAGCCAGTTGGAATTCTGATAGGAGCTCTATTTATCAATCATTTTGAGGAGAATTGCCATTTGGATAGTTTGAGTCTTCTAATCCAAGAGCATAAATGAATTCTCTCTCCATTGATTTAGATATTTCTCTAAGCTGTGCTTTGTAGTTTTCAGCATAAAAGTCATAGTAGAACTTCTAAACTGAATAAGCTGGGAGTAGTGAGTATGGGAGAAGCTCTGGGACACACATACTCACTTTTTTTAAAATCCGAGGTCAGTGATGTTTCAAGTAAAAATGCTTCTCAAATGGATGTATGTTTTGGTTAATTTCCAGAGTGATGAAATGGTTTTTTGTCCGGATTTATAGTTCTGTTTAGGGAGATGATTTTCTCATCTCCTTGACTAATTGTATCCAGAAATTTTACAATCTGTGTATTTTTATGAGCATTTGTGTTCCAATTACTTCCAACTCCAAAAGACCTATGACATAATATTTACTAAGCTGTGCCAATTAAATAGTGTGTGCAAGCTGGATGCAAGCAGTATACAATATTTACATAGCAATCTATTTTATTTATATGACCCTACTGAAAGCTGAACTGTGTATATGTGTGTGTGTGTGTGTGTGTGTGTGTGTGTGTGTGTGTAATGTCATTCAGATATATGTTCTCTAATTTCAAAAATTTCTTTGGAATTTTTGTTAGAGTTATATGGGTCTCCTTTTACCGTTTTATGATACAAAGACATTTGTTTATTTTTGTCTTTTTCTTGGTACTGGAAATAGAACCTAGGGATACTCTACCAATGAGCTGTACCCCCAGACCTTTTTATTTTTTATTTTGATACAGGCTGTTTCTAAGTTGCCCAGGCTGACCTCAAATTTGCGATCCTCAAGCCTTAGCCTCCTGAATCACTGTGATTACAGGTGTGCTTCACCACATGCAGCAATAATTGTTAATAGTAACAATTCTAACAATATGAAATTATATCAGTACAACACATTTATCATTCTGAAGTATGGTTAGTATCACATTTGGTTTTCATAAAAACCTACAAATTAGAGCCAACTTTCATATTATATTAATGTTAATACTGGACTTATTTTAAAATAGAGCCAATTTATTTTATTAATATAAAGACTAGCTTATAGTAATACAAGAAGTATAGGTGAGATGCAGCACTAGAACCCTTTTTGAAGTCCAAAGCCCTCCTCAGTGCAACACATATCCATGCATTTTAGTATTAATTTACTTTTGTTAATTTTTACAACTAGTGTTTAATGTATTTTAAGCATTAGTAACAATAAGTATTTGCTTCCTTCAGGTTTTCCTTTTGAAGCATTTTCATAATCTAAAAATCTTGGACAAAGATTGAGCAATAAATTATCTAGATAAATGGACCATAAATATAATCTTTATCCAATTCAAATGGTGATTGTATCTAGTATAATAAACACTTCCTATGTATTAAGTCTTTCAAAAAACAGGGGAGTTATTTTCTTTAAAAAGGAAAGGAAAAAACGGAACTAGAGAATAAACAAACCATTGGGTTAGCAGAACAGAAATCATCTTACTATGTTTAGAAGGTTAGGGAAAGATCAAAAGAAACTACTGTAGAGATGCAAAAAGATGAATATGGCAATATAATTGACATCTTTTGCAAAATATATTGTATATTTTTATTCATTATAAATTCATTCAAAATATCTTTGAAACAGTTTGAAATTATTCTACAGTTACTATAACATTTACAATGTAAAATCTCTGCCCGTACACTTTTACCATGATTAGGTACAGATATTATAGTGAATGTTCTTAAGAACTTAAAATTTACTACTTTTATTTTAGAAATTCTGTGTGTTTTGTAAAACTAATATGATTGAGCCATAAATTAGGTGAATTAGGAAAAATTAAAATCCCCAGTGAGAAAAACTGCCTGCAAAATTAACCCAGGTTTCTGCTTTTGAGTAGATAATTTGATATGGAAATACAATTTTATTTGATTCTAAAGGAGGCATATATATATACCATGATTATAAATTTGAAAGGTAAAATCTAATTGAGAGATTGGATTACTAGATAGAAATTTGCTATATAGGGGAAAGTCAGAAAGCTAGTTGTGTGTTTCCAGCATTGTCTAGGAAAGAAAGTGCTTGGGTTAGCAAACTGGAATGCCCCAATCCTCATCCCAATGGTAGGGATAGGTAAGTAAATAATATTGAATCTTGAGGCAGAAATCACTAAGAATAGCTACTGAATTCCCATTAATAATTTCAGGTTCAACAAGGAAATCTCTGATTATACATTTTTTTTGTATGTATTGCCTCTAATAGACACAGAACTTTCTGGTTCTCAAATCTAGCATCCCTGTCTTTACCATATATCCCATTATAAGCTAAAGAATGGACATTCTGATTTATACTTCTATATCTTGTGACTTAATGTACTATAAATTAGCTTCATGGATCCTGATACTATTGGCAAACTGATAGAATAACACATAGTGTTTCCATGGAAAGAACCAAATATAAGTCTAAATGGAAGATTACATAGGTAACATCATCCATAATTTGCCTTGAATAAAATAACTAGATAATGACAGAGAATATGGGAATGTTTCCTATTTATTGTTTCTTTTTTAAAAATAATGTTTTAGTTGTAGATGGACACAATATCTTTATTTTATTTATTTTTCTGTGGTGCTGAGGATTGTACCCAGTGACTTACTAGGCAAATACTCTAAGATTGAGCAATAAGCACAACCCTTGTTTATTGTTTCTTGATGAAACAATAAACCCCTGTTTATTGTTTCTTGATGGTAATGGTTTAGACTTTAGTTTATGACATAATTACCTGAGAATCCCCTCCCTGTTTTTTTTGTTTTGTTTTTGTTTGTTTGTTTTGTTTTGTTTTTGTTCTTGGATGCTAGGGAATCCAGCCCATGCCCTTGGGCTTGCTAGGCAACTGCTCTAGCCCTAAACCTAAACCCCTAGTCTGGAAATTCTTTTAAATTACAAATTACTAGATCCTACTCCTAGAGATTCTGATACACTTGATCTGGAATGGAGCACCACAAACGATATTTTTAAAAAAGAGGATATGATTCTGACCCTGATAAATCTTAAGCAGCACTGTTCTACAGAGAACTTTGCTAATTTAAAATAACTTTATGATTCTCAAAGGTTTTGGTTCACTGCTTGGCAAAATTTCATTGGTTTCTTTCAGGTTTCTGTTAATTGACAGTATTGGCAACACCATAATCAGTTTCAGGTGTATGATTGGTCAGGACTGAGTATTCAAATCTTAAGGGGGCAGTGAGAAAGTAGACAGGCCTAGGGGTGAGGGAAGACAAAATGGTTGCCAGCTTCGCCGTACTATGTGCTTCCTGGTTGAAAAACAGAAAATAAACTCTTCTGAGGAGGTCCTCTCTGTTCATGAGCAAAAGTGAATAGGTAAGTGGTGATGACAAGAGTAGCCTGGGAGACATTATCCCCTTGAGCCCCTACCCTGCCCTCTGCTCTGAGAATAAACTTCCTAATGCTATTACCACCTCACTGCCACCGAGAATGAAATGGTCTAAATAAAAGCAGTGTACTTCCTATGGAAATGCAACTTTATTTTCTTTTTAATTTATTTTTCTGAGATGAGGTTTCACTGTGTTTTACAGGCAGGCCTGGAACTCCTGAGTTTAAATAATCCTCCTGTCTTAGCTTCTGGAAGAGGGAGCTGGGACTACAGTGGAAGTATAACTTTAAGTGCCCTTTTTCCAAGGTTCAGATTGCTGTCTCTAAAATGTAAGTGATATAAACAGACATATTTGAACTTCCTTAGGAAATGAGCAACTATTTTATTGAGGATATGCATTTGGAAGATGGCTAAGGAAATGGGGGAGTGGGAAATAAAAGCAGGGAATTGGCTAAGAGTTGTATAGATTAGGTTAGAAACAGTGTGCCACAGAGCTAGGTTTTGAATCCATGAGACTCTATTTACTTGATTTTGTTAACTAGTGTGCCTAAGAATCACCTGAGGGCCAAGTTGAAAATGTAAATTCATGACCTTACTGCCAGAAATTATGACTTAGTAGATCTTTTATGGAATCCAAAATTTATATTTTTAAAAAGTATCCTAGATGACTCTGGTGCAGGTGGTCAGTGGACATTATTTAAGAAACATCCTTTTTTTTCCAGAACACTGGTTCACAATCTTTAGGATCTTAGGATTCCTTCACACTATTACAAATTACTAAGGATTGCAAATAGCATTTGCTAATGTGCTAAATAATATCTGATATATAATACCTACTGATATTTATGGTATTAAAAACTAAAACTGATGTTTACCATCATCATCATCATCATTATTATCATTATTTGGTACTGGGGATTGAACCTAAGAGAGTTTTGCCTCTGAGCTAAGTCCCCAATCCTTTTTTTCTTTTTTAGCTTTGAGGCAGGGTCTTGCTAAATTGCTGAAAGTTTCCTTAAATTGCTGCAACTGGTCTAGAATTTATAATCCTCCTGATTCAGCCTCCAGTAGAGCTGGGATTACAGGCATGCACCATGCCCAGCTCAATTGAGAAATGTTTAAAATATGTATTAATGGATTTGAAAATATCAAGAATAAACCCATTGCATTTTTTTTAAAAAATTTATTTTTTAGTTTTCGGTGGATACTTTATTTTATTTTTATGTGGTGCTGAGGATTGAACCCAGTGCCCCGTGCATGCCAGGCGAGCACATTACCCCTTGAGCCACATCCCTAGCCCCCCATTGAATGTTAAGTAGATAAAATTGTATTTAAAAAACTACAGCTTACAAATTGAAACTAGTGAGAATATTATTTTATATTCTTAAATTTCCTGACTTCTGCACATAGGCTTATAATGTGATGTTTTAAATGAAGTGTGTGAAGAAAATCAGACCTAATGAATATAACATAGAAAATAAAAGAACCCTGCAGACATCAAAAAAGACTCTTGGAGACCTCAATGGGTCCTGTGACTATACTTTGAGTTCTAACCTTAGAGTAATAGCTGTAATTGTTATCAGGAAGTTCTAAGTTAATTAGTCTGTATTTGCCATCAGAATTTTGGACACAATAATATAGAAAATTAATTCATTCCCTAGGTTGTTTATGGTAGGGAAAATTAGTAGTAGTCATAGTAGTAGTACCAGGTATTAAATACAGGGGTACTTAACCATTGAGCCATATCCCCCCCTTTTTTAAGAGACAGGGTCTCCCTAAATTGCTAAGGCTGGCTTTGAACTAAGGATCCTCCTTCTCAGGCTCCAGAGCTGCTGACTACAGGTGTGCACCACCATACCCAGCTTGCAAAATTATTTTGTAAAAAGTATATCGCTATTGATCCAGGCGTGGTGGCATGCCTATAATCTCAGCAACATGGAAGGATGAGGCAGGAGGATGACAA
The DNA here is from genome assembly GCF_052094955.1 of Ictidomys tridecemlineatus. NCBI lineage: Eukaryota > Metazoa > Chordata > Mammalia > Rodentia > Sciuridae > Ictidomys > Ictidomys tridecemlineatus. The sequence goes on from NC_135493.1 coordinate 51,086,921, forward strand.
GTTTGAGGGCTATCTGGGCAATTTAGCAAGAGACTGAAAATAAAAAGGAATGAGGCTGTAGCTCAGCAGTAGATTGCCCCCTTGGCTCAATTCCCACTACTGCAACAAATAAGTATAGCTATGGTATCATTCTTGTTAATTTACTTTGTTCATTTGAAAACATTATAGAAATACAAAATAGGTGTGTAGAAGTTGGGGAAAATTTTTGTTTAAAGAGGCTGGATTTTAGAGCAATCATTTGATTGACTGTGGAGGGGGTTTCAATAGGCAATGAGCAAAGAATATATTAGATGAACAATTATAGGTAGAAAAAGTGAGAGCAGGAAGCCGTCTGTAATTATTTATAGTAAATATTTACAATTGAATAAATACCTAACAGAAAGTTCTCACCCACCTTATAAGGGGGTGATTTGTTTGCCTGAATTAAAAAAAAAAAAAAAAAAAAAAAAAACTTTTTTCTTGGTCAACACACTTCCTCAAATTTGGCTACAGTTTTTGTTGTTTCTAGTTTTAGTGTTAATTCTATATCTAAAATTTACTGCCAAGTTATTACAAAGCTTTAGAAAACGTTATTGCATTTCTTATTTATCTCTGGTCAAAGTGGTAGCACCTGAAAAGGAATCTGGAAGGAAACACCTTTGGAAAGGTGAGAGGAAAACCAAGAGTGTGTGTTATCCTGGAATCCTATTGAGGTGAGTGGCTCAAGGAGGGAGTGATTCATTCTGTCAGATGATACTGATTATCAAGTTAAGATAATGAGTTGATCCTTATATTTAGTGGATGTGGAAGCCATTAGATAAAATAAATTCCAGTGGAATGGTTGAGATGAAAGCCCCATTGGTATTAGCTAAAGAGAGACAAGGAAATAAATCAAAAACTCTGTATAAACAGATCTTTCCTGAAGCTTTGCTAAAAAGGGAAGCAGATATATACATCAATAGAAGAAATTGGGTTGGGAGATGGTTTCTGTGTTTTTAAATTAATAACATATTAGTCTGTCAATTTTTGAGAGCTTCCATAATGAGCAAAATGAACATAGATTTTTCCCTTATATAACCAATAATCTAATAGGGGAAAATGGTATTAAATGGATACACAAAAATTAAATAATTTTAATATGATGAGTAGTAAATAAAGCACAAGGCCCTCTCAGAGTATAATTTTTTTTAATTTTTTATTTTTTATTGGTTGTTCACAACATTACAAAGCTCTTGACATATCATATTTCATACATTAGATTGAAGTGGGTTATGAACTCCCAATTTTACCCCAAATGCAGATTGCAGAATCATGTCGGTTATACATCCACAATTTTACATAATGCCCAATTAGTAATTGTTGTATTCTGCTACCTTTCCTATCCCCTACTATCCCCCCTCCCCTCCCCTCCCTTCTTCTCTCTCTACCCCATCTACTGTAATTCATTACTCTCCTTGTTTATTTTCCCATTCCCCTCACAACCTCTTATATGTAATTTTGTATAGCAATGAGGGTCTCCCTTCATTTCCATGCAATTTCCCTTTTCTCTCCCTTTCCCTCCCATCTCATGACTCTGTTAAATATTAGTCTTTTCTTCCTGCTCTTCCTCCTTGCTCTGTTCATAGTTGCTCTCATTATATCAAAGAAGACATTTGGTATTTGTTTTTTAGGGATTGACTAGCTTCACTAAGCATAATCTGCTCTAGTGCCATCCATTTCCCTGCAAATTCTATGATTTTGTCATTTTTTATTGCTGCATAGTACTCCATTGTGTATAGATGCCACATTTTTTTTTTATCCATTCATCTATTGAAGGGCATCTGGGTTGGTTCCACAGTCTAGCTATTGTGAATTGTGCTGCTATGAACATCGATATGGCAGCATCCCTGTAGCATGCTCTTTTAAGGTCTTCAGGGAATAGTCCGAGAAGGGCAATAGCAGGGTCAAGTGGTGGTTCCATTCCCAGCTTTCCCAGGAATCTCCAAACTGCTTTCCAAATTGGCCGCACCAATTTGCAGTCTCACCAGCTCAGAGTATAATTATCAATCCTGACTTTTTCAGACATCAACAAAGGCTTTTCACTGGGGTTGTGGCTCACTGTAGAGCACTTGCCCCGCTCATATGATGCCAATCCTCAGCACCATATAAAAAATAAATAAACAAAAATAAAGTTAAACAAAAGGCTTTTATAAATGAATGACTTTCAGATTGTGCTTAGGGAAGGAAATAGTACATGGCCAAAGCCCTAGGTGGAAATAATATGATATATGAGAGATATCAAAAGAAGGTCATTGAGTTTAAAGTACAGGTGAGTGTGGAAAAAGGAAAGGTGGAAAAGGTAAACAGTGACCAAATTATTTAGGTTGCACCCTGTAGATTCAATTAAGGTCTTTGGTTTTTGTGCCATGAACACAGAAATCATTGACTTTATATGTAGGGCACACCAAAAATGAACCAGGCAAAACAGAAAGGTAAAAATTAAAACAGCAAACAGAATGGAAAAGTGAATTGCATGACAAATATTTATAGTGCTATCGGTATGACTTTAGGCCAATTATTTTGTGATGTTCTAATTTTATTCAGTTTTTAGTTGTTGAGAAAATTCTTTTATTTGTTCTAATCAGTTATACATGACAGTAGAAAGCTCTTTGATTCATTGTACACAAATGGGACAGAATTTTTCACATCTCTGGTTGTACATGAAGCAGAATCACACCATTCGTGAAATCATACATGTACCTTGCTAGGGTAATGATGTCTGTCTCATTCTACTACCTTTTCTATCTTTTTGCCCCCTCCCCCCACCTTTGCCCCATAAAATTTTCTCCATTCATCCCATGCCCCCCACATTATGGATTAGCATCCACTTATCAGAGAAAACATTTGGACCCTGTTTTGGGGGGATTGGCTTATTTTTGTTTAGCATGATATTCTCCAACTCCACCTATTTACCTGCAAATGCCATAATTTTATTCTCTTTTAATGCTGAGTAATATTCCATTGTGTATATATGCACCATAGTTTCTTTATCCATTCATCTATTGAAGAGCATCTATGTTGGTTCCACAGTTTAGCAATTGTTAATTGTGCTGCTGCTATAAACACTGAAGTGACTATGTCATTGTAGTATGCTGTTTTTAAGGAGTGGGCAAGCTGGGTCAAATGGTGGTTTCATTCCAAGTTTTCTAAGGAATCACCATACTGTTTCCAGATTGGTTTTACCAAATTTCAGTCCCACCAGCAATGAATGAGTGTGCTTTTCCCCCCACATCCTCGTCAACACTTATTGTTGTTTGTATTCTTGATAACTGCCATTCTGACTAGAGTGAGATGAAATCTTAGTTTTGATTTGCATTTCTCTAATTACTAGAGATGTTGAACATTTTTTCATATATTTGATGATCATTTGTATATCTTCTGAGAAGTGTTTGTTCAGCTTCTGGGCCCATTTATTGATTGGGTTATTTCTTTTTTGGTGTTAAATTTTTTGAGTTCTTTATATATCTTGGAGATTAGTGCTCTATCTTACGTGTGTGGCAAACTTATTCTTCTAAAATTTAAACCCATAAAGTGATGGGCTTTGCTTGTCTTGTTTAGGGCCAGTGTCTGGCTCAGAGTAGTATCTCAACGAATAGGATCTCAACAAGTAGGATCTCTATGTTTGTCCAGTACATGAATAGATAACTTTTGTATTATGTACTTTTGCCATGATAAGGAATTTTACATGGAAACATTGGAATTGGTAGCACCAAATAGATTATAAGGTTTTTGCTAGGACTTAAGAAATTGCTTATCAGAACACTTAAGGAATTGCATAAATAATCTGTATGCTCACATTCAGGGCTGTTGAGGGATTAGAGATTAAAATCACCTTTTTTTCATAGAGGAAAAGAAGTTAACTAGAGTTGCTGAGTCTAGGCTATATTAAAAAAAATCAGATTCCTGATTTAGGCAACTGAATGTGGAGGTTAGTTTAGTGTTAGTTGTTGGGAGAAAAAGGTTCAGATTAGTCTAGGTGAATGTTCCTGATTATTGTATGACGCCTGCTGCTGGCAATGATATAGTAAACAAACAAAAATAATTGATAAACTAGGTCTATATAACATGATGTTGTCAAGTTGGCAAATTCTCTGACTCAGTATATCTGTCAAAGCCATGGACACAGCATAGTATTCTGGCGAAAACCAGAATTTTAACCTTTTACATGTTTAGGGATCTGCAATCTAATGAAGCAAAAAAAAAATAGAAATAATAATCTACATATATAAATGACAGAAACATATACAACTGTGTGAAGGAACAAAGATGAGCAGTAAATAATCTATAGTATAAGCAGAAGATATTTTTAGTAGAGCTTATAGATTATTCAGGGTGATTTGGATAGTTTCCAGTTTCTTTTTGCTCATTATAATAACTCTGTTCTTTAAGCATCCCTTTTCTTCTGGGTATGAAGAGAGAAGGGAAAATTTGAATCACTTCATTTTGGGGGTGGGGGTACTGAGGATTGAACTCATGGGTACTGGACCACTGAGCCACATCCCCAGTCCTATTTTGTATTTTATTTAGAGACAGTGTCTCATTGAGTTGCTTAGCACCTTGTTTTTGCTGAGGCTGGCTTTGAACTCACAATCCTCCTGCCTCAGCCTCCTGAGCCACTGGGTTACAGGTGTACACCACCGTGCCTGGTGATTCAGTTCATTTTAACAGCTCTGGTAAGCAGGTTGATTAATGATGGAGTAGAAAATAATAAATAGTTTTGAGTTTTCTGTATATTTCCATTTTCCAAAACTATCCTCATTTTGTAAATGTTAGTTGAATCTAGATTCAAGGCAGTGCAGAAAAACACTAAATTAGGATGGACTCTCATTTTTATTCCTTTCATACAACAGATATTTATGATACATAGATCTGAAAATTCAGGTTTATTTGACAAATTAGCAGAATTCTTGCTTTAAATTGTACCAATTTATAGAAACTGATCATATCAAACAATTTAAATTTTTTGAACATTAAACTCTTGTTGTATGGAGGCTCTGACCCAGGAAATAGATTTGGCATCCCAGCAGGGGAAGAAGATGCATTAGGATGGTAGACATGCTTTATTCAGAGGTAATAATAGCCTCTAGCCTCCAGCTTCAGTTTTAGCCCCTGATCAGTTCCATTTAGCCACCTATTAGCCCCCATGTCTTTTTCATAGGCTCTTTTTATATACAGGCTAAACAAAGAAGGAACAAAACAGGTTACATTATTGGGTACATGCTCACAAGTTAATGTTTATGACCTTGAGTATATGCTGAATCAAGAGTGTTTATGACCTTGACTAACCATAACAGCTGATTTTTAGCCCTGGTTACACACTAAAAATATAACATAAACGGACAGAAGCCTCAGCAAGGGAGCTTAGCCATTTGGGGCCTGCCCCAACAATGCATCCCTTTAGGATTCCTCACTGTACACTCTGTGCATCTGTGATCCCTTAGCAAGTAGAGCAGAGCCCTGCATCCACAGGCCACAACAACGATACAAACTATAATGACATACAACTAAAAGATAAGCCCCATCACTTATGATTACTAAAAACCATTGCCAATTTCAGCCTATATTGAGATGGCAATAAAAGTCTTTTCTAGCCATGTACAATTGTCCATGGACAGACTGGATTCATTTGTCCAGTAAAACTCACAGGTATTTCAGTGTGTACCTAGCAAGCACCTCTTGTGTAGGTATGTGTCCAGTTCACAATGATGCTGATGAGGACACACCTTTAGATGAAAGGACAAAACAGTTACAGATATTAGTATAGGTAAATCACATCCATCCAGGAAATGCATACCAGCTTTGTGTCCCTGGAAAGCTCAGTGGCTGCCTGAGGCAGCTTCCCTTGGCAGTTATAGCACACTTGTACAGGTTGGTCTAGAACTTCAGCAGGTTTGGTGTGCACCAGCACCAGGGAACTTATAATTGGCCAAAGGGAAATAAAAAATGTGCCCTTTAAAATCTGTGTCCCATCTGTGGGACCTGACCAGGTTACAAGTACCCAGGGGGCCATTTACTAGTTGCAAGGAGATCACATTTTCTTCATGGGACTAACAGTGCTACCCAACAAAGGTGAAGAGTCTTTATTGTCCAGGGCCATGTCCAATCCATTGTTCACCCTCTATACAATCAAGTAGGAATAAGCACATTCCCTTGTTACCAAAACGCAGATTTAAGTACAACATTCTTTGTTGTCAGTTGGACCCATATTGGTGCTGCTGTGCAATGCAGCTAACTTTCCATAGGAGCTATTCCTCCTTTCTGGGGATGCTCATTCATGGAAGGTGGGTTCACTGCAGTCCTAAGTTTTTGCTTAGGCAGCTCATCATATATATCATGTCTGTAACCTGTGGGTGATATAGGACTGCATCCTCCATTGACTCTGTAACTCCGTTGCACATTGATTCTCATCCTGAACTGCAAAATGATTTCCTTGGCTGCTTTCTGTTGTGATGGGACATCATACAAGGCCATCAGCACTGTCAGGGCACAAATCATAGCACACTAATTTGCTTGACCACTGGGCCAGGCAGACAACAAGCCTGTAGCCATATCCACTGCCTTCAAGACAAACATAGCTCTTTCTGACTTTGATAAAGGGCTAATATAGTCAACCTGCCATTATATCAGAGGGAAGCATCCCCACATTACCTGGCCATCTGTGGTTCCAAGGTATTTGGGTTATGGACATTTCTGAGCACAAACCACACATGCCTTGATAGATGCCTCTATCAAGGCGTCTCATGTTAAAGGAAGACCCCACTGTTTGACTACATTCCACTTAGTTTTCATATCTGCATACTGTAGGTGGCATAGCAACCAAGCTGCCAAGAGGGTAGGAGGTGCCTGCTCTAACCACTGCACCCTAGCTAAAGGATCTGCTTCATCATTCCCTGAACTGGTCAGGTTGCAGTAATATACTCTATATTCATCTGTTTCTGGTGGCCTATCTCCCAAAGCTCTTGCCACAGAGCTTGCCCATGATACACAGCACAACTGTCAGTACATATTACTATGGGTTTATGCTTCACTTGCTATTACAATTCAGCTCAGCTCCATGGCTATTTTGTCTTGTACTGGTATCAAATCAAACAGTGTATGTTTCTGACTGCACTGCCACTGCCATCCACACAAGCAGTTGTCCATAGCTGGAGTCATCAGTGTACCAAACACTGAACAGTATAGGTCCCTTACCTGTGAGATATAGGCTTATTTCTGGTTCCCTTTTATAGATTACAGTATTAGCACTCCCTGAAGTCTCTTTCTCCTGCTAGCTTATAGCACACTTGGGCTCTCTTGGCTCCTGCCAGCTTCTAATACTCTGGGCTTTTCTGCCAGCCTCCAGATCAACCAGGCTTTCTTGGCTGGCTGGCACACTTAAGTCATAAGATTGTGTAGGATCTATAACATGTAGCACATGGAGTGTTCTACTCTTGTCAGCTACCAGCACCCCTAAATCTAACAGGCATAACAACAGAGCAACCAGGGCTCTCTTGGCCTCTGTCCAAATTATTTTCCCAAGTCCACCAACTCTGCTTTACAAGTGGAACATGGTGAACTTGATTACCTGGACTGGCCCTGCCAGCGGCTGCCCATCAAAGCCATCAGTTGCTACTGTTTCACTTTCTGCATTACCACTGCACAGGCTTGCAAGTGTTAATCTTCCTCGTTCTCCTTGGACTCCATCAGCACTAATGAGGAGGTGAGTGGGTATTTTCAAAGTCTGGAGATACTCCTCCAGTGACCATACTCTGGCTCTCAAAGTCTCTTCCTTATCTTTTAACTCCCTCATCTTGGCAGTCTGTGGTAAAGCTGCATCAGTTTTTGTTCTCAAAATCGTAAGAAACATTTATTCCATGGACCCAGAAGCTATGTACACAGTTCCTCAAGTCATTTCTCTGCCTCATCTGTACCTCCATTGCTGTCATTGTCCTTGACGGTAGGCTGGTGCCTGGGCTTCACTGCTCATCTCATAGTCTGTTCTGCTGGGTGCATGCTCACCACTGGGCAATCAGAAGTCTTCTCTATGCTCACAGGGAAACCATTCACTAGATCCCAAATCTGCAAAACATCCTGCTTGAGTACCCCAACTGTCATGTTGGAGCTCTGACCCAGGAAACAGATACAGGGACCCGGCAGGTAGAAGAAGACACAAAATGCAAATAAAATAGTAGATGTGCTTTATTAAGAAGTAGTAATAGCGTCTAGTCTAGCCTCCAGCTTCTGTTTTATCCCCCATCAGTACCATTTACCCACCTATTTCCTAGCGTATTTTTGATAGGCATTTTTTATATGCATGTCAAAGAAGACACAAAACGGTTACATCATTAGGTGCATACTCACAAGTTAATGTTTATGACCTTGAGTATATGCTGAATCAGAGTGTCTCTGTCCCATAACAGCAGATTCCTAGTCCTGGCTTCACTCTAAAATGTAACATAGCCCACCAGAAACCTGAGAAAAAGAGTCTAAATATAATCATTTGGGACCTACCCCAACAACTCTCTCATGCTGTTTCCGGGGAGCATTTGACCTATCACCTGAACATGAGGTGTATAGCTTCAAATAACCATTTTTTTTTGGTGCTGTGACGAGAATATCTGACAAAAACAATTGTTGAGGAAAAGTTAATTTGGGGGCCATGCTTTCAGAGGTCTCAGTCCATAGACAGGTGGCTCAATTCCTCTGAACTCAAAGTGAAGCAGAACAACACAGTGGAAGAGTATAGCAGAGGGAAGCAGCTCACATGATGATCAGAGAGCACAAAGACTCCAACCACCAGATACAAAATATAGACCCCCAAACCATGCCCCCAATACACACCTCCTCCAGCCACACGCTACCCACCTTCAGTTACCACTCAGTTGATCTCCATGAAGGGATTAGTGCACTGACTGGGTTAAGGCTCTCATAACCAAATAATTTCTTCTCTAAACTTTGTTGCATTGTCTCACACATGAGCTTTTGGGGAATACCTCACATCCAGACCATAACACAGCCACTTTTCCTATTCTAACAATCTTTAATAGTATAGGCTTTAAGTCAGGTTGCTAGAGATCTAATTTTGTCTTTAGCCCCTACTATCTGTCCTTGGACAGATTACTTAACCTTTCTGAAATAGAGTTTCTTTATTTGTCAAACAAGGGGAAATAATAGTTAGTACTTCATGCTGGTTTTAAGAATTAAATGAGATAATACACACAGACCCACTTGGAACAGTACCTGTTCATTGTAAGTGCTGCATAAAGTCATTATTATCTGATTAATGATAATAGTCATAGGAATATCAACTCTTTACATTTTTATAGATTTTTACAATTTTCAAACCATTCCCAAAGAACATTTTATTTGAACTTGGGGGCAGGGAATGGGGTTGTAAAAGAAAATGAGCCTATACCAACTTGATTTTCACAAATGAGAACTGAGACACAGAAAGGTTATATGTTTTGCCTGAGAGCACTCAGCAAGTAAATGGGGCAACTGGGCCTTAACTTTAAGGATAATGATCTCTAATGATGATTCGCTGCATGAGTGAAGTTAATATAGCTCTGCAGTGAAATTTCTTCAGATCCTTTTCTCCCTTCATTTGATCATCTCTTTCTTAAAGCTCTTCCTGGAATTGGGAGCTGTTTTTCTCCACTAAGGAATACTGAGTGATCTTGCCATTCAGTTTTTTAAACCAGGCCAGACATGGAAATGTAATCCCTTTTGATTTCAGCATAATAAAGTATGTTAATACAAACTTGCATAGGTTATGATGCTTTAGATCACTTCCTACTATTATTTCCAGTAGAAATCTCTACTTTAATCATTCTAAAAAATAAGTCTATATATGCTGGCCTTTGAATTTTAATTAAATTTACATACATAGTCATTTCTAATATGAGAAGATATATGATTCATGTAAGTTTACCTAGCTTTAATTAATAACTGGTGGTTTTAACTCTTTCATACCAGTATAATCATATGTACACATCATGTATTTTCTGTTCTCCATGAAAAAACCTCATGTATGGGTGACAGGTTTCAGAAGCTAATATTGAGGCATTGATAAATGTAAAACTGAATAAGGTTGTATAATCCATGCATAAATACATGTGTTTTGAACTTCGTTCTTTGGGAAAATAGGAGCTCCCCTGGTACTTAGTTTTCTATGCCCAGGCCTTATCTTTTATATGTTGTTAGAAGAGATGACAAGCGTATCTTTGTACAACTAGATCCTACAGAAAAGTTGACAGATTTTTAGTGTAAATCAGTTTGGGTACACTGTGCATTGTGTCAAAGATTATCTCATGGTCTTCAACTATAAAATATATCACTTTAATTTAACACCAAAATGAAAATAAAATTATAAATGAAAGGTACAATTTTATCTTACTTTGAGAGTCAGAAGTAATATTCCTTTTGCATACTGCTCATGAATTAAATTGATTTTAGATGTTTAGTATCGCCATCTATCCTAGCTGGCAACCTATGCTGGGTTCACAAATCTGATTATTCCAATAACTTAAGAAAATGGCAAAGAAAGCACAAAAACACACAAAAGTACCTTTTCAAAATCCAGGAATGGCTCTGTGATCTTAGGGGTCCCTGGAAAGAGAGAAAGCCACTGGAATTCTTTATTCTTATATAGGGGACACACAGGGAAAAGTTCCATGGAATATTCTATCCCCCAAAGAGTAAAGGAGTAGGATTACAAAGGAACAGGTGAGTGTAACTCAACCCCACCAGGTAACACCTATTCCTGGAGCCAGGCCTCATTATCCAAGTGGAGGTAAAGCCCAAGTTATTGCAGGGCACAATAATTCTTTAGCATCTCTTGCTTAGGACTTAAGGGTGGTATTTCCAGAGAAGCTCACAATATCTTCCCCCTTTTTTCTTTGAAAAAGTAGGTGATGAGTCACTATCTTGAGTTTCCGAATTCTTGTTCTGAAGGCACAACATCCTATGATTTCAATACAAAAGAGGATTAATAGCAAAGAGAACAGTCCAACAATATACCATGCAGAATGTTTTAGCATGTTTCCAGGATTAAAACCATTTACCTCTCGAAGTATATGATCAGCTAAAGTGGTAGGATCCAAAAAATCAATCTTACTTTTTTGTATATCTTGTATATGGTGATGTAACTCCAAAAGATCCAAGCTGTTATTATTGTTCTGCCAAATACCCAATAAAAGTTTTTTAATCTTCTCCCAATCTCATTGTGAAGCATTGTATTTGGCAGCAGTAACACACACATATGTATAATCAGCATGACATTTGAGTCTTTCCTTGAACTTTAAAGCAGAAAGCTCATTACCAATATTTATGACAGTAGCTTCTAAAGCATTTAGCTTAGTTTCAATCCTTTCATCAATATTGATCTGATTATGAAGAGCTTTAGACTTTTTACAGTCAGTACAATTAATCTAGTTACATGGGTGGAATTTCCAGTCCTCACTGCAATACAGATAATAAACATTTAGACGTGTTCTGAGCCACATTATTAAGAAAATCTGCATGCTGAGTATTATAAGATATGGCCACTGAAGCTGTGACCATGGAAGCAATAAATGAAACTAAAGCAGCCACTCCAAATATTATAAGTCCAAAAGCTCACTTAGGTCTACTCAGCTGGGCATGTATTCGTTGTAAGACTTAAAAACCAGCATCAGCATACCATGGCACTGAGATATTAGCTGTCAATAAGACAAAAGAGGGCTGGGGAAGTATCAATGTTCCCTTTCCTCTATTATATCTGGTGATACAATTAGTTAAATTACATTTATTACAGGCTACAAGATATTCATCATCTTTTCTTTTAACTTTCACATCTCCAGTAATTAAAATGTCAGGGGATTGAGCACACGCTCACAGGCCATAATGAGAACCTTCCTTACAATTTCTGCCTACAAAGTCGGTGAAGGCTTGTCAGTAAAATGTAAAAAATCTGAGAATGCTATCAAATGCCAAACATCTTTCTAGATGCCACCTTCGCTGAAGGTCAAGATGTTGCTAACAAAGCCTCCAGGGGTCATGACAGCATCCTCGCTAATTGTTTTTTGTCAATCCTAGGAGACCAGTCTAAAATATACTCACTATTTCTATATACCTTATATTATACTGGAAAGTCATTTGCACATTCCATCCTCTTAGGAAAGGTGCCAATTTCTATTGTAGAATGATTAGGTCAATAATACATTGGTGGATATTTTATGTAAATAACTGCCCTGTATAGGAAAAATCTATTTCAACAATCTTTCTATTTTGAAAATTGTCCAGATATATAGTCTTAATTTCTAAGGACTGTCGTGATTGGCTGGCTTAGGTTTCTCACTTGCTGTCCTTTTCTCAAAAGATACTCCCAGACAGCCTGTTTACTGTAGTATCAACATATAGGTATAACTCACCAATACAGTCAGTAAAATTAATCTAGTTATATGGGTGGACTTTCCAGTCCTCACTGCAATGCACGTAAAATGTGGACCTGAGAGATGGGTCCACAAAAGTCTCTTCATAATTTTTACTTACCTGACAAGCTTGTGAAGCTGCATGGCTGTAAACTCTGCAGCTGGAAATTACCTTCCTGTGCCAGGTTTTTCAGTCATTTTCATGACGACAGCTTTAAACTCTCCTTTGAAATCTGATTTAATTTATTGAATCATGTTTAGCAGCAGTAAGACTCTCAATATTACAATTTAAGAAAATTTGTTAAATATTTGTAAGATCTAGTATGTGCATATAGGGTACTGTTTTTCCCCTTTATTTAATAAATTGAATAAAAGGCTGGTATAAGTCATAATATCATTAGCTTTAAGTTATAGACAATTGTACAAATATTTAAATAAGAAAGGATATATTATCTTTAGCTGGTCATAAAACTTGACAAAGGTCATTTAAAGGGACTATGGCAAATAGAACCTTAGTCTTTATTAATTATATGACTTGATTTTGACTTTAATAGAATTACCAAAAAACCGAAAATATAATAAGTTGTATATAAATTTTTACTTTGAAATTAGCTTTAGATTAAATTAAATAATTATCTTAATTTAGGATGAGGCTAGAGACAGAGTTTTTAAATTAGGAGTGGTGGTCTTTACTAGGGGCATGAGAAAAATATAGACATCTATCCAAAATAGGAAGCACACATGTTAAATAAGCCTATAGAGGATATTTTGTGTTTTATCATTAACAAAGAATGAAATAGAAGAATGAATAATCTTTTTTACCAATCTATGAAAAACTGTTGTTATCATTATTATTATCAAACTTAGTGTTGACATAAGTATGGGTGGTTAGTGTCTCAAATATTCATGGGTGATGAGTCAACAGTATGGTTTAAGACAGTGATCTAATTTAGAATTTTATATGACATTGAGCTACCAATGACATTTTGAGGGATCTGTGTTAAAATAATCTTTGTATATAAAAAACAGTTGTATGAATATTCTTAATCATAACTTAATGTAGCAAAATTAGCTCTAATAATTATATATAATTTTAAGACTTTTCCAATTTTAAAAAAAGTCAATTTGTGATAGAGGCATTGCCTGGTTTTTAATTAAAGTAGAGGATGGGCCTATCACATTTCAAGCTTTTCATTGAGACAAACTACTGGCTGTTGAATTGACCCATTTATGGCTGTCTGTCCAATATTTCAGGGGCAACCAATTTTAGTGCTATCTTTCTCAGTGATAAACTGTTGACAGGGGCTAATTCAATGTTTAGAGGCTTCCAAAGCTTATTCTTAAAAAAGAGTAAAATTTTTACCTAGCTAGCTTATTTTTCTTGGGGCTATAATTTGCATTTTAATCCCTTTCTGTCTGAGTGTTTTTATTTCTTCTATTTGATCTCTGTACACATTGTGGGGTAACAGGTAAATTTGGTTAGGATCATGCCAATTTCTGTAATCCTTTGAAATTAGGTTACCCTCTATAAATTTAGGGTGTTGTGTACTGTTTTTAGAGTCTCTCCATGAAAACAGTAGAGTTTTTGAAAAGGCTTACTAAAATTATCTTTTGTTTGGTATTTAGTTTATCAGATATTTATCTGTTTTGAGGGGTTGTCTATGCTCCAGACAGACTATCAGGTTTGTTGCTATTCTGCGTTATGGGGACATGATTAAGATAAATCTCCCCAAAATTAGTTTTGGGTGATCTTTTACCTTAAAATTTAGCTGAGTACTAGTATAATATCTTTTTTGGTGAGGTCAGACATTTGACATAAATTTTGAAACACTAAAATACATGTATTTTGGCCTTTTTAAAAAAATCTCTCTGAATGAATTTGTCTTGGTCTATGTCAAATCTGAAAGGTTCCCTTTGCTCTTACTTTCCAGTAGGCAATTTTTAAGGCCTTGTCTCATGAGTGATTGAGGCCAGATTTAATAATATATGAAAATAAAATACATTTTGTTAATCATTGTAATTTCCCAATATATAGACAAGCTGATCCATCTTGGTGTTGTATGTAAATGGACAATTTAAAATAAAACCTCAATCCCTTCCTGAGAGAAGTGTCAAAATATCCCTGTATTTTATAATAGTGCCTTTAAATAAGTGTCTCTTAATTGTCTTCAAAAATTATAATTAAGCTTACTTCCCAGAGTAGGAAGTAACATACAAGTCTTATGATAGGTCCAGTGAGAGAATCCCAAGTGATATAAATGAATTTCCAATAAACTTTGTAATTTTCTTGTTTAACACTAACATATGGAAGAATTAGCAGTGATAATTGGGATCAATTAAATCTTCGTCTTAAAATATAACTTTCAAAATTGAAACTCAAGGTAGTATTTGAAGACAATTATTTTTTAATCAAGGATGTGTGACTTGGATTCATTAAAAATTAATCCTTGTCTTAAACAGTAAGAATTATTAGGAAATAATGACTTATTTAATGAAAATAACTCAATGTTTCAATAGGTTTTTAATCATGTCAAAATATGGACAAAATCTTGGTTAATATCAGTATAATAAAATCATGGGAAAAGGCCTGAAACATCTTAAAACTGATCATTTATATATTTATAGTCAATCCAGCTACATAGAAGTCTGTCTTTTAGTTACTTTGGCCTTTTATCTCACTGTATAGATAATCATATAAAGATCCCTTTACTAAGGAAAATATTTTTTACCATCAAATTATTAAATATATAATGGTTCTTTTCTTTTACCCAAAGAAGTTTTCTTTTCTTCTCTTATGATTCTCTAAAGTGTGTTTCCTTTCTTTTGAAGCATCTTTTTTTCCTTCTAGAATTCCTTCTAGGCTATATTTGGAATAATTCCTGAAAATCTCAGAATCTAAATGATAGCTTTTTTTTAACAAGAAGGGATACTTTAAATGAAATGGCTTTTTGACATATCTGTTTATAAAATTATATCTGTATTTTATACTAAGTTACATTTATCTCAAACATTTTTAAGTATAAAAGGCAGAATATCATATAAATGCATGTATAAAAGGTATAAAATGTGTTTTTATTGAAAAATGATTGGAAGCAAATAGACACATTAATTAAACAAATAGATATATATTTTAATTGTCCTATGGAATAAAGAGTATAGACTATCTAAATAACTGGAAAAATATGTATGATAAATAAAAGGCATAGTTTATAATTATCTTATGAAATCATGGTTCTTAAAACATTTGGATCCATTTTAACTTATTTTTAACTACAAGTGCACTGTTACATGTGATATCACATGATATAGCTGAAATAAGATCCTTACATATATTTTATGTATTTTTTGTAATTACATAGTTAGAATTGAAAAAGAAGGATTTCTTGGTTATCATGGGAACATTGTGAGAAATTTATCTCCGGTTGCTATCTTTGTTCCTGTGATAAGCAAAATGCATCCTCACAATGACCAAAAATAAAACAAAAGCAAGCATATGTATCTCTTATAAGTGTAACATTATTTCTACAATTTTCTTTAATAGTATAGCCATAAAAATTTTCTAAGGGAACCTGTCAAGGGATAAAAATCAGATTACTTAACTTTAAGAACATGTTAGGATTAGGGCAGCAAAGTAGGAGCCTATTGAACCATATTTTGCCTGAAAAAGAAATCTTTCATTAGTACTGACAAGTGGACATTTTTAAGTAACATGCAGGCTCTGCAGCTCCATTCGCTAGCCTACATAAGATAGAAAGTACCTTAGTAATTGGGAGGCAGGCCCAGAAGCCCTGCTTGACTCACAGTGGAAGGACCCATTAATGGGAAGCCTGTGAAAAATGCAGGAGGTGGGACTTATCCACCATGTTGCCCTGGCCATGTGGCTGGAAAATTCTTCTCAGTTCTCTGTAGCCCAAATCTGAAATTTTGGGATTTTTATTTTGTGCATTGTTTGTCTGACCCTAGCAGTCCTGGTTGTATTTCACCACACTAGGCAACATGTGCCCATAGCCTTGCATCATTCACATTGTGTTCCCTTTGAACAGTTGCCTTAGTAACCAGGGAAGTCTGGAGTTTGTTGCATTTGTGCTGAAGGTAACAAAGGCCTCCCTTTGGTTGTCTTTGTTTTTGCCTGTCCTGTGGCCACATTTGATTGCCATTGTGAAAGTTCCTGGCCCAGGGCTGATCCAGCCTTCAGCCATGTTTTGAGCCTGTGCCCCTCGCTTGTGTCCATCCCACTGGAGCAGGACTTGGACCCAGGGAGAAGGTGCATCATGGCTGCACCCTGGGGGAAAGCAGTGAAAGCCAAGAACTAGAGTTTTCCAGTTGGTCTCACTCCATGGAATCTGACTGACTTTCCCAGCCTGGGCTTTCTCTGCTGACCACATCACATACATAGGCATTTTGTCTGTTGCCCTGGGGCCGTACAGCTGCCTGCTGGGCTGTCTAAAGTGGGGTCACAAACCAGCAACTTATCCCTTCTCTGCCAGCAACTCTATTGGAAAGCCACGTGTTGCTCCCAAAACTTCCCCAGGTTTGGATTTTGCCTGATCTATTTGTGTTTTATAGCTTGGAATCCCTCTGGGCCAGCCCTGAAAGGTGAGTGACTCAACTGAGATGGAGATTCAACCAAGAGACTTTATTGGGGGGCTGCCCGAAGGAGGGGCATAGGGCAGAGAGAGAGAGAGAGGGGAGAGAAGGAGAGAGAGAGAGAGAGAGAGAGAGAGAGAGAGAGAGGGGGGGAGAGAGAGAGCGAGCTCGCAAGCTTGGGCTTAAGAAGGGTTACATAGGCAATGTGTCAGGTGCTGATTGGTGGGGTGACTCAGGAACATGAGCAGACACTGCATCCCATGGTAATTGGTCAAGAAAACCTTTGTATTTGGTACCTTCAGAGAGGAGGAGGAGGGGTAAGGCATTCCATGATGTTCTTGTGAGAAGGGGGAGTCTCCCAAACACCTAACATTCCTCCCTTTTTGTTTTTGTGTTGGGAGCAGGGCAATGAGATTGTTTGTCTACTTCCTGCTGGAGAGGGACGTGACAAGTGTGAAGGAACGGAGGGATGGTCAGGGTGCAGGGACAAGAGAAGCATCGCTGTAAAGGCCAAGGCACTGAAAATGTGAATTTCCCTGGGGCTAAAATCGATGAAAGTTCCTCGAAGTCATAGGTCTTGGATAGTCTCCATCCAATCCTTGTCCCTGCAAATGGAGGGAGTCAGCCAGCTGTCCTGTCGCAGGGCCTCCGCGAACTCCGCGAACCAGGTGTGCCACTTGATGAGCCTAAGAACACCAAAGATACTGAAGGCAAGGAGAAGAAGAGGGAAGAGGAGACACCACATTAGCTTCTGGCTGGAGGCCCAGTGAGAGGGACTGGCTGAGAAAGACCAGCGGTCAGGAGAAGGCACATGAAAGCGAATGGGCCTAGAAACTCTAGGTGACAGGCTAGTGAAGTTTCCGCAGTCATGTTTCCATTTTGTAGCTTCATATCCATGATGGTGAAGTTCTGTCAGCTGTTGGTGAGGCCTTCACATAAGGGACAGGTGTCCTCCAAGGTAGCAAGTAGCTGGAAATCCCTGAGGAGAGGCTTGTTAAAGGTCTGATTAGATATTTTGCCTGTTTGATTCTGCAGGAATTTATGATATATGGTAGAAAGGTACAAAACAAGAAAATCCTCATTATTGGGGCAATCTGGGATGTCTGACGAAGCAGACGAAGTAGGTGTGAGGGAAGTGGATGCCAGGAGGGTGGCAAAGAGAAGGGTGGAACTAGAGTGAGGCGTGTTGTTGTGAGGATTTCTCGGGTTGAGGAAGGTCCTCCTTGGGAAGGGGGAAGGAACCCTCAGGCATGAGATGTGGAGCTTTAAAGGATAGAAAGACAGCCCTTCTTGTCCTGGAAAGGGAGGTAGTAACAAGCCAGGTTATTTCAGCCTCACTGTACAGAGTTAATTGAGGAAGCAAAGTGGAAGGAACACAAAAAGCAAAGGGCATGTTGAAGGTTAGATTTTTGTTAGGTACCATTGCACCAGAAAAAGAACCCTGGCGGAGCAAAGGTTGGGGAAGAAATTTGAACAATCTGGTCACAGGGTGCTGAACCAGAGGCAGTGTAGCAGCAAGGAAAATTTCCTGATGAGTTACAAAAAAGAAGTACTTCCTCAATGGGAATTGCAGTTAACAGAGTAGGATCCAAACTTGTGCAGAGGAAACAGTCTGAAATGTTATTAACTTTGGATAAATTGAGAAGCTGAAGGCCCTGATATATTAGGGCCATCCATGAGAAAGGGTCAGCTTTGTTGGAGTTCCTTCTAGGAAGCATTTCTTGCATGAATTATAAGGGTGCCTGCCATAGGTATCAGGCCAGCACTTACAGGATTCCTCAGTTGGGTCTGTTATGAAGCACTGAATTGCTGCACACAAGTGGGACGAGGTGGCCTGGTTGAGTCTAGTTATGTTAGGAATGACTGCCTGATTGCAGCCAGTGGAAGGGCAATCACCTTGACCCATGAACTGAGAACTGGTGGTACCATCCTGCTGCCACGTCATTTAGATGTAGAAGTGCCATTTGTGGGTTGGGATAGAAGCTTGAGAGAGATTAATGATTAATAAAAGGAGGAGAGGGTTGGTGAGAAACCTTGAATAAGTGAGATGGCATCAGTTACTGGTTGTGTTGGGCCAGAGGTAATGGATGGTGCAGGAAGACACCTGTCTGTGTGTTCCCTTAGGAGTTTGTGTAGAAATGTGAGATAGGGCAGGTAGGACACAAATGGAGGAGTAGTAACTGGAAAGCTTTGGTTGATTAAGACAGGGTGCCCATGGAGTAGCTCAAAGGGGCTATGGCTCTAGGGGCTGCCAGAACAGCCTGAGTTCAATGGCATGTTTAGTGAGATGATCCTTAAGAATGCCATTAGCCCTCTCAACCTTACCCGAGGATTGGGGTAGGTAGGGGATGTGGAGGCTCCAAGTGATGTTGAGGCCTTTGGAGTCTTGTTGAACAACCTGAGAAATAAAGACTGGACTGTTGTCTGACTGGATGGAGGTTGGAAGTCCAAACCTGGGAATGATCTGCTCAATGAGGATAGAGGCAATGGTGTCAGCAGTTTACCATGAGGTGAGGAAGGCTTCTATCCAACTGTAAGAGAGTGCTATCCCCCAACTCATAAGCAGTTAGATCCTGTGTCAAGGCTTGTCTCTGAAACCTTGGGGTAGGATTGTCCATGTCAGCTGTTGAGACTTAAAGGATGTAGGGTCTTCCCATGTGAAGGCAAAGAGTTAATAAGAGTCAGGATGGAGAGGCACTATAAATAAGGCATCTTTAAGATCCAAGACAATAAAATGAGTGGTCGAAGGGGGAATATGAGAAAGAAGAGTAAGGGTTGGGAACCACCAGGTGGCTGGGAATAAGTGCCTCATTAATGATTCGTAGGTCTTGTACAAAGTGGTACTGTCCATTAGGTTTCTTTACGGCCAAAATGGGAGTGTTGAAAGGGAAGTGGGTAGGTCTTATTAAGCCCTTGCATCATAGGTCCTTAATAATGGGCTGTAGGCCCTGAAGACTGCTAGTTGGAAGAGGGTATTGAGGTTGACAAGGAAAATGCTGAGGGTCCTTAAGATGAATTCTGACAAGGACACAGTGAGCCAGAGAGGGGGTGGAAGTGTCCCAAACTTGAGCGTTTACCTCTGGAGGGAGAGAAGGAGGGGAGCCTGTGGATGTGTGGGTTGCTTCTGCAAGGGTGAGGATAAAAGAAAGGCTGGGATGGAATGTGATGGAGGCATGGAATTTGGCTAAGATGTCCCTTCCCAATAGGGGAATGGGGCACTGGGGCCATACCAAAAACTGGTGGGAGACAGGATGGTGGTAAAACCTACAAGAAAGCATAGGGGTTTTAAGGGGAAGGATTGTTTGACCCCTACCCCGACAATGGGGGAACAGGGTTCCCAAAACTCCCTCAAAACTGAATAAGTAGCCCCTGTGTCTAAAGGAAGTTAATTGGACGTCCATCCACCATAATAGTGACCCTGGGCTCCTGAAAGCTGATGGTGGTCATCAGGGAGGGAGTCCCAAGGCCCTTTCAGTCATCTGTTGCCATCCCCAAAAGATCCAGTTCTGGGCTTGGGGAAGAACCGGCTTCCCTTCAGGGGCCAGGGCAATCCATGGCCCAGTGACCCCTTAATTGGCATTTAGGGCATGGACACATAGGTGGCGCGGGATTCTGGCACACTCATGCCCAGTGTCCCTCTGTCCCACACTTAATACAGGGCTCAGGATCCATCTTTGGTGGTGGGCGTTTGGCTGGAAACGAAGGGGCCCATGGGGTAGGTCCCCATAGAGCCTGTGCCAGCATCTGGCTTTTTTGTTTTCTGGCCTTCTCATCCCAGTTGTGGTACACCTTAAAGGCTGTGGCCAGGACTTAAGTCTGAGGGGTCAAGGGTCCCTGTTCCAGTTTTGTAAGTTTCCCTGGAATGTCAGGGTAGCTCTGGGAGAAGAAGTAGGTTATTAGCAGCTGTCTCCTATCGAGGGTTTCAGGGTCTAAATTAGTTTGTTTCTGGAGAGCCTTAGTCAGTTTATCTAGGAAGGTGGAAGGGTTCTCTTTTTTATCCAGAATGATTTCTTGGAGTTTTCCAAAATTTACTGCCTTCTGAGCTGCCTTTCTGAGTCTGCCAATTAGGCAGGTGGAAAGTTGGTCCCTCAGGCCTAATCCTTTGGCAGTATTGTAGTCCCAATTAGGGACTTGATCAGGAACTGCCTGGGGGCCTAGAGGGTGGGCCAGGATGGTTTGATGGACCTCATCAGCATAATTATGGGCTTGTTCCCAGAACAGCCTGCTTCCTCTGGGAGAAGGATATTGGCCAGGATCATGTAAATGTCATGAAAAGTGAGACTATGGGCTTGGAGTAGGTACTGAAACTCCTTTATGTATGAGGCAGAGTTGGTGGTGTAGGAACCAAGCGTTTTTCAACTGTGAAAGGTCTGCCATGGAGAAGGGCACGAGGACTCTAACAATCCCTTCCCTTCTGCCCCAGCAACCTCTCTCAAAGGAGCCATAATTGAGGTAGGGTGTGGCGGGAAAGACTGTGCCCTGAATGGGTGAAGGGAGGACTGAAGGAGGAGCCAGAGGGGCAGGGGCTGGGACTGGCTGGAGAAGAGGAGAGTGGGGGGAGGGTTTTGTGCGAGGATGAGGTGGTGGCTTGTTGGCTGGATTGAAATCCCTGGATGAGGAGGCAGAAAGAGAGGAGGATTTATAAGCCAAGACAACATGCTTTGGGTTGCAAAAGGTATAGAATGTCAGATTCGAGCAAAGGAGGAAGAAAGCCTGAGTATATAAAATCTCTGCCCATTTTTTTTTTTGATCGCACACAATAATTGTAGAGATCCCACAAAATGGCGGGGTCTAAAGACCCATAAGGGGGCCAGTGCTTTTGGTTATCTAAAGGATAATTGGGCCAATCCTGAGTAGAGAATTTTATCAGTTTCTTGGGATTGATCTCTGTGGTTAGGCTGAGGGGGTCCAAATTGTTGTGGAGGCATTAAGAGGGGAGTTGGCCGGCAGAGAGGAGCACCTCCACTTGGGGCTGTGAGGAAGGGTATGATATGTTGACTGGAGAGGCATCCGGCTGGAGCCGAATGTCAGAAGGAGACCTCAGGCTGAGAATATGGTCGTCACTGAAAATCCTCTGGTGAGGTGCTCTCCTGGAGGGCCCTGGGAGATATGGGTCACCTGACGCCAGGGTTTCCGACAGAGAAGGGGAAAGAGGAGACCCATGCTCCAGGAGGGGGCGGGGTTTGCCAGTTCTCAAGCTGGCTGAGGCCTGTTGGAAGAGGAAGACTCCAAGAGGACCACTGCGATGGTGAAGGTCTGGGTGGGATGTATTCCTCCCCATGACATACCACAGGGGCTGCCAGATGATCAATGGCCAGTTCCCTGTTACCTGTTACTGTTCCTTGGTGGGTTTAGGAGTCCTGAGAGGGGGACTCACCAATTTGTAGACGATGTTGGATGCAAAGTAGGTGATCAAGAAGATGGGCGCAGGTTGGTCTCCGTCCAGGTGGTGATCTCCAGTGGGATGGGGATCCTGTTTAAAAGCAGGGGAGTCCCATCCATGTCAGAGCACCAATGAAAGGAGATTCAACCAAGAGATTTTACTGGGGGGCTGACCAAAAGAGGGGCACAGAGAGAGGAGAGGAGGAGGGCAGACAGAGAGACAGAGAGCTTGCAAGCTTGGGCTTAAGAAGGGTTACATAGATGACATGGCATGTGCTGATTGGCTGGGTGACTCAGGAATCGTGAGCAGACACTGTGTCCCATGGCGATTGGTCAAGAAAACCTTTGAATTGGGTGCCAATCAGAGAGGAGGGGGAGGGGTAAGGGATTCCATGATGTTCTCACTAGAAGGGGGAATCTCCCACACACCCAGCAAGCCCCACATAGGGGCTCTTGGGGATGTACCGCCAGAACTCCAAATTGATGGTGGGCTGGCTGTCGGCCCTGATTGTGTTTCTGAAGGCCACCATCCTGTGCCTTGTTACTGCCTGCTCTGTGATCCCTGGGCCCCCGGAGGCCTGGGCACCAGTAGTGGCATCCTTGTCTCTATGAAGCATTGTTGTGGCTATGTCAGCATCACATCGCTCCCTGTGGCATTGCATTGGGCTCTCAGCATTGGCTCCTCTGCTCGTACCTCTCCATTGCAAATCTGCTTGCTACCACACACAGGTATCCTGCCAATCCCTTTCAGGCTGCAGAGTCCTTGAGGGCAGCAATTGGACTCCCACCTTTGTGAATTGTGCCAATATTAATGTTCTCCAAATGGTGGGGAGACACATAGCTATGAGTGGTTCTTGTCTACTGTAGCTCCTCCTCATGGCATGTGGGCATACAAAAAACAAAAATAAAATTTTAAAATCCCCCAAATGGACCCCAGGCAGATGCTGGTGCCAGTGGGCCTCAGAACAGCCTGCATTTGATTAGACCAGACCCTAAAAGGGGCAGAACTAGCCAGTGGCTCCACAGGGAACAGTGGCCAGTGCCCTGCATCCTCCCCAGAACAGCTGGTCCATAGCTCACCCAATTTGAATACTTGGTAAAGATGTAGAGAGAGGCTCACCAGATCCACTACCTCAATTTAAATTGCCCAAACAATTCCAGAAAGTAATAATTAAAACAAAATTAAAACAAAAAAACACCTGACTTTTTTAGAAGCAGGAAACTTCTGGAAATTTAACATCCCATAGTGAAAACAATTTTATCCTCTCTTTCTTCATTCTCTAAATATTAATTCCCAGTATATAAATCTAAAAATTCTTATCTAAAACATTTCAAAATATTAAAAAAATCCACATTAGTTTCACAATAAATCATAAAAGCATGCTTATGAGCGAGGGCTATACTTTTAACTGTGTACATATTATCAACTACCTTAAAAAAATCCCAGTGGGGCCTCCATTTATTGCCATCTATCCTAACTGGTGACCTAAGCTGGGTTAACAAATCTGACCATTCCAGTAACTTAAGAAAATAGTGAAGAAAGCACACAAACACACAGAAGTACCTTTTCAAAATCCGGGGATGGCTCTGTGACCTTAGGTGTTCCTGGAAAGAGAGAGAACCTCTGGAGTTCTTTATTTTTATATATAAGACATACATGGGAAGGTTCCATGGAACATTCTATCCCCAAAAGTTCAAAGGGGTAGGATTACAAAGGAATAAATGAGTATAACTCAACCCCACCGCTTGAGATATGGCTCTAGGAGTAGTAACACCTACTCCTAGAGCCATATCTCATTATCCAAGTGGCATTAAAGCCCATGTTATTGCAGATACAATAATTGTTCAGTATCTCTTGCTCAGGACTTAAGGGAGTGTATTTCCAGAGTGACTTCCAACAGTTCAGTGCTCAACAACATTGATTTAACAAGTTTTGTGGTTTGGGGATCTTGTAAGGAACTTCTACAAAGTTCATTTTTGTTAAATAGAAGCTGGGACAATGGGCAGAGTATCTGGGACAAACTATTTTTAAGGTTTATTTTTATAGTGGTAGTCTTATCACACAGATGGTAAGAAATTAGTATTCAATTAGCTTTGGCTTATGTAAGATGACCCCTTGAATAAAGGGATTGGGATTTCCAGGACTCTAAGAAATTTTGGTTATATCATGCAGAGAGCCAAGCCTCACCATTTCTGAAAACAATATTCTAGAGAAAAGTCAGTTGTTAAGGAAGAGAAAAAGAAAGATGACAGTGAGTGTCCAAAATATATCAAATGCACTAATGAAATAAGTACCTTCTTGACAAATTCTTAATTGAATTTGGTACTTATATATGTATTGGTTTTCTATAGATTTCCTTAAACCTTGACACTGATGCTATAGACAATATTGTTACTTTTTTAAAACTTCTTAGTTATGACAATGCTAAATGTACAAAGCTTATGAATTTAGTTCTTCTGAAAGCCTTTGCTCTTTTATTTAGATTATACTTCTGGTCTTTTCAAACAATATAAGAACTGTATGTAGCAAAGATCCATTCCTACAAGTTGAGAAATAACCACAACATGACTTCTGTTGATAACAAGTCAGTCATGTCACCTAGGTATTTCATACTAGTCAACAAAGTGTTCTCTGTATACTATCTATAAATAATTCATATCTGTAGTCCCAGATATTTAGTCCAAACTTAATTTGTTATTGAATTAAAAACATTTCATACTAAAAAAATAGTACCCAAAAAGCAAAGAACATTTCCACTGCCCTGGTATTCTTTTCTAAATTTGTTCTACACTAAAAGGAACAAGAAATCTTCATAGAAATGGCTTACTCTAGGGTCAGTATAGGACATACACAAAATGATCCTGGAGTATCTTTTGAGAGCCAGAAAATGAAGAAGTGCTTAAAAAGAAATGATGATGATATGTCAAAGGGTGCCAACTAAAAGAATTCCCAATGGCCAAAGGAAGAACGATTTTAGCAACAAAAAAAATAATATTTACCCAAAAGATAAAGTCAGTAGTGGTAAATCCATAGTGATATAAAAAATGACTGGATGAATTAATTAATAGAGATGAAAAGGTTAGTCTTTGGGCTGCAAATACAGAGGAATTCCAAATAATATATGTAGATAATATTCCATTCAGTAAGTAGAACATAACTCCCCATTCTTAGGTGTAGCCTACACATAGTGACTTCCTCCCAAAAGAGTACTTTGTGGAAAGGGAAGAGGTTTAAACTTACAGTGAATAAAAAAGACATATTATCTTAGATAACAATATTATTGATAAGTCACATTAGTGGTACGTATCCTAGATATGTGATAAGAATGATACTTTACCTATGTGTTCTTCCTAAGAACTTAAAATATAAGCCTAACTATAATAAACACATCAGTAAACTCAAATTTAAGAACATGCTAAAAAATAAGTAAGTGGTCATTGCTCATCAAAATGATACTCTGAGAAGCTACCACAGTTGAGGGGAGTGTTTTAGTCAGCATTTTTACTACTGTAAATAAAAGATCTGACCAGAACAATTGTAGAGGAGGAAAAGATTATTTGAGGGATCATGGCTTGAGAGGTCTCAGTCCACAGACAGTTGGCTCAATTCCTCAGGGCTTGAGGTGAGGCAGAACAATGTGGTGGAAGAGTATGGCAGAAGGAAGTAGCTCACGTGATGATCAGAAAGCAGAGAAAAAGATTTTAATCACCATATACAAAATATAAACCCCCAAACCACACCCCCAGTACACACCTCTTCCAACCACATCCTACCCACCTTCAGTTACCACTCAGTTGTTCCTCATCAACGGATTAATGCACTGATTGGATTAAAGCTGTCATAACCCATCATTTCTCTAAACCTTCTTGCATTGTCTCACACATGAGCTTTTGGGGAACACCTCACATCCAAACCATAACATTTCATCCTTGGCCCCCAAAAGCCCATGACCATCTAACAATGCAGTGTATATATCCAGGAGTCCTCATAGTCTCAATAGTTCCAGGATTGCCCAAAAGCTCAAGTACAATGATTTTTCTGAGACTCAGGGCAGTCTCTCATTCTCAGCTCCTATAAAAATCAAAAGTAATTTACAAGTGTTCAGTATATACAAGTACAGAGTAAACATTTCCATTCACAAAAATAGGGGCAAAGAAAGAAGGGATTGAACCAAAGCAAGACTGAAATCCAGCTGGGCAAACAAGTACTGTAGTTCTGTGTCCAGCATCTGGAGCACATTGCATCCTAATGTTCTCTCTGAAGGGCTTGTGTAGATCCAACCCTGTGGCCTTATTGGTTGCAGCCCAAGTGGCCTTTCTGTTGGCTTGTCTCTGCTCAATTCCTGCAGCTTTCCTAGGACTATGTCCCACACTTCTGAATCTCAGGTGTCTCCACTGAAGCTTCAGATTCCTCCTCATATTCCCATGCTTCACTGTATCAAGGGCTGCCTGAAGGGACTCTGACACTGCTGCACTTTTTTTTTCATCTCCAAGATTTATTCAGAAAAGTAACTATAAGCCACTTAATAAGATAGGTAAAGATTCAACCCAATCTCTTGGTATCTTTAGGTTAAAATAAGGATAAATAATTCTAACTCTGTTATAAAATGTTGGCCTCAACAGAGATTTGGATTATCTAATGAATTTTATTTATTTTCTTTTTTTTCTTTTTTTTATTGGTTGTTCAAAACATTACAAAGCTCTTGACATATCTTATTTCATACATTAGATTCAAGTGGGTTATGAACTCCCAATTTTACCCAAAATACAGATTGCAGAATCACATCAGTTACACATCCACATTTTTACATAATGCCATATTAGTAACTATTGTATTCTGCCACATTTTCTATCCTCTACTATCCCCCCTCCCCTTCCCTCACATCTTCTCTCTCTACCCCATCTACTGTAATTCATTTCTCTCCTTGTTTATTTTCCCATTCCCCTCACAACCTCTTATATGTAATTTTGTATAACAATGAAGGTCTCCCTCCATTTCCATGCAATTTCCCTTTTCTCTCCCTTTCCCTCCCACCTCATGTCTCTGTTTAATGTTAATATTTTCTTCCTGCTCTTCCTCCCTGCTCTGTTCTTAGTTGCTCTCATTATATCAAAGAAGACATTTGGTATTTGTTTTTTAGGGATTGGCTAGCTTCACTAAGCATAATCTGCTCTAGTGCCATCCATTTCCCTGCAAATTCCATGATTTTGTCATTTTTTAGTGCTGCGTAATACTCCATGGTATATAAATGCCACATTTTTTTAACCCATTCATCTATTGAAGGGCATCAGGGTTGGTTCCACAGTCTAGCTATTGTGAATTGTGCTGCTATGAACATTGATGTGGCAGTATCCCTGTAGTACGCTCTTTTAAGGTCTTCAGGGAATAGTCCAAGAAGGGCAATAGCTGGGTCAAATGGTGGTAACATTCCCAGCTTTCCCAGGAATCTCCATACTGCTTTCCAAATTGGCCGCACCAATTTGCAGTCCCACCAGCAATGTACAAGTGTATACTTTTCCCCACATCCTCACCAGCACTTGTTGTTGTTTCACTTCATAATGGCTGCCAATCTTACTGGAGTGAGATGGTATCTTAGGGTGGTTTTTATTTGCATTTCTCTGACTGTAGCTGCCTATTTACCTCTCTTATTGTTTCTCTTGCTGAGAAAAAACTTTTCAGTTTAAGTAAGTCCCATTTGTTGATTCTTGTTATTAACTCTTGTGCTATGGGTGTCCTATTAAGGAATTTGGAGCCCCACGCCACAATATGTAGATCGGAGCCAACTTTTTCTTCTATCAGATGCAGAGTCTCTGATTTGATATCTAGCTCCTTGATCCACTTTGAGTTAACTTTTGTGCATGGCGAGAGGAGAGGATTCAGTTTCATTTTGTTGCATATGGCTTTCCAGTTTTCCCAGCACCATTTGTTGAAGATGCTATCCTTCCTCCATTGCATGCTTTTAGCTCCTTTATCAAATATAAGATAGTTGTAACTTTGTGGATTAGTCTCTGTGTCCTCTATTCTATACCATTGGTCCACCCGCCTGTTTTGGTACCAGTACCATGCTGTTTTTGTCACTATTGCTCTGTAGTATAGTTTGAAATCTGGTATTGCTATACCGCCTGATTCACACTTCCTGCTTAGAATTGCTTTTGCTCTTCTGGGTCTTTTATTTTTCCATATGAATTTCATGATTGCTTTATCTATTTCTACAAGAAATGCCGTTTGGATTTTTTTTGGCATTGCATTAAACCTATAGAGAACTTTTGGTAATATCACCATTTTGATGATGTTAGTTCTGCCTATCCATGAACAGGGTACATTTTTCCATCTTCTAAGATCTTCTTCTACTTCTCTCTTTAGGGTTCTGTAGTTTTCATTGTATAAATCTTTCACCTCTTTTGTTAGGTTGATTCCCAAGTATTTTTTTTTTTTGAGGATATTGTGAATGGAGTGTTTTTCCTCATTTCCATTTCACAAGTTTTGTCGCTGATATACAGGAATGCCTTTGTTTTATGGGTGTTGATTTTATATCCTGCCACTTTGCTGAATTCATTTATTAGTTCTAGTAGTTTTTTTGTAGACCCTTTTGGGTCTTCTAGGTATAGAATCATGTCAGCTGCAAATAGTGATAATTTAAGTTCTTCTTTTCCTATTTTTATGCCTTTAATTTCTTTCGTCTGTCTAATTGCTCTGGCCAGTGTTTCGAGAACTATATTGAATAGAAGTGGTGAGAGAGGGCATCCCTGTCTTGTTCCAGATTTTAGAGGGAATGCCTTCAATTTTTCTCCATTCAGGATGATGCTAGCCTGAGGCTTAGCATTTATTTTTAATTTGAATAAAAAGAAAAAAATAAATGACAGAGAAAACTATTTTATGAAATTAGAGACCAATTGGATACAAAGGGTGAGAGAGAAAAAGGAATCTAGGTAAGATTCAGACTTGAGCACATTTACAGGATATCTAGAAGAAGAGAGTACAAAGATGAAAAGTTTTTAAAAGATAGGTCAGAGAGGAGATAAGTGATGTGACAAGAAGAGAAAGTGGAAAGGAATCGAACTCACAAGTAGAAGATATTTCTTCTAAGCACAGAGACAAAGAATAAAGAAAAGCTATGAATGCAGGTAGTTTTGGGAAAGTGGTAGAAGGTAAAATGAAGAGAGTTGAAGTATTTCTCACATAATAGCCTTTGTTTTCACTCTGTGGTAGGTGCTAAGGTCATCTGCTAAGACTAGAACAGCATAGGAGAGTTGAGATAGTAATTAAAAGTTGGAATAATAGCAGAGGCTAATGGGAGAGGGCACTGACAGTATGCAAGTGTGTGAGAGGCCTTTGAAATTGCAGAATATGTGTGTTCCTTTCCCAGAAGATAAAGTGCATTGAGAAAAGAGAAAAAAATTGACATCAACAGAGTCTCTTTTCAGAAACACTTTGCTTTAAAAGTACTGTGACTTACTTTATACTTCTATTATAGAACAAAGAAAAACTTGATTTGTTTCTCTATTTATTTGAATGGAAATAAGCTAACATACCATATTGCTTAAATTGTGACACCCACCTTATAATCAGGGTGTTATTAACAGAGTTTATTTATTCTTACAATACTTCTCTTTGGATCATCTATTATATTCCAAATGCTATGTTATATATTCATGGAGATTATGATCTGGTAAAAGTAATAGTTATTATACAAATATTAATCAAATGAAGATGTCATTATAATTATAATTGGAAATATAAAAGTAAAGATATTATTAAAGAGATACTGATACATGATATGAGATCTGACACATAAGTCAAAGCTTTCCAGAAGAAGGGGTTAAACAGAATGGAAATAAAAAAGATCCATAGTTGATTGAATATTCCAAGAAAAAGAAATATCTTACGCTAAAACTTCAGATTAAAAAATAGCTGAGTTCAATGCGAAACCTTCATATACTGTAATAAACTAGTTTATCTCAATTTCTTCTTCTAGAAAGTGGTTATATTTACATCACTTGTCACTGAATATATTCAGGTAAATGTGAATATGAATGTAAGCTTATTAAAAATATATTTTAAAGTTTTACAATATAGTTATATCGTAAATACCAATAAATGTAGTTATTATACAAATCTCTATTTTACAAGTAATTTCATTGAGTTTTCAGTGAGACATATAACTGTTGATGAATTCTCACAGACACATGCACTTGATTGAAAATCTTTTTCAGGATACTTGGCTATCTCATTGATATTTAATCTAAAGCACCCAACTCTTCTCAAATATCTGGACATTTGGATAAGGATTTTGTGATAAAAAATCTTAATCATCTTTGTTTATACTAGCTCATGTAAGTGTAAGTAATATGCTAATGAATTAAATGCCTCTTGGAAAGTTATTTAAATAATTCAAGATAGCAACTATATACTAAATTTTGAAATGATAATAATCTTCACATATATGATAATACCTTTAATTACCACACATTTTGCCATTTCACATTGAATGATAACATAGAGAATAACTAGAGCACAATCTAATTCAGAAGCTAAATAAAAGATAAAGAAGATTTATGGTGAAATTTATTGATGCTTTATAATTCCTGGAAATAGTTAGCTCCAGCAAGCATGTATAATATGACATCTTTCCTACTAAAATAGTGAACACATCCTATTTTAATTATTAACATGAGTGTTCTGAAGAAGGAATCATTGATCTTATCTTGAGATAAGAGACACAGAGACAAACATGCTAGAAAACTGTACTGTGTTGAAACTATCTTCCTCAGGTGAATTCCTTCCAGCATAGCTGTGTCTTGGAGCATTTGTCATTCTAGGGAAAATGTGCAGAATTTAAAAAGGTGCTTCATCTCTCTTCCCTCTATAGAATTGTCTTCAAATGACAAGAGTTGTTTCTGCAGTCTTAAGTATGATACCTGAAAGCTTAGAGCAGAAACAAAATAATACAGATGCAAGTAACAAAATAGAAAGGGATGGCTTTGGGAGAGGCCCCAAATACAAATTTTATTCAAGTTTTTGTTTTAAGGAAATTAGTACTTCACCATTTTATTTATCTTAACATTGTAACTCATTTGAGATTTTATATTCAGAAAAAAACAACTCATCATTATTGTTTTAATTTTAATGCGAATGAAGCAAAATGCCTTAAACTATTAAAATTATTTTAATTTAAAATTGACAAATCATAGTTGTATATATTTATGGGGTACATAGAAATGTTATGATTCATGAAAAAATGGAGAATAATTTCCTCAAGATAATTAACATATTCATCACCTCAAATACTAAACCAACTTTTTATTTAAAATGTTTTTAGATTTAGAGTGAAGATAGAGCTAAGAGGTGTAGAGAAAAAGAAGGACACTATTGGTAACTGGATTAGAGGCCATTCATGTTATGTTCTGGCTGAGAAGTTGCTGCGTTTTGCCAGTGTCCTGAGACTATTTATGAGGCTAATTTTAAAAGTGACAATGAACTTCTTAATCTGCAGGAAGAAATTTCTAGGCATCATGGCATTTAGGTGCTGAAAATGGATACTAATGGAGACTTTTAGCCAAGTTTATTTTGATAGAGCAAAAAGCAGAAATACTTAAAAAACTTGGATTTGAAAGGAGGGAGAAAAACAGGGGCTAAGGAAGTTGCAGTTATTAAAAACATTAATACTGCCCTTACTGAAATGCTAAAGAGTTTGCTCAATGACAAAAAGAAAGATGGCTTGAGGGCATCTCAGGAGCTGGTAAGACCAGACCCATATCTGACTCAAGGAAGTAAAAGTAAAAATTCTCTTGAGAATAGACCAGTGGGGTACTTTTTCTTTTAAATATGCTCAGCTACCCAGGCACTCAGAAGTTCTGCAGCCAGGGTCCCTGGAAGATTGGCTACTGTTCAAGATGGACACAGACCCTGGCATCAACCACATGGTGTGAGTTACACAGGAATGTAGGAAGCTGAAGTTAGGGGGTCATGGAGGCTTCCACCAATATTTCAAAGGAAGGCTTAGGAAGTCAGGTAAAGTGCACCAGTGTCTCTGATGAACCTAGATGCAAAAATCCTCAATAAAATTCTGGCAAATTGGATACAAAGGCACATCAAAAAAATTGTGCACCATGATCAAGTAGGATTCATCCCTGGGATGCAAGGATGGTTCAATATACGGAAATCAATAAATGTTATTCACCACATCAACAGACTTAAAGATAAGAACCATATGATCATCTCGATAGACGCAGAAAAAGCATTCGACAAAGTACAGCATCCCTTTATGTTCAAAACATTAGAAAAACTAGGGATAACAGGAACTTTCCTCGACATTGTAAAAGCTATCCATGCTAAGCCTCAGGCTAGCATCATCCTGAATGGAGAAAAATTGAAGGCATTCCCTCTAAAATCTGGAACAAGACAGGGATGCCCTCTTTCACCACTTCTATTTAACATAGTTCTTGAAACACTGGCCAGAGCAATTAGATAGATGAAAGAAATTAAAGGCATAAAAATAGGAAAAGAAGAACTTAAATTATCACTATTTGCAGCTGACATGATTCTATACCTAGAAGACCCAAAAGGGTCTACAAAAAAAAACTACTAGAACTAATAAATGAATTCAGGAAAGTGGCAGGATATAAAATCAACAAGCATAAATCAAAGGCATTTCTGTATATCAACAACAAAACTTGTGAAATGGAAATGA
Organism: Ictidomys tridecemlineatus; assembly: GCF_052094955.1. Taxonomy (NCBI): domain Eukaryota; kingdom Metazoa; phylum Chordata; class Mammalia; order Rodentia; family Sciuridae; genus Ictidomys; species Ictidomys tridecemlineatus. The sequence goes on from NC_135493.1 coordinate 51,119,988, forward strand.
GGAAAAACACTCCATTCACAATATCCTCAAAAAAAAAAATACTTGGGATCAACCTAACAAAAGAGGTGAAAGATTTATACAATGAAAACTACAGAACCCTAAAAAGAGAAGTAGAAGAAGATCTTAGAAGATGGAAAAATATACCCTGTTCATGGATAGGCAGAACTAACATTATCAAAATGGCGATATTACCAAAAGTTCTCTATAGGTTTAATGCAATGCCAATCAAGATCCCAACGGCATTTCTTGTAGAAATAGATAAAGCAATCATGAAATTCATATGGAAAAATAAAAGACCCAGAATAGCAAAAGCAATTCTAAGCAGGAAGTGTGAATCAGGTGATATAGCAATACCAGATTTCAAACTATACTACAGAGCAATAGTAACAAAAACAGCATGGTACTGGTACCAAAACAGGCGGGTGGACCAATGGTACAGAATAGAGGACACAGAGACCAATCCACAAAGTTACAACTATCTTATATTTGATAAAGGTGCTAAAAGCATGCAATGAAGGAAGGATAGCATCTTCAACAAATGGTGCTGGGAAAACTGGAAAGCCATATGCAACAAAATGAAACTGAATCCTCTCCTCTCGCCATGCACAAAAGTTAACTCAAAATGGATCAAAGAGCTTGATATCAAATCAGAGACTCTGCGTCTGATAGAAGAAAAAGTTGGCTCCGATCTACATATTGTGGGGTGGGGCTCCAAATTCCTTAATAGGACACCCATAGCACAAGAGTTAATAACAAGAATCAACAAATGGGACTTACTTAAACTGAAAAGTTTTTTCTCAGCAAGAGAAACAATAAGAGAGGTAAATAGGGAGCCTACATCATGGGAACAGATTTTTACTCCTCACACTTCAGAAAGAGCCCTAATATCCAGAGTATACAAAGAACTCAAAAAATTAGACAATAAGATAATAAATAACCCAATCAGCAAGTGGGCCAAGGACCTGAACAGAGGCTTCTCATAGGAGGACATACAATCAATCAACAAGTACATGAAAACAATCAACAAGTACATGAAAAAATGCTCACCATCTCCAGCAGTCAGAGAAATGCAATAAAAACCACCCTAAGATACCATCTCCCTCCAGTAAGATTGGCAGCCATTATGAAGTGAAACAACAACAAGTGCTGGCGAGGATGTGGGGAAAAGTATACACTTGTACACTGCTGGTGGGACTGCAAACTGGTGCGGCCAATTTGAAAAGCAGTATGGAGATTCCTGGGAAAGCTGGGAATGTTACCACCATTTGACCCAGCTATTGCCCTTCTTGGACTATTCCCTGAAGACCTTAAAAGAGCGTACTACAGGGATACTGCCACATCAATGTTCATAGCAGCACAATTCACAATAGCTAGACTGTGGAACCAACCCTGATGCCCTTCAATAGATGAATGGGTTAAAAAAATGTGGCATTTATATACCATGGAGTATTACGCAGCACTAAAAAATGACAAAATCATGGAATTTGCAGGGAAATGGATGGCACTAGAGCAGATTATGCTTAGTGAAGCTAGCCAATCCCTAACAAACAAATACCAAATGTCTTCTTTGATATAATGAGAGCAACTAAGAACAGAGCAGGGAGGAAGAGCAGGAAGAAAATATTAACATTAAACAGAGACATGAGGTGGGAGGGAAAGGGAGAGAAAAGGGAAATTGCATGGAAATGGAGGGAGACCCTCATTGTTATACAAAATTATATATAAGAGGTTGTGAGGGGAATGGGAAAATAAACAAGGAGAGAAATGAATTACAGTAGATGGGGTAGAGAGAGAAGATGGGAGGGGAGGGAGGATAGTAGAGGATAGGAAAGGTGGCAGAATACAACAGTTACTAATATGGCATTATGTAAAAATGTGGATGTGTAACTGATGTGATTCTGCAATCTGTATTTGGGGTAAAAATGGAAGTTCATAACCCACTTGAATCTAATGTATGAAATATGATATGTCAAGAGCTTTGTAATGTTTTGAACAACCAATAAAAAATCAATAATAAAAAACTAAAACATTAAAAAATTATGCATTAATATAGAGAACAGCAGAGAAAATGAAAACAAAAGAGCAAAGTTACAAGTATAAATACTTTAGATATGGGGATTATTTAATACACACACACACACACAAAAAAAAAAAAACAAGAACTAAAAGAAAAGTAAGAAAAAAATAAAGAACAATTTTTTTCCATAACTCTGCATCCATCATTATGGTTACCTTTACTTTATTTTCCTTCTTTTTGAGTCTATGTACTCTAGATCTCTATCTTATCACCTCAAGTTTGTTATTCTTTAACTCATTGTTATCTGCTCTCACTACTTATTTGGAATCTCATTATCAAAGATGACTTACTAATGGCTTCTTAGTAGCTAAATGTAATGGATTTTTTTTCAGATTATATTTTAATTGATCTATATTTTGCATTTAATATTGTTGTCTAGGGCATTCTTTCTTTTTCTTTCCTGGATTTTTAAAGATGTTGTGGTTTAGATATGAAATGACCCCAAATAACTCAAATGTGATACAATGCAACAAAGTTTAGAGGTAATATGATTGGGTTAGGATATCCTTAACTTAATCAGTGCATTAACCCACTTGAATGGATTAACTGTATGGTAACTGTAGGAAGGTAGGGTGTGTCTGTAGGCGATAGTTCACTGAGCATGTTCCATTGGGGTTCACATTTTGTCCCAGGTGAGCTTACTGATTGTCATGACCTATTCTATTCCTCCACATCCTTCTATGTTGATGAAGTGATGCCTCACTTCAAGCCCAAAGCTATAGAGTTTGTCACTCATGGTCTAAGGCCTCTAAAACCATGAGCCAAATAAACTTTTCCTTCTCTAATTATTCATTTCAGGTTTTGTTTTTTTTTGTCACAGTGGTAAAAAAAACTGACTCAAACAAAAGATAAAGATAATATCTGCTCCTAATAAAACATGTAAGCATCACAGAGCCATGAAGATTAATTGCAATTGCTTTGAAACTTCATTTTCCCTGTGTTTCTGTGGCTCTTATTTTGTTTTCTGATGCTGATCTAGCTTTTATATACTCTGGATAATTTTCCAATGTGGTCTTTTTTTAAAAAATTTTATTGTTGGTGGTTCAAAACATTACATAGTTTTGGTAATACCATATTTCACACATTTGATTCAAGTGGGTTATGAACTCCCATTTTTACCCCGTGGTCTTTATGAGCTTTCCTTTCCCTGTTAATATGTTGTTTGTCGATTACAAGGCTTAAACTTTTCTTTTTTAGTTGAATTCCTCCTTCAAGATGAGGAATGACTTCCACCTTCACTCCATGACTGCTGTTCTTATATCTTTAACACAGATTACTTTATGGAGTACCAGCACTCATACATTGAATTTCTTCCATACAGATTAATTCAGATATCTCAAAGGTACTTCCAACTTTGAGACAAAAATGGAACCTAGAACCTTTTCTCAAAGTCTGTGTGATTATATACATAATCTAGTCCTTGGGCATTGCGTTTATCTAGTGTCTCAAGTCAGAACCTTTACCTAGATTCCCTTTTCTCTCTCACCCTTTGTATCCAATCGGTCACTAATTTCATAGAATAGTTTTATCTCTCATATATTTTCTTCTCTTTTTATTCAAATTATTGTTTTAATTTAGACATTTCATTTTTATTTACATAAATACTTAGATGGTCTCATTGCCTCAAGTGTTACCTGTCTCCAATCCATTTTTCAATTTACAATAATTGTTTCTTAAACAGAGTTTATAAAGTTAACTCAAAGATGAATTTATCACTTTCCTGCTTAAAATAGTCAATATATCACCATTAGCTTCACTGTAAGTCCCTCGGGATAAATTCCAGAGTCCTTAGCATAGTATCCAAGGCCTTTGTGAACTGGCCTTTGCCTACCTTTCTAAATGATATCAGGATTAGGTCCCAAGGAACTGAAATTAAAGTGGACAATGCTATTTTAAGTGTCAAGTAGCAGAAAGAACCAGAAGTTGATTATAAACTAAACTCCTTAAGGGCTTCTGATGTTGGTCAAGGCCAGGACACCATAATATTTGATAAGTCTTTAGGAGAGGGCTAAGAATGAAAATGATAGAAAGATCTAAGAAGAACTAGACAGAACTGAAGGGGAAGGACAATAAGATGAAGAAAACAACAAATCCAATACAGGGAACTATCACCAAATTGACTGAAATGTCTGTGGCACTGAGTTTATGAAGGGTACATGTATCAGGTTGACTTAAAGGGTTAGGGTCCTGATGGGGACTGACAAAAAAATCTTTGCTATATCTGACCATCTTTCTCTTTTAAAAAATACTTTGTTGGCTCCCTACCAACGGTAGGACAAATGACCCAAGAGACCCTCTATAATTAGACTTCTTCCTGTTTCTATAACCTTACCTCCTGTCCCTGTCCTTTTACATTTAGGCTCCATCAAAACAAATTACACGATGATCTTTCAAATCCTTATGTTTCACTATATATTGTTTTCTCTTCCTGAGATGTCTTTCAATTCTGTATTTCCTAGGTGAACTCCTCTTCATCCTTCAAAATCTTGTAAAGAGACTACTAACTCCAGAGCCTCCCTCTGAATTTTCCTCTCTCCCAGATTACCCATCTATCCATTCCTTTTGTTTATTACTGAGCATATTTATTAAGTATCAAGAATGGGTCCCATTCCATTGTATATTGGAAACACCATGATGAATAAGATAGGCCAAACATGGATTTTACCCTTCTTGGCCTTGCATGTATCAGTGCACATGTACAACCAAATAAATAAATAAAATGATTATCAAATTAATAAGTGTTGTGCATTAAAGAAACAAGGAGCTGGGATATAGAAAATGAGGATGGGGGTTGAGAGAGGGAACATACTTGAGTATAACATTAAGCTATATGAAATTGTTGCTGTTTGAACTGTTTGTGTCTTATAAAATAAGACAGTTTATAAAGTCTAATAGTTGTCCTTCTGAGGCATTGACATTTAAACTGATTACTGAAACTAGGTGGAATTGACTAAATAAATAAATAGAATAAACATCCATTTACATTTACATAATGTCCAAGTGAGAGATGATAGTTGATGAAAATATATTTAGAGAGAAATAAAGGGATAAGAAAACTATCATAGAGGTTTAAACAGCAGGATTTAGTAATGGATTGGATGTGAGATTTGAGGGAGAAGGTTTTGTTTGGTATTACTTTCAGGTTTCTCTCAAAACTTGTACCGTGGATTTTGCTGCAATTTCCTAAATTGGCGAAAGTCTACCTGATACAGATTTTAACACTATAAATTTCACTCTACTTAGCATCTGAGGAAAGAATGAAAGAAAGGAAAAAGATAAGTGTCATACAATATAAAAGAAAATAGTTATTAAACATCTTAGATACTTGTTAGAACATTAAATGAAATTTATAAAACACTTTATGCTATTTTCATACCATAGTGTCTGTAATTGCAAAAATCTTGAATGTGTATATAGTTTGTTCTTAGAAGATAATATTTTGGTAATTTCTACTGTACTACATAGTATATGTGATAAGCAGTGAAGAATAAAGTTTATGTGTTTATTTTGTCTTATATTAAAGATGTTTTGTAATCATTCTGTGTGCTTCTTTTACAGAATGGAACATGCTTGGTATACTGGCAGATGAAGAATTTAAGGAGAGTGTCTATCTTGTTCTCCTTGGTAACTGAATCTACTCTGAGAACATTAAGGCACCATGGGAAAGCGGGATAACCGGGTGGCCTACATGAATCCTATAGCAATGGCCAGATGGAGGGGCCCAACTCAATCTGCAGGCCCAACAATACAAGATTATCTGAATCGACCAAGGCCCACCTGGGAAGAAGTGAAGAAACAATTAGAAAACAAAAAGAAAGGCTCCAAGGCCTTAGCTGAATTTGAAGAAAAAATGAATGAAAGTTGGAAGAAAGAGCTTGAAAAAAGCAGAGAGAAATTATTAAGTGGAAGTGAGAGTTCAACCAAAAAGAGAGAAAAAAAGAAAAAGAAAAAGAAGAAATCTTGTCAGTTGTCATCATCTTCATCAAGTGCTGATTCTTCAAGCAGTTCTTCAGATTCAGAAAATGAAGAAAAGAAGCCAGGAAAAAAGAGAAAGAAAAAGAAGAACCGCTCACACAAATCATCAGAATGCTCAACATCTGCACCAGAATCAGAGAGCAAGGAATCTGTAAAAAAGAAAAAGAAGTCAAAGGTAGAAATAAGGAAAGAAAAGTGTATTAGAAGTCTCAGCAAAAAGAGAAAGAAAACTTATCCTGAGGATAAACCATCTTCACCTGAGTCTTCATCAGAATCAGATCATGAAGAGGAAGTACAAGCAAAAAAGAAGAGAAAGTGTGAAGAGAAAGAAAAAGCAATAGAAAAAGTAAAGAAGAAAAAGAAACAACATAAGAAACATAGTAAAAAGAAAAAAAAGAAGTCTGGTTCAAGTCACAAGTCAGGATAACATCAAGGAAAAAAAGCAAGCATTCATTCATATTTTAAAAAAATAGCAAAGTCTGAAGGAAACTTCAACTGTGAAAGTTAGGGCATATTTACCAAAATGCATGAGTTTCCCTGTGTTAGTAGAGTTATTCTTGGACTTTGAGTTGCCATTCAAATGCCACTGTGCCGGAAGAGGCCATACTTGTTGCCTGCAGCTTAAATATTTTGTTTTGTTTGTCTTTCATCCTGGTGGTCATTCCTCTGGGAGCTAAAACTCTGTTGTCATATTAATGGTTATAATTAGAATTAAAGTAAAATATTTTAGATAATGAGTAATCCTGACCGAAAAAGCATATCTAAGGTCAAATATATCTGATTTATACACATCTTTAAAATATAAGTAGAAACATCATAACAATATAGTTAACATTTTTGAAAGAAGGACTTAATATTGATGTCTCAAAATCCTTATTTTGTAGATGTTTAGTTTATTTTACTGTTTATTCTTCAGTAAATTTTTCTTTACAGGGAGAAAGGGCTTGCAGCGAGCAATGGGGGAGAGTGTTTGCTACTCTGGCTAGCTGAATAGTGTGCCTTTGATCCTTAACATCCTATTTTTGCCAGTGTAGCAGCCATTTTTTCTTAATGAAATTCTGGGATATTCTTGTATGCTGCTTCAGGTTAACAAAACAGACAGCAGGTTACAGCATAAGTAAACCCCCAAGACTATGACATTTACCTCTTTAGCATTAGAATATTACATAGATTGAATTAACTTTGATACCTACCAGAAGGGAATCATTTTAAACAGTTCCTGGTATTTTTTGATTAATAAAATTCTGAAAATTTTTTGCATATTTTGTACAGTTAAGTTTTAATTATCTAGTGATATTCTTTATAACTAATGATTCTTTTTAAATATGATTTATGCTTAGGGTATGAAATTAAAGTTTGTAGTTTCATAATCTTGGTATATTAATTTCATTACTCTGTGTTTAATTGCACACTTGCCAAAACATTTAATATGTAAAGAGAAGGTTTTTAAAACATATTTAATGCCTTCATATTGAAGCTGGTTTACTATAAGCAAGTTGAGTGCCAGACCTCTAGTACGCTGTGTATCTTGTTACATAAAACTACTGCCAAAATCTTAGTAAGTATGATGTTTAAAAATTTGTTGTCATAAGCATTTATATTGAATTAAAATAGGAGTTAAATTCATGTGATAATGATATCCTTTATCTTCCTGTGCCCATATTTTACTAAGATTTGGTGCCTTGTGTCTGTTGCTGTTTCATGTTTACCACTAATGTTGAAAACCTATTTTTACTTTACATTTTTATATATCAGAGTAACATAAATTATACATTTATGTCTCAAAAATACCTATTGCAGAGGATATACCAATTATAATGTCCTAGGTACAAAATATGTTGATATGATGAGAGGCTCAGTAGCTATTTTTCAATAGCTGATTTCATTTTGGCTTTATTTAAATCACAAAATTATAAAGATAGAAAACATATAATTGATAAATAACATATTGGCTCTCAAAATTTTTGCATTAACATTACCAGAATCTATCAGTAAGGTTGTTGGAGCATTATAGTAATGCCATGTTAGGTTACCTTGGAGCTTCGTAACTTTAGCTGTTTCTTAAAAATATATCTATATGTATATGCTGATAAAAACTATTACATTTAAGGGATATTTTGTATCCATATAGAGTTTTTCAAGATTATTATTCATTAAAATGTTTCTTAAAAGCTTATATTATTTGTAGAATATGGTGAAGACATCTGCAGTTCATCATTGTGTGCTCCTGTTCACTTTTCAGACCCTTGTAGTTAGGTGATGTCATTTGACTACTTCTGGCAGAGGGATTGAAAACAGAAGTGATGTATCATTTCCATACTGGAACAGTTAAAAGTCCTGCATGACCCTCCAGCTCTCTCTTTACCTGCCACCATGACCTGAAGGCAATGATACCTACCTTCAGATGGACAAAAGCTGTATCTTTATGTCCTTGTTTAGAAGCATCCTTCCCTGAAAAGCTGATGGATTTGCAGTGGACTTTTTTGAGAGTAAAAAATAAATAGTTATGTGTTAAGACACTGAGATTTTGGATCAGATTTTATTGCTGCAGCATCACCTAAACTAATCTAACCAGTAAAATAACTTTGAAATGTCTCTTCATTGTTAACATTAAAAGAACTCATCTTTTATCACATCTTCCTATAGTCTGCAAGTCACACTGAGATCATTTATGCCATTTTGAAAGAAATGTTAATTGTTTTTGCATTGGTCTTTATATGCTGACTGAGGGAGGAGGTAGTCTAGCACCATATTTCAGTTTTCTGATTAGCCCAGTGTTCTAGTAAAGAGTTTAGGAAGAATATTTTAAGAGCACTCAAAGAGGCTTAATAGAGAAGAGAAATGCTATTTTTTAGATTGAATATAGAAATTCTGTTAGGGAAGTGCCAAAGAAATATATAAAGAACAATAGACTAAGTAGTTTAGGTGAATATTTAAGCTATGGTCAGTATATTGGAAGCAAAGTTTTGTCCTTATGTTAAAAACCCTAAAGTTGTTCTTTCTGATTTGTTTTACATAATTAGAAAGAAGAATAGCTTTAGCCATAGCATTCAAGTATCATTGAATATAGAAAGGGAAAACAGAAAGGTAAGAAAAAAAATGAGAAGAATTGATTCAATCTAGACTGGGAATTTAATTGAGATCACAAAAAAAGACTTTTAAAGATCTCAGGCTGAAGATGAAGGTTTAGATTAGAGAAAAAGAATGATGAAGAATTCAGGGTTCTGGTTTTATATCTTGTAATAAAAATATAAAAATTTATTTTGAGGAGAAAATTAAGCATTCAACCTTGTAACATTTCTGTAGTAATTAACAGTTAAGTCACATTTATTTCAAAAGAAATATTTAATCTGAGATGTTTGTATATAGCTATTTAGTGCCCCATGAAAACTATCAGATCTTTAAATATACCTATATGTTTAGAGTTGAACTGACTTAGCAGTCTTTCATGCAAACAAGAGCTGCAAACAAGATGTGTTCTTTTAGCTCACACCTAGCTCTAGCACTTTTTTCTTGACTCTTTCATGGCACTTACCTTAGTTTGCCTTGAATTATTTATTTTGAATACTTATAGATTCTGGTTTTTAGGACCTTTTATTTCAGCTAAGCACTAGGTTGAAATTCTTACTCTGCCATTTCTTGGCATGTCACCCTAAGTAAATATTTCACATTTTTGTGATTCAATTCTCTTATATACAAAATCAGTAAACAAAAGCATTAATATCTACCTATAGGACTATTAGTAGAAGACAAAATCCTCAAAGCATTTAACACAGTTCCTGGCACTTAGTAAATGCACGAAAAATGTTACTTTTTTTTCTCCTCTTCCTCCTATTATTATTACCATTATCATTATCATTATTACATTGTCAGTTCCTACACACTGCGTTTTTTCTCCTTAAAAGTAGAGGGGAGGACTGGGGTTGTGGCTCAGTGGTAGAGCTCTCTCCTAGCGTGTGTGAGGCACTCAGTTCGATCCTCAGCACCACATAAATAAATCAATAAAGGTATTTTGTCCAGCTGCAACTAAAAATATTTTTTCAAATGTAGAGGCGATTCATCTTTAATCCTTGTAATGATGGTACATAATGTATTGCTTATGAAAGGTGTCATCTAAATTTCGTTAAATTAAAGCAGTTTGTCATGGCCTGGGAGAAAGGAGACTGAATGAATACAGTGTATTCAATGTTGTGTATAAGCTCTGACTTTTTACAATGGCTTGAGATATATACTTCAAGATTCACCTCTTTATACAATTCAATGGTTTGTTTTTGTTTTTGTTTTGAGACACATTTAGGAAAGCAAATACACATTGAATGGAGAATGTGGGCTCTCAGGCAATAGACATTTTGGGGGTGTAAAGGAAGAAATACACATTTAAGGGAGAATGCCAGTCATATTGAGTAAGAAACTTTTGAAGAAAACCAAGAAATACATACTTAGGGAGAAAGTGGGCTATCTCCAGAAGGAGAGAAATTCCAATGATTTTAGTGTGTTTACAAATATATCCAAGCATTATCACAGTCAATGTTAGAACATTATAATCACTTCACAAAGAAATTCCATATTATTTATTCTCCTTGTCCTCAATCCCATAGCCTCTCTAGCTCTCAATAACTACTGATATATATTCTGTCTCTTTTTTCTGGACATTTTATATAAGTGAAATCATACCATATGTGGACTTTTGTGGCTCATTTCTTTCATTTAGCATAATATTTTCAAGTTCTGTCCATTTTGTAACATGTATCAAAAATATAAAGTGAAAGAAAATCTAGTATATCCTATTGAATTTTCATTAGAACCAGGAGAAACACCATGTTCCATATTTATATGTGTGAGTAACAATTAACCTCATTTACACTATCTTAAATGTATGGATTATACAGAAAATTATTGAGGGTTATAGTTCCTGGATATAAAATTGTCTAGACAATGATTCATAGAAATTAGGATCATTTTTGTATTGAAGGATGATAACATTAAAATAGCATGAGTATAATTCCTGTTCAGATTTTGGCAAGTATAAAATTGTTTTAAGGACAGCACAAATAAGCTAATTTTCCCTCTACTAGACTACTACTACTTTGGTTTAATCAAGAACCCTATATGGTGTTTTGGCATGTCTTTCCCAGAAAATATGAAAACTAGTGATTATCATTTATTAATAACATTGCCATTAGAAACAATCTTATTGGGGGCTGGGTTGTGGCTCAGTGGTAAAGCGCTTGCCTAGCATGTGTGAGGCACTGGGTTTGATTCTCAGCACCACATATAAATAAAATAAAAGGTTCATTCATTAACAACTAAAAGTAGTTTAAAAAATAATTTTGGGCTGGTATTGTGGCTCAGTATTGTGCGAGGCCCTGGGTTCGATCCTCAGCACCACATAAAAATAAATAAATAAAAGTAAAGATGTTGTGTCCAATGACAACTAACAAATATTTAAAAAAGAAACAATCTTATTGCTACAGTTAGCATTTTCTTGCACATATAGAGGAAATAAATCTTTTACTTTTTTTCCTTGAAATTGAGTTGAAATGGAGTTTGTAGAATTATTTTCTATACTGTAAATGATCGTCTATTTTGCCATTTGAATTGACATTATTTTTCAAAACATCTTTGTCATATAGCCAGTGAAAATATGACCTTGTAAAACCACATTAGGAGAAAATCCCGGGTAGTTTGATAGTTTCTACATTTGGCTTGTGCATCCTACTCAGACAAGCGTGCACAGTATGAGGCTAGTATTCACTGCATTCAAACTACTCTGTGGAATTACATCAAAAATTATTACACTAAGATTTCCAAACACATTAAGACCCAGATCCTAAAAATGTAAGCAAAAATTGTTCAAGTAATTTATAAGCTATAATAGTAAGAAAGGCCACTCCCATTCACCCTTTAATTCCTGACTGAGAGAAATTACATTTATTAGCCACTGGTTGTAGATATATATTGTATCCTTTAGGGTAAGATCCTAATCTTGCAGGTTGTTTTCTCCTATTTGGCATAGAAAAGAATCTTTATTAAGCTACATAAAGCACATAAGACCAATTATTTCTATGCGTATAAAACTATGACTATAAAATGCATCCCCTGGTTAGAGAAAATGTTGTCTGTGATACCATGGCAATGGATAACAGCATTCTATACATCCATAAACAATAGGGCTGACACAATCTCTCCAAGCAAGGAAGGGAAATTCATATCCAGAAAGTATGCCTATTCTATCAAGAACACGGCGTTGCCTCTTTCATAAGGGGAAGGGTCCAATGTAATCAATCTGCCATAAGATTGCCTGCTAACCCATTGAAAATGATTCTACATTAGAGGCTAAGTGTTGACCAGTGCTGTTAGCAGGGAGGCACTCAGAAGCAGTGGGAGTGATCAAATCAACTCTGGTAGTGACCATATTGTTGAGTCCATAAATGCTACCATGTGCATTTTGTATATTATTCCATTGAATGAGTGTCAGGGAAAGAGGCTGACTAACCTGCAGAACAGATTATCTTGTCCATCTGATTATTGAGACATTCCTCTGATATGGAAGTCCTCTGGTCAGCATTGCAGAGGGTATGAATATTTTCACTTAGTTAGTCCATCCCAGAAGTCCATTCAAATACCTCCTTGCCATGACTTCCTTGTCATTGATTCTGATTTTTCCGATCACCTATCCAAGCTGTTAGCCTTTGCTCTTGGACTAATATAGTTCCATATGTCAGGCCATCTCTCCTTCAACTGATGGGTAAATCAGACATACTATTGAATATTTTTCGCACTGGGAAAAAATTCTTTCACCAGTGAGTTTCACAGACATCTCTTGGTGGTACTGATATATACCATGCAGATCTATATGCAAATAAGTCCCATGTCTTCTTTTCCTCATTACATATTCAAATAAGGAACTCCTCATAAGGTAATGGATTAATTAAGAAAGAAGTGATAAATCACTATAAGTGCATACTGTACGATTCTGAGATATCTGCGCATAATTTTGTAATAGACAATTTTAGGTTCACAGCAAAATTGAGCAGAAAATACAGTTTTCATATACACCCTTTTCCCATAGATGTATAGTCTCCCCAATTGGTATGTGTTGGATCTTAAATATCACCCTATGGCCATGTGTTGAAGACTTATCACCAGCCTGTGGGCTATTGAGTTCCTTTAGGAGGCTGGTCCTAGTGAAAGGAAATTGGGTCATTGAGGCCAGGCCCTTGTATAGAGATATAGGATTCTGGTCCCTTCCTTTACTATTTTCACTTTCTGACCATCACAAGTAAGCAAAATTCCTCCAATACACCACCACTATGATATACAGTGCCACCTCAGGCCCAAAGCAATAGGACCAAGTTATTGTGGACTGAAACTTAGAAACTATGAGCCAAAATATAACTTTTCTCCTTCTAAGTTGATTTTCTCAATAGTTGCCACAGTGAAACCAAGGTGAAAGACACACTCATTATCAATATCATGCATATATGTTTAAATTGATGATCCTTCATCAACAAAACATTTTTGCCCAGAGTTTATAGTTGAAATTAGGGTTAACTCTTGGTGGTGTGCATTCTATGGATTTTGAACAAGTATATAATGACACATCAATTATTAAAGTATTATAAAGAAGAGTTTTACTACCATAACTAAATATCCTTTACTGTCCACATAGTCATCCCTTCTTCTTTTCTAAGTTCTAGCAACCACTGAATTTATTACTGTCTCCATAATCTTGCTATTTCATGAATGTCATATAGTTGGGATCATCCAGTATGGAGCCCTTCCAGACTGGCTTCTTTCACTTAATAATACAAACTTCAGATTCCTGTATGTCTTTTTATGCTTAATATCTCATTTCTTGTGAGCCCTGAAAATATTCCACTGTCTGGATGTATCACAATTTATCGATTTGCCTTCTGAAGGATATCTGTTTTGTTTCTAGATTTTAGCAATTATGAATAAAGCTGTTATAAACATCTGTGTTTTGTAGGGTTTCAATGTCCCTAAGCTGTCATTTCTTTTAGGTTTAATACCAGAACGTGACTGCTAGATATGTTGCTCATAATTTGACATTGCCTTCCTGATACATTTAAGCCAGGTATATACAGCTTCCATTTTATAATGAAATGCCAGTACATACATCCAAATTCATGGTTATTTGAATCAGCACCACTTCATGATAAGCAATACAATATCTTCTAGGGCCCATTCATACACAAGGGGCTACTTTTCTTTTTTATTAATTTTTTTAAGAGAGAGAGAGAGAGAGAATGAGAGAATTTTAATATTTATTTTTTAGTTTTCGGCAGACACAATATCTTTGTTTGTATGTGGTGCTGAGGATCGAACCTGGGCCGCACACATGCCAGGCGAGCGCGCTACCACTTGAGCCACATCCCCAGCCCCAAGGGGCTACTTTTCATATGTGGGCTAGAGTATCTTTACCTAAACCTAATGGTTCTGTTATATTATCCTCCCATTAGGGTTTACAAGAGACTGCATACAACTTATTTTGCCAAAGGAAATCATATACATTCAAGACCTCTGGTTCAAAACGTCTTAGAACAAAGCATGTTGCACTGCAGCCTAGAACTGGTGGGGAACTCATAATGTTCTAACACCCACTTGAAACAAGAAGCTTTTCAAATCACCAATAGATCTATCAGAGCAGCATACCAAATATGTTATGTGTTGCCTTCTGAATCCAAAGATATCCACCAAGCATTCTATCTATTTTTGTGGTTGGTAGTAAAACCTGCAGCAACTTATCTTTCATTCTGAAATGTACCCAAAACTAATACACTTTGTAACTTCACTGATGAGGCAGGCCCTAAACTTCTGCATAGTTTACTTCACGCTTTCTGGCATTCATATGTCTTAGTAAGGCATCTATAGTGGTGCTATGCAAGTTATGGCCCATGAACTCATGTCAGTTCCTGAAATGTTTTTAATTGGTGTCCAACAAAATAAATACAGAAACTGAAATGTTTAGAAACTTATAGAAGTTTGACATACTTGTAACATCTGAACACATAATCTTTTTTCAGGTACTTCATGCTTATTTTATTTTACAAAAATATGAGCCCTTGGTGAAATGTAAAATACTGAATTTTTAAAAAATTAAATTGGAAATTTGAAAAAAAAGATCCTTTGAATGAAGTATAATCAGATTAATGAAATTTAATCAGAAATGATCTACAGTGCTTGCCACTTTTTACTCACTAGGTCTTAGCATATTTCCTACTCAGTAGGTTCAATTATCATATCATTAATCTAATGGGTCAAATGGATATTCTGTAAGATATCAAGATGATCAAGGTCTCTCTGAACTATATTTTGACTAAGAGCAGGAGAGTTCATGGTCTTGAGATAATACAGAAAATAATATATTATTGTCCATGCTATGCAAATTTATGTTCTTTCTAATAGTCCCAACTGATTAGAAGTTTAAAGGAAAGCATTTTATAGGTTAGTTTCCAGCGTCTATGTTGATTTGTTCCAGTAAAGATACCACATTTGGAGCCATAGCTGTAACTGACATTATTTTATGATTACTTATAATAATCTATTGTTATTTTCCTTGATCCATATGACTTTTGTATTAACCAAACAAATGTAACAAATGGGAGTGTTATAGGAATTTTTCCCTTGCATCTCCTAAGTCTTTGGTCAAAGTGCCAGTCTAAAAAATTCCTGCAGAGTTTTTGGTTTGCTATCATGGAATGAGCTCCCACATCACTTTTATTCTACCAAAATAGCCCTCACAGCATGAGACAAAGAGCCATTGTGGAGAATTTACCAATTACTTTATGTACTTTTTCCTAGTATATATTCTGCAACCAGGAGAGTTACCTTAGAATGACTTTACATTCCAATTGAATATACTTTGAAATGAACATGGGCCAAACTCCATCTCTTATCTGATTTCAATAGGCCCCTACTATTTACTGGTGAACTACAGTGGCATTGTTAAGTTTCTAGGAATCAACCAAAATTCCAGGTAAATAGCTGTAAATTCTCAGAAGGTCAGGATATTTGTTTTCTTTCTCCAGTACACAATTATTCCATATAATGGCTGCAGGTTTTAATGAAGAAGAACTGAGGGAGGGTTTATGGCATAAGCCTATGACCACATTGCAGGGTTCCTCCTCAAAGGTTTACAGTTCAACCCTCAGGTAAAGGGCTTTGACCAAACTTAACACTGGGGAATTTGGAGAAGAGACAGTGGATCCCTGCTATAATGACTCAAGTTAGCCTTCTAACTTGATATATAATTTTCCTTTACTGTTTGCCAACAACTAATTAGGCAACCAATGATCCCTAATTTCTAGGGTTCCTGCTCTCAACTGGCTAGTTGTTGTCATGGTTGGATTTCAGTCAAAACACATCCTCTGGCTTGTCTGATAGTGCAGTGTTAGTATTTAACCTCTACCACACCAGGATCCTATTAATTCCATTGAGATTTGGGTATCCAAATCAATCACACCTCCTACTGTTCTCTGGCTTAAGGAGTTCACCCACTACTGAATTGAGATTACTTTTAATGAATACATTCCAAGATTGCCATTTCCCTGGGCATTTGACATTTTTTTCTCTAGTGCAGTGGTTCTCAAACATCATTGTACATCAGAACTACTTTGAGGGTTTGTTAAGAGACATTACTGGGTCCTATTCCCCAGAGTTTCTAATGAAGTAATTCTGGTGTGGTCCCAAGGATTTCCCACTATAACAAATTCCCATGCTAGGCTGATGATGCTAGTCAAGGCATTACATTTTGCTCCTATTTATGCCAGGAAAATACTAGCATTTTTCTCTTCTTTACTCTCATCTCCGCTCCCCTCCATTTCTCCTCCCCCCCCTCCCTCCCCCCCTCTCTCTCTCTCACTGGAGACTGAACCCAGATGTCCTCTATCACTGGTACACACCCCCAGCCCTTTTTGTTTTGAAACAGGGTCATCCCAAATTGCTAAGGCCAACCTAGAACTTTTAGTTCTCCAGCCTGACCCTCCCCAGTCACAGGGATCACAGGTGTATCCCATTGCACAGCTAAACCCTTGCATTTTTACTTAATTAAATTTAAGCCATAGTTGAATCTAGAATTCAATTAAAGGATCTAGCAGATTGCAAAAGCTATCCCCTGGATTTGGGGCTAGCACATCACTATTAAATCCATGTAAATAATTCAGTCCACTAAGACTTAAATTTCATCTGCCTTAGTGTAATAGCTTTATAATCACTCATATACATGCATTCCAGACTTTCTTATGGACCTGGAGACAATGATTGTCATAACTCACAAAGAGGATTAATTCCAGTTCGTCACACACCCTGGTGCTTTCACTGAAAATGTTTTATGCAACATGTAGATTGTCTCTTCTGGCAAGGGAGATTAATTAGACACAGGACATCTAAACTGACCTCTCTAGGGAAATGCCAGGAGAATAAACATTTGGGGCTCACTGGGCTCCATCTCTCTCATTCATTTCCATGGCTGTCTAATGGTTAAAACCAACTGGAAAGCCAGGGAGCATGGGAGCCTGTTGATGTAACCCATAATTTAGACTTATAGGGCAGAAATCAAAGAGAGAAGTTGGTGGAATTAATAGATATTGAACAAAGGAATCTATATATTGGTGATCATTTTACACTGGTCAAAACTTTAACCTTAATGTGATTTTTCTCCAGATTATTCTCAAATCATATCCATCTTCTTACCTCTGTCCTGAATATTACTAGATACAGCTCAAAACTTGAATTGATTCTATATTCAATCTCCTATCTGCCTCATTCATTTCTCTTGTTGGGTAGTCATTAATGCTATTCAAAATATATTTGTTGTTCTTCTGAGCACAAGATAGGATTGCATTTATTTCAAGTTAAGTGTAATATGTCTGTATCCTAACACATATGTTCCCTCTATCTCATATGTTTCCAAAAATTTTGTGTAAACAAAGATTTAGAATGATCTCAATTTAGGACTGGGGTTGTAGCTCAGTAGTGGAGTATTTGCCTAGAATGAGTGAAACACTAGCTTTGATCCTCAGCACCACATAAAAATAAATAGATAAAATACCAGTTGAATTATTTTTAAAAAGAATAATCTCAACTTAAATATAGAAAAACACAGTATCTACTTTGAATGCTCATTTTAATTGTCAATAGGCTTTATATAAATTGTGATTTAGAAAGTAATAAGAAAAGTGATTGTGGCAACAGAAAAAAACAGAATGAGCTTCATAAATTTGTTGAAAGGAAACAAGACAAATTAGGAAATGTCAAAGTGAAACACATTAATTTATAAAATTAATATGATTGAGCAATTATTACAAAAATTAAAATACATGACCTCAGATTTGATAGGTTGAAGCTGGATAATTAAAATCATTAAGCAAAGTAAGAACTGCAGTATTAACAGGGTAAAGGAAAAATAAATTTTACTAGGGGCAGGCAATGAAGTAATATAAACAATACCACATTTAGCATATAGATAAATCTATTTCTGATAAAAATAGAAAGTTATGTGTGAGAATGATAATTATCAAATCCAGTGTAATGGTTACTTCTAGATGTGAGTAAAGAAAATTGATTAGGGAGTACTACAGTAGAGTATAACTGTCTTTGTAGTGGTTTATTCTAAATATGGATGGTGAGTACAGGTGTATGTCATGACATTCTCCTTAGCACTATTATATATTTAATATATTTATAACAATAATAAAAGGGAATTCAATCAGAAAATACTGTTTTTTGTTTTATTCAAATAGCTATAATTATGAACTATTAAAATTTCTGATATTTTGATGCTTAGCACAGTAACTGCTATTCCACTATAATGCTTAGATAAACGTGTTATAGAAATGAAAATCTACTCAAATTGGATGTTTGTTCTGAATTATTGCTATAGCTATCTTTTCATTTTGTGCTTAATGCACTATACCATAAATCACTGGACTCATATTTATAGATACTTATAAAACATTCTTATAATATCAACTTTGACATGTTTGAAGCATGGTTAATTGTGATAAAAATCCACTTTAAAGGTGAAAAATGCTGAAAGTTATTTAAAATATGTCTTTTATGACATTATTTATTCATTATTAACAACCTTATCTTAAAAATATAATTTAAGTGTTTTTCAAAATGTGATGCTTAGACTATATGTATCAGAATTACATAAAGTGCTTATTAAAAATAGATTTCCAACCTATGGCCTAGACCTTCTGAATCAAACTCCCCAGTTATAAGCCCAAGATTCTTCATTTTAAGTAACACTGTATGCCAGAACTGAAGTTCTAAGTGAGAAGTAGTTTGTGAAATAAAATGGAAATTGGTAGTAATGTTTGTTATTGAAGTAAAATCTTAAGACTGAACTTTTAACAAGAGAGAACACTCATTCAACACACATTTATAGGGTGTATGTTGTGCAACACACATTGCCAAGAACAAGGAATACAGTGGTTGTGACATAGTCCTAATAAACATGGAAAATTATCACTATAACAAATTGTTATTAGTGAATTTATAGTGATAGATATACAAGAAGGAAATCTAACCCAGATTGAGGAAGTCAAAAGCCTTTGTAAATGTGGCATACCTGAGCTGAATTTTAAAGAGTGGGTACAAAGCTATCTCAGTGAAGTGAGAGATGTGTGAGGTACTTGCATTCTAAGTGAAGGGGATAAATGGAACATATTGGTTCACACTCGACTTAGAGAAGGGTGAGCCTAAAAGCCTTAGAGTTTCTGGGCAATTTTCCTACCATTATTACTCTCAAACATTTCTTTTGAAGCTGCCACCATTTCTTCATCTCACCCTAGATTCAGTTTCTGTAAGTGAATATTTTACATATTCCTCATCTCCAGAGAGGAATCCAACACTTCACTCACTATTGTCTCATTCATTTATTCGCCTGTCATTCTGATAAAGTTTGTTCTCAGTAAATTTTATATCATGGTGATGACTCATATAAAATTGTATCTTCATAGTTTTGATCTTATACTCCACTAAATATACCCATCACCTCTCCTGCAATTCCTTCTCTTAGCCATACCCTAGTCCTTGTAAATTTCTGGAAGAATGAAGGAACCAAATTCTCAATTTATGAAACCGTTTCTTTTTATTATATTCTCATATCTTTTCAATTTCCACTCTCTCTGTTCCTATCTCTGACTTTATATAGTAGCCTGTGCATTCTCCCCAAACTCTCAGTCTCTTAGGCCACCCCTCCCCCCAGTTTTTATTTCCTTCCCATTCTAGCTTAGGCATCTTGTCAATTACACCTTTAGTCATAAAACCCCTCAGTTTCTACTTGTATTCACCTACAAATTTATTTATTTTCAAAGAGTCTTACCTTTGTGCCTTCTTGTTCTTTACTTTGTACTTAAGGAATAATATCTATTTATGAATAGGACAAATATTTTACCTTAAAGGAACTGAGAATGCCATTTTAAGAGACATATATGTAAACAGATTGTTATAATATACATGCTAATTTTTTCAGCTATTAACTAGAGACTGTGTTGTCTAGCTTTACAATTTTAGCCATGGCCTTTCTTTCTTTAGCTTTAAACTGTACATCAAAATTCTACTGAATAACTATATTTTTGTATTCTCAGGAGCTTCTAACTACTCAAGACTCTCCAACTGAACTATTTATGTACTTCCACATTTTTCATGTCTCAAATTGATGAGTTTTATCTGTATTCTTTTTCAGCATTTTAAAGGGGAAAGATTTACATTTTGGTTCTCTCTGATATCCCCTTATACCACATCTCTCTGAGTTTATCTTGAAAAAGTTCTTTCCTTTTAAGGGTTCACATAATCAAATTGATTCCACCTAATATTTATGAATAATATCTATTTTAATTTTGGTGACCTTAAATCCACTTGCAAATTTCCTTCTGCTATGTACATTCCTGGGGTTAGGATTATAGACATTTGGGGGACCAGTATATCTACCACAGTTCACAATCTGGCTCTCAAAGATTCTTGTCCCTCCCAAATGAAAAATATATGCACTTCATCCTAAAATCTTCTAAGGTCTCCTCCTATTACAACATAAACTCAAAGTTCAAATTAGCATATAAATCTTGTAAGCTCAAAAATTCAATTTCTCATCACCTAATTCAGCTGAAGAAGAGGCTTTGAATATATTCCATTAAATAAAATTCTTAGTACATAATTTATGTCCACCCATAGACCTGCAGAACTAAGGAAACATGTTATCTTCTCCCAATATACACTTGTGGCCCAGACACAGTGAATCTGTGCCTAAGGCCTAAATCAAAGTGTTGGTAGAGCTATGGTTATTCCAAAGTGGAAGATAAGGGGAAAATTTGTTTTCCAAACTTATCCAGAATGGATACAAAGCTGTATCACTGAAGTGAGAGATGTGTGAGGTACTTGCATTATTCAGTTGTTGTCCAAACTTATTTCCTTGTATCTGGAGAATGTCCTTACTGATTGTTAGCTGGAACCAATCTTTACTTCTAGAGGCTACCACATTGTTTCTCATACTTTCCATGTCTCCCTCTCTAACAGTAGAAAGTCACTCTACCTTCTCATTCTGATACTGATTCTAGCCATGCACTTAATTATATTTGCACTGCCTCTTTTGCCATACACTAACATATTCATAGGTTCCTGGAATTAGCACATGGACATCGTTGGGAACCATTCTTCCTACCACACATTTTTATTGATTTCTTAAGTTACATATAGCATTAGTATCCATTTTGACATAATCACAAAAGCATAAAATATAATTTGATCAAATACAGTCCTGAGCACTCCCCCTCTCCTCTCCTCCTTCCCCTCTACTCCTGATCTTTCTATAATTTTTTTTAATCAATGTCTTGTGGAAATATCTAATGTTGGGATTTACTGTGGTATATTCATGTATGTATATATGAATTTTCTTGTCAGATTAATAAGGGAAGAACCGTGTTCTTCCCTTATCCTGTGCCTCCTTCCATTCTCTCAGTTCTCCCTTATCTATGCTGCTGATCTGTCCTCTATTTTGATGGAATTCCCTCTCCTATTTTTTTTCCTTGCTCTCTCTTCCTTTCTTCTTCCCATCACCTTAGTTTAAATTAGCTTACACACATCAGAGAAAACATTCAATGTTTGACTTTTTGGGACTGACTTATTTCACTTAGCATGATAATCTCAAGTTCCATCCATTTCCCTATAAATGTCATAATATCATTCTTTTTCCTACCACCATATTTTAAATAATTTAATGGAAAAAATGTGTGATTATATGTTTCTTTTGCTAATTGATTTTTTTTTCTGTTTTGTCCAGAGATTTTGCTTGTAAGCAGTGGAAGAGAAAGGCTATATTTGAAAAAGCCAGTACTTGAGTGCTAATCTTTGATTTTTAAATAATTAATTAAAAATCAAGTGTTTCTATGGTGCTTTCTATGCTCTTGGCACTAAGATATAAAAAGCAAAAAATAGAGAATGTTGTTATTGACTTAAAGAAGTGATAGCCTTTTCAGTAAAGAATAAAAACTACTTAAATTCTGAGATTCAGAAAACCTGTATTATTTTGTTTTTTAAAGTAAGAGTTGTCTAAAAATTATCTGACTCTTCTCCGGTAGCTGTAACTCATTGATATAAGTTTATTGGAATGAAAACAAAGTGGTGCTTAATGTAATTTTCTGATTGACCTTAAAATTCTGTACCAATTAGAAAAAACTCAAAGTTATTTGAGAACTGCTGCTATACAAACAGACTTATTTCAGCATTTCTAAGAGGTTGTTTGTATGAGTCAGAGGGTGAATGTCAGGAGAGAATGAGCATTAAAAAGGAAAATAGTACGCATACAAAAAGGAACTTACAAATATATATAATAGATAAACTATGAGAGCAAAAATTAAGTATAAAGAAAAAAAGAAGAAATTTAATGAAGATGTGAGGAATTCTTCCAAGGCTGATGATAGTAATTTTATTTGCAGAGAAAAGCAAAAAATCTTTGAGTTATAATGGTCACCAATCATTGCAAAATAATTTTAATACTTTGAGCCTGGTCTATCAGCATTTTGCATTATGATATTCCTATACATACATAAGCATTTTTTTTTAAAAAAATACATTATTTTGTTTGTTTTTTATGTATTTTTATTTATATATGACAGCAGAATGCATTACAATTCTTATTATATAGAGAGCACAGTTTTTCATATCTGGTTGTATACATAGTATAATCATATCAATTCATGTCTCCATACATATACTTTGGATAGAAATGATCATCACATTCCACTATCATTAATTACCCAATACACCTACCCTTCACCTCCAATCCCTCTACCCTATGTAGAGTTCATGTATTCCTCCCATGTTTCAGCTCCCTATCCCACTATGAATCAGCTTCCTTATATCAAAGAAAACATTTGGTATTTAATTTTTGGGGATTGGCTAACTTCACTTAGCATTATCTTCTCTAACTCCATCCATACCTGCAAATCTTATGATTTTATTCTCTTTTATTGCTGAGTAATTTTCCATTGTGTATATATGCCACATTTTTTTTTATATCCATTAATCTATTGAAAGCCATCTAGGTTGGTTCCACAGTTTAGCTATTGTGAATTGTGCTTCAATATGCAACAAAATGAAATTAAACCTCTATCTCTCACCATGCACAAAACTCAACTCAAAATGCATCAAGAACTTAGGAATACAACCAGAGACCCTGTGTCTAGTAGGCCCTAATCTGCATCATGTGGCATTAGGCCCCAACTTCCTTAATAAGACTCCTATGACACAAGAGTTAAAATCAGGAATCAATAAATGGGGTGGACTCAAACTAAAAAGTTTCTTCTCAGCAAAAGAAACAATCTGTGAGGTGAACAGCAAGCCTACACCCTGGGAGCAAATCTTTACCCCTCACACATCAGATAGAACACTAACCACTAGGGTATATAAAGAACTCAAAAAGCTAAACACCAAAAAAAACAAATGACCCAATCAATAAATGGGCCAAGGACCTGAAGAGACACTTTTCAGAAGATGATGTACAATCAATCAACAAATACATGAAAAAATGTCCTTCATCACTAGCAATTAGAGTAATGCAAATCAAAACCATTCTAAGATTTCATCTCACTCCAGTCAGAATGGCAGCTATTATGCATACAAACAACAATAAGTGTTGGCAAGGATGTGGGGGAAAAGGGAGATTCATACACTGCTGGTGGGACTGCAAATTGGTTCAGCCAATATGGAAAGCAGTATGGAGATTTCTTGGAAAATTGGGAATGGAACCATCATTTGACCCAGGTATCCCTCTCCTTGATCTATACCCAAAAGACTTAAAAACAGCATACTCTAGGGACACAGCCACATCAATGTTTATAGCAGCACAATTCATAGTAGCTAAACTATGGAACCAACCTACATACATGAGCATTTTATACAAGTAAAAATATTAAAAACAGAGTAATGTATGCAATTGCTTATACAAAGGCGAATAAATACTGTATATCATTTTTGTTCTTGAATAATTTTTGGTGCATAGTAAATTGCAATTAAATATCAGTATGCTACTGATCTATACAATGTACTTTGAACTGAGAGGTATGGCAACTTCCTGTGAGTGTGAGCTAACATGTAAGCCTGAATGTTATGAATGATTTTTTTTAATTAGCTACCAAGGTTAGGAAAGAAAATGAAAATCCAGCATTCAAGTACTCCAGAAACATATTTTTCTAATCAATAAAAATAAAATATTTTAGTAATTTTAAGCTATTCCCTATTATTTCTTTATTGTTGAATGGACAAAGATAATGTAAATGTTGAAGAGAAGTTATCTTGGTTATGGATTATAGAATAAACCAGTTATTTTAAAAATCTGTCAGGTAACTGCTCATTTACTTTACATCAAGTTGAGATCCTGATATAGATCCTGATATAGAAATTATAAATTTTTAAATTTAAGAGATAAAATTTTCCAATTAACTTGAATTACTATGATAATAAGACAACTTGGGCCTTTATATTTTCTTATAAAGGACATGCTTAATGTTTTCTGACATCCCTTCTAAGATTAAGCAGAAAAGTCCCCCCAAATGAGTATTCTGCTCTAAAAGTTAAGTGGTTGAGATTTAATAGCAAAGGCTTTGTCAGTTAAACATTTCCACTATACAGTACCTACAAATAAACAAAAGTATTATTTAAACTACTAATCAATAAGAATTTAACACGAGAATCTGGGTGTAGTGGTTCATGCCTATAATCCCTGCAACTCAAGCAGGAGGAACAAGTAAGTTAGTTAGCAAGTAAGTAAGTTAGCAAGTCCCTGTCTCAAAATAAAACAAAAAAAAAATGGGCTAGGGATATAGCTCAATGGTAAAGTGCCCCTGGATTCCATCTCTAGTACTACTACTAATGAAAAAGAAAAAGAAAAAGAATAAGGAAGGAAGGAAGGAAGGAAGGAAGGAAGGAAGGAAGGAAGGAAGGAAGGAAGGAAGGAAGGAAGGAAGGAAGGAGACATCAACATGAAGTAATTATCTGAAATTAGAAGATAATATACTGCCATTCCAATTTGAATATTTTTAATTTTCAAAAGTCCAATGTCTTAAAACTTTGCTCAACAAGTTTCAGAGAAACATGTTTCAAAGCAACATGCAGTTCAAATGAAACCATTTATGTTTTTATCATTTTTCATTATTATTATCTCTAGCATTTTCTCCTTTCCTAATAGAAACTCACACCTTGTATAATGTTCTTCTTGAGGCAGCCCTTCTGTGAAGTTACCAATTGCAGGTTTCTAAAATCATCTTCTTTATGTGTTCTCTTCAGACTGCCTGACGTACCAGAATGAATAGATAAAGACTTTTCTATCTAGAATGGCAATGTTATCTATATTGTCAATTTTGCTAGTAGATGACTTCATATTCCTGAAGCTGATGAACAAATCCAGAATTTGGATTAATGCAAAATATTATTTCTTGGACATAAGAAAAAGGCATCTTTGTACTTTGTTCCAAATGTTTCCATAATGTATGCAATAGTAAAGGCAGCACTTTGGCAGATCCCTGCATCTCCATGCAGAACATTCCCTCCAGTTTGTGAGCTCCCATCAATAAATCCATTAGTCACATTATATCTTCAACTGGATTATCTGTAATAGTCAATACTGAGTATGTAAATAATTGTTGAAGGTTTGGTTTAATAAAATTTGCTCCAATATTTTGTTGTATGAAAAGTATATACTTTATTCCATATTTCTGCATATTTCTGTAGTATAGGTAACTTGTTTTTCATAGCAGAAGAATATGAACCTAAGACCAATCCAGGTAAATTTTCCTGAGTCTCTCTTCTCAACGGGCAAATCCACTCCTCTCTTCTCTTCTTTATACTGTAGGAGGGAGGGAAACTCCAATTTCATGTCCTCCATGGTTCAGATATCAGGGTGGTGGGTGGTGTGGTGTGTGAGTTATCCAGTTGCCTGACCCTCGAGTTGGTAGTTGAGTAAATGTTTTAAGAGATAGTGTTAGTTATTTGGTTAGCACTCCATAGAAGTTAATAGGCATTATATCCTCAATATTGTAGGAGAAAACTGCCACCATTTGTTATGAATGCTTCAGGAAGATTTCTCAGGTATTGAGTTTTCAGTAAATGATACTCCTTGACATGACAAAGGAGCACTGAAGCACTGGTGAAGAGCACAATTTCTGGAGATAGTCTAGATTTTAATGTTGATTCTAAACCAGTTTTGACAGTTTGGTAACTTACTTACTTACCTCTTTGTTCCTCAGTTTCTCATTCTGTAGAATGAGAAGTCTAATAATACTTTCTTCATTGATTATTCTAATAATTAAGTGAGTTTTTAAATGTCAATAATTTAACATCATGTACAACCAGAAGAATCAAGTTACACTCCATTTATGTATGATGTGTCAAAATGCATTCTACTGTCATGTATAACTAATTAGAACAAATAAAAAAATCAGTAACTTAGAACAGTATCTAGCACATGATAAACACTATGCTATTATTACTGCAGTTAGCAAAGACAACAAGCAAGAGTTTAAGTCTATATGTAAAAAAATCTGTTACAAATACCTGAAAGTCTGGTATTATGAGAAAATTTAAGGACAAAAGAACCTATTCCTTACTTTAGTAGTGACCTTTTGTAGCTTTAGAAGTAATGTAAAGATGAAGATTCTTGGAAAAATATTTTGTTAAATATTTGCATTTTCTTGATTTTGGAAAAGACCTAATTCAAATTTGACTGACAGGGTGAAAAAGATGTTTTCACCAGGGTTTACCAAAAAGCAAAGTTTTTGAAGGTAAGGATTTTGTCTTGTTGTTTCGAAGGTAAGGATTTTGTCTTGACAAAAAGTTGGAAAGGCTTTTTCTATTGAAAAAGGCTTAAAGAGAGTCATGGAGGGAGGAGACAGCATGGTGCTTTTAAGAGAAACAATCAGCATATTCATCAGAATGATAATGGTATTTTGGGGAATGTATCTAGAGAGGTAATGAGAAGCCCAAGTAATGCCTTAGTTTTTCCTCTTTGTGCCTCAGTTTTATCTCTTTTTAAAGTTAGTGCTCAGATATTTATATATCACAAGCTCTTAGAACAGTGCCTGGTAGATACTAACTAGTATTCATTGAATGAATGAATGTTATACCAGTAATTAGTTCCAAATACCTTCCCAATTGCACCACTCCTCTAACATAATGTTACATTATCTACATGACATTGGGATTGGGAGGCAATTGGGAAACTTAAAGGAGTGAAGATAATCAACTGGCAATATTTTTCTATCATCCTAAGAGAAGTCAAATCCTATTTTATCCAAAGCCTTCCTTTTGTCTTTTGAAAATCTAAACAGATCCTGACCATAATCCTAATATGTAGCTTTTTTTCCATAGGTGATGTAAATGGCATTATAACTTAATTAACTGTGAATTAAAGAAAACAGGGAAAGTAATTATGTAGATGTCTGCCCATTCAAAATAATCAGACCTTGAATTCATTAATTCCTTCATTTTTTTCTAAGTACTTTTTGAACTTTAGCATGAATCAGAATCTCCTGGAAGGCATGTTAAAATACAAATTGTTGGTCTTCAGTTGGTCTTGAATGCTAATTTGCATTTTAACAAGTTCCAGGGGACTACTTTTGCTGATATAGGACCACACTTTAGATATTAGCACTAAAAAAGTTTAGTGCCATCTATATAATATGCTAGGCAGTATACATCCTTGGTATTGGGCATATGGTGATAAACAAAAATAGGTGCATGCCCTCATGGAGATTATGTTATAATGAAAAATGAAAATGTTCAGGTATGAAAAATTTATGAAGGAAAAACAGCAGAATAAGGAATTATAAAGTTATGGGATACTTTTATAGACAGGTAGTGAGAGAATATCTCTGTGATAGGTGACATCTATGTTGACAGTTTAGTGAATGGAAGCCAACAGGGGAGGAAGGAAATTCCTTAAACTATTCTAGAATTAACCAGTTTTCTTTATGATTTTTAACGTGTTTCATAACTTGGTTTCCATTTCAAAAATAGGGTTTTTATGACATCCCTTAATTTTTTCTCACATAATTGGCATTTGGATAAAATAACACCTTATCTGTCTTTAAGGTATGCATCAATTAATTAGTTCTTCAATGTTAGGTGTTTTTAAAGGTCCTCATTTTGTACAAAGAAATGTTCACTAAATGGTCAGACAAGACCTTCATTTTAAAAGGAATCTAGGACATTTTAGGGCTTTGAAAAATTTCAGCAAGGCTTAGTGGCAAATGCTGGTAATCCCAGCAATTCTGAGAGGCTGAGGCAGGATGACTGCAAGTTAAAAGCTGGTCTCAGCATCTTATTGAGGAGCTAGGTAACTTAGGAAACCCTGCATCAGGGAAGAAAGTAAGTAAAAACAGCTGGGGATGCATCTCAGTGGTTAAGCATCTCTGGGATCAATTCCTGGTACAAAATTAATTGATTTTAAAAAGACTTAAAAAGACACAGCCTTGCCCAAATTATTCCTCAGCATTCTTGACAAAGATAGATCCCTAGAATTTCCCAAAAGGAGAACACAATGTTAGTCTAGTATGCTTTGAAATGTAGATTTCACCTTGCTTCAACATGATCTCAATGCCTTAGTTTTTCCTCTTTGTGCCTCAGTTTTATTTCTTTTTAAAGTTAGTGCTCAGATATGTTTTTTCCCATTGTGTGGTATACCATCCACTGCCTCAATTCTGCTTTCTTCAAATAAACATAGGTAATTTATTAAGTATGCCACTAAGTAATATTTCTATACTTCCCAAGGGACAATGATGTAGAGCAGACCAAGTATTAATATTTGAGTCAAACCTGGTGGCATCCTAGTTACTTCAATCAATTGTTCCTTACAAATTATTCAATTTGAGCCTATTTCTGAAATGAGGATAAAGAGTTAGAGGAAAAAAAACATATATTTTTTTTCCTGGGCAAGAGCTTCCATGTTTTTATTCATCTTTCCAATTTCTTTATTGTGATTTGCTTCTAGATTTAATATTCTTTGTTCAGGCATAATCCACATCTATACCTGACTAAGGTAAGATGGTGCATTCTAAATATTTCTTTTCTCTCACAACCCTTTGCTCAAATGTCACCTTTTATCTTGATAACCTTATAAGACTTCAATAGATTATCCCATCCAAAGTCCTTTCCTGAGTCTTTCCATCTGAAATGCTTGTTTTAGACCACTTCCTCTTACCATCAACCTATGGATTTTCTTTAATTTTTTTTTCTTTTCTTGACCTTGCCAGTATATGAATGCATACACACATGCATATGCATGCTTTGCTGTGTTGGAATCCAGCTTTCTCTAGGTTTGTTTATATACCATGTCAGTAAGATATTAGCTTTTTTCTTCATCAGGCCACAAAAATATAGAACATCCTTGACTTAATTGTTATTTATCAATCTTTTTACCTAGTTTACTAATTGTTTCCTTGTTTTTATGAGTGATACTCTATTCTTTCCTTTGAGGTATTGAGCATTGAACACAGGAGTCCTTTACCACTCAGCTAACATTCCTGGGGTCTTTTTATTGTCTTTCTTATTTTGAGACAGGGTCTCATTGGATTGCTGAGGCTGGCCTCAAACTTATGATCTGCCTGCCTCAGTCTCTCAAATTGATGTAGTTACAGGTATGTACCTCCATGCCTATATGACTGATCTTTAAAATGCAACCACCGTTAATGCTCCATACCATAACTATGTTATATCAAAAGTGAATTATTTCATTAAAATGTATTTATTTGAAAGAGTAAGTCAGTTCTATTTTTCATAGCTATATTAATATAAAGAAAAACTTAATAAAAACTTATATATGGTTATTTTGTTAGAAGTAGTTGCTAGATGCAGTTGACTGATACTTACACATTTTCTGGAAGTTCATTATATCAATTCCCTGGTGCATGAAAATACCACAATTTCACAGTTTTTAAAGAAAAATTTGGTTTTTTAAAAAATTTTCCCTTAATCATGAATTTCAAGGTTTTCTTTTGCTCTTTTAATAGCACATTTATCTAATTGCTCTCTTCTTCAAAATTCTGTGGCTTGACAATTATTTTGGCCAGGAAGACACTTTGTAGGAAAGAAGTTTCTATCTAAATGAGAGGAGCAGGAGATTTCAGGAGATTTCCCATAGTGAGACATTGGCATTAGTTGTGTATTGAATATGCAGATGAAAGAAGATATAGGAAAACATCAAAATTTTGCATGTAAGCTTCCTTTGTGTTCCTCCATATAAAGCTGTTAAATTATGAAAAAATTATACACAAAGACAAAATTGATTTGGGGACACAAAATGGATTGGCAGATGTATCCTAAAATAGCACCTGGGAACACATCATTATAGAGGAAAGAAATACCTTAGTCAAGGAAAGTTTTCTTGATCCTTTAATGATTCTTGATGCCATATTTATAGTATTTATAGGATCTTGGCTCATGGATCTCTCTTTCAGAAACTAAGTGAAGGACATGGCTACAGTACTCCATAGATACTTAAAACAATAAGGCTTACATTTGAGGCAGTAGAGTAGAATAAGGAGTTGGGATGATTCATTGATAAGAAGATAGCTGTTATCATACCCAAAGAATAACTCTACACATGGCCTGGCTGAAAATTGAGTTCTAGACACATATTTATGACACAGTGAACACCCATATTAAAATGCATTATGCAGATAGGGGTAGAAATCATTTATTCATTAAATGAATATTTGTTGAATACCTACTATGTACTCAAGTGTTAAGCCCTATGTTGTTGGTGCAATAATGAACAGAACTTGTTCTCTGATTCAAGGAATTTCTACTCTAATAGGAGAAATGGACAGGGTAAACAGTGTTCTGTAGAGTTGATAGGATAAATATAGGTGGTCATAGAAGCAGAGAGCAGGGCTACTGAACTCAAAGTAAAGGCTGAGGAGCTGGGCCAAGAATGGCTTCTGGGATGAAGTAATGTCAAAGCTGAGACAAATGGCAAATAATGGGTGGACAAAAGATGACAAAAAGTTGGAAAGACTTTTTCTATTGAAAAAGGCTTGAAGAGAGTCATGGAGGGAGGAGGCAGCATGGTGCTTGTAAGAGAAACAATCAGCATATTCATCAGAATGATAATGGTATTTTGGAGAATGTATCTAGAGAGGTAATGAGAAGCCCAAGTAATGGGGGATTTTTTTCTTAATTTGTGTTTTACTATAATTGTTATGAGTTCCTTACTGGTTTTGGATGATGTGATATGGGGAGAGATAAACAGAGAGGAAATATTGGAGCAAATAGTTCATTTTATGATATTGCACTTATTCTAGCTGAGAGAAGAAGATAGTAGTGGAAACCAAGGAGGAAAATATTTGGGAAAATACTGAGAAATATTTCCATCTTTAATTTGCCAATTTATTTATTCACTGTAATTTTTGTTGCACATTTCTCATTTTGAAGCACTTTTATATTCCCACCTATAATCTAATTTAGAGTGTTACTGAGAAAAAATAAGATTATGATTTTGTTCAATTTACAATTATGAAGAAAAGGTTTTCAAAAAGTTTGTGTCATGGAACTCAAATTATAAGACATGGAAGCAGGCATAGCTACATGGTCATTGTCAGAAAGATACTTATGTTAATATTATGTTAATTTTTTAAAAAATCTCTTATTGGTATTTGTTTATTCAGTGAAGTAAGATAAAATTTCTTAGTATAGATTTTAGCAAAAAAGTTTATAAGTTTGAATAATGCTGGTCTATATGAAAACAGATCTTTGAGTATTCAAGTAGCCTTTTGCCTCCCTAATGGAATAAAAAGTAGAGTGCACATACATCTCATTCATCTGATCTTGTCAGGTCTTCATTTGTATGACCATCAAATATATGATGTGCTTCTATGAGGAAGTAGTAAAAGAAGAAAAACTTGCATCCACCAATTCATTTGTATCTTTGGTGACTTTAGCTCACTAGAGATCAGTAAGGGCTTTAGCTTTGCAGCCCAGTAGCCCCAAAATTGTCTTCCTCAATGAATGTTGGTCAGGACCCAAAGTTAATGAGGTTACAAGGGTTAAACCTAAGGACAAATGACCAATTGCATAGGTAGTAAGAATACACCAGGTTGAGCAATGTTCCCCTCAAAAGTCACCTTTGAAATGTAATGTTCTTAGAAATTGACTACTAAGAGTACTTTATATATAAAATGCCTGGATTATTATTATTATATATGATGCTTCCTTTTCCTGGAATTCAAAAGACCCACTTTAGCAGGAAGGCACTTGATATTTAAGATATAGGAGAAATGGAAAGTCTGGCAATAATTTTAAAAGATAAGATGGGTTGCAGCAAAGGTCATTTTCATATAGTTTATAATTTTATCCAGATCCAATTCTAGAGGATGTTCAATTTCTTCTTCATGATGAACAAATGACCTTTGATTTAGTTCATAGTCACTGCAAATATCTATGAATTATAATATCTTCTTTAGATTGAAAGGGGTATTAGGCAAGAGAGTAGAGTATCTATAAACCTATATACAACTCCTCACTCAACTCTGAATCATTTTGAAAAGATCTCTCAAGATCATCTTTAGGTATGTTAAGAGAACCCATTCCTAGTACTGAGGAAAACAGGCTTCTAATGATTAAATGTTAAATTGAGTCAAAAACTTTTGAGAGACACCACACTATGCATTAACATATATTTCTCTTCCATTACAATGATATGTTTCAAGTTATAGTCAAATCAAATAAAACTTTCCTTCTTATTTTATAATGATGATTCAGTTTATGAGAACTTGGGTTATTGAATTTCGTTGATGCTTTTCTCCTCAGTTAAAAATAGTGTGTTATAATAAGGTGTTCTGAGTATACCTATCTTGGTCTAACCTCAAGATAACTGATTTCACCAAATTACATGGGATTAAGGTACCTTGTAGATGGCAACTTTTTTCAATGCAGGGAGTGAGTCTGATCCCTCTCTGAGTGCCTAATGGTATGTGTGGCACAGTGGAGGGGGAAGCAATAGATTTTTTTTTACTTCAGTGTTTTGGCTGATATATTGGTCAACTGAGAGAAAAAATAAGAGGGAATGATGATATGTAAAAAAGTGAGGTATGGTAAAGGATATAGTTTTAGTAAAAATGGAAAGTAGGAAAAAATATTTTAAGTCATAAACCAAACTAAAGGAAAAGTACACATGATTATTTTTCTCATCAGTAGAAACTGTTGAGAGTGCATTGTTTTTCAGGAGGCCCTGGGAAAAGATGTTGAAAAGGAGCTTGCACTTACCTTGATGTAAGAAATGGAGAAAAACAAATGGCTAGGACATTCAACTGTGCTTTCTCCTCTTCAACTGGCAGGCAGAAGAGGGTACTAAGGTTCAGGGTTCCTTGGCAATGACAAAACAGTCACAGGCTACTGCTGTTTCTCTATTATGTATGCAGTCTTGATGCTGGATGGTTCATTTATGCTGTGTGAACACAAAGATAGCTAGGAGAAAGAAAGGAAGGTGTGTGTATGTGTGTGTGTGCTTGTGCGTGTGTGCATGTGTGTGTGTGTGTAGGTGTGTGTGATGCCAAAAATGCAGTAATAAACCTACATATTGATTCAATATTGAAATGTGCTATACTTTCTCCAAACATTTCTAAAGGCAGTTTGCTTCCTCTCTTTTACTTCCTACCAAAGATAAATAGACAAACAAAAACTGCAGCAGCCCCCTTCCCCCACTGCTACAAAATGAGTAACTATATCTGGACTTTTGCCTTTCAAGTTGTCTTCCAAAGTGATTGCTCAAAGAGATGAGTTCTCACTGTGAGGCTGCAGGCGAATGTGGTCTTGAATTTCTAATGTGAATATACTGCAGTTCTTTTTCAAGCAAAATCTGCCCTGTTTGCAGAATGAAGATCAGCACCATTTCTTGTTCCAGTGTTTTACAGAAAAGCAATTGAGGGTCAGAGGAGAGGAGCAATCAGTGTTGAGGCTTTAGAAAGCAATTAACTCTTTCAAGTCCAAGAAAGCCTTAGAACCTAGTGTCTAATAATAGTAGCTAACATTTTGTAGTAATTACCAAATGTCAGGACATTTTTTAAAAAAAAATGTTCAACATAGTTTCTTTTAATCATTATCACTGTCATTAGGTTCTAAACAGAGAACCAAACCTAGGTAGTCTGTAAATTTGGAATCTAATGCTTTGCACACTGGCAATTTTATAAATTTTCATTTCAGAGATCTGTGGACTATTATGTGGCCTCTGTCAATTATCAGACTTGTGTCTTTATGCAGAAAACCTTATTAAATCGTATTTCCTCATCTGTAAAACAGAAAATAATACCTCTTTCACAGAATTTTAACGAGGTCAGAGGGAATAAGAATATTAAATAAGTTACAAACTGGAAGGTGATTATTGTATCTGGACACATATGTACTTAATCAATGGACTTCAATTACCTTCAGATGTTGCCAAGCCCTTCAACAAGTCTAAGAAAAAGAGGACAGTGAGGTTTGGATTTCTCTATTTCCAGGTTCTAGCAGCTGCTTTCTTTTCTTTCTCCTTCAGATTTAAGGGTTATAAAGTGACCTCACTGTTACTAGCACTGGGATTTTATGTTTTTTTCTATATACCATCCCCATATCTTTATAATTATTAAGTTATGAAATTACCACAGGACTGGTCATGTAGCTCATTGGTAGAGCATTTTCCTACCAAGTGGAGGCCCTGGGTTCAAACCCTAGCATCGAAAAAAAAATCAAATTACCAAATTTTAGGGTGTCATCTGTTTCTTTCTGACTAATACAATGGAGAAGGTTTTGATGTAGCAAGGGGCCAAAGTCTAGACTACAAGGCAAAGTAAAGCAAAAGGAAGGCAAGGAAAGGGAAATAGTATAGCAGGTATGGGTTAAATTTAGCATGTATGGAAAGTGGAGAGGGGGACTAGGAGTTGGCAGGGGACATAGAGAAATCAAGAATTTAATATTTTTATTGTGGGACAGATTTTTTAATTTTTTTATTCTAATTTGTTATGTATGACAAAACAATGCATTGCAATTCATATTACACATATAGAGCACAATTTTTCATATCTCTGATTGTACAAAGTAGAGTCACATCATTCCTGTCTTCATACGTGTACTTAGGGGTAATGATGTTTATCTTATTCCACTCTCTTTTCTACCCCATGCCCCTCCCTTCCCCACCCACTCCTCTGCCCTATCTAGAGTTCCTCTATTCCTCCCATGTTCCCCCTCCCTACCCCCATAATGGATCAGCAGCCTTATATCAGGGAAAACATTCAGCATTTGGTTTTTTGGAATTGGCTAGTTTCACTTAGCATTATATTCTCCAACTCCATCCATTTATTGTGGGACACATTTTAAAATATTTGTAGCTAAAGCAAACCAGTCAAAATATAGAGAAATACAGATTTAATGTAAGTAAAAGGGAAAGCACTGTTAGAGAAAGATTTCAGAGATGACAGGAAAGAATGTAACCCAAAGCAAAGGCAAAAATCATTTAGGAAGACATGAGACTGAACCAATAGGTTACAAATAGATGGAGATAAGTTTGCAGTTTGGAAACACAGAAATGCAATAGTTTTTGTCTGTAAACATATGTTCTCCTCTGAGTAGAGAATTGCAAAAATTTGGAATAGAAAATGGAGGAAATGGAAGAAGGATATTCAAAGGAACACTTGAGGAAAATGCCCTGCATTACTAAGAGCTCAGCTGTGATTGGAATCCATAAGTTTGTGATTGTACCAGTACTAATATTTATGGGGAGATAGCCAATTTCATTGAGTTAGGATGGGAGAGACTTAATAGTTTAGATTGATCCAGGTTTTAGCATTTGCCAGTAAATAACAGCACAGATACAAAAATGGGAGAGTGAATGATCCAAACATGAGAGTAGTTGAAGAGATGGATCATTAGGTCAGAGTTGAATAGGAAGGAAATTAAGATTAGAAAGAGGCTGATGATTTGAAGGAAAAAAAGAAGGAATGAAAGAACTGGATGCACAAAAATCATGTGCATAAGGGAATACCAACATTAGTATATAAGAATATATAAAGTATAGCAAGGGATAAGAACACTAAAGGAATGTTGGCAGGTTGGTTTTATCAAGGCAGTACTGAACAATAATAAGATCAACTGTATGGTAATCAATAGGCAAATTAACTTAGTATCATGACACCTTACATTTTATGTTTTCCACATTGTTTCAAGAATCTTATGTAGCAGTTCATACAGTTTTACTATTTTCTGACTGGATCAACATTTAAACTAACACTACAAATAGGAAAACTATTTTTCTTGAATTCAGAAACACATTGTAGAAATAGTAATTAATGACATAGATTGACAACTTTTAATAGTCCCCAAGTGCAAAATATTTAACTAACAGATCTTCTTTTCTGAGTTTTAAAATTGAATTAATATTATATATTATTTCATTATATATAATACTAAATGGACTTTTTATCCTCTAGCATTTTGTACCCTCCTAAGTTTTAATGAACTCTTTTGATTGTTCATGATTAATGAATAACTGACTAATCTGTAGCAGAAAGGAATAGAGTAAGTGTTAATTGAGATTCTCAAATATTTAAGATACATGTATAATATAAGTCATTTACATTATTCTTAGCTGGAGATTAAAGGCAGAATCTTACAGCTAGGAGACACCATTCATTCTCTTATCACTTTTATTTTCTTCCATGTAGAGTGAGTTCCACTAGTAAATTATTTTAATCGTGATTTTGGAGGTGGAGATGTGCTCAGGGATGATGACTATGCCTATTATTTTGGGGTTTCATCTGTATGTGCTTTGCAGAGAAGGTCATGCCTATGAGTGCAAAGCCTTAGTGTTTTACCTGGGCAGATAAGTTTGCCTCATTCAGTTTACTGTTAAGAACCACACATTTCTTCTCAAATTATCCATAATCTCCATTATCCAGTCTTTAAGTTATTAAGAGAATCTTTTTATGTTCATCTGCTTCATATCTGCCTGTAATTCTTAACTAGTTCTAAGGCTGACAATAGCTCTTCAAGCATGGCAAATTGGTTAAGAGTAGATTGGAGTTAATCTGCCTAATTATGAATACCACTTATGTTGTAATGGGAAAGCAGGGAGACAAAACCTCAAACCTCAATTTTTGTGTTCCAGTAAAAGAAAATTTAAAGTCAGACACCAAAATCATGTAAGAGAGCTTTATTATAAGTGACAGTAGAGTGGAAGTGAGGAGAAAATAAAGTAAAAGCAAAGTAAGGCTCAAGCAGAGAGCACTTTCAAGATAGAGTGGGTTATCTCCAAACAGAATGACAAAGGGAACAGTGCCGTGCAGACTCGAAATTTTTTGCTGTTTTAAGGTTGTCTTGAGGATTGGGTTCCTCCTTCAGCAACCTTTGCCAATCAGGTGTTCAACTTCTTTTTCACATTGGCCATTGTAGTTTTTTACCATAATTGGTCCTCTCCAGAATTGTCATGGTGGACATCCTATTCAGGGGGGCTTCATCTCACAAGTCATTTTTATGTTAATGTGGGTACTGGGGTCAGTGACTGATCAGAGTTACCTGACTGTGACTACAACACTAAAGGATCCCCCCACCTCTTGAAATAGAAGGAGATACCTGGCACCATAACTTCTAGTTTTATATTGACATTTATTTGTCCTGTCAAGTGTTAGTCCCATAAGTTCTTCTTTCTTGAAGTATCCCTCCCCCAATTATCTCTTCTACTTTTCTTTGTTTATCCTCAATGTTTGTGTACTAATGTGTTTCTGTAGGTTATCTGCTACAAATTATTTACTCATCTGCCTTGGCAATAACTTTAAAAGTAACTAAACTTCTGACCTTGCTATGAATTTCACTGCTCATCATTAAGTACTACTGAATGTTAGTTCATACTACCATTGTGATTTTGAGCTTTTTTGCTTAATTTCTTTAATTTCCTAATCTATAAAATGGAAACAATATGCATATTCATTTCCTTAGTTTGTGGTCTTGTCCAAAAATGCATACCCATTTCAATGTCCCAAAGTATTTTCCTTACATTTTTGTAATCGTTTCATAATTTTATGTCTTACATTTAGTACCTAATCCATTTTGAGTTGATATCTGTCCTTGGTGTTTTGACAGGGATTGCATTGAGTGTGTAAATCACTTTGGGGAGTATGGGAATTTTAATTATTAGGCAAGATTTCATATTGCCCAAATATTTGAGCATCTAAATAGTAAACTAAATACTCATTCTTAGGAGAAAGAGTCAAAGGTTTAGAATTATTCTTCCAGTTCATGCACATGGGATGGATTTCTATTTTTGATGTCTTCTTCAATTTTACTCAGCAATATTTTATGATTTTTATTTCAGAAATTTTTATTGCTAGTCATTTTCAACGTTTTAGCTATTATAAATGGATTGCTTTATGTCAGATGATTTGCTATTGGAAAATAGTAACACTGCTGTGTTTTTTATGTTGATTTTGTATCCTGCAACTTTGATGAATTCATTTGTTCAATTTTTTTTTTGGTGGAATATCATTTCATCTGAAAACAGTGACTATCTGACTTCTTATCTTCCAATTTGGGTGCCCTTTATTTCTTTCTCTTGTCTGATTATTCTATCTAGGACTTTCTAGTAATTTTCCAAATAACAGTGTTGAAAGAAGGCATTCCTATCTTGTTCCAGATCCTAGAAAACTTTCAACTT
Source organism: Ictidomys tridecemlineatus (assembly GCF_052094955.1). Classification (NCBI taxonomy): domain Eukaryota; kingdom Metazoa; phylum Chordata; class Mammalia; order Rodentia; family Sciuridae; genus Ictidomys; species Ictidomys tridecemlineatus. The sequence continues at coordinate 51,159,233 of NC_135493.1, forward strand.
TTCCTCATTCAATGTTACATTAGCTGTTTGCTTATTATAAAGGGCTTATTTTACATCAATGTACATTGTTGAGGTATGTTCCTTCAATACATAACTTGGTCAGTGTTTTCATCATTGAAAGGATGATGAATTTTATTAAATGTTTTTTCTATGTCCAGTGAAATAACCATATGATTTTTGCCCTCCATTTTCTTGAAGTAGAATATTATGGTTTGGATATGTATCTATTGAACTCTCCTTGCATTCCTAGGATAAAAGACACATGATCATGGTGAATAATATTTTTAAAATTTTCTTGTTTTTTATATTTTTGGTTCTTTTGAACTCAAAGGCACTTGACCACTGAGCCAAACTCCCAGTCCTTTTTATTTTTTATTTTGAGATAGTATTTTGAGAAACTGCTAAGTTTCTGAGGGTCTAGCAAGTTTTGGAGGCTGGCCTTGAACTTGGGATCCTCCTGCCTCTGCCTCCCAATTGGATAGAATTGCAGGCATGTGACACTGAGCCTTGCTTAAATAATCTCTTTAATGTGCTATTGGATCTGGTATGCTAGATCCAACAAAACATTAAAGAGATTATTTAAGCATATCCCTAATATGTTTTGTTAGAGATTTTTATCTCTGCTTATCAAAAATACTGGCTCATAGTTTTCATTTTTTGTTGTGTCCTTATGTTTAAGTATCATGGTCATGCTGACTTCCTAGGATGTGTTGGAAATAATTTATTCCTCTTCATTTTTTTTGGAATAATGTAAGAAATTATATTAGCTCTTCCTTTGATGTATGATAGATTTTAGCAGTAATGCCATCTGATACTGGGCTTTTCTTTTATTGGAGGTTTTTATTATGAATTCATCTCATTACTTGTTATTAGTCTGTTTAAGCTTTCTCTTTCTTCATAATCAGTCTTTTTAATGTATATTTGTCTAGGAATTTGTCCAGTCCTTCTAAGTTATTAAATTTTTAGCATATAATTTCTAATACTCTTTAATGAGCCTTTGTAATTCTATGGTGTCAGTGGTAATATCTCCCTTTTCATCTCTGATTTTATTTGAGTCTTTTATCTCCTTTTTCTAGTCTAGCAAAAGACTTGTATACTTTGTTTCTGTTCAAAGAGCCAATTCTTTGTTTTTTGATTTTTTGTATTTGTGTTTTTTAGTCTGCATTCATTTATTTCTGTTCTGATCTTTATTATTTCTCCCTTAGTAAACTGGGGTTTGAACTGTTCTTTTTTTCTAGTTTCTTGAGATGCATTAATAGGTTATTTGGAATCTTTTTGCTTTTTCAATGTAGGTGTGGATTGCTATGCATGTCCATTATAGTACATTTTTAAAAATTTTCTTTCTGTATCCCATAGTTTCAGGTATGCTATACCTTCATTCTCATTTGTTTCAAGAATTTTAAAAAATTGCCTTCTTGATTTCTTCCTTGATCCATTGCTTGTTCAAAATTAAGTTATTTAATTCCCATAGAGTTTTATAGTTTCCATAGTTTTCTTGTTATTGATTTCTAATTTTATTTCATCTTAAGAATTATCCTTGATAAGATTTTAGTTTTTAATAACTTTTTGAGAGGTTTTCTTTTTTGTGTGATCTAATATCTGCACTTCATTCAAATTCCTTCACTTTTTTAAAACTTAATACATTATTTTTCTGTTTCAGACACCCATCAAGGATTCCATGTTACATTTATTTTTCTATTTCAGTAAATTTTGCCTGTGAAAAGTTCATTGACTTTCCTTGTTTTTGATGGTGTAGAGTTTTGAGGTGTGTTGGCCAGGTATTTTATGGAATGCCCCTTTATTTTAATTTGCCTGATGTTTTCCCTCATACTTAGACTGGGTAATTGATTTTAAGAGGAATACACAAATGTAAAATGGTATTGTTGAGAGTTGTTTTGTGGCCTGGAGAATGTTCCATGTACTTATGAGAAAAAATGTGTATTCTGAAAGTGTTGCATTGAATGCTCTTTTTATATCTGTTATACCCATTTGCAGTAGGGTGATGTTTTTTGTTTGTTTTTCTGTTTGGATGATCTTCCCATTGATTAAATGGATTGTTAAATTCCCTAACTATCTTTTCTTTTGTGCCTATTAATATTTCCTTGGTATATTTGGGTACTCCAATACTGGGCACATGTATATTTATAATTGTTATTTTCTGTTGCTGAATCAACATTTTTATTGCATAATAACATTACTTGTCTCTTTTTTAATGCTTGTGATTCAAAGTCTGTTTCATCTAATATAGGTGTAGCTACTCTTTCTTTTTTATTGCATCAATTTGATATATCTTACATAGAGTTTGGCAATACATGCTTTTAAAAGATATTTTTAGTATCAAATTTCATAATTTAAAATGCAATTATCTATACTATGATAAAAAACCATCATATACTATAATAGAAAACAATAAAACCTTATTGATTCAACCTATATAAGAATACTATATGCATTCATAGATACATATATTGATAATTATATTTATGCCTGTGTTTTTTATAATATTTAAATGCTTTTACATATTAGAATAAGTAAATTTTACATGCTAGAAGTAGACACTTACTTGAGGCACTTCTAGAATGACAGGCTGGGTTATATGGTGAACTTATGTGGTCAAAATTAAAATTTCTTCCATTAGAATGTATAGGGGTTTATTGTTGTTGTTGTTGTTGTTTTTACTTTTTGTAGTTGTAGATGAACAGAATTCCTTTATTTTATTTATTTTTATGTGCTGCTCACACATGCGATACAAGTGCTCTGAAACTGAGCTAATGCCCCAGCCCAAGATGTATAGTTTTTTTTTAAATTTTTTTAAGAGAGAGTGAGAGAGGAGAGAGAGAGATAGAGAGAATTTTTAATATTTATTTTTTAGTTCTCGGCGGACACAACATCTTTGTTGGTATGTGGTGCTGAGGATCGAACCCGGGCCGCACGCATGCCAGGCGAGCGCGCTACCGCTTGAGCCACATCCCCAGCCCCAAGATGCATAGTTTTTAAGAAAGATAAAGGGCAAGTGCCAAAGACACATTGTATGTAAAGAAACCATTAGTAAGAGAAATAGAGCATAAATTCACTTTTGAGAGAATATATTCATATTATTAATTTCTTTCATCAACACAGCATGACAATGATTTCATGAACATTATCTCATATAATTTGATCAAATACTTTGAGAGAGGCTAGAAAGACATATGGGTAATCACTGTTTTGCTGAGGAGAAAATGCACTGAGAGGTTAAGGGATATGTTCAGTCATATGGTCAGTAAATAATACACTAAAATCAAATTAATATTATTTAAATTCTGTTTCACATGTTTTCACTATACTACACTGCCTTTCTAAATGCTATGTGGTCGTGTAGGTGAGAAGGATAATTCAGTAAGACTTTACTTTTTGAGGACCTGAAACCAATATTTTTATAGTTCCAAAGGCAAAAGTATGTACACACTTACCCCTCCTCCAAATTTACATGTGAATAAAAAGGTTGATTTCTATGGATGATGCAGTTTGATGGGTTGAAAACAGGTTAAAACCTTATTGGTGCCATGCATGGTGGCTTACACCTGTAATCCTAGCAATTTAAGAAGCTGAGTCAAGGAGGATGATAATTCAAAGACAGTTTCAGCAACTTCACAAAGCTCTAAGCAACTTAGCAAGACCTTCTTTCAAAAGAAAATATTTTTTTTTAAAAAAGGTCTGGTGGTGTGATTCACTGGTTAAGTATCCTTGGGTTCAATCACTGGAACCATAAACAAATAAAAAAAATTTCTGGATTGTTGTAAATTTTATTTAAATATCAACATATTTGCATTTCTACACCAAGCATCAATAATATCTTACAGAGGAGGGAAAGGTAGAAGAAAGGAGGGGTGAGAGAATTTTGAGTGTTTATTATGTTTCATTAACCACATATAATAGGTGCTATCTTATATTTTCATTGATTTCTGCAACATCATGCAAAGTTTTTAGAAAATTTTTTTGTTCTACTGATTTTACAGATGAACAAAATAAGATTCAAGGTCACACAGTGAATGTAATCATAATTAAAACCATCATCCATGGACTCCTAGTTCAGTATTTTTCCAATATCTTCAGAATTAATCTTTTATCATAGTGTCCCATCTTAAAAGGACAGTGACAAGTCACAAAGTAAAATCCAAGATGCCCTAGTATTTTGAAACACTGTATTATGCAAGTTGTTAATAGAATAATTAAGTATGGGCATTTAGTACAATTATTGGTATAATATTGTATTTTAGAAGGTGAAAAATTCCTAATATGTTGGTATGTAAGAATTAACTTCTTCAAAGTAGGAATTAAGCTCCTACTGTTGCTAGGCACTGTAAGGGACCGGCAAAACGTTGGAGAAAGAGACCACAAGAGACTGGCTTCATGCAATTGGCAAAAGGGGATTTATTGAACCAGCATGCTAGGGCTCCGTGTCCACTCGAGAAAGGAGAGCAGCCCAGAGCCCAGAGCAGGGGTTGAACAATGCTTAAGTACACCTTTTTGGGAGGATAGGGGTGGGGGTGGGGGGGGGCTTTGCATACATCACAGCTTCCTTTAACAAATCACCTTACACCACAGGAAAATCAAACAATAATTTGTAGACTTGATTAGTAGATTCATTGGCGGGAACAGGGCTGGCTGGAGTGATAGGTCATTCCTAAGGAGGGGGTTACATTTAAATTGATTGGTCTGGACCCTAAATATCTACGTGACAAGCTGCACAGGGTCTTGAATGCTTACTGGGGAGTTGCACAGGACCCCAGGCCATAATTCAACTAGATGGCCAGTAGGGCCTTGTCCTAACTGCCTCAGGAATTTAACCCATGCTTTGCAGTTTAGAAACTTCACCCTTTCAGCACTATTCTAGGCTCAGGGAATACATTAATGAACACAATAAAGACATTCCCTCTCAAGGAGGCTAAGTCAGGGATGTGTGGAGGGTGTTTTTGTAAACAGATACTAATCAACCAAACAAAAAGTAAACTAGAAAATTAGCTTTGTCAATTGCAGATGGTGATAAACTCCTCAAAAGTAGGTAAACTATAAAATTTCTGAATAGTAAAATCAGTTTCATATAGAGAAATTCTGAAATTGTGAGGATTTTTTTTAAAAAGCAGGTATCTTTATGGAACTGTAAAAGCACACAATTCTGCTATAAATATTATATATTGATATTTTCTAACTTTAAAAAAATATTGATCAAAATATACCACTGAAGTTGGATTCTAGGATAGTGAATAATCAAGGTTTGCATAGGTATCATTTTTATTATTCACAGGGTGACTGAATTTCTAATCCTGTCTGTTGAATTCATTCTTGCAACTTATAATAAATTTATTTGTAGTTCTTCATGATCTGTTGACTCAAAACCAGTTATGTGAATTCTTCCCTTACCATCTATAACTAAATGATTTTAATTAAAATTCAAGTACATGGCAGATTTTCTCATGCCCATAAGATATATTCTCATAAGCCAGTTCATGAAGCAAGCAGAGAAAACACAATAAAACTAATTAGATTATTTGTTTTAAGGGGAAATTTCATGAACAATCTCAATTCCCCATATGAGAAATTTATACACTTGGATGAACTCTTATTAGGAGATAGACTCGAAAATATTTCAAATAAGTTAATAAAATGATTGTTACATAAAAAGAAGTGAAAAATAGAAATTTGGAGTTCATGTGATATTTAGACACAGTCATGTGAATGAGATGAAATTTAATGTATGTTTTATTCACTACTGATACACAGTAATTACTAGGTCATTTAAATTATCTCTAATTCTACTTCTTTTTATGACTATGTTTTATCTATGTGTAAAACTGTAGAAGAGTTTTCATATGTAATAAATGATCACTTAATCTTAAAACAAAATATGTAAAACCATCCCACCTCTGTAGGACTAGTATCTGAAAAAATAAATTCTCCAAACATGTGTTCGGTAATAATATGATCATAATCATTGAAATTTTATATTGAACACCAATTATATTCTGCACTTAATCCTGGTCAGATGACCCAATCCTTGCAACGTTCTCATTTGCATTCTGAAGGTAAAGAAGCAGGGACAAATAAGTGATTTAATATGGCCAACCTCACAAAGCTAGGAGTGAAAAGCCTAGTCAGTATATGGGTGAAAGAGGATGGCTTTATTCTGTCCTGGATATGGATGTTCCCTCTATCACTTAGAAGTATTGGGACCTTGAGTATGTTTTACTTAGTTTCATAAAGCCTTAAGTTGCTCACAAGTAAATGAAGTTGCTATCTATTTGAAAGTGTC